>NC_141069.1:48678801-49356873 GCF_041138505.1 Cibotium barometz
CTTCATCAATTGGATGAATGTTTCTCTTTTGCTTAATGTTGCATAAAGAGAAGAGGTTAAAATTAAGAGTTTAATTAATCTCTAATTATAGGTTAATTTACACATGACTTGATGCACACAGCTTAGCAATTTCATGCTCTATCCAATGATGTGCTCAAAGGTATGAATTAATTAGTGATTAGTGGTTAATTAGAGCCCTTGATTAGTCTAAAAGAGAGAAAGGTTAGGGGAAGGATTAATCTTTGATTAATTTCTAAGTACTTTTTTACACGACTCATTAAGGCTAATGAGCATTGAATGAACAGATGCCAATGAGTTGTCAAATTGTCCATTTGGGAGTCATTTATGAAGGGTGTAAGGGGGTGTCATAAAAGTGTTGACTTTTTTGATTCCCACTTGCCTTTTTGGAAAAATCCCCATATCTTTCCAATTTAAAATTCAAAAAATATTCTCCTCAAACAAGGAAATTCGATTTTCCTCTAGACCCCAAAAAATAAAAATAAAAAAATTAGACGTTTCATGCCTTGAGTAGTTCACGCCTTAAGGCCTCACGTAAAAAAAAAATGGAATCTGTTTCACACGTTAAGGTTTCACACCTTAAGCGGATCACGTCGTGAATCGTACTTACTGTTTCACGCCTTAAGTGGATCACATCGTGAACTGTACATCCTGTTTCACGTCATGAAACAGCCCATCAACTCAGAAGTGAGTGGAGTTTGAATATTTGGAATCTACTCTTCGAGAACTTTCCAATGATGTATAGCATGATGGGCAATTTTGCATATTCAAGAAGCCCCCAAATTTGGTGAGATGAAAAATTTATCGTACGATAGAATCTAGCATACAATATGTCAAGTAGAAAAAAAATTGATGTCGTTAAGTCAATTTATGCATTTGAATTAATTGGAAGGAGACTTGTATGCTATGTGGTATTTTCCAAATTGCATGGAAACTTTTCACTTAAAAAAATGAAAGATTGCCAAAATATTCACGTTTGGTGTTTAAATACTCATGTAATTACATATGTAAAACTCTTAAAGATTTGTTTGTTACATTAGATAGTTTTTTATCATAAAAGAAAAAAAATTAGGCTATTCATATCTATACCTCAAGATTGATTGCTTTGTCGCACTAACCAAAAGAGAGTGTTTCTTGTATCTCTTCGTTTTATTTGATTTCTTCAAAGTATCTCCCATTTTATTTGATTTCATAAAGTATTCAAGAGTATGTAGAGTGTGTAAACTAACTCCTTAAAGTATCAAGAGTATGTAGAGTGTGTAAGCTGACTTCTTGCCAAGATTTAGCTCTTAAGAATAAATGTGAGTGTTGTTACTTAATCCACCCCCTAGGGGATAGGAGAGGTAGGGTGAAAAGATGCAAGGGACATCTCATGTACACCAAGCGAAGCCCTGAATCTGCGGAACTTCTCTGTACCCAATGCTTTGGTGAAGATGTCAGCGACCTGATCCTGTGTGCTGACATAAACAAGGTCAATGTCTCCTGCTAAAACCTTCTCTCTGACAAAATGATAGTGGACCTCTATATGCTTCTTTATGCGAGCATGAAAAACTGGGTTCCTGGCCAACTGTATACTGCTAATGTTGTCATAGAAAATGACAACTTGTCTATCCACTGATAGACCCAAATCTGCAAGTAGCTTTCTCAACCAAGCTACCTCACATGCTGCCATAGCAGCACCTCTGTACTCGGCCTCTGTAGTACTGGATAGAGCAACCGTAGGCTACTTCTTGCTGCTCCATGTCACAGCAGCACTCCCCAAAGAAAACATGAAGCCACTAGTAGATCTTGTATCTGAGATACTACCAGCCCAATTAGTATATGTGTACCCACGTACACATATCTTTGTCCCAGTTTCATAAAATAGTCCACAATGCAAAGTAGACCTCACATACCTCATTATGCGTCTTAATGCATCCAAATGTGGCTTCTAAGAAACCTGCATAAACCAACTCACCAACCCAACAGCATAGCTCAAATCTGGCCTCGTTGATCATCATGTAGATCAAACTTTCTACTATGCACCTATAAATAGTAGGATCCTCCAAAATCTCTCTTGAATCTACACTCAACTTGCCATTCTCATCCAATGGCACTCAGATAGGCTTACAACCTGTCATACCATACTTGGACAATATGTCCAAGCCATATTATCTCTGCAGTAATCCAATACCATGTGGTGACCTAATCACCTCAATGCCCAAGATCCTTCATCTCAAACTTCTATAGCAATATCTTTACATTAAAGATCTCTGCATCATGGTCCCCCGCAATGATCAGGTCATCTACATAGATGACAACAAGCACAACCCCTCTATCACTGTGTCTCACATACAGGGAGAAATTTGCATTGGCTACATGAAAGCCAATAGTGACAAGATATTCAGAAATCTTGTCAGACCATGCTCTTGGTGCTTGTATTAAGCCATACAAGGCTTTCTTCAACCTGCAAACATGCTCGGGGTGACTCACATCCTCATAACCAGGTGGCTGCAACATATACACCTCTTCCTGCAAATCCCCATGCAAGAATGCATTCTTTACATCCATCTGATGTAAAGACCATTGCTTTGATGTAGCCACTGCTATCACAACTCTCACTGTTGCCATCTTGGCAAGTGGGCTAAAAGTTTCCTCATAATCAATGCCATATGTCTGCGCATATCCTTTGGCTACCAATCTAGCCTTGTACCTGCTTATGCTTCCATCACTGTTATGTTTTACTTTGTACACCCACTTGCATCCAATGGCTTTCTTGCCTTCAGGCAATTGCACTAAATCCCAAGTCTCATTTCCATTGGCCTATCAACTGAACCACTAGATGAGGACTCTCCTGGTCCACTCAAAGACTGTGATTGCTGACTTGTATTCTGTGCAACCACATTTCCACTCACATCAGCCCCAATAGCTTCTTTTTCAGCAGTATACCCGTTGCTCATCTCATGAAAAACAACATCCCTGCTTACCCTCAACTCACATGTAGCAGGGTTATAACACCTGTATCCCTTTTGCTCAAGGGAATACCCAATAAACACACATTTTTTAGCTTTTGGATCAAGCTTAGTTCTCAGCTCATTTGGCACATGCACATATGCAATGCATCCAAAGACTTTCACATGAGACAAATCAGGTTTTCTGCCAGTAAACCTCTCCTCTAGAGTTACATCATGTATGGTTACAGTTGGATTCCTATTCATGATGTAAACTGCTGTAGATACAGCCTTAGCCCAATAGCTATGCGGTATATTCTTCTCTCCCATCAATGCTTGCGCAATCTCAGTAATGTGCCTGTTTTTCCGCTCAGTAACTCCATTTTGTTGCAGAGTGTATCTGCATGTAAACTATCTCCGAATACAATTCTTCTTCAAAAATTCAGAGAACTCATTGGAGAAGTACTCTCCCCATCTGACCTTAGGCACTTTACATATTTCCCTGTTTGCTTTTCAACAATAACTCTGAAATTCTAAAAATGAGTGAACACCTCACCCTTCTCCTTCATGAAGTATACCCACACTTTCCTTGTGTGGTCATCAATAAATGTCACATAATACCTGTAGCCTCCCATAGACATGGTCTTCGTAGGACCCCATACATCTGAATGCACAACATCTAGTGCATTTCTGCTCACATTTCTGTCACGTGGAAATACATGCTTTGTTTGCTTTCCAAATTGGCATGCTTCACATGTTTTCTGCATACCTTCAACTTTAAACTTTGGCAGCCCTATCACAATTCCTTTAGTCTACATAGACTTCATTCTCTGCACATTCACATGTCCAATTCTTTTATACCAAATGTATGTGTCTGCAATAATTCCTGAACCATTTGCAAACATCGTAGCACTCACTTTAGGCATGTTTACATTTAATGTAAACATTCTGCCCACTCTATTGCCTTTTGCAACCAACCTGCACTTGTCTTTAAAGTCTTCAACATAACAACCACATCAGGATTAAACCGAACTTACAAACCCTGCTCAATCATCTGGCCAACTGAAACCAGATTCTTTGTTATGTTCGGAACATGAAGTACACCTGCAAGGTACTTCACTTCGCCATCCTGCATAGACAATGGCACATCTCCAACATGGGCAATTGGATGAGCAGTGTCATCCCCTGTTTCCACAAAACCTGGTCTTTCAAGGTTTTTCATCTCCTTTAACCACTCCCCATGACTTGTCATGTGGTTCGGAGCACTTGAATCAATGTACCATCATACATCATCTTTATGTGCTGCTTCAACATTTTCAGACATGGCATTAACGACATGCTTCATAATAAACAACCTTTCATTATCCTCATTGTTTTTGCTCGAGGATGCATAGTTGTTTTGCTGCAATTTTCCATTTTGCATGTCAGCCTGCTTCTTATAACAATCTACCTAGCTGCAGATGTCCACAATAAAAGCATCCATGTGTATCATTATACTGCCTTTGCCAATTTCCATGACCTCTTTGACTCCCCCTGCCTCTGAATTGGCCTCTTCCACCTGCATGTTGTTGTTGTTGTTGTTGTGAATTCTGGGACTGTTGTTGTTGCTGCTGCTGGCCATAATTCTGATTACTTGTTCGGCCACCTCCTTGGCCGCGTTGTCCACGGCCTCCTCTACCTCGTCCTCTTCCTGAACTTGTGTAGAAGGCTTGTTGCTCTGAACTGTTTTTGTTTTGTGAAGACTGTTGGTCTTCACCCAAGCTTTTCTCTTCTATAATCAACATAGACACCAAATCTGTGAAATTGGGAATGTTTTCTCGAGTCTACATAGACGTCTTGAACGCCTTTGTATTGTGGCCCGAGAGACCACGTAGACAGACTTCCACCTTATCATCATCATCTACTGAAACACTAATAGATGCAAGGGATTCCACAATACCCTTGATCTTCAATGCATAGTCATTCATAGACATACTCTTTTTCTCCACAGTATGAAGTTTATTCTTTAACTGTATCTTTCGTGCCTTGGTATTCGTTTCATAGAGTTTTACCAAGGTGTCCCACACCTCCTTGGGGGACTTGGCATCCTGTATGTGTCGAATCATGGTGTCCTATATATATTGATAGAGAGCCAATACATAACTTTTGTGGCTCCTTGGTTCCAATCCTTGAACTCTTTCACATCTGCACAGCAGTCGGATTGATCTCCGGTATCTTCGGTGCCTCTTCATGCTCACCTTCTATGTAGTCCCAGTAACCCTTTCCCATCAGGAAATTTATCAACCTGAACCTCCAAGCATGGAAGTTGTTCTTGTCAAGCTTCTCAGCAACAATCTGGTTTATGCCATCATTTGACATCTTGCCAGACACACAAATTTACCAGAAACAGCACTCTGGTTTGTCCTGCATAAACTGCTGTATTTTCTACAGCGGTACTGTACTACACTCAAATGTCACAACCAGTGACCTCAATGTGCATACATACACCCAATGTCACAACCAGTGACCTCAATGTGCATAAATACACCCAATGGCAACTGTTGACCTCCTTGTAGCACACACAATGTCTGCACAACCAATCTGTCTTCCTGCAGTTCTTAAAACAGAGTTCTGTTGCTGCAGAGAATCGATGACTTACCCGCAGTGCTCGAAATCGCCTGCTTTCTGAAAAACGGAGGTCCTAACGCACCCAAAACACGTTTTTGGCCCAAAAATTTATGTTTGATAGGACGTTATAGCTGCCCTATAGCTTTACTCCCGTGAAGAAAGCTCCTCAATCAGAGATCGTTTACCAGTGTCTCCCGTAGAGCTCCCGACAAGGGTGTAGTCGCTAACACAAATTGGGAAGGATAGTTGAAGCTCTTACCCTCGTACCGCTTCTTGTGCTTCTCTTGCTTGCAGCTCAGCCCTTAGCATGAACCAGGCTCTGATACCATGAAAAGATGCAGGGGAGAAGAGAGCTTGAGCTCTTGCAAGCACACACACACACACTCGCAAAACCCTAAAAGAGAACACACAAGGTGAGAGGCTGAAATTCTTCTTCTTCTTCACACAACACTCAACACGCCATATACAAAGATAAGAGTACACACAATATGAAAGGTACTCAACCAAATACATACTAGGGTTCTCTATAGTGAGAACCCAACTAAATGAGCTAGCGCTATAACTATGCCAGTCTCTAGAATGGCTATCACACAGCCTGTCATCCCACTGGCCGCATATCACCCATGATCTCACCAACCATGCCAATGGTGTAAGTGTGGGGTCTATCCCCCAGGTGGGTCATTAGTGTCCACCGCCTCACTAGATGAGCTCGATATCTCAACACATGGGTAGGGAATGAACCCGGCACTTGAGTGATAGAGCTCGAAGACTCTACCACTGGGCTACTCACCCATCCCCTAGATTTAGCTCTTAAACAAAGGTGTGGTGACTTATGCTATGTAGGAAAGCAACTCTACATCTCATAGGCGGGGGTTGTTGATGGGCATGAGGCACCCTTGGCTCTTGGTAACATCTTCTAATAAACTTTCTGTATGCTCCTTGATACGGTCAATGCCTCCTCCCCTCCATTGTATGGGGAAACCCCACCTAGAAGCCTCCTCCTTGCACCGAGGCACACAAATAATAATGTGGATACAAAGTTGAAAAATGAGGGGAGTAGATTGTAATTTAAAATTTCATCATGTGGGACAAGGTGGGAGATATGATAAATGATGATTAGGTAAAAAAACCAGCTCAACTTCAAAGCGTACTTTTCCACGTTGGAATTCGAATTATAATCCGGGTTGAAATTCAATGTTGGCTTTATTTTCAAGGGTTATAATGTGGGTTTATTTTTAATTTTTAAATATTGGATTGAAGCATTGTCTTTGTGTGGATTGGTTGGGAAAAACATCTTTTTAAATGATTGAGGATCAAAAGGAGGGAGGGGGTAGGGGATGGGGGCTTGTGGGGGGCCAGCTATGATCCAAGCAAGTTAAAAAATCCATGGAAAAGAGATGGGGGCCATAAGGGAGAACTCTGGAGCAAAAAGCCATGAGGAGGCCTTTGCTTTTGAAGAGTGTGTCAAGGCCTTTGGCTTGCCATGCATATATTAAAAAGCACGCTCCAACCCTCACCAAGGCAAGAACGTTCTAAAGTGAAAGATCTAATTTATAAAATGGTAAAGCTTTCTAATCGTGAATTGTTCATGGGGATTTTTTTAAAGGCCATTGATATAATATTAGGGTTGAAAAAGGCTCGTTTTTGAGATGGACTTGGAGCATGTGTTTTGGGATCATGAGAATCATTTGATTCAACGATGCAGACATGCAAAAAAAACAATGGTGAATTATTTAACATCCACTAGCTTGCACTTGGACCATTAATTAAATCTTGCTTTTTTAAAACTCTTGTAGCCCCTTCAGGTAGGCTTGACCCATAGAATATATATATATATAGATGCTCAAGCTACTCTACACAGCTCATTATAGCTGATCCGGTTATACTTACAACTCTAAGCTTGTATTAAGCTAACACCTAATTTGGATTAAGCGAGAGTGCCACAAAATCATAGCTTAGCCTTCATCTAGCTCAAGTTCCGTTTGCTTGATTATTTGCTATTGCTTCATGGAAACAACGAATAATTATCGTCATTTTATCTCCCTTGCCTTGTTTACCTTAGGTTTGAATATATTACTGCTGCTCCCGCATCGTATCATGGCAGCAGACCTCACATCATATTTCGAGCTGGCAAACATCGACAACGCCCATTTCGTTGATGATGGCCAAGAGATCCAATTATCACTGGACCAAACTGACGGTAATTTTTGCTTAAGCGTCCTGGCTGTAATTTAACCAGGTCTTAACTATGGGAATTAGCTGATTAATTAGTGCCACAATCTCATTATTTTTCAGGTTCCGGGTTCGAATCCTATAGCTCCTACCTTTTTGGCAGATTTGACATGCGAATTAAGCTAGTGCCTGGCGATTCTGCAGGGACTGTGATCACCTACTACGTAAGCCGTGCTAAGTTCACAGCTAATCACACTCCTTAATTGTGTGTTAATTATGGCCAAACGCATCCATGTTAAGCTAATTATGTAAGCTAAATTACGGTTACCCTATGGATTAGTTGATTTGATTATATGAATTCGTATGTCGTTCAGCTTACATCCCTAGGCCCAAAACACGACGAGGTGGACTTCGAATTTTTGGGCAATGTGTCGGGTCAGCCTATCATACTACAGACTAACCTCTACGCAAGCGGCGAGGGGGGTAGAGAGCAGCGCATTTTCCTGTGGTTTGATCCGATAGCTGATTTCCACAACTACACACTCCTTTGGAACGAGCATCAAATTGTGTAAGTACGTCGATTAAGTGAAATTAAACTGATCAGGATTGTCCATTAAGTGATATTAAACTGATCAGCGTTGTTTACCTTTGATATTAATCGAAATCGGAGTGATTCTTAATGAAATGATTACTTCTTTTTTTTGCTTCATGACAACGCTGCTAATCCAGATTAAGCTATGTCTAACAGTGGATTAGTTGAATTGTTATGGCATTTTGATACAGATTTTATGTAGACGGGGTTCCCATTCGGGTGTATCCAAACATAGAGGCAGCAACCGGCGTACCTTACCTGCAAAGCCAACCTATGACTGTATATGGGACCATCTGGGACGGTGACAGCTGGGCAACACAAGGGGGTGGCATCAAGATCGACTGGTCGCACGCCCCTTTCACTGTGTCGTATCGAGACTTCAGTGCAGACGCGTGCGCTGACAAGGCAGCCACGCCAGGATGTGCATCAACAAGGTGGTGGAACCAAGGAGCATATGAGGCCTTGGATGCAAGCCAGCTCGGCCAGTTGAAGTGGGTGCAAGACAACATGGTGTACAACTATTGCACTGATAAAGTGAGGTATAATGTGACACCAATAGAGTGTTATTATACCACCCCAATTGTTTCAACAACCCCTTCTCTAGCACCATCTTCTCCTCCTCCTCCTCCTCCTCCCACACACAATGATTCTCCCCCTCCTAGCACAAGCCCCACCTCTCCTTCATCTCCTCCTAGCAATCCCACCACGAGCTCCTCCTCCTCCTCCTCTTCTTCTTCTTCTTCTTCTTCTTCTTCTTCTTCTTCTTCTCCTTCTTCAACTTTCAAAGTACCTGGCCCTTCCCCTCCCCCTAGCCTATCACAACAATCCGGATCAACCCCGTATCCCCACTACCCCCTCTCCACCATCCTTTCCATCCTCTCCCTCTCCTTGTACTTGTTTATGTAAAGACTACTTACCACATCCCAAAGCCATTTCCACATGAAATACAACCCCCCCTCACACACACACACACACACCAAGCCACCCACCCACCATCACCTCTCTTCTTCTCCACACCAAAAAGTGGAAAAAAACCCTTACATTCTTTTGATTCTTTTTAGGTCGAACTTCCCAATAAACCATGCCAACCTTGTCCTCATGCAAATTTCTTCATTTTGAAAAGGAGAACCATTTGTTCAAAAGCAACACTATATCACTATTCTTTTCCACATAAGAATTTGTACTCAAATTTCCATTTGGGTAATGTATTTTAACATTATTTTTTGCTCAATTAGCTCCAACTCAAGCAAAAATTAAAATTTATCGCTTTTAACAGTGATGTGCAATGAAGGAAAAATTAGCTATGCATTAAATTCACATATCTAGTTTAAGATGATTTCTATTAGGCAAAAGCATATGGACTAGTTTAATTAATTGTGAGATGTCATGACTAAACACCTTAGGGTGGTTGTAAGATGAGGGTGCTCACTTTCGTTCACTCTCTCTAAAATTGGGACATCGATGCAACTCGGGTGGAGTACCTCGATCGTGATATCGCCATCAATTAAAACACGACACGTGCCTCCCAAGCCTAAAGCACCATATGTCGACAACTAACGTCACACTAGCAAGTTCGGGTTTCAAGACACCATCTGTGTCACCAGTACATGTCACCGCCACTTATCTTGATCGAGCTATGCATGCCACTCAGATCCACGTCAATGCCACAATGGATCCCCCTCGACATGCCCACTCAGATGTACATTCAACATATTCAATGATGTTGTCTCCGCCATCCACATATCTCGAACGAGATAAGGAAATATCATCTTGACCATTGACAAATCTCGTTCGAGGTATAGAGATGTGATCTCATCCATCCACATATCTCATTCAAGATACCAAGATGAATTCGAAGTCATTGAAAAACCTTGAACGAGATACATCTACACAATCCGACCCGTCCATTTGTGCACATTTGAAGATGCGATCCTAGCCATTTATATATCTCGATCGAGGTATGAAGTGAATCTCGACCATCAAAAATACCTCAATCGTCGTGGTACTCACCCAAAATCTAAGCCATCCATGTACCTCGAATGAGGTACTTAATTCAAATCGTAGTCGTCGATCCCTCACCAACCCTAAAATCAAATGCATATCTTGGCTGTTTGTCTCACTAACCCTAAAACTGTGCGTACATCCAGAGCGTACATCTTGTAAACTCTAAAATGCATGCCACTGAACCACCTTGATCGAGGTTATAAAACCGGAAAGTTTTTTTTTGCCTCATTCTCACACGTCGTTTTCACTCTCCTTGCTCTCTTGATTTGGAATAGCAATTAGTGGACTCATTAATTATTATTTTATAGCTTCATTAGTGCTACTTAGCACTAAGCATTGGATCTTTCACATTGACCTGTCCATTTGTGTTAGGCTTAGGTTCTAGCATGGAGCCACGCAAGGAGGGCCACGAGGAGGGCTGCTCATCTATTATGGACCTCATCGTGGAGAATCGAGATAGACCGGGAGTTTTAGCTGCTATCCGTAGAACTACCAAAGACACACCGTCTACATTACATATCATGTCAGACTTGGGCGATGCTATCGTCCCTTCGTAGCCTTCACGATATTATTTATGTAGATGAGTGGATAGCCCACCATCGCACTACTCCTATGTCACATGGCCTGACATATCGTTAGGTCTGTGATCTTGGTTCGATTAGGGATGGAGCCTACTTAGACCTTTTCCTTGATAGGGGCAGGCAAGCCCCTTACTGTTTGCATCCTCGTATGGTGACACATATCTATAGTCGATATGCTACCACATATGGGAGGATGTCGAACAACCACACCAGATTCCCATATACTTCGCAAAGAAATTATATACGGAGTTTGTCTTAGGGAAGGAGGTGGATTACACTAGTCATCGGCCCAGCCGAGGCCATCTCTAGGACCAGGGTAGGCAACCTCCACCAGCCCTTTGTGTAGCTGCTACAGATCTTGCGTTTGTGCCTTTGTCGATGGTCGAGGCTCTTGGCACCCAGGTGGGTATCGACATATGGAGTACCACGGAGAGCATCCACAGCACATGGTGCACTTATTCTCATGATCGATACCAACGACAAATGTCGAGGTATTTACACATTTATTACTTCTTAAGTTTTTTCATAGTCATTTGTTTACATGTTTATATGTACTTTTCTATATTTTAAAATGAGCGGCATGGTTGATTGTGTCACATAGGGTCCCACACCTACTAGTGAGAGACTCACTCAGGAGAGTTGATAGAGTCGAGAGTAGAGATTGGCCGCCTTAGAGCTACATTGCGGATGGCAGAGGCATGCCATGCAAGAGAGTCTGACATCCTACACGTAGGTTTCTCTTATACATAAAAGAGTTATAATAAAAGAGTTATAATTAAGGTCTAAAGTTATAAATTTCTTTAAGTAATACCTAATGAGAGAGACTAATCAATTATTTGTATGCTTTACTTTTTGAGTAGGCTCAGACTGAGGTAGAGAGTTCAAGAGCTGAGGCGGAGCAACACATGATTATGGAGTGGATTGCACAACATAGGGTAGAGCAGTTGATGCTGCATGTTTGGGAGTTCCGTAGATCTTCAGACGTGACAGTGCCTTACTTGCCTCTATATCCATGGCCTATTTTACAGAGGTTTTTCGACGACGACCTCTCCCTCAAGATACACCACCATTCCTCCGTGACGCCTGCTATGCTCTATGCCGCCTCGAGGACACTACTGGTGGATATGCTCTGGGATGTGGACATTTTTTCCATTTGTCTTACATCACCCAAGAGCTAGTACGCTTCTCGACAAGTCCTTCTTGCCGAGCATGCATCAACCTAGTGACATACAGAGTTTTGGGCATTGATAGTCTTCACCCAGGCGCTTCGCTTGAGTAGATGCTAGGTCTGGCAGGCCACTCGATTTTATCTCAGCTCTACTATCTTAGGACTCGACGCCGCGTCGATGATAGAGATCAGGAGCCTGAGGTGCCTCCAGAGATTGAGTGGAGTGCACACGAGTTTGATGCATACTAGAGAGTCCTTCAGGAGAGCCAAATCACAGCACATGAGCGTGTGGGTGGTGTTGGTCCTAGTGGCACCTCGGGTGATGGTGCTAGCAGCATCAGTGCTGCTTCACATGAGTAGCGTGTCCTTACAGCAGAGCAAAGGAGCTTATACGCACAGAGTGGCAGGCATGGACCATTGCCGATTACAGATTTTAGGTTTATAGATAGAGACATCTTGCAGTAGCACGACGTAGAGAGAGGGAGAGGGCTGTAGTAGCTTATGGGACTCGTGAACTCCCAAGAACACTAGCACCAGCTTATGATCCTACCTTTGAAGTAGACCTACCCACAGATATTTGATGACCCCCGTAACTAGCATAGCCTCCTCGATGTACACAGCAGCCTCGACGTGCACATCGACCAGCAGTGAGAGATGGCAATTTTGATTGGGTTATTGTTGATAGTGACTAAACTTAGACTTGCAGGGTTAGCTCACTTATATTGTACTTACATTTTTTGGTAGTGACTAACCTCAGACTAGCGAGGGTAGCTCATTTTCATTATGCCTTGATCTATTGAGTTAGTGACTAAACCCAGAGTAGTTGGGTTAGCTCACATTATGATGTACTTATATCATTATGAGTTTTTTCACTATTGAGGATCATTGCATTTTAGTTGATGTAAATTATTTTTGGATTTTTTTTACAGAATTTTGGATTTTTTTACACTTTGGCTAGTATATTGTTTCTTTAAAATCTCCATACCATCATACCCAAACATGCTCCAATGGTGACCAAAATTTGTGAGCATGTGGGGAGGACCCGCCCCCACATGCTCACAAAGTTTGGTCACCCCATCAAAGTATATTTGGATTAGCAATTAGTCCCCAGTGATGATTTCTCAAGTCACTTGGTGCTTGAGAGGCCAAGGAAAATCCCGCTCTTCCTCCTTATACCATCGTACCCAAACGTGCTTCGATGGTGGACCAAAATTTGCGAGCATTTGGGGGAAACCCACCCCCACGGGCTCACAAAGTTTGGTCCCCATCGAAGCATGTTTGGGTTAGAAATTAGCACCCAGTGATGATTTTTCAAGTCTCTCTGTGCTTGAGAGGCCATGGAAAATCTCACTCTTTCCCATACCATCGTACCTAAACATGCTCCACTAGTGACCAAACTTTGCAAGCATGTGGGGGGGACCCACCCCCACATGCTCGCAAAGTTTGGTCACCATCGGAGCATATTTGGATTAGAAACTAGCACCCACCAGTGCAGATTTTTCATGCCTCTTGGTGCTTGAGAGGCCATGGAATATCCTACTCTTCACACCATGCCATCGTACCCAAACATGCTTTGATGGTGACTGAAATTTGCGAGCATTTTCGGGGGTCCTCCCCCACATGCTCGTAAAGTTTGGTCACCATTGGAGCATGTTTGGACTAGTAATCAGCACCCAGTGTGGATTTTTCAAGTCTCTTGGTGCTTGAGAGGCCATAGAAAATCCCGCTCTTCCCCATGCCATCGTACCCAAACAAGCAGAAATACTCTGATGGTGACCAAACTTTGCGAGCATGTAAGGGGAACCACCGACCCCCACATGCTCACAAAGTTTGGTCATCATTGGTGCATGTTTGGGTATGGTAGCATGGGGAAGAGGGATTTTCCATGGCCTCTCAAGCACAAAGAGACTTGAAAATTTCGCACTGGGTGTTAATTGCTAATCCCAACATGCTCCAATGGTGACTAAACTTTGTGAGCATGTGGGGGGGACCAACCCCCACATGCTCAAAAAGTTTGGCCGCCATTGGAGCATTATTGGGTACGATGGCATGGAGAAGAGCGGAATTTTCCATGGCCTCTCTGAAGCACCAAGAGACTTGAAAAATCCACACTAGATGCTAATTACTAATCCAAACATGCTCTGATGGGGTGACCAAACTTTGCAAGCATGTGGGGGTGGGTACCCCCCACATGCTTGCAAAGTTTGGTCACCACTGGAGAATGTTTGGGTACGATGGCATGGGGAAGAGCGGTATTTTCTATGGCCTCTCAAGCACCAAGAGACTTGAAAAATCCACACTGGGCGCTAATTGCTAGTCCAAACATGCTCCGATGGTGACCAAACTTTTCGAGAATGTGGGGGGGACCTACCCCCACATGCTTGCAAAGCTTGGTCACCACCATCAGAGTATGTTTGGGTACGATGGCATGGGGAAGAGTGGGATTTTCCATGGCCTCTCAAGCACCAAGAGACTTGAAAAATCCACACTGGGCACTAATTGCTAATCCAAAAATGCTCCGATGGTGACCAAACTTTGTGAGCATGTGGGGGGGCCCACCCCCACATGCTCGCAAAGTTTGGTCACTATCAGAGCATGTTTGGGTACGATGGCATGGGGAAGAGCGGGATTTTCCTTGACCTCTCAAGCACCAAGAGACTTAAAAAATCTGCACTGGGTACTAATTGCTAATGCAAACATGCTCTGATGGTGACCAAACTTTCTGATCATGTGGGGGGGATCCATCCCCACATGCTCGCAAAGTTTGGTCACCATTGGAGCGTGTTTGTGTACGATGGCATGGGGAAGAGCAAGATTTTCCATGGCCTCTCAAGCACCAAGAGAATTGAAAAATCCGCACTGGGAGCTTATTGCTAATGCAAACATGCATGGTGACCCAACTTTGCAAGAATGTGGGAGAGACCCACCTCCACATTCTCACAAAGTTTGGTCACCATCGAAGAATGTTTGGGTACGATGGCATGGGGAAGAGCGAGATTTGCCATGGCCTCTCAAGCACCAAGAGACTTGAAAAATCCACACTGGGCGCTAATTGCTAATCCAAGTCTCTTGGTGCTTGAGAGGCCATGGAAAATCTTGCTCTTCCCCATCCCATCGTACCCAAACATTCTCCGATAGTGACAAAAATTTGCGAGCATGTGGGGGTGGGTCCCCCCACATGCTTACAAAGTTTGGTCACCATCGGAGCATGTTTGCATTAGCAATAAGCTCCCAGTGCGGATTTTTCAATTCTCTTGGTGCTTGAGGCCATGGAAAATCTCACTCTTCCCCATGCCATCGTACATAAACATGCTCCAATGGTGACCAAACTTTGCGAGCATGTGGGGATGGATCCCCCCCACATGATCAGAAAGTTTAGTCACCATCAGAGCATGTTTGCGTTAGCAATTAGTACCCAATGCGGATTTTTTAAGTCTCTTGGTGCTTGAGAGGTCAAGGAAAATCCCGCTCTTCCCCATGCCATCATACCCAAAGATGCTCTAATAGTGACCAAACTTTGCGAGCATGTGGGGGTGAGCCCCCCCCCACGTGCTCGCAAAGTTTGGTCACCATCGGAGCATTTTTGGATTAGCAATTAGTGCCCAGTGTAGATTTTTCAAGTCTCTTGGTGCTTGAGAGGCCATGGAAAATCCCACTCTTTCCCATGCCATCGTACCCAAACATGCTCCGATGGTGGTGACCAAGCTTTGCACAAGCATGTGGGGGTAGGTTCCCCCCACATTCTCGAAAAGTTTGGTCATTCTCCGATAGTGACAAAACTTTGCGAGCATGTGGGGGTGGGTCCCCCCACATGCTTACAAAGTTTGGTCACCATCGAAGCATGTTTAGATTAGCAATTAGCACCCATTGCGGATTTTTCAAGTCTTTTGGTGCTTGAGAGGCCATGGAAAATCCTACTCTTCACCATGCCATCGTACCCAAATATGCTCCGATGTGGTGACCAAACTTTGCGAGCATGTGGGGGTGGGTCTCCCCCACATGCGTGCAAAGTTTGGTGACCATTGTAACATGTTTGGATTAGCAATTAGTGCCGCCTAGTGCGGATTTTTCAAGTCTCTTGGTGCTTGAGAGGCCATGGAAAATCCCTATCTTCCCCATGCCATCGTACCCAAACATGCTCTGATGGTGACCAAACTTTTGAGCATGTGGGGGTGGATCCCCCCCAACCTGCTTCCAAAGTTTAGTCACCATCGGAGCATGTTTAGGTATGATGGCATGGGGATTTTCAACAAACAACATGATAGCCAAAGTGTTATAAAAATCCAAAATCTATGAACATCAACTAAAATGCAATGATCCTCAATAATTAAAAAACTCATAATGATAAAAACATCAACTAAGTACATCAAAATGTGAGCTAACCCAGCCACTCTAGGTTTAGCAACTAACTCAAAAGATCAAGGCATAATGAAAATGAGCTACCCCAGCTATTCTGAGGTTAGTCACTACCAATAAATCTAAGTACAATGTAAGTGAGCTAACCCAGCTAGTCTGAGTTTAGTCACTATCAAGATAGAGATCTAGTCAGCAGCACCCTCCCTATCTCTCAAACGCTCTAGAATGCTCTCATGTTCATCCACTCGAAGTCGAAAACGAGGGTGAGAACTCTATTTTCAGCTGTGTACTTGATCAAGTGAGCCTAGGAGCAACCACTAGATGAGAGAACTGAAATGCCTCTAACTCCCACTTCCACTGTTGAAACTCAAGACTCCCCCGATGAAGTCAAATCTGCTAGTAGAACCGGCCTGCCACAATCATGCTATGGGCGTCAAAAGAAAACCCATGATCATCCATTGTATCCTGGTCAAGGATGCACTTTGGCCTAGTGCAACTCATCCGATATAGTAGTCTGCTCCCTCGCTATTGCCCTAACCAGAAATAACAGCAAATACATCACCCTCGTATAGCAAATCTGTCAGGTCATCATAGCTAGCCATGAACACAGGACCTCTGTGCTCATCGGACAACACTGGATGTCAAGGATGCTCGAGGGAGAGGACTGTCTGTATCCATGCATCTGCCCATCCTCTCGACACACAATGTGACCAATCGCCATCCATACATGCTCCACAGAAGCTTGCAAACCATCGTGTGTAAATCGTGGGGGCCGCCATCCACATGCTCCTGATGTATTGTAAGCCCAAGGTGCTAGATACTGTGTCACAATCATTGTGAGACCCCACTGCCCCCTCCGCGCACCAGATTCCCAGTTGTTAGCAGCAGAAGCAGAAGTAGCTTCCTCTTGCGCGGGGTAGGGTTTCCCACTCGGGGCCTTGCCCTCGAATGTCCGGGCATGAGACTAATCTGGTGGTCATTCCGAAACCGAAACCAGGAAAAATTCCCTTGCCCTAAAAACGGGGACGATTCCACCTTTTTTTATTCTCTTAATGAATTTTCTAACGGGGTCAAGAGAACTAAACTATCCTTCACTTGATTAAACCAGATAGAAAAACTATTACAGACTTAACTTGAAGAAATCAACACTTTTTTCCTAATCGAATCAGGCACAATCATTGATCTAATCATTAGAGAAGTCTTCAAGTTTTTATTTAACTACTCGAGTTCTAAGCGTATTCCTGTTATTCAATTTCATTATTAAAACTCCACTGATCCCAACCTAACCCCATCCGGCCCATGGGTTATAGCCACCACCCAACCACTGGAATCGGTAGAACCAGACAATTACTCACCCACCCATAATTGAATGTCTTTCTTAACTTTTGCTTTCGAATACAGATACGCACACACTCTTCTTTAAAACTTAACTTATAAAACAATCCATTGACAAACAGTTATTGGTTACAGATGTCATAACTCAAAATTTCCATCCAATCCTTATTTCTCAAAAAAAAAGTATCACTCTAGACTCTCCGTTGAGACCAGCTGGTCAGCAAATGAGATCCAGTAACAGATTACAATAATCATTGGTCCATCATACAATCTTTCACGACATACGCATGGGTGTCCTAGGCACCGCGAGCCCATGCATCGCCTGGTCAGAACCCTCCAGGATCCTCCTTAGGTGTCCTGGCACTTCACTCAGGGACCGCTTTGTCAGACCCCCTCGTCCATCGTACCAGAAGCACACCATTTTAACCGTACCGAGGTTGGTCAAGACCTGGGCAGGCTTTCTCGCGTGAGCTGTCCTTTGAACACTCCCCCCGCCAGCTGTTGCAACAGAACTTCCCATAGAAAAACACATACCAAATGCTCCCTCCAACATTTTGGTGTAAGACAGTCCTTTAAGAAAACAGGGTTTCTATGCAAGTTTTCAGTTTGATTTTTCTTTTGAATACAATGAGCATAGCTTAAATCAGTATCCCCAAAACTTCATGATCGAATTACTGAATTTCATAACAGAATTTCTCGAATTCTGTAACCTTGATCCACAGATCAATTCGAAGGGTCTCAAACTTAGTTTCAAATTTGGTGGGAGATTTGAGTGTATTTTCCGGAACTGGTCACATCTTCTTTCCTCGAAATTGATGAAAGAGTTTGGTCTTGGTCATAGTCTGATTCAGGGTTCGAGTCTGATAAGGTTTTTCCTGAACTATCTTTCTCGAAAAGGGGGTGATATTTCAGTTACTATTTTATTGAATTTCATTCATTGAATATTCACTTAATTGATTTCTAAATTAATCACAAATTTCGATGAGGAATAAATTAATCATTTATATGAAAATTTTGACTTCGATAGATTTTTTGAATTTTCTCTTTACAATTCGAGTGAATATAAAATGATAGAATTTCTCTCGCACACAGAGTATTTACTTATTCAATTATCAAATACTCATAGAAATTAAACATAGAATTAAAGAGAATTCGAATTTTGATATAAAAAAATTCTTTATGCATCTATTTATGCATAAAAATCAACGTTAATGGGAATAACCCTTTTATATAAAAGAAAATCCTTTTATGCATCTATTTATGCATAAAAATCAATTTTAATAGGAATAACACTTTTAAAATAAAAAGAATTTCTTTATGCATAGAAATTAAATTCAATGAAAATAACTCTTTTATAACTAAAAAAATTTTCTATTATGCATCTTTCCATGCATAGAATTTAAATTCAATGAAAATAACACTTTTATAATAAAAAAATTTCCATTATGTATCTTTCTATGCATAGAAATTAAATTCAATGAAAATAACACTTTTATAATAAAAAAATTTCCATTATGCATCTTTCCATGCATAGAATTTAAATTCAATGAAAATAACACTTTTATAATTAAAAAATCCATTATGCATCTTTCCATGCATAGAATTTAAATTCAATGAAAATAACACTTTTATAATTAAAAAATTTCCATTATGCATCTTTCTATGCATAGAAATTAAATTCAACTAAAATAACACTTTTGTAATAAAAAAATTTCCATTATGCATCTTTCTATGCATAGAAATTAAATTCAATAAAAACAACACTTTTATAATAAAAAAAATTCCAATATGCATCTTTCTATGCATAGAAATTAAATTCAATGAAAATAACACTTTTATGATAATAAAAAAATTCCATTATGCATCTTTCTATGCATAGAAATTAAATTTAATGAAAACAACACTTTTATAATAAAAATTTTCCATTATGCATCTTTCCATCCATAGAATTTAAATTCAATGAAAATAACACTTTTATAATTAAAAAATTTCCATTATGCATCTTTCTCTGCATAGAAATTAAATTCAATGAAAATAACACTTTTATAATAAAAAAATTTCCATTATGCATCTTTCTATGCATAGAAATTAAATTCAATAATTAATATCAGTGATATCCATGCATATTCATAGGTGAATATATACATGGAGTAAATAAGAATATTTCTTTTAGAATGCACAAACGGTGGGAATTACTCTTTTAGAATAACATAAAAATAAACTTTCTTTTTCACAAAATTCAAGAAAATTTTACCATAACCTCCTTTGTATGGCTGACCATTTCTCAATTTTTAACATTCTATTTTCTATTTAAATTAATCCCAATAAGATATAAAGGACTCTAATCTACACAATTTTCAATTTCAAGAGAGTAAACATAAGAAAAGTTTAATCAATTTATTTGTTAATCATTCTAGGATAAAGAAAGGCTACATTTTTAAGGAAGAGAAGGGGATGGCCTTTTCATCAAGGCATAGCATCAGAATTCATTTTAATCAACTTAAAAAAAATAAGAACATAGATTTGAAATTAAAAAGTAGAAATTTTAGCTTACATGGAGTTTTGTAAGCTTTCCTTTGGCTTGAGGGATTGAGGATTCTACTCTTGTTTGGATCAAGAGTGGCCACCTTTCTTTGGGAAGGATTTCGTCAAAAACAATTGAATTATCAAGAGAATTTAATGTAATTGGCTCTGGGTAAGAGTAGAGTAATAGTGCATAAACACTATTAAGCTTTTACAAAGGGGGAGGCTTCTATTTATAGGAAAAAGTGAGCCTCTAACCAAGCAAACTGATTCTAGAATTTTCCAGATCAGTTTGGTCAATTTTTGACCATTTTTGGGTCAGCTCAGCTTACTTTTGGAACTAGACTTGAAATAGGAGAGAGGAGAGAGGAGAGATGAAATATCTCACTTAATTGATTTAAAATTGGGGAGCAATGATGAGAAAAAAGGCACCTCCTTCATGAGGGGGAATCCCCTCTGAGGTGTCAAAATTTCATTTTTTTAATGTTTCCTTTGGTCCTTAGTCCACTCTTCATCTTATGTGAGTATTTACTCATTTTTGGGGGGTTTTTCTTTATTTCCTCAATTTATCTCCTCCTTGTTGAAATATACAAGTGAATAGGGTGTGTGCGGGAACAAGCCCTTGGTTAGAGGCTGTAAAAGAGGATGAATAAATGTGAAAGAACTTGTGAAAAGGTGAGAAGAATCTACTGGGAGAGAATAAAGGGTAGCATGAGAAGATTTAGGAAGTGTGGAGATATTCTGGGAGATATTCTGGGAAAAGTGAAGAGGTGGAGAGAATCAGGGAAAAGAGGTGGAGTGAATCATGGAGAAATCAGTGGGATTTGATTCTTGATGTAAACTCTATAAATTGAGGCATTGCCCTAATGAGAATTTTCTAGTTTTTTAGTATCCATGCCTACATTAATCTATTTGCTAATTACCCACTAATTATGTCTTAATTATTTGCTAATCACTTTGTTAATGATGTTGATTCTAGTGTTTGATCCACCATAGCTCATCACAATGCTCAAATTTCAACATGGTATCAGAGCCATGCCTAGAATCCATTAGGTTTATGAGCCCATTATCTAATTAATTAGGATTAGTAGATAATTAAAAAATAATCAAAATTTTAGTTAGTTTTCAACTCACCTCTGTACCCCCAGCCAGTGGAGGAGTCCATTCACCTTGCACACTCACAATTAGGTCAAACCCTTCTAGCACATGGTAGCCACCTCAATGATCTTCAAGCCCATCAACTCCACGCAGCAAACCGCCGACAGATGTAGCCGAAATCGTCATTTTACCAGGCGCCGTTTTTCTGAAGGATATTTGACATTTCTTCTTGCTCAGTTCAAATGCCTCTAATTCCTCTTAGCCCAAGGTGTTTTCAAGCATGCTCTACAAGCTGGTGAAGACAGAATTCAGTTTCATCAAGTCTATAGTGAGATCCAAGCTCTTCATCAAATCTGCAGGGTGACTTTGGTAAAACAAAGATTAAGCTTTCAATATTTGGTCAAATCTTGTGTTTCTTGGCTTAATCCTCTACTAGACTCATTGCTATTGATGCCTTTGAAAGCATTTGAGCTCATTTGAAGTCTAAGGCACCAGATCTGGACTCCCCGCATACTCTGTTTTCTGCACACAAAATAGTGGATTAATTTGCTAATCAATGATTAATCAATGCTAATCACTATATTTTGGTGCAATTGAGGGTTCAAATTAACCATTAGGTATCTGATACAGATCCCTATAACTTCAGATTACAATTCGAAGTTGGTTTGATACTCCAACCATTCCGTACAAATTGGTTATCCTTGATTTAATGTAATTTGTGGTAAAATTGTGCTGATAAAATTGTGATAATCATCATTTTGCATTTAACCCTTGATTAATGCCTGTAAATCTCTCACTCAAATTAAAGATTATTCACAGCCAGAGTTGCATTTGGGAATGTGCATAAGAATGAATGCTATACGCATTATGTATTGGGCACATTACATCAGTGTAAAAATGGGAACAGACACTGCCCTTGTCCAGAATAAGGCAAGAGGTAAGACCTCCCACATAAATTTGGGTTTGCATTGCATAATGACACAAGATAAATATAAAAAGCCCAAAGGAACTGTCAGCAAAACATTGAAACATGTTGCTCACATGGAGCAAAAAGACCTGATAGACGAGCTCATGGCCCCAGCCATGAAAGAAGAAGATCCACACCAAGAAGATCTAAAGGAAGAATTGAAGGAAGACATGGACACGAGAAGAGAAGCTGCCACAAGAAGAGAAGCTGCCCCAAGAAGACTGAAAGAAGAGACGGACGCGTGGAGAGAAGCTGCCACGATAAGAAGACTGAAGACAAGAGAAGATGTGAGGCTCCAAAGAGTGAGGAGCCATGTGAAAATCTCAGAGAGAGAGAGAGAGAGAGAGAGAGAGAGAGAGAGAGAGAGAGAGAGAGAGAGAGAGACCCCACAACCCAATGTAACCTGCCCCAACAAAGTAAAACCACCTCTGAGCCACCGATGATGTAGGCCACGTGGTAGAGAGATGTATGTGTGAGCACTTTAGTCAAGGTCGCGGGCAACTATAGTAAGCCTTGGACACGTAGAGAGAGAGAGTGTCAAGGACTATGAGTTTAGGGACTCGAGGCACTGGTCGCAGGCTGTCAAGTAAGAGAGAAACTTGATATAGGGTCCAGGTGTGCTAAGTTAACTTGAGGGGAGGTGTGCTAGACACTGGCCGCGGACTATCAAGTAAGGGGAGGCAAACTTGGTATAGGGTCTAGGTGTACTAGGAGTATTCACTTGAGGGGAGGTGTTGAAATATACAAGTGAATAGGGTGTGTGCGGGAACAAGCCCTTGGTTAGAGGCTGTAAAAGAGGATGAGTAAATGTGAAAGAACCTGTGAAAAGGTGAGAAGAATCTACTGGGAGAGAATAAAGGGTAGCATGAGAAGATTTAGGAAGTGTGGAGATATTCTGGGAGATATTCTAGGAAAAGTGAAGAGGTGGAGAGAATCAGGGAAAAGAGGTGGTGTGAATCATGGAGAAATCAGTGGGATTTGATGCTTGATATAAACTCTATAAATTGAGGCATTGCCCTAATGAGAATTTGCTGGTTTTTGAGTATCCATGCCTACATTAATCTATTTGCTAATTACCCACTAATTACGTCTTAATTATTTGCTAATCACTTTGTTAATGATGTTGATTCTAGTGTTTGATCCACCATAGCTCATCACAATGCTCAAATTTCAACACTCCCTACATTTGGATTAATCTTATTGGTCCCTCAGAACCTTAATCCAAATTTTTCAAAAAATCTGGACCCTTAGGCTAAGGTCTTTTGAGTAGATCATAATTTATTTCTAATGCACCTTAGGAATTTCAATAAGAAAGGATATTTTTCCATCCAAAGATATCTGAAAACTGAATTACCTCTCTCTAGAATATTTTCTCTCTCTAGGCTGTCGAAACAGGTAGAAACAAGATCTTTTATTATTCAGAAAAGGGGATTGATTAAGGGAAAGAAACTGGACATCTTGATGGACTGGGGAGGAATCTTACAATCATGGGAGGCTCTACGATCAATCATACCACCATCCACATGCCAAAAAAATCTCTTGACAATCCGAGCATCACATTTGGGATATGATTTGCACTCCCACACAAAATGTTAGGAGCACCACTCGACCACGTGGCCCGCATCTCTGAACCGCTCAACATCTTGCCGCAGTTGATGTTGTCTACGACACGTTTCACACACGCGCCTGCACCATCATGCTCTCCCTTCCCGTGACTAGTCTCAAAGAATGACCAAATCATTGGGATACTAGACTGCACATGCCACCTATAAATCCATAAAACAAAGTCTTAGTTATTGTTTTCTTTAATATGTTCTAGTGAATTTAGTTTAATTGCGAATATAAGAGAACCATAAGTACTACCTATAGAGCCAATAGAACTGTCATGAGACTTGAACTGTGCACCACAGCCGTCTGACCAAACCCATCACTGGCCACGTGTGATCCCACAAACTCGTAAAAAATCGTCATGGAGACAAAAACAATGTTGCACAAAATGTTCATCATGTGAACGATCATCACTGAGATAGAAATGATACTCTCGAATAATGACACGGGCCTCAGCGGTACTTGCTATCCCATCTACATGGGCCTCTGCATGTCGATAGCTAATGTGGACCATAATAGCAACTTGGTGAGGTAAGCAAGAGAGAATATTAGAACACAAAAAATCAAATAAGTAATATAGCTCAAACACGAAACAGATATTATGAAATATAACCATTACCTACTCCGAGAAGTAATACTCAGATTGTATCTCCTGAAAAGGTGTGGAGGTGTAGTTCTCTGCAAAATCAACCACACAGAGATGACCACACCAATAGGAAACTTTGCCAGGCATGCTCGGAACTAACAATCCTGCCACTTGGCACAATGACTGTGCCGTATATAGGGGGTAGATCTGCTCCCTAAATGTGGCTATGAAGTAATGTGGTGTATGTTTGCCCAACCACGAGCTACAACTTCTTGGACTGTCCACCACCAGTCTGGAGCTAGTGTGTCACATACTCATAACGTTTTGCCATGGCACTATCTCTTGGTCACTTGCATCAAGATCTACCATCTGTAGATGTGCAAGTGAACCACTTGATGTGCAATTGCTCTCCACATAAGGCATTCTATGGAACTAGGCATCCTCCGTGCGTGCACACAAGAGAGAGTGGATGAAATCACGAGGACTATGAGGCAACTCTCTATGCCCACTAAGAGAACGGAACGCATCATAAAAAAAGTTGAAACTCAACATGGTAGCGACAACAACATGTGTCATCCTGTCATGAGTATCTCACAAACCAAGGCTACAACATGTGTCATCCTGTCATGAGTATCTCACAAACCAAGGCTTACACCCCTGAAATGACCTTTGCCCAATTTTAAGCTCTGGATATGATGCCACAAACTGAGAATACAACTCTGTTTGGGTCATTTCAAGAAAGCAAGCACCGTGCTCAATGAACACTTCGCTTTTGTCAGTCTCTTAGTAAAGCTTTCTTAAAAACTAGCTAGGCACGACAATTTTCCTCCCAACTTTCTATCAAGGCTCTAGTGGTTTTATCTAGTAGGCGATCATGCCTAGGTACACGACCACTACTCGCCCCCACAAAGCACCAACCTCATTGGCATCTAAACTTTGCCGTCTAATAGACCCAACTCTAAGTGCGTGTGGTGCTATGGAAAGGATGCGAGATGTGGAACTCACCTCACCCTTCATTTGGTAGCTACTTATGGTATTGTGGCTGCTGCCACAATAGCCTGTCGAGCAGCCAAAGCATCCGCAGAGTTCCTTTTCTTGTTAACTGTATAGGAACGACGATCACTTTTTGTAGCACCGCCATGCCAACTCTCCTCTCTCTTTGACCTCCAATGTCAGAAAGTGCCTTGCAGTTGGCCATGTTAGGTAGATCAATCAAAGCATCAAGCACGCATGCATGTGATGAAGGCGTGAGGTCTTTGAAATAGGATTAGAAGATTACATGGGCACGACGATGTACCCTCACTTTCATAGTTCTTTTCTATCCACACTATGGGCGCCCAAAGGAGGGGGGTGGGTTCTTGTGGAAGGGAAGGGGGCTCAGGAAGAGCGGGTTCATGTGGATTATCTAAACTAAGGGGTAGTGGGGGGGAAGAGGGCAGAGGGAGAGGAAGTGGAAGTGGAAGAGGAGGAGCAAGGCTTGGATCATCGCCGATGGAAGGTGTTGCTCGTTGACATGCTCTTGAACTTGGTGGACGGGGGGAAGTGTAGTCCTATCACGTTTTCGACTCCTACGACTTTGAGAACCCATTCTCAGGAAGCTAAGAGAGAAAAATTTATGAAGGCTCAATGAAGGGATATTACTAGAGATAAGTGTGGGATAGTACTAGAGATGTGTGATTATATAGGAAAAATAGGTTATCCACTTCAAATCTCGGTTTTGATATCTATGATTGATTGGATAATTAAGATAAACATAAAGATAATTAAAGATAAACTATTATTCACTTAAAATTTAATATTATTATTAATAAATATTTACAAGTCTAAATATTTATCATTACTAGATATATAAATATATCTTTAAATTTATCTTTTGTTTTATAATTATATAATTATATTTTCTTTTATAATGTATTTTTTTCAAATTTTAATCAAAGGTTTATTCTACACATAAAAAATTTTCAAGAAATATTAAATTTAAATATTAAATTTTTAAATTTAAATAACATAAACTTTAAAAATAATATTATTTATCTAATTTCAAAATATAATCCTTTAAAAGTAATGATTTTTAAATTATTTTATATTAATAAATTATATATATTTTAAAATTTATATTTTATTTTTCTTTTTTTTTAAATATTAAAAATATACTAAATTAACTTTTTCAAAAATATATTTTTGAAAAAAATGGGAAGGTGGAAAGGAGGTGCCACGTGTGTCACATGCGTGCATGACACGTGGCATTTTCTTGACATGTGGCACTATTATGGCTGATGTGGCATGCCATGTCACCAAGTGTGCGCGAGAGGTGGCATGCAAAGGTGGCAAGAAGATGTGGCATTAATGATGACTAGAATGATGAGGTGGGGAGTCAACTAGGTTGACCATGTTGACATGGAGGGTGGAGGTGGCAATCTACTTATGTGGATCCTCTCGAAGCTAATGTGGACATAAAGTGGTATGCATATATAAGATTTGAGCCTACCCAAGCCTCACACATGGCATGATATCTAGGCTTTGAAGTTTACCAAGCCTAGATTTCCAAACCTAACTAAGATTGGTTTTAGACTTGAAAAGGGGAGAGTGGACACAATATGGGAATTTTCACTTAGGAGGATTGAAAATGAACCTTCCCATACTCAAATTAAGCTAAAACATTTCACGGCAACAAGTATATTGATCCCTAGAGTTTTTAGATTGAAAGATTCAATATTTTATTTTCTAGAATTAAATTACAATTGATTTAATGGGCCTCTAACAATCATAACAAAATTTCCAAAGTAAATCTATAAAAATCCAACTGTTAGATTTGTAATTTTGCCTTAGACCCACATTCTACTAATCTTCACATTTTAAATGGTAGATATGGTGGGAGGACAAAATAGTATGTTTTTTAACAATTCTAATACTTTTTAAATAATATAGAAAATATTAGAACACATCAAAAATTACTCGATAAATAAAGTTAAGCTATATGTTATTTGAATTTATGATATGCAAAGTGGGAACATCATTTAAGTAATAGTATAAAAGTTATAGGCAATTTACTCATATTCAGTGTATCTGTCCAAACCTTCGACAAGGCCTGTATACAATTTTGGCTCCCAAAGAAAAGGGGATTTGCAATTATTGGATATTCGGTCAGATTATAGTTTTAGGTGCACAACTTTGCATAAAATGTTTCATTAGAAGACCTTGAAGTGAAACTCCTTGGCTAACTAGGAGAGATTGGCTTTTTTGCTTGAAAAAATGCTTGTTTTCAGGCTAAAGCCAAGGGTTCCCACTAAACGAAACTAGATAACCTCATCTTGAAACCACCCCTTATAATGACTGCAATATAGAAAGACTCTCTTTAAGCTTTCAACGAAGGCATTTTTGCAAAGGCCTTTGTAGAGATCAATGTCTCTTTACTCCTTACTTTAACTAGTCTAGATGAGGAAGAGTTCATATTAATGTTATCTTCGATCATGTGGTCATCTAAATGGGTTGCTTCTTTGTAACATTGATCAGACGAATCTAGATTTGAGACTATGATCAAATTGTGCAAAGTTTTTTTTTTAATCCCAAAAGGAAACATCCCTTGATGTGTGTATCATTAAGTTTTTCCCAATCCTCACATTGTGAGTTCATGGTGTTCATGCGTAAGATGTAATCTTGTATGATTTCCTTAGGTCTCCACACTCTATCATGTATAGTTTTGTTGCAGCACTCCACCTCGAAAATTCCTATGCAAAGGCAATCTTCATAGTTTTGAAATTCACCTTAATGGCAGGCATCAACATGATGAACCATTTATTAGCCTTGCCCACTAAGCATAGATTTAATGTATGTACATCGGTAGAGAAATTCGGATTTCTAAATACTTCACATCACTACTTAAACATTTGCACAAATTGAAAATGATATCAGTATAAATTAAGTAAAAAATAAGCTAAATAACATTCTTTTCAAAACAAAACAAAAAGAGCAAATCGCCATAAATCTCCATCAAACCAACTCTTTTTTGTGGAAATCCACTGCTAGAGAGTGTGGGCAACTAGTCGTGCATAAACTTACAGAAAAAACAATAGAAAAAGTAAAGGAATTTCTCCTTGATAGTCACTCCTAGAAACACATTCTTAAGAGATTACGTTTGTGAGCTACAAAGCCATCATGGGAATCTTTCCAATGGTGAGCTCAAGCACACTGCTTTAAGAGATCCATACCTTAGTTTTGATTATTGGTTCCCATGAGCATTGTCACACTAGCGCATTGGATTATAGGTCATCGTCCCTCCTCTCACCTCAAAGCACTCATACACACTCACTAGCATGAATTATTAGAGAAGGTAATTAAAGAGAAATATTGTATAGCACAGTGGGAGAGTCGATTAAATTTTATAAGAGAAAGTGACTTATATAAAAGGACATAAGTGTTCACACACACTTAAACTGTGGAGCTGACTAGGTGCCCAAGTCTCCTAAATGACTTATTGATTATACAATGCTTAATCTCATAATCCATACATGAAGTACATTCACAAGGAATCTATTCAAGTCATAGAATTGGAAACACTATTGCTTCATAGATATTGATCATAGATGCTTTTGGTGTCTCCATCTTTACTATTCGATATATGATTATAGTGGAAACTCATGTTAGCCCTAAAATGGGGGTTAATATCTTTATATCTATATGCTCAATGAGCTTTGGCTTTGCTGTTTGATATATGATTATAGTGGAAACTCTTATTAACTCCAAAATGTCTCCCCCTTGTCCTATTGATGTTGTCCACTTTGTTTCTTGAATAAAAAAGGAACCAAACTAGGTCCAAATTCAACCAAACTGAATCTGGAAAATTCTAGAAATCAGTTGGTCTTGGTTAGAGCCTCCCTCTCCTATAAATAGAACCTGAGCCCTTTGTAAAAAATAGGAGAATTATACTATGCCAGAATTATGCTGAAATAATGATAATTTTACTATTCTCTAAAATTCTCTCCAAATTGAAGAAATTGGAGCTTCCCTCCTTCTTCAATCTCCATTAGAGGCTCCATCAGCACACCAAACCAATTGATTGGTTGGGGGTCTCTACCGTGATCAAAGAATCAAGCAATTTGTAAGGTAAAGTGAGAATTTTGATCTTTTTCCATAATTTCTCAACATTTCTCTCTTGTCAACCCCTCTCAAGCTTGAGAAGCTTAATTGGAATGGCTTTTTACTACTATTGAAGTTAATTGATGAATGGAAGTAAGGAAATACATAAATTTCCATGTATTCTTAATTTTTACGATTTTTATGATTTTTGTCTTCTCTAAAATGATTATGATGTTATGCCTCATTGAAAAAAAGGCATTCCCCTCTCTTCTTTAGTAAATCCAACCATTCTTTATCCTAGATGAATGATTAATGGATAGAATCAAGTTTTTCATAATGTTTTTCTTAAATAAGTAGAAATTGCTTACATTAGAATGAATTAAATACTCTTGGTGAAATTCTAGTTGATTTTAGGAAGTTTAAAACTGAAAAATGGTCAGCCATACAAAGAAGGTTATGGCAAAATTTTCTAAAATTGTGTAAAAATAAGTTTTACTTTTTTATTCTAAAAGTGTAATTCTTACTAAATTGGATTTATGCATAGATAGATGCATAAAGAATTTAAATCAATCCAAAAAGTGTTATTTTCATCAATTCTTATTTTATGCATAGAAAGACGCATAAAGAATTTATTTTTTAATTCAAAAGAGAGATTTTCATCATAAATGATTTTATGCATAAATAATATGCATAAAAGAAATTCTTCTATATTAAAAGAATGATTTTCATCATAAATGATTTGTATGTATAAACATATGCATAAAGGATATTCTTTTATATTAAAAGTGTGATTTTTATCATAAATGATTTTATGTATAAATTAGATGCATAAAAGAAATTCTTTTATATTAAAAGAATGATTTTCATCATAAATGATTTGTATGCATAAACATATGCACAAAGGATATTTTTTTATATTAAAAGTGTGATTTTTATCATAAATGATTTTATGCATAAAAGAAATTCTTTTATATTAAAAGAATGATTTTCATCATAAATGATTTGTATGCATAAACATATGCATAAAGGATATTTTTTTATATTAAAAGTGTGATTTTTATCATAAATAATTTTATGCACAAATTAGATGCATAAAAGAAATTCTTTTATATTAAAAGAATGATTTTCATCATAAATGATTTGTATGCATAAAGGATAATTTTTTATATTAAAAGTGTGATTTTCATTATAAATTATTTTATGCATAAATTAGATGCATAAAAGAAATTCTATTATATTAAAAGAATGATTTTCATCATAAATGATTTGTATGCATAAAGGATATTTTTTTATATTAAAAGTGTGATTTTCATCATAAATGATTTATGCATAAATTAGATGCATAAGAGAAATTATTTTATTCTAAAAGTGTAATTTCTACTAAATTAGATTTATGCATGGAAAGATGCATAAAGAATTTATTTTAATCCAAAAGTGTTATTCTCATCAATTTTAATTTTATGCATAGAAAGATGCATAAAGAAATCTATTTTTTTAATTCAAAAGAGTTATTTTCATCAATTTTGATTTTATGCATAGGAAGATGCATAAAAGATTGATTTTTAATTCAAAAGTGTCATTCTCATTTAAAATGAGTTTATGCATAGGAAGATGCATAAAAGATTGATTTTTAATTCATAAGTGTCATTCTCATTTAAAATGAATTTATGCATATAGGAAGATGCATAAAAGATTGATTTTTAATTCGAAAGTGTTATTCTCCTTAAAATGGAATTTATGCATAAATAGATGCGTAAAGAAATGTTATATCAAAAATAAGAATTCTCTCATATTCCAGGAACCCAGTTTTTCATGCTCGCACGAAGTATATAGAGGTCCACTACCATTTTGTCAGAGAGAAGGTTTTGGTAGGAGACATTGACCTTGTTTATGTCAGCACACAGGATCAAGTCGCTGACATCTTTACCAAAGCATTGGGTACAGAGAAGCTCCGCAGATTCAGGGCTTCGCTTGGTGTACGTGAGATGGAGTTGAGCTCGAGGGGGAGTGTTGAGATATCGAACTCATCTAGTGAGGCAATGGACACTGATGACCCGCCTGGGGGATAGGCCCCACACTTACACCACTGGCATGATTGGTGAGATCATGGGTGATATGTGGCCATGACAGGCTGTGTGTGACAGCCATTCTAGAGACTGGCATAGTTATAATGCTAGCTCATTTAGTTGGGTTCACACTATAGAGAACACTAGTATTGTGTACTCTTATCTTTGTATATGGTGTGTTGAGTGTTGTGTGAAGAAGAAGAAGATTTTCAGCCTCTCACCTTGCGTGTTCTCTTTTAGGGTTTTGTGAGTGTGTGTGTGCTTGCAAGAGCTTAAGCTCTCTTCTCCCCTACATCTTTTCACACAATAGGGTTCCAAATATTATCTCTAACCTTAATCCAAACTTCAAAAAAAGAAACGAGGCTTGTGCTCATAAGGCTCTCCTCATAGGACTCAAGGGTCGTGCTTATAGAACTCTTTCATAGGACTCAAGGAATCACTCTCAAGGAATCACTCTCAAGGACATCTATTTAAAGCATCTACCACAATTTTTTCCTTCCCTAGCTGATATTGGATCATGGTTTGGAAACTTTAGATAAATGAAGACCATTTGATATGGCAGTCAGAAATCAAAGGTTGGGTCAACAAATGACGAATGCCCTATTAGATCCCATTAAATAATGTTCCCACAAAGACTCAAAGCATATACAATAGCGTAGCTAATTTCTAGTCATATATGCTATAATTTCTTTCTACTAGTAATGGCTTACGACTCTTGTCATAGGCAATGGGGTGTCCATCCTGCATGAGAATAGCATCAAAACCTTGCTCACTTGCATTAAAATATGGTAATGTGAGAATTGGTGCATGAGTCAAAGCTTTCCTAGGCTCATAAAAGGAATAGTCCTATCTACCAGTCTAGTCAAAGTGTCTGGATTTCTTAAGAAGTTCGGTTAAAGGATGTGCAATATATGTAAAATTCCTAACAAACTTTCTATAGTAGCTACGTAAGCTAAGAAAAGATCAAAGTTTGTGACTATCATGCGGTTTGGGACAATTAATAATGCTTTTGATCTTTTTAGGGTCTACTTGAATATCATCAATAGTAGATACAATATGTCCTAAGTATTCAATTTCCTCTTGAAAGAAATTCCTCTTATCAAAATTGACATAGAGCTTATTCTCTCAAATAAGTGAGAACACATTTTCTAAATGATGTTTGTTCTCTTGATGATTCTTACTGAAAACTAAGATATCATGAAAAACACCAACAAAATTTTGATGTTTCAAGAGTATTTTATTCATCAATGTGTTAAAAGTAGCCGAAAAATTAGTCAAACCATGGCATAGCCAAAAACTCATATTGGCCGGTTTGGGTTCTAAAAGCAATCTTAAAAATATCTCCTTCATCCATACGAATTTGATGGTATAACTGGAATTGAGGTCAATTTTGCTGAAGACTTCTGCCCCCTTGAGCTTATCTAGCAAGTCATCCACTCATGGTATCGAATATCGGTTCTTCACAATAATCTTGTTTAAAGTAAGATAATTGATACACAATCGATACGTCCTATTCTTCTTTTTAATGAGAAGAACTAGAGTACCAAATGGAGAACTGTTGGGTCTAATCAGTCCTTTCTCTAGCAATTCTTCTACTTGTTTCTAAATCTCTTTTTGCTTAGGTATGTTACCTCGATAAGGAGATTTACATGGAAGAGAGATTCTAGGGATTATCTCAATTTTATGCTCTTTTGGGGATAGGATTTAAATAAACTAGGAGGTAGTCTCTACTCAGTCATCACCTTCCAAAATTATACACTTAGATTTAAGCTTCAATTCATACACTAGCCTACTAAATGCACTCCCCATCTTAACAACCTCTTGTTCACATGCCACATCAAATACCATAACACAGGTCCATGTTAAGCCTGAAAATGTATTTTTCTTGCAAGTCATCTTCTGTAGCCAGCATTTATGCCATCTCAGAGCATCCAACACCAAGCCAAATCCCTATAGCATCCAATACAATAAATCCTTTCAAGTGCTACTGTCTCTTTGTTAATGGCTCTCCCTTCGTTGATGGCCCTCCCTTTGTTAATGGCTCTCCCTTCGTTGATGGCTCTTCTTTGATCCAATGCCATTGATCCAATGCTAGTGACCTTCATGCTATGTCAACATCATCAAGACCAAGGGACTCTTGCTGCATTTATCATCATTCTATTGAGCTATCACATACATACTAGCAAGCAAACACTATACAAGATCCAATGCTAGTGACCTTCATGCTATGTCAACATCATCAAGACCAAGGGACTCATGCTGCATTTATCATCATTCTCTTGAGCTATCACATACATACTAGCAAGCAAACACTATACAAGATCCAAATGTAGTGCACACCCTCTTCCTACATGAGCTTAGCAAACACCAATCTGGAGCTCAAACAGAAGTGACAAACCTTCAAACACGCTAAAGTATTGTCTAGGGGTTAAAAGTGGATCAACAAAAAACTCCAACAACGTCTTCTCCTCCATATTTCTTATAGTGCTTTTAGCATGAGTATGAGTTAAAAGAGGACCTAAATCACCCTTAGTCTGACATTGAAGATGAATTCTTTATTATCTTGCATTAACCACATTGTATAAATGTCATAATTAATTTGAGGGTTATGGTCCTTCACTAACCACATTATATGAGTGTCATAATCAATTTGAGGGTTATGTTCATGTCTCCATGGCATTCCTAATACGACATCAACACCTTGCAAAGGAGCAATTAAAAATGTTCTCTTTTCTTTCAATGAGTTTGTTTTGAATTCTAGATCCTAACAAAGTTTAGTGTAATTGTACTTAGTTTATTCACAAGCTGTGTTTACTTTATAACTAGAGTGTGATGCATCTAGGTTAAGAACTTTTAATGCCTTTTTGGAAATAAAATCATGAGAACTACAATCATCATGCAAAATATATATTTTTTTCTTTTATTTTTCCTTGAATTCTCAACAAAGCATGAATAGGAACCTTACCTTCATCCGAATATTTAGGATTGGAATCACCCTCTTGCTTGATTGAATTATGGTCCTCTTCAACCATGTTGACACAAGCCATAGGTGTGTGGAGTTATTTTTCTTTTCTGAAAAATTTGGTGCAATGTGCCTAATGACATTTGAAACACTTGATGATACGATTCTTTAGCTTTGTTGTTAATCTTTCTGAACATCTCGTTTGGCCATATCTTTACCCTTGTCCATCCTATAATTATCAAAATTACTCGAAGGAAAAGAGGATTTAGAATACTCTGCATAAGAATTATCTTGCATTCTAGAATCTCTAAAAATAAAAGTTTTGCATTCAGAACTAAGAGAAAAGTCCATAGTAGATTTGAGATAACGAGGATGAAACATATTAACCATTTTTAACTGTTTTTAGCTGAGATTGGTTTAACAATCTCTAATGGTTGGCTTGAGATTGGCAATAAATTTTCTTCTTTTCTCTCTTTCTTTGACCTTCTCAATCACTTAAACCTACCATAAACTTGGAGATGTAAGCCTGGACATTCTCTTTCTCCACTTGGCATAAAGTATCCTATTGTTATTGAGATGAGCTTTAACTTTGTATTACGAAGGAAGAAAATGTTTATTCAAAAGCTCATGGGACTCTCTCCATGTACTTGGTTGATGCTTCCCCTGCTTAATAACATTCTACCATAAGGCATCACTTTCAATCAACTAATTATAAACATATTTAATCCTATCTTTTTTTGCCTGAAAAGTAATCATCTAGCTGACTGAACCATGTAATAAGCACATGCGCGTCTTTCTTTCCAATCATAATTTTGGACAGTGAATGCCTTTTAGCTGATCCACGAGTCTCTCCAAGAACTTTGGGCACATAATGTAGCCTCAACAATGCATCTAACATGATCACTTTTCTCCTCATTAGTATAAAAAATAACATTTTCACTTAGAACGCTAAATATGACGCTCTAGCTTGCGTCTATGATTACACTTATTTGCTATTTACTCTTTAAGTGCAACAATTTACTCTTGCATTGTGGGCTATGCAAGTAAATTATCCATTTTGTGCAAATAGATCAATAAATAAATAAAGTATAATAAATAGTTTATACATAATTAAATCAAGCACATAAATTGTTTTAGCTCAATACTCCCAAGATGGCTTGAATTCATGTTGAAGCTTTATATATATATATATATATATATATATATATATATATATATATATTGTAGATGATGAAATAAAAGGTTTGATTAAAGTAAGAGTGGTTTTGAAGCCTCCTTGACTTGCTGAACACATCTAATATGGTGCCTGATTAAGAAGAGGGAAAGAGGAAATAAAAATGGGTTTGGCTTTTAGAGTGGTTTTAAGTATAGAGAAGTAGTTTTCCACCTTCCTTTTACCCTTTGGTTATTCTCTAATGGTCACAAGCACCTCTAGCCTTCAACCTTTTCCTTTGGCCTTCAACCTTTTCCTTTAGCCTTCAATTTCTTCCATCTTTTCAATCTTTTTTGCAAATTGACCTAGCTTGTGGTTTGATACCATTGACACAAGGATCCCCATCTAGGAATTTTGTAACAGATTCAACATAAATCAAGTTTTAAAAATTAACACATGAAAATACTTATAGCTCTTGCATGATATAAACATTGGGTGCAATCTCCCCCCCATGTGTGTGGCCTATTCCCCACACATAAGTATTTTTAAGCATTCAATTGCCAATAATAGGCCATAGCATCCAAAAATACAAAAGTAATGCTTTTTCTTGCATGACACTCCCTCTTTACCCAAAGAGAGCTCTTAAATAGAGAGCTCTTAAATATTAAATTACTTGGGTCTAGGGGGAATATTTTAAGCTTTAAAAATAAATGTTAGCAAGCCTATGCTCTTCAAGTCTAAGCTTGTAGAAATAAATAAATTGATGTGCACAAACTATCATATATATATAAATCTTGTCCAAAATTATGAATGCCTTCCAAAAATAATAATTTGTATGCTTTCGTCTCAATCTTCCTACTCTTCTTCACCTATAAAATGTCCAATAATAAATTGGTAAACAATTGCTCTATAGGCATACAAACCATCACCACATACATGTTCATCAAGAGTAAGTACTCCAAAACTCACCCTATAAAATATCCAATAATAAATTGGTAAACAATTTCTCTATAGGCATACAAACCATCACCACACACATGTTTATCTCAAGAGTTTATCACCTTGCCATATAGATTAAAACTATAATAAACATAAGAAGCCGCAAGAATGTGCTAATGTGCACCAAATGTATTATTGTTTGAAATGGCATCACCCACAATATTAACATAATTTGTTTGGAATGATATAAAGGAAATCCAAGCATCCGTAAATTATCTATAAGGGTAGAGTAATATTTCTAAGAGAGCTTAAAAGACATTCACATAACAACGTATCTTGGAGAATCTATGCGCAATGGCATTTTGTGTAGCTAATGTAAAAATGCCGATCAGAAAAACCCATGATACAATCTCAAAAAATGTAGAAAGTGAAGTTGCCAAACTTTAACATGTTACAACATGTGTGTTAATAGTGGTTGTCTTTAGGAAGAAGTTGTGAATAAAACTCATAAGTATTTAACTTCATTCATCATTCAAAACATTGCAACAATTTTAAGCCATTAAGAGTTGCAGACCTTGTGTATGTTTTCTCTAATATGTGTATCTTAGAATTCATGCTCAATGGCATTTCATGTAGCTAATGCAAATAATATACAAACGTCAATCAAATATACCCATGATGCAATCTCCAAAAATGTAGTAAGTGAAGATGAAGATGAGCACGAGTTATAGTTACAATCCAGTGACATGGAAGAGGTTGATGATCTTGTGTAAGTCCTTGTACTAGAATGTTATGATAGATTTTCTTAAACTAGAAAGCATTGTAATGTTTGGTGTTTTTCTTTGTACAATGAAGCCATGGATGATTTGAAATTTTGATTACAAACTTGGTCAACCACTCAGGTCTTTGGGGAGACTAATAAAGTTAGTGTGGTTGATGTGATCCATTCCACCAAGATAAAGTATGGCAGTGCTCTACATTAGAGCCATTTCAATATTGAAAAATGATCATTGACTCAGTTGCATGTAAAAGGAGTGCTAACGGACCAACAACACCTCGGTGTGACGAAAATTGAGGCATGTGGCCTCAAGAGCCGTAGTAATAACATCCATGTTTCTACATTATTTTTGCTCTTGGATTATATATGGTTTAATGGAGGCAATACAAGCATAAAATGAGTTGAAAGGTCTGTTGGATAATCCTATGTGCGAAAACATAGGAAGTTGCACTTGTTATAGTCTTGTCATCTCCCCTAACCAATACTTTTGGGGGGCACCACAAAAGTCTTGTTATAATTGCACCTTGTTATAGTCTTGTCAAAGTAATCTCCCCCGGTTGATACTTTTGGGGATCACCACACTAGGAGATGGGAGCCCGGTGGAGGGTTTGCTATAGTGACCAAGGGGGGGTGGTCGGCATGTGGTAGAGTTTGGGCTTCTAGTCCTAGGTAGCCCTAACTCTTGTCTACTAGCAGCATGGGTGGCTCCATTGGAGGAGGGTGTTGGTTCAAGCATGAAATGGCTAGAAGGTGTGTTGGATAATCCTATATGGAAAAACATGGGAAGTCGAGCCATAGGCCAGAGTTGCTTTTTTTGGGAGGGAGGTTGTTGTGCTCATGATGTTGGCCTTCTGCTGGTGAATTGCTTGATCATCCTAAAGCCTTATGTTGTTTTTGGACGTGGTGATTATACTATATTGTGACTTCTCACATGGTAAGAAAATATTTATAAATCAATGTACATATATTGGTCCAACATATGGGGGGATTTTTTTTGGGAGGGGGGGTATGCTTGGGCTCTTGTTGATACGTTTCCTGATCATACTAATGGCATAGGTTGCACTTGGACATGGTGGTGGTGACACTATTGTACTATGACTTCTCACATGGTTAAGGCCCTTTTTCTAGTACTACTCTTTTAATACCCCTAGTCCTAGTAAAGGCCGATAAAAGTATATTAAATAAGCATCTTGAATAAGCCTCTCAAACACAATTCATGAATTAGTCAATCAAAAGAAAATATTTATAAATGAATGTACATATGATGATGTATTGCATATTATAATAATAATGAAGACACAAGACTCACTATCATGGTAAACAAAGAATATGCTTTATGAAATATAGTTGTGATAAAAGGAATCTCATATTAAAATGCAAACATTAGCTAATATAAAGTTATGGACTATTGTGCATATATATTGTAACAAAGGGGATTTTAGGATGCACATAGCGTACCTGCTAGCTTTTGTTTGCATATAGTTCATGTATAGTGCATGAGGGTAGTGATGACTTCATTGAGGTGAGACCTCATAGGCGAGTGTCACTGTTCAGTCAAGACCCGACACTTCAGTGGTTTTGAACCACCTAGTTGGCTCCTAAAGAGTGACGACTAACTCTACTATGCCCACTGCAATAAGCCAATGCCGAGCGTTGAGCTACCAGTTTGCCCATGCATAGGGGAGGTAACTATGATTATGCACGGGTTAGTTCCTATTTCCTTCATGCTTCCTAATGGTAGTTAACACAAAAAAAACATACAAGTAACACATAGTAGATATAATTACGTAATACAGGGTAGCAACAAGAGAGATGACCAACCTAGAAGACATTATTTTAACATTATCTCAGAATCTCATGCATACACTACTCTAGAATCCTTGGATGCCCTAGGGAATTCCCCTTTTTCTCCTTACATCCATATGAGTACTACACATTTCCAAGAAACCATTACAAAGTTGTTACAAGAAGACTTGACCCATGACAAGTTTGTTACTCAAGGGAGGAACCTTGGTGGCGACGGCTAGATGGGCTGATCAGTTTTTGCCAACACCTGGCGATCATGGTGGATGCTGCAAAGCCCACTTGTTGCTAGCATTCTAAAAAATTTCCAGATCCAAACTATGTCTCCGTCTCCAAGCTAAGTTATCTAGATGCTTCATGGCCGGTTCCACCCTGCTTTCTCTAGTTTTTGGGTTGAGCAGTAGTGCCCATCCATACGGGTACTACCCGTTTCCAAGAAACCGTTACAAAGTTGCAACAAAACAAGAAGACCTAACTCATGACAAGTTTGTTACTCAAGGGAGGACCTTAGCGGTGGTCGGATGGGGTGATCGGCCCACCAACAATGAGATGCATGCACAGAGGGTGCAGGGTTCTTTCCTCAGCAGTCTAAAGGAAACTAATTTGGAGAAAGCGGTCTTGAGGGAGGAGTAGTCTGTGAAGGGGGTGGTCTCTCAAGGGAGCACTCTCGAGAGTAAGTGGTCTAGAGGGAGTGATCTTGAGGGAGTAGTTTAGAGAGTGAGTGGTCTCAGTGGAGTGTTCTAGCGAGAAAGTGGTCTAGAGGGAGTTGTCTAGAAGGAATTATCTTGAGGGAGGAATTTGGAGAGAAAAAGGTCTAAAGGGAGCGGTCTATAGAGAAAGTGGTCTAAAGGGAGTGGTCTAGAGGGAGCCGTCTAGAGGGAGCGATCTAGAGGGAGCTGTATGGAGAGTGAGTGGTTTCAAGGGAGTAGTCTAGAGAGAAAATGGTCTCAAGGGATCAGTTTGGAGAACGAGCAGTCTAGAGGGAGAAGTTTGGAGAGCGAGTAGTCTGGAGGAGCAAGTGGTCTAGAGGGAGCAGTTTAGATGAAGTCACCTCAAGGGAGAGGTCTGTGGAGAATGAGCGATCTAGAGGGAGCAGCCTTCCTAGAAGAAGTGGTCTAGAGAGAGAAGTATGGAGCAAGTGATGTAGAGGGAGCAGTTTAGAGGAAGCCACCTCAAGGGAGCAGTTTGTGGAGAGTGAGCGATCTACTAGAGGGAGCAGCCTAGAAGGATAGTATCGAGAGCAATCTAGAGGCAGCGATCTTGAGGGAGCAGCCTAGAGAGGGAGCAATGTTAAGGGATTATTACGGAGAGCATCTAAAGGGAGAAGTCTAGAGGAAGTGGTCAAGAGGGAGAAGAGCAACCAAGAGGGAGTGGTTGAGCTAGAGGGAGATTTCTAGAGGGAAACATTTGGAGAGAAGGCTGTTTAGATTTGCTTGGAGCTAGAGGGAGCAATATCAAGGGAAAAATTTGGAGAGAAAGAGGTCTAGAGTGGTTTGGAGCTAGAGGGAGCAATCTTAAGAGGGAAAATCTAGAGAGAAATTGATCTAGAGGGAGCTAAAGGGAGTGGCATGGAGGCAACCACATGGAGGGAGTGGTCTAGAGGTAAAGGGAGCATTCTCAAGGGAGAATCCTAGAGAGCAAGAGATCTAGTTAGCATGGAGGAAAATTTCTAGGACTAGAGGGAGTGGTTTAGAGCTCAAGGGAATGGTCTAGATGTGAAGGAGTTGGAGGGCGAAATCTAGAGAGAGCAATCTAGAATAAGTGGTCTCAAGGAAGAAATCTAGAGAGAGCAGTCTAGAAGAAAAGTGGGGGTTCGGAGGGAGTAGTCAAAAGGGAGCAATCTAGAGCAAGTTATCTAGCTTGAGTAATCTAGAGGGAGCAGCCTAGAGGGAGCAACCTCAAGGGAGAAATTTGGAGGAAGTAGTCAAAAGGAAGCGGTTTGGGTGAAGTAGCTATAAAGGAAGCAATACGGAGGAACTAGCTCAAGGAAGTTGTCTTAGGGGGGAGGAATTTGGAGAAAGTATTCTAGAGGAAGTGGTGTGGATGAACGAGTATAGAGGAAGCACTCTCTAAAGGAAGTGGTGTGGGTGAAGTAGTATGCAGGAAGAACTCTCTAAAGGAAGTGGTATGGATGTAGTAGCTAAAGGAAGTGGTCTCAAGGGGAAGAATGTTGGAGAAAGGGGTCTATAGAAAGTAGTGTGCAGGTAGTAGTATGACCGTAGTAGTGTCTAAAGGAAGTGGTATGGAGGAAGAGATTTGGAGGAAGCATTCCGAAGAAGCTTTTTAATATAAGAGAGAAGGAGCAGTCTTGTAACATACCCGTCTTCAGTAATAAAGAAATGTTCATGTAATAGATAAATTTATGAGTTTTTTTTTGGTATAAAAATCAATGATTTCGTTAATTGAGTCATTTCTACTTAGAATCTTCAAATTTTGAGCCCAAATTTGGAATCTGCGCGCGATTTCACCCTAATATAGGATTTTATAGCATCCAAAACGGACATCGGATTAAGCTTATACGCGAATTTTAGTCATTTTAGTTAAAAAGCGACGACCTTTAAACCTTAATAAATGCACGACCGGGCGTCCGATTGACGAACGGTCTGAACCCCAACGATCAGGAGAACCGGACAAAAAAAATTTTCGCCCCTCGGGGCGGCACACAAAACGAGGCGGGCACACCAAATTTGGGTACCTCGCCCCAAAATTTGGTCTGTACACACTTACTAGGACGCCCGTACGATGGCCGCCCAAGAACCAAAGGATGATCGCCCACTGTATGGTCCACACGTACCCTTACGTGGACACCCATGCTGCCCCAGACCAGATAAGGTACATGCGTACCACTCCTTTCCCTGGCAACCGGCACCGTACCTTTCCCCTAGACCCATGCAGGCCACTGATCCATAGCCTTTGATGGTACACCGTCCTTTCATCCTTGCTTTGCGCATCGCCCGTACCCTCACCCCTCTGCTATATAAACCCCCGAGATGCTCCACAGGCAGCACGTATTTCTGTGCAGCGTATGCCCTGTTGTACTATCGTCCGTACTGTCCGTCCGCCCCTGTGTAGCGTACCTGCAGTACGGCCGCCCTTGCAGCCAGCCCTCTCTCACACCCTCTCATTTGCCTCTTTTCAGATAAGCCAATTTTCCTCCATCCCCCTCTTGCTAGGAGGCAGTGTCCTTAACTCTTCTCCCCCCCCGTGTGAATAGACTTCCAGTAGCCCTCACAGCCCTCTCCACGTTTTTGGTCTTAAGGACATCTCACAATGCCCCCCCCATTTGCATAGACTTTAATAAGGGATTTTTGCCTTTAGAAAAGGTTCCTACGCTATAGTCTTTTGCTCATACGGTGAGCGAACGATCTCAGAATTGAGATCCGACTGAAGCGTTTCGACCGCGACAGCGAGCTCTACAAGTCGACATCCAAAATGGCCCCATCCCGGAAACATCAGAATATTACCCCGAGAGGAGCACGCAACAATGAAAATAGGGAAGATGCTCCCGCCGATGTGGCTCCAACCCTCCCGCTTCAAGCTCCTCAAGTAAATGGTGACCAGGTTAGCTTGGTTATATTTTAAAGAAGCAATTTTTTTTTCTTATTAGTGCTAATAAATGTGTATCTTTTCCTTTTAAAGTAATGACATAAAGTTGTATGAAGTTATAAATTGTGTGATGTTGTATTCAGTAAGTTGCATTGAAATTGTTATCTTTAAAGAGTGCAGTTTTCCTGGCTTCAACGCTAACTCCGTTCCGTGCTTGTGTAGCCGGGCGGCGTCGTTAGCAGCCCAAGGTATCCCTCATACCATTGGGAGAATAAGGTTCGCCGATTGAGGTGAGAGGTTATGATGCTGCCTAGTTCTGAGGGCCCAGGCTAGTGCGGTGAATAAGCCCACCCTAGTGTGTAGACATCCCTCTGAGGGACGGGAGGATCGAGCGATGGAGCCTGAGAGGGCGACAGGCCGGCTTGAGTCCTCGCCAGCAGCTGCCGGACGATGAGGTGTATGGTTTCGTAGGGTTTTGCCCAGCATGTAGAGGCTGGAAGGCCGAATTCTAGATCATCAGCAGAATAAAGGAAAAGAATAAGAGGCCAGTTTGGCTTGTATGGAATTTGATTCATGTATCAACTTTTATATATATATATCTTGTCTTTGGCATGATTGTATTGTGTAAAAAAGGCTGTTTTAACAAACCTTGTGAAAAGGGCCGTAATTAAGGAACATGTTTATTTATGTCAAACAATGTGGTAGGATTAATTAGAAAACAAATTGACGCGTGAGTAGGGTGGAAAGTGGGAGGATGGAATGCCCCGATGGCACCATCCTACGGACGGGTGGACCCGATTAGTCGGGAGCTTTCCAATAGATTAAGTAAAAGCCCTACGCTAGATAATTAGGTTCTTGGGCAACTCTATTCTAGAAGACCAAGTCAGCGGCTGTGCCTTGCATGGATGAGAAAAAAAGCGTTGCCTCTAGAAATCAAGTCTAGTAGTTGCCCAATTTATGATAAATTACCCTATGGGTGATTTGACTTTTTAGAAGATCACGCTTCCCCTGTGGGATAGGACTAGGTCTTACCTATGAATCGTATCCTTGAATCTCTACATGGTCAAGGTGTCGATAAATAGGAAATTTTCTCCAAGCTAAGACTTAGTGGACTATCTTAAGTGTTTTCCCTATTTATAGAAGGGGCAATCTTACAATTGGTATCAGAGCCGGGTTTAGCTCCTAGGAATTGCCATTTAAGGACTGTTTTGTAATGAATGTTTTACCTAACATAATGCTAATTAATAAAAAATATCTTACTAAAACAAATAAGTTGAATTGATGTTTGAATGATTGTAGGAAGAGGAAGATGCCTACTCCAAGTTTCTAGTTTTCCAATGCATCTTCGAGACTGCTAGTCACTCCTCGAATTTTGAGTTCCGCGACACCATGGTGCAGATACTAGAGAAGATGTCCCTCCCTCATTTCTCTCGTATTCAAAGAGGATGGGGTAGAGATTTCTGGAGTCGTGGGCCGAGATATTTCTTCATCCGAGCAGATCAAATTGGGAACCTCACCACTGAACTTAAGCGGATTCGTTGGATTGAAAAGTTGAAGATGATCCGTTTATTTTGGTTCATCTCGGTACCCCCAGGGCCGACACCTCTGTGACTATAGATGGGGTTCGCATACCTCAGGATCGCTGGGTGTATGACAAAGTGATGCAGATCTTACCTGCTATTAGAGTAGCTGTGTTGGGATCTACCCCAATCCAGAGTCTACCACCCTTACCATCAATTTTTAGAGTCTTAGAAACTACAGCGGAACCCCCATATTTCACCTATGTGGACCGCTCTACCCTTATGTCATAGTCAAGCTTAGGAATTTTCCTTGATAGCAAATAAGACTAATTATATTAGTCTCGGATCTTTGTAATAAAACTCGTCCTTATAAATATTTGGAAATAAAGTAATTTCAATGTTTTACTCTCCAAAAATAAGAGTTGTACAAATATGAATCTTATAATCTTAAAATTATTTTTACAATGTTGGCCAGGACGATCACCCTCCACTTCCCAATGCGCTTTACACTGATACCCAAGAGAAGAAGCTCCTGCTCAAGCAAATGCAACCTCCCTCCTTTAAAGGAGAAGGTTCAAAGGTTGAGAAGGATGCTGAAGTCTGGATTGAGGCGATGGACGATTATTTCTCTGCCGCCAGTACTGGAGTAGCAAATCAGTCTATGCTTGCACGGTTTCGCCTCATCGGAGATGCTAAACTCTGGTGGAAACAGTGGTGCCATGACAAGGAGGTCACCGAGCATTCTCAAACGTGGGAAGACCAAGCAGGCAATGAAGGAAAGATATCTTCCCCCATCCCATGAATCCATAAAGATGAATGAGTTTTTTAGTCTTAGGCAGTGCAACTTAACTCTTGAGGACTACTATTCCAAATTTATCACTCTTCGGAAGTACGCCCCAGCTATGACTACTCCCCAGCAAGTGGCTCGTTTCTGCCAAGGGCTAAATGAACCCTTAGATTCCCGCCTTGAAGCAATGAGGCCAATCACATTACAGGATGCTCTCATACGAGCAAAGCCCCTCGTGAAAGAAATGAAGACTGACAAACCTGAGCATCAAAAGAGATCTTACCCTGAGGCAAATCCTAAAGATCAATCCTACAAGAAACCCCAACAGAATTTTCCCTACTACAACAGAGCATGACAAAGCAACTCTTTTGTCCCCCGCTCGTATGCTACTTCTTCCAGAGAAGGCCCACTGTGTTTTGAGTGCAATGAGCCAGGACACTTTAGAGCCAACTGTCCCAAAATGGCAACATCATTTTCCCAAGGTAGCAGAGGAAATCAAGGCCGTGGAACCCCTATCAACCAAGGTGCAAGAGGCGGTGGGCGTGGCAGAGGCCGCGGAGGAGCAGTTGCTAGAACCGCCTGTGTTATAAGTGAAGAACCGACCTTGGAAATGGCTGAAGAAGAGCGTGCCACTGTCCATGCGGCAGTAGAACACCAAGGTCCAAATAAACAATTTGGTGTAATCCAAACCCCAGCCACTCATCACGGTAAGCCATTTCAGCTTTTGATTGATTGTGGCAGTACCCATTCATTTCTTTCTCCTAGGTGCTTGCAAAAATTAAACTTGAGTCAAAAAACAGCTAGAAGGATGACTGTAGAATTAGCCAGTGGGAAAGAAGTAGTATCTCGCCACTCTATAGGGAAGCTTGATTTTGAGCTGGGTAATGAGCAAACTCATGGCCACTTTAGAGTCTTGCCATTAGGAATTTATGATGGAATCCTTGGGATGGATTGGTTAATTGCAAACAAAGCTAGCATTCATTGTAACCAGGGGAGTATCACTTTTGAAAATGACCATGGCCAAGTAACATCTGTTCAAGGGATAACAGGAAAACCTAAACCTAGGGTAGTCAAGGCAAAACATCTTCTCAAGGGAACACGTAAGGGTCAGCAAGTTTTCTTAGTCAAGCTTAACAAAGCCATTGAACCTAGTATGGAGAGAACCCTCTTGGCTTCAAGAATTCTCTGACATCTTCCCTGACGAGCTTATAGGGCTACCACCTCCTCGAGAAGTCGATCATGAAATCGAGGTGATCCCTGGAGCTCAACCCGTCTCAAAAACGCCCTATAAAATGTCCCTTCCTGAAGCCATCGAACTTAAAGAGCAACTTTCCCAACTCATTGAGAAAGGATTCGTACGCCCTAGTAGCTCTCCTTGGGGGGCACCTATTCTTTTCCAAAAAAAGAAGGACAGAACTCTCCGCCTCTGCATAGATTATCGAGGACTAAATCAAGTCACTGTCAAGAATAAGTACCCTATCCCTCGCATCGAAAACGAACTTCTTGACAGGCTTCATGGGGCCAAAGTCTTCTCAAAAATAGACTTGAGGTCTGGTTACTATCAGATCAAAGTCAAGGAAGCAGATATACCCAAGACAGCCTTCAATACCCGTTATGGCCACTATGAATTTACTGTAATGTCATTTAGGTTAACCAATGCTCCTGCAACCTTCAACTGCCTAATGCAAGATATATTCCGTCCTTACTTGGATGAATTTTTGCTTGTTTTCTTTGATGACATCTTAATCTACTCCAAATCAATGGAAGAGCATGAGGAGCATGTGCGTAGAGTTCTGCAATTGCTGCGCAGACACAAACTCTATGCCAAGAAGAGCAAATGTACCTTCTTTACTCATCAAATTAAATATCTTGGATTCATCGTCTCCAAAGATGGCATTTCCGTAGACCCCGCCAAGGTCAAGGATATTCTGGAGTGGGCACCCCCTAAATCAGTTCGTGAAGTTCGTGGGTTTTTGGGGATCACGGGGTGGTATAGGATTTTTATCAAAGATTATGCCTTGGTAGCTGCACCTTTGACGGATCTTCTTAAGAAGGATTGCAAAATAGTGTGGCTGCCAATCCATCAAAACAGTTTTGATCAGCTGAAGGTCATTATTACTTCTGCCCTAGTCTTAAAGCTTCCTGATTTCTCCAAAGAACTTGAAGTGGTTACCGATGCTAGTAGTCTAGCACTTGGTGGTGTCTTAGGCCAAGAAGGAAGACCATCGCTTATACTTCCCGCAAGCTGAAGCAATATGAAGCAAATTATGCCACCCATGATTTGGAGCTTTTAGCAGTTGTTCATTGCCTCAAATTATGGAGACATTATCTCTTGGGGGGCAAATTCCAGCTTGTAAACTGACCACAAAAGTCTAAAGTGGATCTTCACCCAGCCTAACCTCAACATGCGGCAAAGGAGATGGATTGAAATTTTACAAGAATATGACTTCGACATCAAATTCCACCCTGGGAAAGATAATGTGGTAGCAGATGCACTTAGCCGCAAATCTTTCTTGAGTGCAATTTCAATGCCGAATAATCCCATACTGGTCAAGGTGGAAGAAGTCTCATCTCATGATCCAGATTATCAGAGAATGATGAAGTTAGTAGAAGAAGGGGGACATTCAGAGAAAGAGAAGAATCTAATCAAGGGATACTCCACTCATGAAGGAAGCCTCTACTTCAATCACAGGCTATGTATCCCTAAGGATCCTACTTTAAAGAAACTAATCCTCCATGAAGCTCATGATAGCCCTGATGCAGGACACCCAGGCTATGCAAAAACATTAAATGCTATAAGAAGGAGCTTTCATTGGGCAGGCTTGAAAAATGATGTGCTTCGGTACTTGAAGCAATGTCTCTCATGCCAAAGATCAAAGCTGAAAGGGTCAAGATGCCTGGAAAACTTCAACCCTTGGATATTCCCCAAATGAAGTGGGAATGCATTAGTATGGATTTTGTCACAAGTCTCCCCACTGTTCAAGGAGGATATGACTCCATTCTGGTAGTAGTGGACTTACTTACCAAAGTAGCTCACCTTATACCAGCAAAGAAGACCTTCAAACCTTCTGATGTTGCTCGAATATTCATCAAGGAAGTCCTTAAACTTCATGGTCTCCCAAAAAGGATAGTAAGTGATCGGGATTCTGACTTCACTTAAAAGTTCTGGTAGTCCTTATTTCAAGCCCTGGGAACTCAAATTTGCTTTAGCACAGCTTATCATCCAGAGACCGATGGCCAAACTGAGAGAGTCAATCAAGTAATTGAAGACATTCTCAGAGCATACTGTGGATGGGAACCAAGAAGGTGGATTCAATACCTTCCTCTGGTAGAATTTACCTACAATACATCTTATCATCAAAGCATAGGAATGTCACCGTTCAAAGCACTCTATGGGCAAGAATGCTTGTCTCCTCTAAATTTCTCTGATCTGACCATAAGAGTTGAGGCATCCAGGAAAATGCTCGAAGAGATGGAGGAACAAACCAAGGCAATCCAAAAGGATATTAAAGCTGCCCAAGATCGACAAAAGCATTATGTTGACACCAAGAGGTCTGAAAGGATCTTCAAAGAAGGAGATAGAGTTCTTCTACGAGTGCGACCCAAACAAAGTTCTCTATCACTTGGGAAATATAAGAAACTCAGTCCTAGGTATTGTGGTCCCTATACAGTTATCAAGTGTCTAGGTGAAAGTGCCTATAAACTCCAACTCCCAGCCCATATCAAAGTCCACAATGTATTTCATGTAAGTTTATTAAAACCATATGTACCCAGTCTCGATCATATTCTTGATGATGAACAAGTTGTAATCCCTACTCAAGGTGTCCTTGAATTACAGCCCAATAGCATCATAGATTCTAGGGAAAGGCAACTCCGAAATAGAACTCTTGTAGAACATCTAGTACAGTGGAAAGATTACCCTGAAGAAGATGCAACTTGGGAAGATGAAGCTACACTCTTAAGGGATTATCCCCAATTCATGACGAGATGAGGACATCTCGATTTCTTTAAGGGGGGAAGGATGTAACATACCCGTCTTCACTAATAAAGAAATGTTCATGTAATAGATAATTTTATGAGTTTTTTTTGGTATAAAAATCAATGATTTCGTTAATTAAGTCATTTCTACTTAGAATCTTCAAATTCTGAGCCCAAATTTGGAATCTGCGTGTGATTTTATCCTAGTATAGGATTTTACAGTATCCAAAACAGACATCGGATCAAGCTTATACGCGAATTTTAGTCATTTTAGTTAAAAAGCGATGACCTTTAAACCTTAATAAATGCACAACCGGGCGTCCGATTGACGAACGGTCTGAACCCCAACGATCAGGAGAACCTCCCGGATAAAAAAAAATTTCACCCCCGGGGCGGTCCGACACGCAAATCGAGGCGGCCCCAAATTTGGGTGCCCCGCCCCAAAATTTGATCCGTACACACTTACTAGGATGCTCGTACGATGGCCGCCCAAGAACCAAAGGACGACCGCCCACTGTATGGTCCACACGTACCCTTACGTGGACACCCATGCTGCCCCAGACCAGATAAGGTACATGCGTACCACTCCTTTCCTTGGCAACCGGCACCGTACCTTTCCCCTAGACCCATGCAGGCCATTGATCCATAGCCTTTGATGGTACATCGTCCTTTCATCCTTGCTTTGCGTAGCGCCCGTACCCTCACCCCTCTGCTATATAAACCCCCGGGGTGCTCCACAGGCAGCACGCATTTCCGTGCAGCGTATGCCCTGTTGTACCGTCGTCCGTACCGTCCGTCCGTCCCTGTGTAGCGTACCTGCTGCAGTACAACCGCCCTTGCAGCCAGCCCTCTCTCACACCCCCTCATTTGCCTCTTTTCAGATAAGCCAATTTTCCTCCATCCCCCTCTTGCTAGGAGAGGCAGTGTCCTTAACTCTCCCCCCCCGTTGAGATATCGAGCTCGTCTAGTGAGGCGGTGGCCACTGATGACCCGCCTGGGGGATAGGCCCCACACTTACACCACTGGCATGGTTGGTGAGATCATGGGAGATATGCGGCCAGTGGGATGACAGGCTGTGTGACAGCCATTCTAGAGACTGGCATAGTTATAGCGCCAGCTCATTTAGTCGGGTTCACACTATAGAGAACCCGTGTATGTATTGGTTGAGTACCTTTCATATTGTGTGTACTCTTATTCTTGTATATGGTGTGTTGAGTGTTGAGTAGAGAAGAAGAAGATTTTCAGCCTCTCACCTTGTCTGTTCTCTATTAGGGTTTTGTGAGTGTGTGTGTGTGCTTGCAAGAGCTCAAGCTCTCTTCCCCCCTGCATCTTTTCATGGTATCAGAGCCTGGTTCGTGCTAAGGGCTGAGCTGCAAGCAAGAGAACCACAGGAAGCGGTACGAGGGTAAGAGCTTCAACTACTCTTCCCTATTGTGTTGGTGACTACACCCTTGTCGGGAGCTCTACGGGAGGCACCGGCAAACGATCTCCGATTGAGGAGCTTTCTTCGTGGGAGTGAAGCTATAGGGCAACTATACAGTCCTACGGACTTGAAATTTTCGGGCCGAAAACGCGTTTCGGGCGCGTCTGGACCTCCGTTTTTCAGAAAGCAGGCGATTTCGAGCATTGCGGGTAAGTCATCGATTCTCTGCAGAACTCTGTTTTAAGAACTGCAGGAAGACAGATTGATTGTGCAGACACTGTGGGTGCTGCAAAGAGGTCTACAGTTGCCATTGGGTGTATGTATGTACATTGAAGTCACTGGTTGTGACATTTGAGAGTACTACAGTACCGCTGTGCAGAAAATACTGCAGGTTGTGCAGAAAAACCAGAGTGCAGTTTCTGGTGAAATTGTGTGTTTGGCAATATGTCTAATGATGGCATAACACAGATTGTGGCTGAGAAGCTGGATAAGAATAACTTCCATGCTTGGAGGTTCAGGTTGACAAATTTCCTGATGGGAAAAGGTTATTGGGACTACATAGAAGGTGAGCATGAAGAGGCACCGAAGATACCGGATATAAATCCGACTGCTGCAGATGTGAAAGAGTTTAAAGACTGGAACCAAGGAGCCAGGAAGGTTATGTATTGGCTTTCCATTAGTATACAGGACACCATGATTGGGCACATTCAGGATGCCAAGTCCCCCAAGGAGGCGTGGGACACCTTGGTAAAGCTGTATGAAACAAATACCAAGGCACGTAAGATACAGTTGAAGAATGAGCTTCATACTGTGGAGAAAAAGAGCATGTCTGTGAATGACTATGCATTAAAGATAAAGGGTATTGTGGAATCCCTTGCATCTATTGGTATGTCAGTCGATGATGATGACAAGGTGGAAGTCTGTCTACGTGGTCTCAGGCCACAATACAAGGCGTTCAAGACGTCTATTCAGACTCGGGAAAATATTCCCAACTTTACAGATTTGGTGTCTATGCTGATTATCGAAGAGAAGAACTTGGGTGAAGACCAACAGTCTTCACAAAGCAAAAACAGTTCAGAGCAACAGGCCTTCTACACGAGTTCAGGAAGAGGACGAGGTAGAGGAGGCCGTGGACGCGGTCAAGGAGGTGGCCGAACAGGTAATCAGAATTATGGCCAGCAGCAGCAGTAACAACAACAGTCCCAGAATCAACAACAACAACAACACGCAGGTGGAAGAGGCAAATTCAGAGGCAGGGGGAGTCAAAAAGGCCGTGGAAATTGGCAAAGGCAATATAATGATGCACGTGAATGCTATTATTGTGGTAAGCCTGGACATGTGCAGTCAGAATGTTATAAGAAGCAGGCTGACATGCAAAATGGGAAAGTGCAGCAAAACAACTATGCATCCTCAAGCAGAAATAATGAGGATAATGAAAGGTTGTTTGTTATGCAGCATGTCGTGAATGCCATGTCTGAAAATGTTGATGCAGCACAAAAAGATAATGTATGGTATGTGGATTCAGGTGCTTTGAACCACATGACAAGTCATGGGGAGTGGTTCAAGGAGATGAAAAACCCGGAAAGACCAGGTTTTGTGGAAACAGGGGATGACACTGCTCATCCAATTGCCCACATTGGAGATGTGCCATTGTCTATGCAGGATGGCAAAGTGAAGTACCTTGCAGATGTACTTCATGTACCGAACATAACAAAGAATCTGGTCTCAGTTGGCCAGATGATTGAGCAGGGTTTGCAGGTTAGGTTTAACCCTGATGGTTGTTATGTCGAAGACTTCAAAGACAAGTGCAGGTTGGTTGCAAAAGGCAACAGAGTGGGCAGGATGTTTACGTTGAATGTAGACATGCCTGAAATGAGTGCTGCGATGTTTGCAAATGGTTCAGGAATTGTTGCAGACACAGACATATGGCATAAAAGAATTGGACATGTGAATGTACAGAGATTGAAGTCTATGCAGACAAAAGGAATTGTGACAGGGCTGCCAAAATTTAAAGTGGAAGGTATGCATAAAATCTGTGAAGCATGCCAATTTGGGAAGCAAACAAAGCATGTGTTTCCATGTAACAGATATGTGAGCAGAAATGCGCTAGATGTTGTGCATTCAGATGTATGGGGTCCTACGAAGACCATATCTATGGGAGGCTGCAGGTATTATGTGACCTTCATTGATGACCACACAAGGAAAGTGTGGGTATATTTCATGAAGGAGAAGAGTGAGGTGTTCACTCACTTTCAGAATTTCAGAGTTTTGGTTGAAAAGCAAACAGGGAAATATGTAAAGTGCCTAAGGTCAGATGGAGGGGGAGAGTACTTCTCCAATGAGTTCTCTGAATATTTGAAGAAGAATGGTATTTGGAGACAGTATACATGCAGATACACTCCGCAGCAAAATGGAGTTGCTGAGCGGAAAAACAGGCACATTGCTGAGATTGCGCGAGCATTGATGGAAGAGAAGAATATTCCGCATTGCTATTGGGCTGAGGCTGTTTCTACAGCAGTATACATCATGAACAGGACTCCAACTGCAGCCATACATGATGTAACTCCAGAGGAGAGGTTTACTGGCATAAAACCAGATTTGTCTCATCTGAAAGTCTTTGGATGCATTGCATATGTGCATGTGCCAGATGAGCTGAGAACTAAGCTGGACCCGAAAGCTGAAAAATGTGTGTTTATTGGATATTCCCTTGAGCAAAAGGGATACAAGTGTTATAACCCTGCTACACGTGAGCTGAGGGTAAGCAGGGATGTTGTGTTTGATGAGATGAGCAACTGGTATGTTGCTGAAAAAGAAGCTGTTGGGGCTGATGTGAGTGGAAGTGTGGTTGCACAGAATGCAGGTCAGCAATCACAGTCTTTGAGTGGACCAGGAGAGTCCTCATCTAGTGGGTCTGTTGATAGACCATGGAGTGGCAGGCTGCGTCATAATACCAGCCCTGCAAATGTGATTACTACATCACGTAAAGGAAAAGAGAAAGTGGTTGAGCCCCTTGGTATGCCTGACATTTCTGCAGGGCATTCTCATGTTGATGGAGAGTCTAGTGGCTCAGATATGAGCCTTGATGAGGAGCTTGGGATCCTAGCTATGAGGACACCTGGTGTAAAGAAGGCTATGGAAGCCATGAATGAAAAGCTGCGAAGATCAGGGAGAGTGAAGAACCCTGTGCAGAGATTTACATATGATGGTTATGTGGCACATCACTATGCATATATGGCAAAGGTTGTGCAGGTTGTTGAGCCCACATGCATTGATGAGGCTGTTGGAAATGTGTGTTGGGAGAAAGCTATGGATGAGGAGATGGATGCACTATATGGAAATGAAACTTGGGACTTAGTGCAATTGCCTGAAGGCAAGAAAGCCATTGGATGCAAGTGGGTGTACAAAGTTAAACATAACAGTGATGGAAGCATAAACAGGTACAAGGCTAGATTGGTAGCCAAAGGATATGCGCAGACATATGGGATTGATTATGAGGAAACTTTCAGCCCAGTTGCCAAGATGGCAACGGTGAGAGTTGTGATAGCAGTGGCTGCGTCAAAGCAATGGTCTTTACATCAGATGGATGTAAAGAATGCATTCTTGCATGGGGATTTGCAAGAAGAGGTGTATATGCTGTAGCCACCTGGTTATGAGGATGAGGGTCACCCCGAACATGTTTGCAGGTTGAAGAAAGCCTTGTATGGCTTAAAGCAAGCACCAAGAGCATGGTCTAACAAGATTTCTGAATATCTTGTCACTATTGGCTTTCATGTAGCCAATGCAGATTTCTCATTGTATGTGAGACATGGTGATAGAGGAGTTGTGCTTGTTGTCATCTATGTAGATGACTTGATCATTACGGGGGACCATGATGCAGAGATCTTTGATGTAAAAATCTTGCTTAGACAGAAGTTTGAGATGAAGGATCTGGGGGAGCTCAGATATTTCTTGGGCATTGAGGTGATTAGGTCACCACATGGTATTGGATTACTGCAGAGACAGTATGGCTTGGACATGTTGTCCAAGTATGGTATGACAGGCTGTAAGCCTATTTCTGTGCCATTGGATCAGGATGGCAAGTTGAGTGCAGATTCAGGAGAGATCTTGGAGGATCCTACTATGTACAGACGCATAGTAGGAAGTTTGATCTACATGACGATCACCAGACCAGATTTGAGCTATGCTGTTGGGTTGGTGAGTCAGTTTATGCAGGTTCCACGGAAACCGCATTTGGATGCAGTGAGACGCATACTGCGGTATGTGAAGTCTACTTTGCATTGTGGACTATTCTATGAGACTGGGACAGAGATATGTGTACATGGGTACACAGATGCTGATTGGGCTGGTAGTATCTCAGATAGAAGATCTACCAGTGGATTCATGTTTTCTTTGGGGAGTGCTGCTGTGACTTGGAGCAGCAAGAAGCAGCCTACGGTTGCTCTATCGAGTACAGAGGCTGAGTACAGAGGAGCTGCTATGGCAGCATGTGAGGTAGCTTGGTTGAGGAAGCTACTTGCAGATTTGGATCTATCAGTGGATAGACAAGTTGTCATTTTCTGTGACAACATTAGCAGTATACAGTTGGCCAGGAACCCAGTCTTTCATGCTCGTACAAAGCACATAGAGGTCCACTACCACTTCGTCAGAGAGAAGGTCTTAGCAGGAGACCTTGACCTTGTTTATGTCAGCACAGAGGATCAGGTAGCTGACATTTTCACCAAAGCATTGGGTACAGAGAAGCTCCGTAGATTCAGGGCTTCGCTTGGTGTACATGAGATGGAGTTGAGCTCGAGGGGGAGTGTTGAGATATCGAGCTCGTCTAGTGAGGCGGTGGCCACTGATGACCCGCCTGGGGGATAGGCCCCACACTTACACCACTGGCATGGTTGGTGAGATCATGGGAGATATGCGGCCAGTGGGATGACAGGCTGTGTGACAGCCATTCTAGAGACTGGCATAGTTATAGCGCCAGCTCATTTAGTCGGGTTCACACTATAGAGAACCCGTGTATGTATTGGTTGAGTACCTTTCATATTGTGTGTACTCTTATTCTTGTATATGGTGTGTTGAGTGTTGAGTAGAGAAGAAGAAGATTTTCAGCCTCTCACCTTGTGTGTTCTCTATTAGGGTTTTGTGAGTGTGTGTGTGTGCTTGCAAGAGCTCAAGCTCTCTTCCCCCCTGCATCTTTTCACCCCCCCCCGTGTGAATAGACTTCCAGCAGCCCTCACAGCCCTCTCCACGTTTTTGGTCTTAAGGACATCTCACAATTCCCCCCCCCCATTTGCGTAGACTTTAATAAGGGATTTTTGCCTTTAGAAAAGGTTCCTACGCTATAGTCTTTTGCTCATACGGTGAGCAAACGATCTCAGAATTGAGATCTGACTGAAGCGTTTCGACCGTGGCAGCGAGCTCTACAAGTCGACATACAAAATGGCCCCATCCCGAAAAGTCAGAATATTGCCCCGAGAGGAGCACGCAACAACGAAAATAGGGAAGATGCTCCCGATGTGGCTCCCCAACCCTCCCCCTTCAAGCTCCTCAAGTAAATGGTGACCAGGTTAGTTTGGTTTTATTTTAAAGAAGCAATTTTTTTTTCTTATTAGTGCTAATAAATGTGTATCTTTTCCTTTTAAAGTAATGACATAAAGTTGTATGAAGTTATAAATTGTGTGATGTTGTATTCAATAAGTTGCATTGAAATTGTTATCTTTAAAGAGTGCAGTTTTCCTGGCTTTAACGCTAACTCCGTTCCGTGCTTGTGTAGCCGGGTGGCGTCGTTAGCAAAGCCCCCAAGGTATCCCTCATACCATTGGGAGAATAAGGTTCGTCGATTGAGGCGAGAGGTTATGATGCTGCCTAGTTCTGAGGGCCTAGGCTAGTGCGGTGAATAAGCCCACCCTAGTGTGTAGACATCCCTCTGAGGGGCGGGAGGATCGAGCGATGGAGCCTGAGAGGGCGACAGGCCGGCTTGAGTCCTCGCCAGCGGCCGACGATGAGGTGTATGGTCCCGTAGGGTTTTGCCCAGCATGTAGAGGCTGGAAGGCCGAATTCTAGATCATCGGCAGAATAAAGGAAAAGAATAAGAGGTCAGTTTGGCTTGTATGGAATTTGATTCATGTATCAACTTTTATATATATATATCTTGTCTTTGGCATGATTGTATTGTGTAAAAAAGGTTGTTTTAACAAACCTTGTGAAAAGGGCCGTAATTAAGGAACATGTTTATTTATGTCAAACAGTGTGGTAGGATTAATTAGAAAACAAATTGATGCGTGAGTAGGGTGGAAAGTGGGAGGATGGAATGCCCCGATGGCACCATCCTACGGACGGGTGGACCCGATTAGTCGGGTAGCTTTCCAATAGATTAAGTGAAAGCCCTACGCTAGATAATTAGGTTCTTGGGCAACTCTATTCTAGAAGACTAGGTCAGCGGCTGTGCCTTGCATGGATGAGGAAAAAAGTGTTGCCTCTAGAAATCAAGTCTAGTAGTTGCCCAATTTATGATAAATTACCCTATGGGTGATTTGACTTTTTAGAAGATCACGTTTCCCCTGTGGGATAGGACTAGGTCTTACCTATGAATCGTATCCTTGAATCTCTACATGGTCAAGGTGTCGATAAATAGGAAATTTTCTCCAAGCTAAGACTTAGTGGACTATCTTAAGTGTTTTCCCTATTTATAGAAGGGGGAAGCTTACAAGTCTAGAGGAGGAAGTGGTCTAGAGGAAAGCAGTTTCTGTTAAGTTACGATAGTTGAAGTAAATCCCGGATAACCCTTGTTCTATTGGAAAGAATCAACGAGAATAAGCCTCTTGAGATGAGGAGAAAAGGGTTGGACTCTATGATCCAAGTGCAAGTCTTTTTCTTGATTTGACCATGAGACTTACGGGTTCGGTCGGATTAGTTTGCTTAGTGAAGACCTTGACTACGTTAGAATAAATTATCTTGGAGGTATCACCTATGTCTGCTGGGGCAAGGGAAGTTTTTCCGGGTTTGGCATTGGAAGAACCGAGGGATTCGTCTCTTGTCCGGATATCCGTGGGGGCGAGGCCCCGAGTGAGAGGCTTTGCCCTGTAAAAGAAATGCCACTTCTGCTGGTAGCACCCCTGAGTTCATTGCAGGGAGGGTGCAGGGGTCTTTTCTCATCAGCAATCTAAAGGAAACTAATTTGGAGAAAACGGTCTTGAGGGAGGAGTAGATTGTGAAGGGGGTGGTCTCTCAAGGGAGCACTCTCGAGAGTAAGTGGTCTAGAGGGAGCGATCTTGAGGGAGTAGTTTAGAGAGTGAGTGGTCTCAGTGGAGTGTTCTAGAGAGCAAGTGGTCTAGAGGGAGTTATCTAGAAGGAGTTATCTTGAGGGAGCAATTTGGAGGGAAAAAGGTCTAAAGGGAGCGATCTATAGAGAAAGTGGTCTAAAGGGAGCGGTCTATAGAGAAAGTGGTCTAAAGGGAGTGGTCTAGAGGGAGCTATCTAGAGGGAGTGGTCTAGAGGGAGCTATCTAGAGGGAGCAATCTGGAGGGAGCTGTATGGAGAGTGAGTGGTTTCAAGGGAGTAGTCTGGAGAGAAAATGTTCTCAAGGGATCAGTTTGGAGATTGAGCAGACTAGAGGGAGAAGTTTGGAGAGCGAGTAGTCTGGAGGAGTAAGTGGTCTAGAGGGAGCAGTTTAGAGGAAGTCGCCTCAAGGGAGAGGTCTGTGGGAGAATGAGCGATCTAGAGGGAGCAGCCTAGAAGGAGTGGTCTAGAGAGAGAAGTATGGAGCAAGTGGTGTAGAGGGAGCAGTTTAGAGGAAGCTGCCTCAAGGGAGCAGTTTGTGGAGAGTGAGCGATCTACTAGAGGGAGCAGCCTAGAAGGAGTAGTCTCGAGAGAGCAGTGTAGAGGTAGCAATCTTGAGGGAACAGCGTAGAGAGGGAGCAATGTCAAGGGAGTATCAAGGAGAGCATCTAAAGGGAGAAGTCTAGAGGAAGTGGTCAAGAGGGAGCAGAGCAACCACGAGGGAGCAACCAACAAGAGGGAGGAGTGGTTTGGAGCTAGAGGGAGATTTCTAGAGGGAAACATTTGGAGAGAAGGCTATTTAGATTTGCTTGGAGCTAGATGGAGCAATATCAAGGGAAAAATTTGGAGAGAAACAGGTCTAGAGTGGTTTGGAGCTAGAGGGAGTAGTCTCAAGAGGGAAAATCTAGAGAGAAATTGATCTAGAGGGAGCTAAAGGGAGTGGCATGGAGGCAACCACATGGAGGGAGTGGTCTAGAGGTAAAGGGAGCATTCTCAAGGGAGAATCCTAGAGAGCAAGAGATCTAGATAGAGTTGGCATGGAGGAAAATTTATAGGGCTAGAGGGAGTGGTTTAGAGCTCAAGGGAATGGTCTAGATGTGAAGGAGTTGGAGGGCGAAATCTAGAGAGAGCAATCTAGAATAAGTGGTCTCAAGGAAGAAATCTAGAGAGAGCAGTCTAGAAGAAAAGTGGGGGTTCGGAGGGAGTAGTCAAAAGGGAGCAATATAGAGCAAGTTATCTAGCTGGAGTAATCTAGAGGGAGTAGCCTAGAGGAAGCAACCTCAAGGGAGAAATTTGGAGGAAGTAGTCAAAAGGAAGCGATTTGGGTGAAGTAGCTATAAAGGAAGCAATATGGAGGAACTAGCTCAATGAAGTTGTCTTAGGGGGGAGGAATTTGGAGAAAGTATTCTAGAGGAAGTGGTGTGGATGAACGAGTATAGAGGAAGCACTCTCTAAAGGAAGTGGTGTGGGTGAAGTAGTATGCAGGAAGAACTCTCTAAAGGAAGTGGTATGGATGTAGTAGCTAAAGGAAGTGGTCTCAAGGGGAAGAATGTTGGAGAAAGGGGTCTATAGAAAGTAGTGCAGGTAGTAGTATGACCATAGTAGTATCTAAAGGAAGTGGTATGGAGGAAGAGATTTGGAGGAAGCATTCCGAAGAAGCTTTTCAATATAAGAGAGAAGGAGCGGTCTAGAGGAGGAAGTAATCTAGAGAAAATCAGTTAAGGAAGTTGTATGGTGGAAGTGTTATCTAGAGAAAGTGTTCTGGAGGAAGTGGTATCTAGAGAATGTGGTATGGAGGAAGTGGTATCTAGAGAATGTGGTTTGAAGAAAGTGGTCTAGAGAAAGTGGTCCGGAGAAAGTGGTATGGAGCAAGTAGGATGGAGGAAGTGGTATCTATAGAAAGTGGTATGGAGAAAGTAGTCTAGAGAAAGCAAGAAATAGTCTAGAGAAAGCAAGAAGTAGTCTAGAGAAAGCAAGAAATATCAAGTAATTGGAAGCACTATCAAGAGTAAGTGTTCTAGAGGGAGCATTCTAGAGAAAGTGGTCTAGAGGAAGCAATCTAGAGAAAGCAATATGGTGGAAGCAATATCAAGTAATTGGAAGCGATATCAAGAGGAAGTGTTCTAGAGGGAGCATTCTAGAGAAAGCCATATGGTGGAAGAAATATCAAGGAATTGGAAGAAGTATGGAGAGAAATTGGTCTAGAGAAAGCATATGGTGGAAGAAGTATTGAGGGAAGTGGAAGCGTTATTGAGAGAAAGCAGTATGGTGGAAGCAGTATTGAGAGAAAGCAGTATGGTGGAAGCAGTATTGAGAGGAGGCAATATGGTGGAAGCAGTATTGAGAGGAGGCAGTATGGTGGAAGTAAGGAAGTGGAAGCGGTATTGAGAGGAAACAATCTCTAAAGGTAGCAGTATATGCAGACTTGAGATATACTATTGGACTTGTGAGTCAGTTTATGCATGCCCCTAAGAAGTCACACTTGGATGTGGCTAGACAGATTGTCAAGTACACAAAGTCCACAGTTGATTATGGACTTTTATATGAGATTGGTACATAGATACGACTACATAATTACATAGATAATGATGGAGCTGCTAGTGTTGTAGATAGGAGATCTACCAGTGGCTTTATGTTTTTGTTTGGGAATTCTTTTGTGAGTTGGAGTAGTAAGAAATAGCCAACAATTGATTTGTCCGGAGTATAGAGGCATAGTACAAGGGTGCTACCATGGTAGCTTGATTTTTGAAGCTAGTTAGTGATATGGGTGAGTCAGTGGATAGGGCAAATTTCATTTATTGTGACAAAATAGGGAGATTCTAAAGATTCTAGAGGTGATGTAGATCTAGTATATGTCAACACAGAGGATCAGGTGGTTGACATCTTCACGAAGGCATTGGAAACAACAGAGAAGCTCCACAAGCTTAGGAGCTTACTTGGAGTGCAGTGTGTGGAGTTGAGCTCGAGGGGGAGTGTTGAGATATCGACCTCAACTAGTGCTGCGGACATTGATGACCCCCCTAGGTGCTAGCTTCCGCACTTATGCTACTGGCATGGTTGGTGATATTATGGTTGATATGCCACCAATGCTGATAGACTGTGTAACAGCCACTTTGGAGTACTAGAGTTATGGCATAGTTCTAGTGCAAGCTCATATAGTTGAGTTCACACTATGGACCGACCATTATATGTTATTGTAGGAGAGCACTTTCCCTTATAGTATGTACTCTTATCTTTTTAGTTATATGGTTGTAGAGAAGAGAAGAATATAGAAGAAAATTTAGCCATCCATCTCTCTCTTGTGTCTTGCTCTCTCTTGTGTGTGTGTGTTTGCTTGCCAAGGAACTCAACTCTCCCTCTCCCCGGCATTCTCTTTAAAGTGGTCTTAAGGGAGTAGTCTCAAGGGAGTGGTATGGAGTGAGAAAGGAGTAGAGTGGTATGGATCCTATCACTATAGTGGTTGGGCGGTTGGCTAACCCATGGGATTGAGGCTGGACTGATGGATCCGTAAAATGAGACTCAATTTTGTTAAGTTACGATAGTTGAAGTAAATCCCGGATAACCCTTGTTCTATGGAAAAGAATCAACGACTGTGCCTCTTGATGAGGAGAAAAGTGTTGGACTCTATGATCCAAGTGCAAGTCTTTTTCTTGATCTGACCATGAGACTTACGGGTTCGGTCAGATTAGTTTGGTTAGTGAAGACCTTGACTACGTTAGAATAAATTATCCTGGAGGAATCACCTATGTCTACTGGGGCGAGGGAAAATTTTCTGGGTTTGGCATTGGAAGAACCGAGGGATTAGTCTCTTCTCCGGATATCCGTGGTGGGGGCGAGGCCCTGAGTGAGAGGCTTTGCCCTGTAAAAGAAAAGCTACCTCCGTTGCTAGCATCCCTGAGTTTGTTGCGCGGAGGGTGCAGGGGTCTTTCCTCAGCAGTCTAAAGAAAACTAATTTGGAGAAAGCGATCTTGAGGGAGGAGTAGTCTGTGTGAAGGGGGTGGTCTCTCAAGTGAGCACTCTCGAGAGTAAGTGGTCTAGAGGGAGCGATCTTGAGGGAGCGATCTTGAGAGAGTAAGTGGTCTAGAGGGAGCGATCTTGAGGGAGTAGTTTAGAGAGTGAGTGGTCTCAGTGGAGTGTTCTAGAGAGCAAGTGGTCTAGAGGGAGTTATCTTAAGGGAGCAATTTGGAGAGAAAAAGGTCTAAAGGGAGCGGTCTATAGAATCTAAAGGGAGTGGTCTAGAGGGAGCTGTCTAGAGGGAGCGATCTAGAGGGAGCTGTATGGAGAGTGAGTGGTTTCAAGGGAGTAGTCTAGAGAGAAAATGGTCTAAAGGGAGCGGTCTATAGAGAAAGTGGTCTAAAGGGAGTGGTCTAGAGGGAGCCATCTAGAGGGAGCGATCTAGAGGGAGCTGTATGGAGAGTGAGTGGTTTCAAGGGAGTAGTCTAGAGAGAAAATGGTCTCAAGGGATCAGTTTGGAGAACGAGCAGTCTAGAGGGAGAAGTTTGGAGAGCGAGTAGTCTGGAGGAGCAAGTGGTCTAGAGGGAGCAGTTTAGATGAAGTCACCTCAAGGGAGAGGTCTGTGGAGAATGAGCGATCTAGAGGGAGCAACCTAGAAGGAGTGGTCTAGAGAGAGAAGTATGGAGCAAGTGATGTAGAGGGAGCAGTTTAGAGGAAGCCGCCTCGAGGGAGCAGTTTGTGGAGAGAGAGCGATCTACTAGAGGGAGCAGCCTAGAAGGAGTAGTCTCAAGAGAGCAATCTAGAGGCAGCAATCTTGAGGGAGTAGCCTAGAGAGGGAGCGATGTCAAGCGAGTATTAAGGAGAGCATCTAAAGGGAGAAGTCTAGAGGAAGTGGTCAAGAGGGAGCAGAGCAACCAGGAGGGAGAAACGAAGAGGGAGTGGTTTGGAGCTAGAGGGAGATTTCTAGAGGGAAACATTTGGAGAGAAGACTGTTTAGATTTGCTTGGAGCTAGAGGGAGCAATATCAAGGGAAACTTTTTGAGAGAAAGAGGTCTAGAGTGGTTTGGAGCTAGAGGGAACAGTCTCAAGAGGGAAAATCTAGAGAGAAATCGATCTAGAGGGAGCTAACGGGAGTGGCATGGAGGCAACCACATGGAGGGAGTAGTCTAGAGGTAAAGGGAGCATTCTCAAGGGAGAATCCTAGAAATCAAGAGATCTAGATAGAGTTGGCATAAAGGAAAATTTATAGGGCTAGAGGGAGTGGTTTAGAGCTCAAGGGAACGGTCTAGATGTGAAGGAGTTGGAGGGTGAAATCTAGAGAGAGCAGTCTAGAATAAGTGGTCTCAAGGAAGAAATCTAGAGAGAGCAGTCTAGAAGAAAAGTGGGGGTTCGGAGGGAGTAGTCAAAAGGGAGCAATCTAGAGCAAGTTATCTAGCTAGAGTAGTCTTGAGGGAGCAACCTAGAGGGACCAACCTCAAGGGAGTAGTCAAAAGGGAGCAATCTAGAGCAAGTTATCTAGCTAGAGTAGTCTTGAGGGAGCAACCTAGAGGGACCAACCTCAAGGGAGAAATTTGGAGGAAGTAGTCAAAAGGAATCGGTTTGGGTGAAGTAGGAGGCAATACGGAGGAACTAGCTCAAGGAAGTTGTCTTAGGGGGGAGGAATTTGGAGAAAGTATTCTAGAGGAAGTGGTGTGGATGAACGAGTATAGAGGAAGCACTCTCTAAAGGAAGTGGTGTGGGTGAAGTAGGATGTAGGAAGAACTCTCTAAAGGAAGTGGTATGGATGTAGTAGCTAAAGGAAGTGGTCTCAAGGGGAAGAATGTTGGAGAAAGGAAGTGGTCTCAAGGGGAAGAATGTTGGAGAAAGGAGTCTATAGGAAGTAGTGTGCAGGTAGTAGTATGACCGTAGTAGTCTCTAAAGGAAGTGGTCTGGAGGAAGCATTCCAAAGAAGCTTTTTAATATAAGAGAGAAGGAGCGGTCTAGAGGAGGAAGTAATCTTGAGGAAGTGGTCTAGAGAAAAGCAGTTAAGGAAGTGGTATGGTGGAAGTGTTATCTAGAGAAAGTGTTTTGGAGGAAGTGATATGGTGGAAGTGGTATCTAGAGAATGTGGTATGGAGGAAGTGCTATCTAGAGAATGTGGTTTGGAGAAAGTGGTCTAGAGAAAGTGGTCTAGAGAAAGTGGTCCAGAGAAAGAGGTATGGAGCAAGTAGGATGGAGGAAGTGGTATCTAGAGAATTGTTGAAAAACAAGTAGAGGGAGAGGAGACACACACACAGGAGCAAACCCTAATGTATATTGCAAACCCTAACCATGGAGGGAACCCATCTCCCTTCTCACACAATGCATAAAGCCCTAATCCATAATACACTAGACACACTATGAGTTGTGTCCACACACATCTAACCCTAGCTAATGTCCACACACTATGACCAGCTGGACGCGGTCATTTATGTCTCACACATGCTGCTACCTAACATGCCAGCACATAGCATAGCTAGCACATGCTGACATCGAGCTTGAATCTCAACAGCCCCTCTCAAGCTCATGATGTACTGCCATAGATGAAGATGTAGATGAGCTTGGGCTATCAAAGCTCTCAACACTCCCCCTCAAGCTCATCCCACGTACTCCCAACATAGTACGGAAGTACTCAAACTTCTCCCTGCTAAGTGGCTTTGTAAAGATATCAGCCACCTTCTCTCTTTAGTCTCTCACATACTGTAGATCCACTGTACCATCCAGCACCTTCTCTCTCACAAAGTGATAATAGACCTCTATGTGTTTGGTCCGCGCATGATGAAACACTGGATTCTTGGCCAACTGTATACTACTCATGTTGTCACAATGAATGACAACTTTGCCATCAATAGGCTCAATCAAATCTGCCAAGAGACTCTTTAACCATACTCCTTCATAAGTAGCAATGGCTGCACCCCTGTATTCAGCCTCTGTACTAGATAAAGCAACTGTAGGTTGCTTCTTGCTACTCCAACTCACCACGGCACTTCCAAGTGTAAAGGCATAACCACTAGTAGACCTCCTGTCATATGAGCTACCTGCCCAATCAGCATCTGTGTAGCCATGTATATCCAAGCCTTTACCACTCTCATAAAGAAGACCATAATGTGCAGTGGTCTTTACATATCGCATAATGCGTCTCACTGCATCCAAATGAGGTTTTCTGGGGCTCTGCATAAACTGGCTTACTAGCCCCACAACATAACTCAAATCCGGGCATGTGTTAGTCATGTAAATGAGACTACCAACCATCTTTCTGTACATAGATGGATCATCCAACACCTCACCAAAATCAGCCCGCAACTTCACATTCTGCTCCAAAGATGTACTCATTGGCTTACACCCTATCATGCCATATTTTGCCAACATATCCAATGCATATTGGCGTTGCACTAACCATGTACCTGCATGGTCTTTGATCACTTCAATTCCAAGAAAGTATCTCAACTCACCCAAGTCTTTCATGTCAAACTGCCCACTCAATGCTTTCTTGACATGCATCACATCTGTACCATGATCACCTGTGATAATCAAGTCATCCACATAGATGACAAGTAAAACAATCCCATGATCTGTTTTCTTCACATAGAGTTACGAATCTGCTGTAGAAACCTGAAATCCAAGGGAGATAAGATATCTACTCATCTTATCACTCCAAGCACGAGGTGCTTGCTTCAAACCATATAAAGCCTTCTTCAATCTGCATACATGAGTGGGATACTTTGGGTGTACATATCCTTCTCACTGTGCCATATAGACTTCTTCTTGTAGATCACCATTTAGAAATGCATTTTTCACATCCATTTGATGCATTTCCCAACCATTTGCTGCTGCAGCCATAGCAATGACTGCTCTCACTGTTCCCATCTTTGCCACTGGACTAAATGTTTCATCATAGTCCAAGCCTTGGGTTTGTGCATAACCCTTAGCTACCAATCTTTCTTTATGGTGTTCAATAGAACCATCTGACTTGCATTTCACTTTGTAAACCCATTTGCAACCAATAACATTTTTGTCCTGTGGTAATGCAACCAAATCCCATGTTTCATTATGAACCAATGTGTCCATCTCAACATCCATTGCTTTCTCCCATACATGCTTTCCAATAGCTTCTGTATAGCATGTAGGTTCCACATGCTTCACCAAAGAAGTCATATATGCATAATGCATAGCAAAATCACGATATGTCAACCTATCAACAACTGGATATCTGACCCTTTGGGATCTCCGCAATGCCTACGGATCACTCTAAACACTTGTCACTCTAGCATGTGGTGGCACATATCTATCCTGCCTAGCACCAGGTGTGCGTAAAACAGGTATGCCAAGTTTCTCATCCAAACTCTCTGAACTTGATGACTCATAACCTGTAATTCCAATTCCTTCAACCTTCTTCTTTCCTTTATCCACAGCACTACTCCCATTGTTTACACTCTCATGCCTCAAACATCCTGACCATGGACGTACAGTACTACTCTCAGACTCTGCTGGCCCAGACATAGAAGTAGAACTAGAACTTGGTTGTGGCAAGTTCACATGCACATCAACATCAAGTGAATCAATGACACCCTCATCCTTTGATTTGTACCAACTAGCAAGCTCATCAAACACCACATCTCGTGAGATAACCACTTGCCTAGTTTGTGGATTGTAACATTTGTATGCCTTACGATCCTGTGCATATCCAACAAACACACACTTTTCTGCCTTAGGATCCAACTTCCTTCTTCTTTCGTCAGGCACATGTACATAAGCTATGCAACCAAATACTTTGAGGTGTCCAATGTCTGGCCTAAAACTTGTAAGCCGCATCTCTGGCGTACTTCCATGTATGGCTACTGTAGGTGTCTTATTCAGTATATACACTGTAGTAGCACATGCTTCTGCCCGATAATAATCTAGCATGCTCTTTTCATTGAGCATCGCCCTGGCCACTTCACAAATGACTCTATTCTTTCTCTCAGACCTCGACAACACCATTTTGCTGAGGTGTATACTTGCAAGTTAATTCTCTTCTTATGCCATGCTTTCTCAAGAAATGCTCAAAAGCATGTGAGGTGTCACCACCTCCATCTATCCTCAAACATTTAATCCATGAGCCATATTGCTTCTCTGCTGCAAAAGCTTTGAAATCCATAAACTTTCCCAACACTTCACTTTTCTCTCTGAGAAAGTAAATCCATGTCATTCTGCTGAAATCATCAATGAATGTCACATAATATAAACTGCCTTTAATGGATGGGTTTTGTGCAGGACCCCATACATCGCTATGTACTATCTCAAGTGGCCTGCTACTCATGTTGCCTTCTCTAGGAAATCGCAACCTCGCCTGCTTTTCCAAACTGATAGGCTTCACAAACATGCATATTCCCATCATACTTGAATCTAGGCAGCCCACTAACAATGCCTCTTGCCTGCATGTTCTTTAATCTTTGTATATTCACATGTCCAATCCTCTTATGCCACATGTCAATGTCCTGTACCACATTTCGGCTTTTAGAGAACATGGCTGATTTCAACTCAGGAATCCTAGCATCCAGCCTAAACAGCCTGCCTTCTTTCTTGCCTTTGGCAGTGACTCTACATCCATTCTTGAAATCCTCAACGAATCAACCATGCTCGTTGAAACGAACCTGTAATCCCTGTTCCACCATTTGACCAACTGAGGCCAAGCTTTTTGTAATAGAAGGCACATACAATACATCTGACATATATTTTGTTTGACCATTTTGCATAACCAATGGTACACTTCCAACATGTGTTGTGGCATGCTGGGTATCATCTCCTGTTTCCACATAGCCTTTCACATCCATAGGCTTCATATGCTCAAACCATTCACCATGACAAGTCATATGGTTTGATGCTCCAGAGTCCATATACAAGTATCATCATTTTCAGCATTTGTCATCATAGATCCCACAACATGTTTCATGGCAAACAAGTGATTTGCACTGCCATCATTACTTCTTGATGCATAATTTCCACCATGCTGTGCATAATTTCCACCATGTTGTGCTCTACCCCCTCTCAAATCATTTTGTTTGCGGAAACAATCACGTGCTATATGACCAAATTTCCCACAGTAATGGCATTCCACATCGTGCATAGATGTTTGTTGACCTTGCCAATGTCCTCTACCACGAGGATTACCTTTTCCTCTCTGAGGTGTATATCCACGACCACCTCTAGCACCATATGTAGGTTGAAAATTCTGTTGTGGTGACCTGTCCTGCAATCCACGACCATTACCACGGCCACGTTGTCGTGCCATGGCACGTCTATGATGTGAAACCGTGCATGTGAGGCCATCAAATACACATCCAGATGCATGGGTTAAGTGCCATGACGAGTCATTATATGATGCCATGTACATATGTTCATATTGTAAATGAGGTTTAATAAGACGAGCTGAGGCTGAGCCAGATCTAGGAGTTTTTGTATATGAGTATGGAAGATGATGTTTTTGCTGTTACTCAGAGCTCATGGGCAAGTTAGAAGCATCCAGTTATATATGATGGCATGAGGGCATACCAATGCACAAAGGAATGCATTTATGAAGGCATGGAGAAATACTTGAATGAGCAATTGGGGATTCTATAAATCACATGGGCCGATATGATGATTTATAAACTATGAAGGTGTCAAGAGAAATGGAGATTTAATGAACATCACAGTGCCGAAGAGTTCATTGAATGTGGGGGAAATGTGGAGATAGAAAACTGCACTTGGACTTCATGGATCATCATGTAAGAGGTACATGTATCTTATGTATATCTAATGTGGAGATAGAAAACATGGGGCTTGTAAGCATGTTTTCATAGGTGTGAGAATGCCTTGGGAATCTTGTGGTTATGCCTTGCAACCTTAATGCTAAGGTTAAAAACAAAGCACTAAGGCTAGCAGCAACACGTGGCTAGCAACATACGTGGTGGGGTTTTCTAGATAGCATGGAAGAAAACGCGAGCGCAGCCTTTGACATTGGAAACTCCCGCATCAATAGCTGCAAAAGGTGGTAAGGGGGCCGAGTTCTCCGCGGGAAAAAGGAGAAAAGACCAGAGGCGACGGCGGCGAACGTGTATGAGAAAAAAATCTGCAGCGTTGAGGAACAGCGTCAAAATCTACCAGAGCTTTTAATCTCTTGAATACATAAACTGCTTGTGCTTTGTAGGTGCTAGAATTAGAGAGTAATTCTAGTACTACATAATGATATAATTATGGGAAAAATCATTTTCAAAAATCAAGACTGAAGCGGTGCTGCTCCCGCGTTTCTTCTTCGAATAAACAACGTTGAAGCGACTTTCGAGACAAGCATAAATAAAAGAAAAACAATGTGTAAATCCACCCATTCAGATAAGCTTTTTTTTACTTTATTGGACTTGGGAAAAGGGTAAGACCCATAAACCCTTAAAGGATTTGAAATTGAGAAAAGCTTGGTGAACAAGCTAATGGTTGTTTTTTTTTAGAACTTGAAGTTTTGTGGAAAAAGGTATCCTCTTAGCACATTTAAATCACGGAAAATTGGTCTATCTTCTGCTTGATTGAATTCTGGAAGCCATGAGCATGTTATGCCATCTTTTGCTTGTGAGATGTTAGAATATTAAGGCAGGTTTTCAGGTGAAAAAGAGCATCATGATATAATGGTTTTGATGACACTGGATGAAAAGGATGTAACTGGTCACATGTATCTTGGAAAAATTGGAAGGCCTTGTTATGCCTACATGTGAATGGTTCAAAGGATTTCATGCAATTTTGTGCAATCATCAGGATGAATTCAAGGATGTATTGAGGTAAATGAACACATGTACTTGTCAATGGAAATAGTGATATTCAATACTCCTTGGGAAATTTTGTGCGTGAGTTTCCTTGCTAAATTTGACATTCACTCTCACAGCTAGAAGTCTCGTACTTTCCTGGCTGTACCGCACACTTCACGACAGCTTTGGTGAACCCGACGTGAAACTGCTGGGGTGAGAGTGTGGTGAAATATACAGGGAAGCTATGGCTGAGAATTCTGAGGGTCAGGGGGTTCATTTTGACCCCGGAGTTATGCAGATGTTTCAAATGTTTACCATGTACATGCAACAGCAACAAGCTGCTGAGAGGGGACAGATTTCCACGACCAAGGCATTACAATCAATTGTGAAAAAGGTGGATCAATTTGATGGGAAGGACATTACAAAGTACCTGCGCAATTATATAAAGGAGATGGAGCTAAACAGGGTGACTGAGGAGGATATGGTTCGAAGTTTTGAGCTGGTATGCGTTCCTGAAATAAGAGAGCGCATAAAAGGATTGCAGACAGCACAGGGTGGCAGAAATTGGGAAGAGTTCAAGCTTGCTTTAAAGGATGAATACTTCATGGAGGATTCTGAGCGAGTGACCAAACGAACTTTCTTGGAATGGGTCACAAAACCTAAAATGGGAATTTCTGCCACAGAATTGCTAAGGGAGTTTGAGAAGCGTTATGCCCAGTTGTCAAGAATAGAGCGTGCAACTTTGGACAGAGAAAAGACAGAGCTCTTCTTACAAGCAGCTGGGAAAGATCTCCAGGAGAAATTGGAAATCCTCCTTGAGGATAAGGATACAGAGCAGGGATTAAAAAGTGATTGGAATGATGTTGAGGATGCAGTCACTATGTTAGCAAAGCGACAGCGGAGGAGGGATAAAATGGTGATGGGCTCTGCACCCCCCATAGCTGCTGTTACCCCTGAGAATCTACCCAAACCAGCTGCTACAATTCCCAAGGTAGATGGGCCGATGGATGAGCTTATCAAGGGTATGCGTGACTTAAAATTGAAGATGTCCAGGATTGAAGAGAAAGGTCTACCATTGGGGCAGGCTTCTATGCAAAGGCCTCAAACCAAAGAAGGGTTTACATATAGATGCATATGGTGTGATGACCCAGAGCATGCAAAGAAGGATTGTACTAGCTATAAAGAAGCTCTTAAAAATCAACTTGTGTTTTTCAAAGATGGGAAAATCCATCTTACAGAGACTGGTCTTCCATTGAGTACAAACTTTGGGAAAGGAGGGATGAAAAAGCTGGTAGAGGATATGGCTGCTAGTCATGCCATTTCTATGGTTGAGGTAGCAACCTATGGATTAAAGGTTGGTCAATTAAAGCAGGGATTTGAGAATGATGAGGATTATAAGAATGAGGATTTTTGGCCATCAACAATGGAATTAATTGCGTCAAAGAAAGTGTCAAAGCAAGCTTTGCATGAGGCAGGTGATTGTATACGTCTTGAGACTGGCTGGGAGGAGCCTGTGGATTCTTTATCCATTCATGCCTATATTGCCAAATGCCAAAATAATGAGGCACAGGTAGAGGAGAAGCGAAAAAGGGAAAATGAGGAAGGAGGACCATCAAAAAGAGTTACACGTGGAAGTGAAAAGAAGGATCCTGGGCCATCACATATGCCTCCACAGCATAGCAGACCTCCACATGATGTTTCAATGGAAGAAGTGCCAGCAAAAATGAAGGAGAAGGGTAAAGGGAAAAGTCCACTCTACAAGCTTCAATCTGATATTGAAGTTGCAACAGATCTCAAAAAGGTGCTTGAAGAGAGAATTCTAAACAGCAGGGTGGAATTCACACTAGGGGAAGTCTTGGGGATTGCAAAGAAAGAATTTCATGATGAGATAATTGATATTATACGAAGAAAAAGGCAGTCCATAATTGAATCTATTCCATCACAAGGGGAGGCAAGCACTTCCAAGACTCATGGTGTACAGGTACAGAAAAAGGAAGAGAGAGAAAATGTGGTGGAATGTAATCACTCTGCTGATGGGGCACGACAAGTGCGCTTTGTGGAAGAGGATGATGAAAAAGAAGTTCTTACAAAGAGTCATTACTCCAGGAGCCATTGGGCAAGAGCAACCACTGAAACCCTTGTCAAGATAGGTGATTTGGAAGAGCCATATGTCGCTCTAATTGATCATGGGTCTGAAATAAATCTTATGGCTAAAAATCTCTACAACAAATGTAAGTGGCCAATGGATGTGGATCATGGGTGGATGATTAAAGCAGCCAATAACTCATCTGGAGAGCTTTATGCAGCATGTCCAAATGTAAGGGTAACTATAGGGGATGTGAAGGATGATCAGAATTTCTTTGTTCAGGAGATGTCATCGTATCCCCTTATCCTTGGGCAACCCTACATTACAGCTGTAAGGATGGAAACAAAGGTTTTGGATGATGGTTCAGCATATGCAAGAATAAGGAGTAAAGATGGCAAAAAAGCTGTTCAGTTTTTGACAGTTTGCATTAATCATGAAAGGAATCGTGAGTCTCTTCGGGCACAGTCACTCCCAAAGATAAACAGAGAGTTTATGAATTACAGGGAGATGAGGGATTTTGGCCAGGTGCCATTGTAAAGCGGGATTCCAATGGTACAAGGGGAAATGAGTTCTCGCAGGACTCAATCAATGTAAATAGTTTTTCAGCAAATTTTCAGGGATTCTCCAGCTATGGGTCATTGGTTTTTGTAAAAAGTAAGGATTTGAAGCGTGGCATGCAAAAACATATACAAAATGAACAAAAAAGTTTTGAGCAGTGTGGTCTTTTGGAGAAGAATGAGTTTATTTCAGGGGTGCTTGATGAGGTGTCATTTATAGATACTATGGATGTGCTTTTTGATATGGGAAGAGCATGCTTACAGGGTGGAAATGAAATGATAAAGGTGTCATCTGTGGAGATGTATGATATAATCCAGGAATTTGAGGGGGTGGAATGTAAAAACATGAATTGTGAGATGGATGCTCATGTTGATACAAAGTACAAAACGGTTGCAAAGAAGGTGAAACCAGTTGCCTTGCCCTTGCCACCGGGAAGCAAGGAGAAGATAGATGAAGCTTCTATGCAGCCAAATCTTAGAGATCCGAAGAAAATTGGGCATAAATTTACTCAAGAAACTCTAAAAGAGCTGAAGATTGGTAAGAAGGATTTTCTGTTGCCAGTTGAAAGGGAATGCTTTGAGGAGATGCTTGTAAAACATGGGAAAGCTTTTGCCTTTCAGCCGCATGAGATAGGCTGTGTTGATCCAAGTGTAATAGCACCAATGGTGATCTTTACTGTTCCACATGTGCCCTGGAACCTGCGGCCAATTCCAGTACCAAAGGCTCTCTTGCCAAAGTTGATGGAATTACTAAAGGAAAAGATTAGGATGGGAATCTTGGAGCCTTCATGTGCCCCATATTCCAACAGATGGTTTACTGTACCAAAGAAAAATGGGACATTGCGCTTTATTCAAGACATGCAACCTGTAAACAAAGTCACAATTAGGAATGTGGGAGCAGGTCCAATTGTGGATGAGTTTGCAGAAGCATTTGCAGGGAAAGCTATATACTCTATGGGTGATCTGTATTCGGGATATGATCAGTTCCAGCTGGATATACAAAGCAGGGACTTGACCACAATGAGAACTCCTTTGGGATTAGTAAGGATGTGTACCTTACCACAGGGAGCCACTAACTCAGTGGCACATATGATGAATGGAATGAATAAAGTCTTACGAGACTTCATACCACAAAAAACTATGCCATTTTTGGATGATGTGCCAATAAAGGGCTGTGATGAGAAAGATAAAGATGAGGATTTGGATTCAAAAGGGTGCCGCAAGTTTGTGGCAAATCATATAAAGGATTGTGACATGATTCTATCCAGGCTTGAAGAAGTGAATCTTACTTTATCTGGGCTGAAATCAGTGTTTGGGGTTGGTGAAGTGCTAATAGTGGGACATCTTTGTAGTACTAGTGGACGCCGTCCTTGTCCAGCCAAAATAGATGCAATACAAAGAATGAAGGAAATATGCATTAATGTTACAGAGCTGAGGAGATTTCTTGGAGCATGCGTCTTTTATGTTATTTGGATCCCACATTATGCACATGTAGCAGATCCTCTTTATCAGCTTTTGAGGAAAAATCAAAAATTTTTGTGGAGTGCAGTACATATTAAAGCTATGCGGAAGCTGAAATATTTGCTCCAATCATCACCCATTTTGAGAAAGGCGGATTATGAGTGTGGCAGGCCTGTGATTGTTACAGTTGATACTAGCCCTACTGGGATAGGATGGGCAGTAGGGCAAGATGATGAGGATGATCATAGGTATGTAATTAGATTTGGAGCAAAGGTATTAAGCTTTCGGCAACGAAAGTATCCACAGATCAAGAGAGAATTATGGGGGATAGTCACTGCTCTAAAATGTGAAAAAGAATATCTTATTGGGGCATCTGTACTAGTGGAAACTGATTGCTTGCCACTTCTTGGGATGATAGCAAGTTGTACCACTCCAGATATTGCTATGCTTAGGTGGATTGCTTATATCAAGTCACTAAATCCTGAGTTTGAGCATATTGCGGGAAAAGATAATCCAGTTGCAGATATGCTATCACGAGCCAGGTATGAAGATGAGGAAGAGATGATTAGTGACATTGATGATGTGGGTACAAAGTTCTATACTACAGCATATGCAAAAGGGGATCATATTTGCCTATCAAATGCACTTGAGTCTTTTATTGAGGAAATATATGAAGGAGATTGGTTGCTTATTGGTCAATATTTGAGCACTCTAACAAGGCAAGAAAATTGGTCTGACTCAGAATTTAAGAGGATCCGCAGAAAAGCATATGGTTACTTTCTAAAGGATGGGTATCTCTGGAAGCATCCTAAGCAGAGGAATGCTATGCCACAGAGAGTCATATGTGATAAAGAGACTCAAGGAAAGCTTGTGAAAGAATTCCATGAGAGTCTCTGGGCTGGACATAGAAGCGTATGGGCCACCTTTACCAAAATAAAGGAAAAATATTGGTGGAGAGGAATGTACAAGGATATTTCCCAATATGTGGAAACATGCATAGTATGCCAAATGTACTCAAATGTGCGGCATCGTGATGGCTTGCAACCAACCTACCCACCTGCCATGCACTACAAATGGGTAGTGGATCTAGTTACAATGCCTTTGGGAATTTGGCAGATGCGGTATATAGCACTTGCAAGAGAAGATTTGACAAATCAGGTAGAAGGGCGTGCTCTTAGAACAAAGAGTACGGAAACAGTATGCAAATTTCTCTTGGAAGATGTGATCTGCCGATATGGTTGTGTTGGGAAAATAACAGCTGATAGGGGTGAGCTAGATGTTGAAGAAGCAAGGGAATTCTTCTCTAGAATTGGTATCAAACTGTCTCTAACATGTGCTTACAATCCTGAGGGCAATGGGAAAAGTGAGCGAGGACATCCTCCAATCATTAAAGCTTTGGCTAAGGCATGCAGAGAAAGGATGAGAGAGTGGCCAAAGCTGCTACCATATGCCTTGTGGGCTGACCGTACAACTCATAGCTCAGTGACAGGATATATGCCTGCAGAATTAATGTATGGTCAGAAGCCAGTGATGCCAGTTGAAGAAGTAATTCTAACTTGGAATGTATTGCCCTGGGTGGAAGGATTGAGCAGAGATGACCTCCTTGCATTGCGAATAAGATAGTTGGAGAGGAGGCTTGAAGATGTAGAGCTTGCTAAAGCTCGCTTGAAAGATGCAAGGCTGAAAAATAAAGAAAGATTTGATAGTAGACACAGACTCCGGCCAAAACCTATTGAAGAAGGTGATTGGGTTCTAATGTATGATAGTAGCCTTGACAACCAATTCACTGTTCAAAGAAAATTTGCAAAAAGATGGTTTGGCCCTTACATTGTCAAGCATGTGCATGGAAATGCCACGTATACTCTGTGTGAGCTTGATGGAACAGAAGTAAAGAATCTTGTGGCTGGCAAAAGAATCAAGATATTTAAAAGAAGGCATGATGGTGATCCTTTTGATTCACAAGAGATTCAGGATGAGAAGCTTGACAGTGGTAGTATGGATATGATTGAAGAAGAAGAGGATAATCTTCCTGGAACTGCAGAAGATGAAGACGACATCCAGTTATATGTGGACCTTGATGATGATTTGGCACATACCAGAGGATGTGCAGGTTTAGAGGGGGTGGATGTCGTGCCATGGCACGTCTATGATGTGAAACCGTGCATGTGAGGCCATCAAATACACATCCAGATGCATGGGTTAAGTGCCATGACGAGTCATTATATGATGCCATGTACATATGTTCATATTGTAAATGAGGTTTAATAAGACGAGCTGAGGCTGAGCCAGATCTAGGAGTTTTTGTATATGAGTATGGAAGATGATGTTTTTGCTGTTACTCAGAGCTCATGGGCAAGTTAGAAGCATCCAGTTATATATGATGGCATGAGGGCATACCAATGCACAAAGGAATGCATTTATGAAGGCATGGAGAAATACTTGAATGAGCAATTGGGGATTCTATAAATCACATGGGCCGATATGATGATTTATAAACTATGAAGGTGTCAAGAGAAATGGAGATTTAATGAACATCACAGTGCCGAAGAGTTCATTGAATGTGGGGGAAATGTGGAGATAGAAAACTGCACTTGGACTTCATGGATCATCATGTAAGAGGACATGTATCTTATGTATATCTAATGTGGAGATAGAAAACATGGGGCTTGTAAGCATGTTTTCATAGGTGTGAGAATGCCTTGGGAATCTTGTGGTTATGCCTTGCAACCTTAATGCTAAGGTTAAAAACAAAGCACTAAGGCTAGCAGCAACACGTGGCTAGCAACATACGTGGTGGGGTTTTCTAGATAGCATGGAAGAAAACGCGAGCGCAGCCTTTGACATTGGAAACTCCCGCATCAATAGCTGCAAAAGGTGGTAAGGGGGCCGAGTTCTCCGCGGGAAAAAGGAGAAAAGACCAGAGGCGACGGCGGCGAACGTGTATGAGAAAAAAATCTGCAGCGTTGAGGAACAGCGTCAAAATCTACCAGAGCTTTTAATCTCTTGAATACATAAACTGCTTGTGCTTTGTAGGTGCTAGAATTAGAGAGTAATTCTAGTACTACATAATGATATAATTATGGGAAAAACCATTTTCAAAAATCAAGACTGAAGCGGTGCTGCTCCCGCGTTTCTTCTTCGAATAAACAACGTTGAAGCGACTTTCGAGACAAGCATAAATAAAAGAAAAACAATGTGTAAATCCACCCATTCAGATAAGCTTTTTTTTACTTTATTGGACTTGGGAAAAGGGTAAGACCCATAAACCCTTAAAGGATTTGAAATTGAGAAAAGCTTGGTGAACAAGCTAATGGTTGTTTTTTTTTAGAACTTGAAGTTTTGTGGAAAAAGGTATCCTCTTAGCACATTTAAATCACGGAAAATTGGTCTATCTTCTGCTTGATTGAATTCTGGAAGCCATGAGCATGTTATGCCATCTTTTGCTTGTGAGATGTTAGAATATTAAGGCAGGTTTTCAGGTGAAAAAGAGCATCATGATATAATGGTTTTGATGACACTGGATGAAAAGGATGTAACTGGTCACATGTATATTGGAAAAATTGGAAGGCCTTGTTATGCCTACATGTGAATGGTTCAAAGGATTTCATGCAATTTTGTGCAATCATCAGGATGAATTCAAGGATGTATTGAGGTGAATGAACACATGTACTTGTCAATGGAAATAGTGATATTCAATACTCCTTGGGAAATTTTGTGCGTGAGTTTCCTTGCTAAATTTGACATTCACTCTCACAGCTAGAAGTCTCGTACTTTCCTGGCTGTACCGCACACTTCACGACAACGTGATACAAATCTCCCCCTGCCTCTAGATCCTCTATGTGAATAGAAAGCCTGATTTTTGCCATTATCATCAAAGCATATGTGTAACCCATCAATGGATTGATTTTTGGCAAAAACTTGCTCCAAATTCATCAAAATTTGACCTCTTTTTCTCTGTTTTGTGAGAGCTCAAAAAAACAGTAATTTTCACGCATCAAAATTGCTCCAAAATCAGTGTAGGGCTTGTACATGAGTTGCCAATACATTCATCTTTGTCACATACATGTTTCTTTGTCAGATTTGCATCTTTTTTCACCATACATCACCGCTTCCAAGCTTCAATGGAAAGCTTCCAAAAACCAGAATTTTTCTTTGCTTTGGGTTGCCTTAATTTGCTTTGTTTGTGCTTTAATCAGCTGCAATCTGCTCAAGGATGTTTAGAATACCTTACCCGGTAGGCCAAGCTCTCAGATCTGATAGAAATCGGTGTGCTCCAAGCTTCACAGCTTCAATGGCAAGTTTCACAGCTTTTCTTCACAGCTTCTTCTCCCTCTTCTCTCACTCACTCATAAACCCTAATAGAGAGCACCAAGCTCTGATACCATGTTGAAAAACAGGTAGAGGGAGAGGAGACACACACACAGGAGCAAACCCTAATGTATATTACAAACCCTAACCATGGAGGGAAGCCATCTCCCTTCTCACACAATGCATAAAGCCCTAATCCATAATACACTAGACACACTATGAGTTGTGTCCACACACATCTAACCCTAGCTAATGTCCACACACTATGACCAGCTCAACGCGGTCATTTATGTCTCACACATAATGCTACCTAACATGCCAGCACATAGCATCGCTGGCACACACTAATATCGAGCTTGAATCTCAACAAGAATGTGGTCTGGAGAAAGTGGTCTAGAGAAAGTGGTATGGAGGAAGTGGTATCTATAGAAAGTGGTATGGAGGAAGTAGTCTAGAGAAAGCAAGAAATATCAAGTAATTGGAAGCACTATCAAGAGGAAGTGTTCTAGAGGGAGCATTCTAGAGAAAGTGGTCTAGAGGGAGCATTCTAGAGAAAGTGGTCTAGAGGAAGCAATCTAGAGAAAGCAATATGGTGGAAGCAATATCAAGTAATTGGAAGCGATATCAAGAGAAAGTGTTCTAGAGGGAGCATTCTAGAGAAAGCCATATGGTGGAAGAAATATCATGGAATTGGAAGAAGTATCGAGAGAAATTGGTCTAGAGGAAGCATATGGTGGAAGAAGTATTGAAGGAAGTGGAAGCGTTATTGAGAGAAAGCAGTATGGTGGAAGCAATATTGAGAGGAGGTAGTATGGTGGAAGCAGTATCAAGGAAGTGGAAGCGGTATTGAGAGGAAACAGTCTCTAAAGGTAGCAGTATGTAGAATTGAGATATACTATTGGACTTGTGAGTCAGTTTATGCATGCCCCTAAGAAGCCACACTTGGATGTGGCTAGACAGATTCTCAAGTACACAAAGTGCACAGTTGATTATGGACTTTTATATGAGACTGGTACATAGATACAACTACATGGATACATAGATGATGATTGAGCTGCTAGTGTTGTAGATATGAGATCTACCAGTGGCTTTATGTTTTTGTTGGGAATGCTTTTGTGAGTTGGAGTAGTAAGAAATAGCCAACAATTGCTTTGTCTCGAGTATAGAGGCATAGTACAAGGGTGCTACCATGGTAGCTTGTCAGGTAGCTTGATGTTTGAAGCTAGTTAGTGATATGGGTGAGCCAGTGTGGATAGGGCAAATTTCATTTATTTGTGACAAAATAGGGAGATTCTAAAGATTCTAGAGGTGATGTAGATCTAGTATATGTCAATACACAGGATCAGGTGGTTGACATCTTCACGAAGGCATTGGGAACAGAGAAGCTCCACAAGTTTAGGAGCTTACTTGGAGTGTGTGGAGTTGAGCTCGAGCGGGAGTGTTGAGATATCGAGCTCAACTAGTTTTGCGGACATTGATGACCCCCCTAGGTGTGCTAGCTTTCGCACTTATGCTACTGGCATGGTTGGTGATATTATGGTTGATATGCCACCAATGTTGATAGACTGTGTAACATCCACTTTGGAGTACTAGAGTTATGGCATAGTTCTAGTGCAAGCTCATATAGTCTAGTTCACACTATGGACCGACCATTATATGTTATTGTAGGAGATTACTTTCCCTTATAGTATGTACTCTTATCTTTTTAGTTATATGGTTGTAGAGAAGAGAAGAATATAGAAGAAAATTTAGCCATCCATCTCTCTCTTGTGCCTTGCTCTCTCTTGTGTGTGTGTGTTTGCTTGCCAAGGAACTCAAGCTCTCCCTCTCCCCCGCATTCTCTTTAAAGTGGTATTAAGGGAGTAGTCTCAAGGGAGTGGTATGGAGTGAGATAGGAGTAGAGTGGTATGGAGTGAGAAAGGAGTAGAGGGTACAGCTTGGTGGAGGAAGCAGTGTGGAGGGAATGGTCTAGTACTAGAGGGAGTACTAGAGGGATTGATATGTTGGAGGGAGTGGTATGATGGGATTAGTCTAGAGATAGAGGACTATCTGGATAGTTCTTGCTCTCTTCGCTCATCCTCACTAGCCTATTTATCATATGGCTGTCAAGTCTACCTTTCTCAATGGGTGACTTGCATGAGGAGCTCTATGTTGAACATCCTCTAGGTTTTCAAGTTCCTAGACTCAAGGATAAGTTGTACAGATTATAGAAAGCACTTTATGGTTTGAAACTAGCACCCAAGGCATGGTATGATAAGATCGATGCATGATTTTTTTCCCTTGGCTTCCAAAGATGCTTTATAGATAGCAATCTATATGACTTTTCTCAGGATGCTTTGATCTTTATTTGATCATCTTATATGTTGATGACTTATTGAGCACTGGATCTTTTCTTTCCAAGTTGAATAGCTCCAATCAGATTTAGCTCTCACTTTTGAGATGAATGATTTAGGACTTCTCCGCCACTACTTTCTTAGTATGGAGGTTTATCAAAATATTGATGGAGTTTTTCTTAGCTACTAGTACAATTATCTACAACAGCTCTTGGAGACATTTGGGATGAAAGTGTTGTTCCATACTCTTTTCTGTCTGATGGATTATAACTCCAAGCTTTCCTGAGAAGATTATACTCCCATCTTTGAGAAGACACTACACAGACTTATGTGTTCTCTTATTCACTTGATTTATACCAAGCCCGACGTTTCTTATAGTGTCATTGTTCTCAGTGAGTTCTCTTCCACTCCTATGACCATTCTCATTTGCAGGCTTCTCTTAGGGTTCTTTGATACTTATTTGGTACCTTGGAATATGGTCTCTCTTTTAGAGGAGGCACTGAGCTTATTGGATACTTTAACATTGGTCACGTTGTCGTGACGTGGGCGGTGTCGCTGGGAAAGTGCGAGACTTCTGGCTGTGAGAGTCGTTTTCAAATCCCAGCAAGGAAACAAAACATATAACTCTTCAAGGGGCATAAGACATCTCCATTTTGGTTGACATGTACATGTGCCAATTCACTTCAAAAACATCCCCAAATTCAACTTGATGATTGCACATAAATTGTGTGTCAAGAGCATGACCAGTTCCAAGCATAGATCTCCTGATTCTTTTTCCAAATGCCTCAAACAAATCACATGTAGGCATAACATAATCTACAAAAGATTTCCATATACATGTAACCATTCACATCACATATATCATATATTGCCAACTCCATCATTTCAAGATGTCTCTTGATCTCATGAAAACTTGCTTTCAGATTCCAACAACTCACAAAGCAAAAGATGACATATGGCATATGTACAACATATTCATGTGATTTTAGAAAACTCCATGTCTAGCAATCCAAAATCCAACCAAGTAGAAAATAAAATCCAAATCCCAGGAAACTCTTTGTATTTTTGGTGCTTTCTTATTCCAAGACTCTCCAAAACCATAAAACCTTTTTCCCCAAAGCCTTCTTGTTCCCCAAAGAAACCTTAAAGGGGGAATATTTTTATCCCTAGACTATACGATTATTTTTGAAATCGTAAGTAACAAACAATCAAAATATTACTTATCTCAGAGTAAAAAAAAGGAAGCGAATTTATGAACATCGCTTTTCCCATGCGGCTGCTTCACTGCAGTATGCGCCAAAAACATTATTTCCCTTGTATATTGTGAGATTTTTGAAAATCATGTCATTCGATAGTGCTTTCTTCTCTCATTAATTCAAACCCCAGGATGCTCTATACAGTAGCTTTCATCACAATTTTTGATCCTCTGGTCGAATTTCCCTCTCGTTCTCTCTTCCCCTCGTTTCTGCATATCTCCCCCCTCGTATGCGCCGTTTCCTGGTTATCTTCTATTTCCCGCAAGAGATTCGGGCTCCCTTCACTTTTGCAGCCAAAAACACGGATTTTCCAAAATTAAAATACGCTTGCGCCTCCTTTTTTCCAGCTTAATACTCGGATATTTCCTTTTTAAAAAAAATCCTTCGTGTTTTTGCCACGCAAGCCACCACCTTGCGTATACGTCTCCAGATGCGTTTGGGTGTTGCCGAAAATTTACAAATGGAAGTTATTGCCCCCCCTGATGATCAGCCTCCCTGCTATCCTGACGGTGAGGATTATTGTGGTGTCAGTGAAATCTGTCAAGACTGCACGACGTGCTTTTTGCACTCGGAGCTACATGCTGGACGACCATCCACAAGCCAATTCAAAGAAAAGCTCCCATGGTTTCTTAACGCTTTGCCTTCTGCAGACTGCAGCAAGGGTGGTGTGGGTGCATATTCAAGCAGCATCGATCTCAATAGTTACGAAAGTGGCGTTATTAAGGCATCTGAGTTCCGCACCTACCACACTCCTCTAAACAAACAAAGTGACTTCATTAATTCGATGAAAGCTGCACGTAAATTCGAATCACAATTGTCAGAGTCACTGCAGACGGCCATATTTCCATACTCAGTTTCGTTCATCTTTCTCACCACTTATACTTAAGGCCAAATGTGGGGCCTTGCATCACTTCCCTTTCTCTCCAAAGTATCTGTGTTACGGAGCTTTTGCAGCTTGCTTTGCACCAGTTTGAGAGATGCACGATTGCCAGCAGCCAACGCGTACATCAAAGGAGTTTGGCCAACCGAATCCTTTGCACTGGTCCATGCAATTGCTCATAACTCTTCTGGAGCATTTGTCAATGCATCCACGACACCATCAGGCAGCACGCATGCTAGCAGCAACATGAAGAGATGTAAGCCATCATAACTGGGTGTATCAGGCCTGTCTGCTATGACAATGGGAAAAGTATTTCCCTTAAGCCGGTGTCCCTCCACCTCGATAAAACTATGCCCCATATTATTGAAAGATCTCACACAAAGGTGATATCATCTGGCATCAAACCTTCCAGTAGCATCAGTAAAAAAAAATCCAAAGCGTTCTCATTATATTGATTCTGAGCAAGTGCAGAAATCATGGCATTCCAAGACACGATATCTCGAAAAGGCATTCTTTCAAAACCAATCCTTGCATCATACATGCTCTCACATTTCCCATACATGATGAGAAGGGTGTTCCCTACTACAAGGTCTACCATAAGCATAAAAACTCCATGATTGACACCACACTCATGTATAGAAGCTTCGAGAACTGGCTCAGCCTCAGCTCGTCTTATTGAACCTCATTTACAATATGAACATATGTACTTAGGCATCATATAATGACTCAAGTCATGGCACTTAATCCCATGCATCTGGATTTGCATTTAATGGCCTCATATGCATGGTTTCACACCATAGACGTGCCATGGCACGACATCCACCCCCTCTAAACCTGCACATCCTCTGGTATGTGCCAAATCATCATCAAGATCCACATATATCTGGATGTCGTCTTCATCTTGTACATTACCAGGAAGATCATCCTCTTCCTGTTCAACCATATCCATACTATCACTGTCAAGCCTCTCATCCTGAGTCTCCTGTGAATCAAAAGGATCACTGTCATGCCTTCTTTTAAACATCTTGATCCTTTTGCCTGCTATAAGATTCTTTATCTCTGTTCCATCAAGCTCACACAGGGTATACGTGGCATTTCCATGCACATGCTTGACAATGTAAGGGCCAAACCATCTTTTTGCAAACTTCCTTTGCACAGTAAACTGGTTGTCAAGACTACTATCATACATTAGGACCCAATCACCTTCTTCAATAGGTTTTGGCCGGAGTCTGTGTCTTCTATCAAATCTTTCTTTATTTTTCAACCTTGCATCTTTCAAACGAGCTTTAGCAAGCTCTACATCTTCAGGCCTCCTCTCCAGCTGTCTTATTCGCAATGCAAGAAGGTCTTCTCTATTCAATTCTTCCACCTAGGGTAATACATTCCAAGTTGGAACTACTTCTTCAACTGGCATTACTGGCTTCTGACCATACATTAATTCTGCAAGCATGTATCCTGTCACTGAGCTATGAGTTGTACGGTCAGCCCACAAGGCATATGGTAGCAACCTTGGCCACTCTCGCATTCTTCCTCTGCATGCCTTAGCCAAAGCTTTAATGATTGGAGGATGTCCTCGCTCACTTTTACCATTGCCCTCAGGGTTGTAAGCACATGTTAGGGCCAATTTGATGCCAATTCTAGAGAAGAATTCCCTTGCTTCTTCAACATCTAGCTCACCTCTGTCAGCTGTTATTTTCCCAACATAACCATACCAGCAAATCACATCTTCCAAGAGAAATTTGCATACTGTTTCCGTACTCTTTGTTTTAAGAGCACGCCCTTCCACCTGATTTGTCAAATCTTCTCTTGCAAGTGCTATGTACCGCATCTGCCAAATTCCCAAAGGCATTGTAACTAGATCCACTACCCATTTGTAATGCATGGCAGGTGGGTAGGTTGGTTGCAAGCCATCATGATGTCGCACATTTGAGTACATTTGACATACCATGCATGTTTCCACATATTGGGAAATATCCTTGTACATTCCTTTCCACCAATATCTTTCCTTTATTTTGGTAAAGGTGGCCCACACACTTCGATGTCCAGCCCAGAGACTCTCATGGAATTCTTTCATGAGCTTCCCTTGAGTCTCTTTATCACATACGACTCTCTGTGGCATAGCATTCCTCTGCTTAGGATGCTTCCACAGGTACCCATCCTTTAGAAAATACCCATATGCTTTTCTGCGGATCCTCTTAAATTTTGAGTCAGACCAATTTTCCTGTCTTGTCAAAGTACTCAAGTATTGACCAATAAGCAGCCAATCTCCTTCATACATTTCCTCAGTAAAAGACTCAAGTGCATTTGATAAGCAAGTATGGTCCCCTTTTGCATATGCAGTAGTATAGAACTTTGTACCTACATCATCAATGTCACTAATCATCCCTTCTTCATCTTCATACCTCGCTCTTGATAGCATATCTGTAACTGGGTTATCTTTTCCTGCAATATGCTCAAACTCAGGATTTAATGACTTGATATAGGCAATCCACCTAAGCATAGCGATATCTAGAGTGGTGCAGCTTGCAATCATCCCAAGGAGTGGCAAGCAATCAGTTTCCACAAGTACAGATGCCCCAATAAGATATTCTTTTTCACATTTTAGAGCAGTGACTATTCCCCATAACTCCCTCTTGATCTGCGGATATTTTCGCTGACGAATGCTTAATACCTTTGCTCCAAATCTGATTACATACCTGTGATTATCCTCATCATCTTGTCCTACTGCCCATCCTATCCCAGTAGGACTAGTATCAACTGTAACAATCACAGGCCTGCCACACTCATAATCTGCCTTCCTTAGAGTAGGTGATGATTGAAGCAGATATTTCAGCTTCCGCATAGCTTTAGTATGTGCTGCACTCCACAAAAATTTTTGATTTTTCCTCAAAAGTTGATAAAGAGGATCTGCAACATGTGCATAATGCGGGATCCATATAACATAAAAGACATATGCACCAAGAAATCTCCTTAGCTCTGTAACATTAATGCATATCTCTTTCATTCTTTGTATTGCATCTATCTTGGATGGACAAGGTCGGCGTCCATTAGTACTACAAAGATGCCCCACGATTAGCACTTCACCAACCCCAAACACTGATTTCGATCCAGACAAAGTAAGATTCACCTCTTCAAGCCTGGATAGAATCATATTACAATCTTTTATATGATTTGCCACAAACTTGCGGCACCCCCTCAAATCCAAATCTCCATCTTTATCTTTCTCATCACAGCCTTTTATTGGCACATCATGGCATAGTTATTTGTGGTATGAAGTCTCGCAAGACTTTATTCATTCCATTCATCATATGCGCCACTGAGTTGGTGGCTCCTTGTGGTAAGGTACACATCCTTACCAATCCCAAAGGAGTTTTCATTGTGGTCATGTCCCTGCTTTGTATATCCAGCTGGAACTGATCATATCCCGAATACAGATCACCCATAGAGTATATAGCTTTTCCCGCAAATGCTTCTGCAAACTTGTCCACAATCGGACCTGCCCCCACATTCCTGATTATGACCTTGTTTACAGGTTGCATGTCTTGAATGAAGCGCAATGCTCCATTTTTCTTTGGCACGGTAAACCATCTGTTCGAATATGGAGCGCATGATGGCTCCAAAATTCCCATCCTGATCTTTTCTTTTAGTAATTCCATCAGCTTTGGCAAGAGAGCCTTTGGTACTGGAATCGGCCGCAGGTTCCAGGGCACATGTGGAACAGTAAAGATCACCATTGGTGCTATTATGCTTGGATCAACACAGCCTATCTCATGCGGCTGAAAAGCAAAGGCCTTCCCATGTTTTACAAGCATCTCCTCAAAGCATTCCTTTTCAACTGGCAACAGAAAATCCTTTTCACCAATCTTCAGCTCTTTTAGGGTTTCCTGTGTAAACTTATGCCCAATTTTCTTCGGATCTCTGAGATTCGGTTGCATAGAGGCTTCATCTATTTTCTCCTTGCTTCCTGGTGGCAAGGGCAAGGTAACTGGTTTCACCTTTTTTGCAACCGTTTTATACTTTGTATCAACATGAGCATCCATCTCACAATTCATGTTTTTACATTCCATCCTCTTAAATTCCCGGATTATATCATACATCCCCACAGATGACACCTCTATCATCTCATTTCCACCCTGTAAGCATGCTCTTTCCATAGCAAAAAGCACACCCATAGTATCCACAAATGACACCTCATCAAGCACCCCTGAAATAAACTCATTCTTCTCCAAAAGACCACACTGCTCAAGATTTTTTTGTTCATTTTGTACATGTCGACGCATGCCACGCTTCAAATCCTTGCTTTTTACAAAGACCAGTGACCCATAGCTAGAAAATCCCTGAAAATTTGCTGAAAAGTTATTTACATTGATTGAGTCCTGCGAGAACTCATTTTCCCTTGTACCATTGGAATCCCGCTTTACAATGGCACCTGGCCAAAATCCCTCATCTCCCTATGGTTCATGAATTCTCTGTTTATCTTTGGGAGTGACTGTGCTCGAAGAGACTCACAGTTCCTTTCATGGTTAATGCAAACTGTCAAGAACTGAACAGCTTTCTTGCCATCTTTACTCCTTATTCTTCCATATGCCGAGCCATCATCCAAAACCTTTGTTTCCATCCTCACAGCTGTAATGTAGGGTTGCCCAAGGATGAGGGGATACGATGACATCTCCTGGACAAAGAAGTTTTGATCATCTTTCACATCCCCAATAGTTACCCTTACATTTGGACAGGCTGCATAGAGCTCTCCAGATGAGTTGTTAGCTGCTTTAATCATCCACCCATGATCTACATCCATTGGCCACTTACATTTGTTGTAGAGATTTTTAGCCATAAGATTTATTTCAGACCCATGGTCGATTAGAGCGACATACGGCTCTTCCAAGTCACCTATCTTGACAAGGGTTTCAGTGGTGGTCCTTGCCCAATGGCTTCTGGAGTAATGACTCTTTGTAAGAACTTCTTTTTCATCATCCTCATCCACAAAGCGCACTTGTCGTGCCCCTTCAGCAGAGTGATTACATTCCACCACATTCTCTCTCTCTTCCTTTTGCTGTACCTGTACTCCATGAGTCTTGGAAGTGCTTGCCTCCCCTTGTGATGGAATAGACTCAATTATGGACTCCCTTTTCCTTCGTATAATATCGATTATCTCATCATGGAATTCTTTCTTTGCAATCCCCAAGACTTCCCCTAGTGTAAATTCCACCCTACTTTTTAGAATCCTCTCTTCAAGCACCTTTTTAAGGTCTGTTGCGGCTTCAATATCAGATTGAAGCTTGTAGAGTGGACTTTTCCCTTTACCCTTCTCCTTCTCATGCTTCATTTTTGCTGGCACTTCTTCCATTGATACTTCCTGTGGAGGTCTGCTATGCGGTGGAGGCATATGTGATGGCCCAGGATCCTTCTTTTCACTTCCACGGGTAACTCTTTTTGATGGCCCTCCTTCCTCATTTTCCCTTTTACGCTTCTCCTCTACCTGTGCCTCATTATTCTGGCATTTTGCAATGTAGGCATGAACAGATAAAGAATCCACAGGCTCTTCCCAGCCAGTCTCAAGACGTATACAGTCACCTGCCTCATGCAAAGCCTGTTTAGACACCTTCTTTGACGCAATTAGCTCCATTGTTGATGGCCAAAAATCTTCATTCTCATAATCTTCATCATTCTCAGATTCCTGCTTTGATTGACCAACCTTTAACCCATAGGTTGCTGCCTCAACCATAGAGATGGCATGTCCAGCAACCATGTCTTCAACCAGCTTTTTCATCCCTCCTTTTCCAAAGTTTGTGCTTAATGGAAGACCAGTCTCTGTAAGGTGAATTTTCCCATCTTTAAAAAACACAAGTTGATTTCTGAGGGCTTCTTTATAGCTAGCACAGTCTTTCTTTACATGTTCTGGGTCATCACACCATATACATCTGAATGTAAACCCTTCTTTGCTTTGAGGCCTTTGCATAGAAGCTTGCCCCTTTCTCCTCAATCCTAGACATTTTCAATTTTAGGTCTCGCATGCCCTTAATAAGCTCATCCATCGGCCCTTCTACCTTTGGGATTGCAGTAGCTGGTTTTGGTAGATTCTCAGGGGTAACAGCAGTTATAGGAGTTGCCGAGCTCATCACCATTTTATCCCTCCTTCGCTGCCGCTTTGCTAGCATGGTGATCGCATCCTCGACATCATTCCAATCATTCTTTAGCCCCTGCTCTGTATTCTTATCCTCAAGGAGAATTTCCAATTTTTCTTGGAGATCTTTCCCAGCTGCTTGTAAGAAGAGCTCTGTTTTTTCCCTGTCCAAGGTTGTGCGCTCAATCCTTGACAGCTGGGCATAGCGCTTCTCAAACTCTCTTAGCAACTCTGTGGCAGAAATTCCCATTTTGGGTTTTGTGACCCATTCCAAGAAAGTTCGTTTGGTCACCCGCTCGGAATCCTCCATGAAATAATCATCCTTCAAAGCAAGCTTGAACTCCTCCCAATTTCTGCCACCATGTGTTGCCTGTAATCCTCTTATGCGCTCTCTTATTTCAAGAACACATACCAGCTCAAAGCTTCAAACCATATCCTCCTCAGTCACCCTGTTTAGCTCCATTTCCTTTGTGTAATTGCGCAGGTACTTTGTGATGTCCTTACCATCAAATTGATCCACCTTTTTCACAATTGACTGCAGTGCTTTAGTCGTGGAAATTTGGCCCCTCTCAGCAGCTTGCTGCTGTTGCATATACATAGTAAACATCTGAAACATTTGCATAACCCCGGGGTCAAAATGAATCCCTTGTCCCTCTGGATTCTCAGCCATAGCTTCCCTGTGTATTTCACCACACTCTCACCCCAGCAGTTTCACGTCGGGTTCACCAAAGAGCTATCGTGACGTGGGCGGTGTCGCTGGGAAAGTGCGAGACTTCTGGCTGTGAGAGTCGTTTTCAAATCCCAGCAAGGAAACAAAACATATAACTCTTCAAGGGGCATAAGACATCTCCATTTTGGTTGACATGTACATGTGCCAATTCACTTCAAAAACATCCCCAAATTCAACTTGATGATTGCACATAAATTGTGTGTCAAGAGCATGACCAGTTCCAAGCATAGATCTCCTGATTCTTTTTCCAAATGCCTCAAACAAATCACATGTAGGCATAACATAATCTACAAAAGATTTCCATATACATGTAACCATTCATATCACATATATCATATATTGCCAACTCCATCATTTCAAGATGTCTCTTGATCTCATGAAAACCTGCTTTCAGATTCCAACAACTCACAAAGCAAAAGATGACATATGGCATATGTACAACATATTCATGTGATTTTAGAAAACTCCATGTCTAGCAATCCAAAATCCAACCAAGTAGAAAATAAAATCCAAATCCCAGGAAACTCTTTGTATTTTTGGTGCTTTCTTATTCCAAGACTCTCCAAAACCATAAAACCTTTTTCCCCAAAGCCTTCTTGTTCCCCAAAGAAACCTTAAAGGGGGAATATTTTCATCCCTAGACTATACAATTATTTTTGAAATCGTAAGTAACAAACAACCAAAATATTACTTATCTCAGAGTAAAAAAAAAGGAAGCGAATTTATGAACATCGCTTTTCCCATGCGGCTGCTTCACTGCAGTATGCGCCAAAAACATCATTTCCCTTGTATATTGTGAGATTTTTGAAAATCATGTCATTCGATAGTGCTTTCTTCTCTCATTAATTCAAACCCCAGGATGCTCTGTACAGTAGCTTTCATCACAATTTTTGATCCTCTGGTCGAATTTCCCTCTCGTTCTCTCTTCCCCTCGTTTCTGCATATCTCCCCCCTCGTATGCACCATTTCCTGGTTATCTTCTATTTCTCGTAAGAGATTCGGGCTCCCTTCACTTTTGCAGCCAAAAACACGGATTTTCCAAAATTAAAATACGCTTGCGCCTCCTTTTTTCCAGCTTAATACTCGGACATTTCCTTTTTAAAAAAAATCCTTCGTGTTTTTGCCACGCAAGCCACCACCTTGCGTATACATCTCCAGATGCGTTTGGGTGTTGCCGAAAATTTACAAATGGAAGTTATTGCCCCCCCTGATGATTAGCCTCCCTGTTATCCTGACGGTGAGGATTATTGTGGTGTCAGTGAAATCTGTCAAGACTGCACGACGTGCTTTTTGCACTTGGAGCTACATGCTGGACGACCATCCACAAGCCAATTCAAAGAAAAGCTCCCATGGTTTCTTAACGCTTTGCCTTCTGCAGACTGCAGCAAGGGTGGTGTGGGTGCATATTCAAGCAGCATCGATCTCAATAGTTACGAAAGTGGCGTTATTAAGGCATCTGAGTTCCGCACCTACCACACTCCTCTAAACAAACAAAGTGACTTCATTAATTCGATGAAAGCTGCACGTAAATTCGAATCACAATTGTCAGAGTCACTGCAGACGGCCATATTTCCATACTCAGTTTCGTTCATCTTTCCACTTATACTTAAGGCCAAATGTGGGGCCTTGCATCACTTCCCTTTCTCTCCAAAGTATCTGTGTTACGGAGCTTTTGCAGCTTGCTTTGCACCAGTTTGAGAGATGCACGATTGCCAGCAGCCAACGCGTACATCAAAGGAGTTTGGCCAACCGAATCCTTCGCACTGGTCCATGTCATTGCTCATAACTCTTCTGGAGCATTTGTCAATGCATCCACGACACCATCAGCAGCACGCATGCTAGCAGCAACATGAAGAGATGTAAGCCATCATAACTGGGTGTATCAGGCCTGTCTGCTATGACAATGGGAAAAGTATTTCCCTTAAGCCGGTGTCCCTCCACCTCGATAAAACTATGCCCCATATTATTGAAAGATCTCACACAAAGGTGATATCATCTGGCATCAAACCTTCCAGTAGCATCAGTAAAAAAAAATCCAAAGCGTTCTCATTATATTGATTCTGAGCAAGTGCAGAAATCATGGCATTCCAAGACACGATATCTCGAAAAGGCATTCTTTCAAAACCAATCCTTGCATCATACATGCTCTCACATTTCCCATACATGATGAGAAGGGTGTTCCCTACTACAAGGTCTACCATAAGCATAAAAACTCCATGATTGACACCACACTCATGTACAGAGGCTTCGAGACCTGGCTCAGCCTCAGCTCGTCTTATTGAACCTCATTTACAATATGAACATATGTACTTAGGCATCATATAATGACTCAAGTCATGGCACTTAATCCCATGCATCTGGATTTGCATTTAATGGCCTCATATGCATGGTTTCACACCATAGACGTGCCATGGCATGACAACGTGTGACCAGGATACCATGTGGTCCACTTTTGGTTATTACTTTTTGCTTTAGGTTTTGATCTCATTTCCTAGGGATCCAAGAAGCAGGCTAAATTCTCAATGTTTTCTACTGAGGTTGAGTATCGAGCCTATTTGGATACTGGTTGTGAGTAGTTATGGTTGATGTAGATGATGCTTAGTAATCGTGATGTTGGACCGTGTTCATCTCTAGCATTTATTCCATTTATTGCACCATTTATATAGCATATTTATCTGATGTATTTTACTCAGGCGTGGGTTTCGTCGTGGGTTTCTTCTACTGGCTGACTTGGCTATTTTCACCAGTCGTGGGTTTCTTCTACTGGTGGCCGACTTGGCTATTTGTGATATATATAAGAACATGATTTTTTTCATTTATTCATTCATCATTTTCCTCAAGTTTTAAATCATTGTTAGATTCTCCAAGTCTCTCCTCTACTTCCTCTTGATGTCTCCAACCATTCTCTCACTGGTTGTGGGGTTGGCGATGCTAAATATGCCAATGGGAATGACTATAAATGTGAGCATAGGTCACATAGTAGTGTCCAGTGTCCATTTTCATGTCTCTTTAGTGCTTGAGAGGTTGTGGAAAATTCCTCTCTTCCCCATGCCATTGTACCCAAACATCGGATGATGGTGACCAAACTTTGCAAGCATGTGAGGGGGGACCCCCCACATGCTTGCAAAGTTTAATCACTATGAGGCGATGTTCTCAAAGTCTTGTAGTGCCCCCAGTGTGCCCACATGCTTGCAAAGTTTAATCACCGTGAGGCGATGTTCTCAAAGTCTTGTAGTGCCCAGTGTGCCTTTTTAAATAATATTAAATCTTAAAACAAAGTTGGTATACAAAATAAAAGAGACTTAGTTGGAGCCATGATCAATAGAACATAATTAATCATCAAAATAAATCTTAAAACAAAGTTGGTATACAAAATAAAAGAGACTTAGTTGGAGCCATGATCAATAGAACATAATTAATCATCAAAATCAATTGCCCATGATAAAGTACAAATATAGAATCAAGATCAACCGCAGTGATAAAGTACAAAGACATTGTCAGAAGAATTGTGAACATGAGAAAATATGAAATGGCTCTAAAATTATAACCATGAAATGAATAAAGTTACTATGATGAAAGTAGAGTCCCTATCAAGATAGATATCTAGTCATCTCATCACCCTCTCTAGCTCTAAAATGCTCTCACATGCTCTCATGGTCGTCCACTCGAAGCCAAAAATACATGCGAGATCCGTGTTTTTGACTATGTACTCGATCAAGAATGAGCCTGATAGCATGCACTAGATGAGAGTACTAAAATGCCTTTAACTCCCACTGTCACTCTGGGACTCTCTCGATGATGTCCAAGAAAACCCATGATCATCCATCGTATCGGGCAATCCCCTCCCCACTTGCTCGCAAAGTTTGGTAGTCACTATCGAATGATGTTTGGGCATGATGGCATGGGGAAGAGTGGGATTTTCCATGGCCTCTTGAGCACTAAGAGACTTGAAAAATGCATACTAGGTGCTACTTGACTTTGCAAACATTATCTGATGGGGTGACCAAACTTTGCAAGCATGTGGAGGGGTCCCCCCCGGTGTTCGCAAAGTTTGGTCACCATCGGATAATGTTTGGGTATACGAGGGAATAGGAAAGAGTAGGATTCTCCATTGCCTCTTGACCACTAAGAAACTTGTATCCATCAAACTCATGTGCACTCCACTCAATCTCTCGAGGCACCTCGGGCTCCTAAACTTTGTCGTCTTAGCAGTATCAACCCCTAAGTCACTAGAGTTGATGTAAAATCTAGAGACCTACCAGTTCTAGCATCAACTCGAGAAAATCCTTGGTGAAGGTCATCAATGCCAAGAACTCTATATGTGGCCAGGTCGACTCCTGCTGGCAAGAGAGACATGCTGAGAAACGTACCAGCTCCTGGGTGGTGTAGGATAAATGGAAAAAATGTCCACATCCTAGAGCATATCTGCCAGCACCATCTATGTCCTTGAGGCATAGAGCACAATAGGTGTTGCAGAGAAATGGTGGTGTATCCTCAGAGATCACCAAAAAAACCTCTGTAAAGAGATCGTGGATACAAGGGTAAGTAAGGCACTATCATGTTTTGGAATCCCAAATATGCATGATCAATTTCTCTACCTTGTTTTGAAGAATCCTCTCCATGATCATATGCTGCTCTGCTCCATAAGAGATTGTGGATACAAGGGTAAGTAAGGCACTATCATGTTGGAAGACTTGCGGAACTCCCAAATATGCATGATCAATTTCTCTACCCTGTTTTTGAGTAATCCTCTCCATGATCATATGCTGCTCTGCTTCGGCTCTAGTACTCTCTGCCTCAACCCTCACTTGCTTAAAAAGTAAAGCATACAAAAAATTTATTAGTCTCTCTAATTAGGTATAAATTAAAGAAATTTATAAGTTTAGATCTTACTTATAAATCTTTTAAATACAAAGAGAGAGACCTACCAGGTGGATATCAATCTCTCTCGCCAAAGGTTCCTTTGTAGTGGCTGCCTCTATCGTATATAATGCTACTCTAAGACGATCAATCTCATCTCTTGCCTCTGGCAAATCTTATGTGATTCTCTTGCTGCTCCTAGATGTGGGACCTTACGTGACACAATCAACTATCATTAATTTTAAAAATATAATAAATTAGATATAAATATGTTAGTAGAAAACCATGAAAGACCTAAAGAAGCAATGAATATGTATAAATACCTCGACATCTATCAACATTAATCGTGAAAAAAGACGCACCATGTATTGGATGCTCTTGGTGGTACTACGCATGTGGATCCCCACCTGAGCACCTTGTGCCTCGACAATAGATAAAGGTATAAATGGTGGATCTGTAGCAAAAACTGCATGTAGGGGTGGTGGAGGCCACCTCCCTTGGTACTAGAGAAATTTCATGCAAAAAAGATTTTCAGAAGGTGCATTAGAAATTAAGTATAATCTGTACAAGAGGCATTATCCTGGGGGTGAAGATTTTTTCGAAATTTTAAATTAAGGTTCCTATGGACCAATAAGATTCATCCAAATGTAGGGAGGATATAAATGAAGAAATAAAAGAAAAATCTCCCAAAAATGAGTAAATACTCACATAAGATGAAGAGTTGACTAAGGACAAGGTTAATAGTTAAAAAAGAGAGATATTTAGGTGAAATGATGCATTTTTGACACCTCTGCATGGGGGAATTTCCCTTATGAAGGAGGCGCCTATTTCACATGCTTGAATGAGTTTTAAACTCCCAAATAATGGGATATTTTTATCTTTCCTCTCTCGTGTTTCAACTAGATCCAAAAAGTGAGCAAAATTGACCTAAAAATGGTTAAAAATTGACCAAACTGATCTGGAAAATTCTAGAATCAGTTGGCTTGGTTAGAAGCTCACTTTTTCCTATAAATAGAAGCCCTCCCCTTTGTTGAACTCAATAGTGTTTTTGCACTGTTACCCTGTCTCTCCCAAGTGCCAAAAACAGTGAATTGTATTCATAATTCATTAGTTTTTGACCTTCCTTCTTCTAGAAGATTGGTGGCCACTCTTGTCTCAAACAAGAGTTGAACCCTCAAACCATCAAGCCAAAGGAAAGCTCCCAAAGTCATTAGTAAGTTGGTGATTCTTCTCTTTCCACTTATTTTATGGTTTTTTTAATGATTTTTTATGCTTTATGTCTTCTCAAAAACTGCAAATGATGTTATGCCTCATTGCAAAAGGCATTCCCCTCTCTTCTCTAGTAAATGCAACCATTCTCTATCCTAGGTAAATGATTAATGATTAAAGTCAAGTTTTTATTACGATTGTCTTAAATAAGTAGAAAAATGTTTACTTTAGAATAAATTAAATACTCTTGGTTCATTTTAATTAATTTTAGACTTAAAAAATTGAAAAATGGTCAACCATACAAAGGAGGTTATGGCAAAATTTTTGGAAAGTAGTGAAATAAATTTCATCTTTTATTATTCTAAAAGAGTAATCCTTATGGTTTCTATATTCTAAAGTATCATTTTCATGCATAGAAGTATGCATAAAAGATAATTTTTTTATTATAAAAGTGTTACTTTTATCATATTTGATTTTCATGCATAGAAGTATGCATAAAAGATTATTATTTTTAATTATAAAAGTGTTACTTTTATCATATTTGATTCTCATGCATAGAAGTATGCATAAAAGATTATTTTTTTAATTATAAAAGTGTTACTTTTATCATAATTGATTTTCATGCATAGAAGTATGCATAAAAGATTATATTTTTTATTATAAAAGTGTTACTTTTATCATATTTGATTTTCATGCATAGAAGTATGCATAAAAGATTATTTTTTTAATTATAAAAGTGTTACTTTTATCATAATTGATTTTCATGCATAGAAGTATGCATAAAAGATATTTTTTTATTATAAAAGTGTTACTTTTATCATATTTGATTTTCATGCATAGAAGTATGCATAAAAGATTATTATTTTTTTATTATTAAAGTGTTACTTTTATCATAATTGATTTTCATGCATAGAAGTATGCATCAAAGATATTTTTTTTTAATTATAAAAGTGTTACTTTTATCATATTTGATTTTCATGCATAGAAGTATGCATAAAAGATATTTTCTTTTATTATACAAGTGTTACTTTTATCATATTTGATTTTCATGCATAGAAGTATACATAAAAGATATTTTTATTATAAAAGTGTTACTTTTATCATATTTGATTTTCATGCATAGAAGTATGCATAAAAGATTATTTTTTAATTATAAAAGTGTTACTTTCATCATAAATAATTTTTATGCATAAATGGATGCATAAAAGATATTTTTTTATATTAAAAGTATGATTTTCATCATAAATAATTTTTATGCATAAATGGGTGCATAAAAGATATTTTTTTATATTAAAAGTGTGATTTTCATCATAAATGGTTTTTAAGCATAAGTGGGTGCATAAAAGATATTTTTATTAAAAGAGTGATTTTCGCCATAAATGATTTTTTTTATGATGATAAAAGGGTGACTTTCATCAGAATCGGATTTTATGCATAATTAGATGCATATAGAATCTTTATAATTAAATAAGGGTTCTCCTTAAATCCCCTATTTGATTTTCGTAAAAATTGGAAAAAGGAATAAGTAGATAATCTGTGAGAAGAAATGCTACCGCTTCATATTCCACTAAGATGGTAATGATAAAACTATCGAAGGCGGAGATCGAGATAAATGATTATTTTATTCCTCTTAAGAAATCCATGTTTTAGAAATCTGTAAGCAAATATTCGTCGAACGAAATTTAGAAAAAGAGAAATTGAAATAGTACCTCTCAAGAAAGATAGTTTAGGAAGAACCTTTCCGGATCCAAACTCTGATTCAGACTATTGACCAAGACCTAATTCCTTCGTCAATGACGATGTGATCAGTTCAGGGGAAATGTACTCAAATCACCCACCGAATCTGAAACTAAGTTAAGACTTTTGATTTTGATCTAAGGATCAAGTTGACAGAATTCGAGGAATTCCGTTTGGAATTCAGACCTGGATCTAGAAGTATTGAGATACGGATTTAAGATTTTTCATGGTTTTCAAACAAAAATCAAAACTGAAAACCTGTATAGAAACCCTGTTTTCTTAAAGGACGACTGTCTTACGCCAGAATGCTGGAGGGAGCATTTGGCATATATGTTTATCTAAGGGAAGTTCGGTTGCAATAGCTGGTGGGGAGTGTTCGAGGGATAGCTCACGCGGCAAAGCCTACCGAGGTCTTGACCAGCCTTAGTATGGTTAAAATGGTGCGCTTCCGGTACGACGGACGAGGGCCGATGAAGCGGTCCCTGAGTGAAGTGCCAGGACACCTAAGGAGGATCCTGGAGGGTTCTGACCAGGCGATGCACGGGCTCGCGGTGCCGAGGACACCCATACGTATGTCGAGGAAGATATTGTATGACAGACCAATGTTATTGTAATCTATCACTAGATCTCGTTGTTGACTCGTTGGTCTCAACGGAGAGTCCACAGTGATACTGTTTTGTGAGAAACCAAGACTCAATGGAAATTTTGAAGTATGACATGTGTAACCAGTAATTTGTTCGTCAATGGATTGTTTTTATTAAAGTTTTAAAGAGGAGTGTGTGCGTATCTGTTTTCTAAAGCTAAAGTTAAGAAAGGCATTTCAATTATGGGTGGGTGAGTACTTGTTTGGTTCCATCGATTCCATTGGTAGGGTGGTGGCTAACCCATGGGCCGGATGGGGTTAGGCTGGAATCATGGAGTTTTAATAATCAAACAGAAAAATCTTAGGATTACGCTAGGTTTCGAGTAGGCAGTTAATTCCCTGATAAAATTCTCAATTGAGTGGATCAACGGCTGTGCCTGATCTTGATTAGGGAAAAAAGCGTTGAAATCACTCAGAATGATCAAATTATATCAGTGATAGTTCCTTCTATCTGTTTATTCAGGTGGAGGATAGTTTAGAATTGATCTCGTTAGAAAAATTTGATTAAGAAAAATAAAAAAGGTTGAATCGTCCCCCTTTTTCGGGCATGGGAAATTTTCTCGATTTCGGTTTTCGGAGTGACCACCAGCCTAGTCTCGTGCCCGGACATTCGTGGGCGAGGCCCTGAGTGAGAGACCCTACCCCGCGCATGAGGGGGCTGCTTCCGTTGTCAGCTGCCGGAGTCCGGTGCGCGGAGGGGGTAGAGGGATCTCACAGTTGGTATCAGTTATACTGTGAGATCCCTCTGTCCCCTCCGCGCACTGGACTCCCGGCAGCTGACAGCGGAAGCAGCCCCCTCACGCGCGGAAGCAGCTGACAGCGGAAGCAGCCCCCTCACGCGCGGGGCAAGGTCTCTCACTCGGGGCCTCGCCCACGAATGTCTGGGCACGAGACTAGGCTGGCGATCACTCCGAAAACCAAAATCGGGAAAATTTTCCATGCCCGAAAAGCGGGGACGATTCCACCTTTTTGATTTTTCTTAATCGAATTTTTCTAACGAGATCAATTCTAAACTATCCTCCACCTGAATAAACAGATAGAAGGAACTATCACTGATATAATTTGATCATTCTGAGTGATTTCAACGCTTTTTTTCTAATCAAGATCAGGCATAGCCGTTGATCCACTCAATTGAAAATTTTATCAGGGAATTAACTACCTACTCGAAACCTAGCGTAATCCTAAGATTTTTCAGTTTGATTATTAAAACTCCATGATTCCAGCCTAACCCCATCCGGCCCATGGGTTAGCCACCACCCTACCACTGGAATCGGTGGAACCAAACAAGTACTCACCCACCCATAATTGAAATGCCTTTCTCAACTTTAGCTTTAGAAAACAAATACGCACACACTCCTCTTTAAAACTTTAATAAAAACAATCCATTGACAAACAAATTACTGGTTACACATGTCATACTTCAAAATTTCCATTGAGTCTTTGTTTCTCACAAAACAGTATCACTCTGGACTCTCCGTTGAGACCAGCGAGTCAACAACGAGATCCAGCGATAGATTACAATAACATTGGTCTGTCATACAATATCTTCCTCGACATACGAATGGGTGTCCTCGGCACCGCGAGCCCGTGCATCGCCTGGTCAGAACCCTCTAGGATCCTCCTTAGGTGTCCTGGCACTTCACTCAGGGACCGCATCGTCGGCCCTCGTCCATCGTACCGGAAGCGCACCATTTTAACCATACTGAGGCTGGTCAAGACCTCGGCAGGCTTTGTCGCGTGAGCTATCCCTCGAACACTCCCCGCCAGTTGTTGTTGCAACCGAACTTCCCTTAGATAAACATATATGCCAAATGCTTCCTCTAGCATTCTGGCATAAGACAGTCCTTTAAGAAAATAGGGTTTCTATGCAAGTTTTCAGTTTTGATTTTTGTTTGCAAACCATGGATAATCTTAAATCCGTATCTCAATACTTCTAGATCCAGGTCTGAATTCCAAACGGAATTCCTCAAATTCTGTCAACTTGATCCTCAGATAAAAATCAAAAGTCTTAACTTAGTTTCAGATTCGGTGGGTGGTTTGAGTACATTTCCCCTGAACTAATCACATCGTCATTGACGAAGGAATTAGGTCTTGGTCAATAGTCTGAATCAGAGTTTGGGTCTGGAAAGGTTCTTCTTAAACTATCTTTCTCGAAAGGTACTATTTCAATTTCTCTTTTTCTAAATTTCGTTTGACGAATATTTCCTTACAGATTTCTAAAACATGGATTTTTTAAGAGGAATAGAATAATCATTTATCTTTATCTCTGACTTCGATAGTTTTATCATTACCATCTTAGTGGAATATGAAGCGGTAGCATTTCTTCTCACAGATTATCTACTTATTCCTTTTTTCAATTTTTACGAAAATCAAATAGGGAATTAAGGAGAACCCTTATTTAATTATAAAGATTCTATATGCATCTAATTATGCATAAAATCCGATTGTGATGAAAGTCACCCTTTTATCATCATAAAAAAATCATTTATGGTGAAAATCACTCTTTTAATAAAAGTATCTTTTATGCACCCATTTATGCTTAAAAACCATTTATGATGAAAATCACACTTTTAATATAAAAGAAATATCTTTTATGTACCCATTTATGCATAAAAATTATTTATGATAAAAATCACACTTTGAATATAAAAAAATATCTTTTATACACCCATTTATGCATAAAAATTATTTATGATGAAAGTAACACTTTTATAATTAAAAAAATAATCTTTTATGCATACTTCTATGCATGAAAATCAAATATGATAAAAGTAACACTTTTATAATAAAAATATCTTTTATGCATACTTCTATGCATGAAAATCAAATATGATAAAAGTAACACTTTTATAATAAAAAAATCTTTTATGCATACTTCTATGCATGAAAATCAAATATGATAAAAGTAACACTTTTATAATTTAAAACAATATCTTTTATGCATACTTCTATGCATGAAAATCAATTATGATAAAAGTAACACTTAAAAAAAAAATCTTTTATGCATACTTCTATGCATGAAAATCAAATATGATAAAAGTAACACTTTTATAATTTAAAACAATATCTTTTATGCATACTTCTATGCATGAAAATCAATTATGATAAAAGTAACACTTAAAAAAAAAATCTTTTATGTATACTTCTATGCATGAAAATCAAATATGATAAAAGTAACACTTTTATAATAAAAAAATATCTTTTATGCGTACTTCTATGCATGAAAATCAATTATGATAAAAGTAACACTTTTATAATAAAAAAATAATCTTTTATGCATACTTCTATGCATGAAAATCAAATATGATAAAAGTAACACTTTTATAATAAAAATATAATCTTTTATGCATACTTCTATGCATGAAAATCAATTATGATAAAAGTAACACTTTTATAATTAAAAAATAATCTTTTATGCATACTTCTATGCATGAAAATCAAATATGATAAAAGTAACACTTTTATAATAAAAACTAAATTTCTTTATACAAATAATCAAAATGCATCTTCTATGCATGAAATGATACTTTAGAATATAGAAACCATAAGGATTACTCTTTTAGAATAATAAAAGATAGAATTTATTTCACTAATTTTCAAAAACTTTGCTATAACCTCCTTTGTATGGCTGACCATTTTTCAATTTTTTAAGTCTCTAAAATTAATTAAAATGCACCAAGAGTATTGAATTTATTCTAAAGTGAACATTTTTCTACTTATTTAAGACAAACATTATAAAAACTTGACTTTAATCATTAATCATTTACCTAGGATAGAGAATGGTTGGATTTACTAGAGAAGAGAGGGGAATGCCTTTTGCAATGAGGCATAACATCATTTGCAGTTTTTGAGAAGACATAAAGCATAAAAACCATAAAAAAAACCATAAAATAAGAGAAGAATCACCAACTTACTAATGACTTTGGGAGCTTTCCTTTGGCTTGATGGTTTGAGGGTTCAACTCCTGTTTGAGACAAGAGTGGCCACCAATCTTCTAGAAGAAGGAAGGTCAAAAACTAATGAATTATGAATACAATTCACTGTTTTTGGCACTTGGGAGAGATAGGGTAACAGTGCAAAAACACTATTGAGTTTCAACAAAGGGGAGGGCTTCTATTTATAGGAAAAAGTGAGCTTCTAACCAAGCCAACTGATTCTAGAATTTTCCAGATCAGTTTGGTCAATTTTTGATCATTTTTAGGTCAGTTTTGCTCACTTTTGGATCTAGTTGAAACAGGAGAGAGGAGAGATAAAAATATCCCATTATTTGGGAGTTTAAAACTCATTCAAGCATGTGAAATAGGCGCCTCCTTCATAAGGAAAATTCCCCCATGCAGAGGTGCCAAAAATACATCATTTCACCTAAATATCTCTCTTTTTTAACTATTAACCTTGTCCTTAGTCAACTCTTCATCTTATGTGAGTATTTACTCATTTTTGGAAAATTTTTCTTTTATTTCTTCATTTATCTCCTCCCTACATTTGGATGAATCTTATTGGTCCATAGGAACCTTAATTTAAAATTTCGAAAAAATCTTCACCCCCAGGATAATGCCTCTTGAACAGATTATACTTAATTTCTAATGCACCTTCTGAAAATCTTTTTGAACTTCTGTTTCAGGGAAACTTATTTTAATAAGATGAGATATTTTTCTATCCAAAAATATTTAAAAACTGAATTATCACTCTCTAGAAGATTTTCTCTCTCTAGACCAAAATTGGTAGAAACAAGATCTTTTATATTTCTAAATAGGGATTTGATTACAAGGAAAGATGCTGCAAATTGGGGGTAATCCCGCAACAGATCGACTTCATTCTCCCAGGTGGCATCTTCAAAATGATAGAACTTCCATTTTACCAATAATTCTCTGAGAATTTTATTTCTGAGAATCTTTTCTCGAACATCAAGAATTTCTTCAGGTTGGAGTTCCATCTGCCCTTGGGTTGAAGAGGTTAGGATTTCATCATCAAGAACATGATTTGGGCTTGGCACATATTTCTTTAGAAGGCTTACATGAAATACATTTTGAACTTTGAGATGAGGAGGCAGAAGAAGCTCGTAGGCTAATTCACCTACTTTCTTTGTAAGTATGCATAAAAGATATTTTTTTAATTATAAAAGTGTTACTTTTATCATATTTGATTTTCATGCATAGAAGTATGCATAAAAGATATATTTTTTAACTATAAAAGTGTTACTTTTATCATATTTGATTTACATGCATAGAAGTATGCATAAAAGATATTTTTATTATAAAAGTGTTACTTTTATCATATTTGATTTTCATGCATAGAAGTATGCATAAAAGATTATTTTTTTAATTATAAAAGTGTTACTTTCATCATAAATAATTTTTATGCATAAATGGGTGTATAAAAGATATTTTTTTATATTCAAAGTGTGATTTTCATCATAAATAATTTTTATGCATAAATGGGTGCATAAAAGATATTTTTTTATATTAAAAGTGTGATTTTCATCATAAATGGTTTTTAAGCATAAATAAGTGCATAAACGATACTTTTATTAAAAGAGTGATTTTCACCATAAATGATTTTTTTTATGATGATAAAAGGGTGACTTTCATCAGAATCGGATTTTATGCATAATTAGATGCATATAGAATCTTTATAATTAAATAAGGGTTCTCCTTAAATCCCCTATTTAATTTTCGTAAAAATTAGAAAAAGGAATAAGTAGATAATCTGTGAGAAGAAATGCTACCGCTTCATATTCCACTAAGATGGTAATGATAAAACTATCGAAGTCGGAGATGGAGATAAATGATTATTTTATTCCTCTTAAGAAATCCATGTTTTAGAAATCTGTAAGCAAATATTCGTTGAACAAAATTTAAAAAAAAGAGAAATTAAAATAGTACCTTTCGAGAAAGATAGTTTAGGAAGAACCTTTCCAGACCCAAACTCTGATTTAGACTATTGACCAAGACCTAATTCCTTCGTCAATGACGATGTGATCAGTTCAGGGAAAATGTACTCAAATCACCCACCGAATCTGAAACTAAGTTAAAACTTTTGATTTTGATCTGAGGATTAAGTAGATAGAATTCGAGAAATTCCGTTTGGAATTCAGACCTGGATCTAGAAGTATTGAGATACGGATTTAAGATTATCCATGGTTTTCAAACAAAAATCAAAATTGAAAACTTGCATAGAAACCCTGTTTTCTTAAAGGACTGTCTTACGCTAGAATGCTGGAGGGAGCATTTGGCATATATGTTTATCTAAGGGAAGTTCGGTTGCAATAGCTAGCGGGGAGTGTTCGAGGGACAGCTCACGCGGCAAAGCCTGCCGAGGTCTTGACCAGCCTCGATATGGTTAAAATGGTGCGCTTCCGGTACGATGGACGAGGGCCGATGAAGCGGTCCCTGAGTGAAGTGCCAGGACACCTAAGGAGGATCCTGGAGGGTTTTGACCAGGCGATGCACAGGCTCCCGGTGCCGAGGACACCCATACGTATGTCGAGGAAGATATTGTATGATAGACCAATGTTATTGTAATCTATCACTGGATCTCATTGTTGACTCGCTGGTCTCAACGGAGAGTCCAGAGTGATACTGTTTTGTGAGATACCAAGACTTAATGGAAATTTTGAAGTATGACATGTGTAACCAGTAATTTGTTCGTCAATGGATTGTTTTTATTAAAGTTTTAAAAAGGAGTGTGTGCGTATCTGTTTTCTAAAGCTAAAGTTAAGAAAGGCATTTCAATTATGGGTGGGTGAGTACTTGTTTGGTTCCACCGATTCCAGTGGTAGGGTGGTGGCTAACCCATGGGCCGGATGGGGTTAGGCTGGAATCATGGAGTTTTAATAATCAAACAGAAAAATCTTAGGATTACGCTAGGTTTCGAGTAGGTAGTTAATTCCCTGATAAAATTCTCAATTGAGTGGATCCCTGATAAAATTCTCAATTGAGTGGATCAACGGCTGTGCCTGATCTTGATTAGGAAAAAAAGCGTTGAAATCACTCAGAATGGTCAAATTATATCAGTGATAGTTCCTTCTATCTGTTTATTCAGGTGGAGGATAGTTTAGAATTGATCTCATTAGAAAAATTTGATTAAGAAAAATAAAAAAGGTGGAATCGTCCCCGATTTCTGGGCATGGAAAATTTTCCCGGTTTCGGTTTTCGGAGTGACCACCAGCCTAGTCTCGTGCCCGGCGGACATTTGTGGGCAAGGCCCCGAGTGAGAGACCCTGCCGCGCGCATGTGGGGGGGCTGCTTCCGCTGTCAGCTCTGCCGGGAGTCCGGTGCGCGGAGGGGGCAGAGGGATCTCACAGTTGGTATCAGAGCGAGTTGAAAGCTAATAAGGATAAACAAATTTTTATCAATAAAAAACTCAGAAAAAGCATTTTTCATAATGTATTTTCATTCCGTAAGCTTCTTTAATGAAGAATTTTTAATCAAAGAAATTATTTTTATAGATGGAAGTTCCCTATTTATCTGGTATTCCCGACCTCACCCAGTCTCAAGATATGACTGCATTCACCTTCGAGCATTTCATTTCTTCCGCTTCAACTCGAACAAGAAGCCGAGCAAGACTCGCACGCTATTTCGAGGATTTATATTTTCCTGACCTAGTGGAGAGACGACAACATAAGTGGTTTAAACGCAAGGCAATTTGTCCATGCCTCTTGCGGCCGGCGTGCAATGCTAAGGTAGAACCTCGGCCATGATTCTGATAAAGCTGAAAATGACACGTGGTGTCATTCTATATCATTCAACACCTCGGAATTTCAGACTTTCATGCCGAATTTATAGACTCCTTAGTCGATTTATCCCTAAGGAGAAAATAATAGCTCCCTTCGCAGTTAGAGAACTTATGTAACAGGGCATGACTATGGCCCAGTAGGATCCTCTTATGCGTCTCCCGAGGAGATTTTGAATTCTAGAGCCGAGCTACTCTATGTACGTATTGCAACTTTTATATAAATAAAGAATTATTTTTTGGAGAAAAATTCCCTATTGTATAAATGATTGTTTACGGACGATCTGATAAAGAAAAATCTGTTATCGGACATATGTCATAGATCTCCAATAAGATCATTGTTTTGTTTAAGAAATTGTTTTCCAAACCTCTTAAGTCTTAGGATCTCGTGGATATTATCAAAATAAAAATTTAATAAAATATAAATTTTTGACAGAATCATGAGACGAGGAAACCGTGGCCGTCAGCCACAGCAGACCCTGTGTCTGAAGATGACGAGCTTGACCCTGATGTTCGCAAAGCTCTTCATATAGGACTCAGCCAGGACCCTTCAAAGGAGAAGGGGAGAACCTGGGCGAGGCTGTGGAGAAATGGGTGGAAGCCATGGAAGAGTATTTTGATGTCACAGGCTACAATGAGCGGAGCAAAATGGCTCTTGCCCGGCTGAAAATTGTGGAAACAGCCAGGGTAGCATGGAGGAACCACTGTGACACCAACCGTCTGGACAGAAATACTCAGTCCTGGAATGATCTAAAAACCTATCTAAGGAAGAGATTTTGTCCCCCTGGATTTTTGGAAACTAAAATGAACGAATTTTTAGAGCTAAAACAGGAGAGTAAAACCATCGAGGAATATCACCAGGCCTTTGCTCTTCTACTCAAATATTCACCACCTCTAGATGAAGAGCAACTCATGGTTTTGGCGAGGTTCATTCAGGGAATGAACAAACCCTTGGACACACTGGTCAAAAATGCCAAGCCAGTGTCCATGGTTGAAGCAGTAAGAATGGTAAAGGATTTTGCCAAAGCCTTTGTAGTAAAGGTCCCGCCAAAGCCTGCACCCTCTAACTTTAAAAGATTCCAAGCCCAGGGAAGTACTTCAAACTTTCCACCCCCAAAGAGGCAGCAAGGCCCGAATCAGAATCAGGATGCAGGAAGATTCCAAAGTGAAGGGAGACCCTTCCCCTAGAATACTTTCTCAGGAGCCCCACCTCTTCCAAGAAATCAGAGGGATGAGCTCAGAAGTGAAAATCGATGTTTTGGATGCCAAGGTTTTGGTCACCAACTGAAAGACTGGCCGACTCCTGTCATGTGAAGGGGACAAGGAAGTCAAGGACCCCGAGTTCAGAGACCAACCCCTTCATACCAGTCCAATCAAGGTCCGTCTCGCCCAAGCCAGGGAAACCCCAGAAGAACTCCAGCTCAGCCATCTGCCTCTGTCCAGAGTAATCTCAGAACTACTTCCTAGAACTGGGGCAACCAAAGAGAAAGAGTTCCACCTCAGACTGCAGCAGCCAGAGCAGTCACAATTTCAGATGTAGTAGAAGAGGAAAAAGGGCACATCTATGCTGCAATTGAAAATCAAGGGCCTAACCAGCAGTTCTCAGTCATCCATACTCTAGCAGAGTATCAGGGTAAGCCTTTTAAGCTTTTGATTGATTCAGGCAGTTCTCATTCATTCATTTCCCCTGGATACTTGCGTAAGCTAGTCTTAGAACAAAAATCAGGGAAACCTATGCAAGTTGAATTGGCCAGTGGGAAGACTCTTTTCACTCACCATGAGACAGATCTTATCCAGTTCAATCTAGATGGTAAAGTAACCAACTGTCAGTTCAAAGTCTTACCTCTCGGAGTTTTTGATAGGATCCTTGGAATGGATTGGCTCCACAAAAATCAAACTGACATACACTGTCACAATGGAATCATTTCCTTCCATGACCTTCACGGGAACAAAGTTCAAGGAACTAGAGTTTCCAGATCCTCATACCTTTAGTTAGTAAAAGCTTCTAGGTTACTGAAAGGACTTAGGAAGAAGCAGCAAATTTATGTTGTCAAAATGAACCCAGTAGACTCAAAGCTTAAGGCTAAAGAACCAGAATGGTTAAGTGAATTTGATGATCTATTCCCAGCAGAACTAACTGAAATGCCTCCAATCCGGGAAGTAGATCATGTGATTGAATTGACCCCCGGAGCTCAGCTAGTAGCCCTACGCACGTACAAAATGCCAGTTCCTGAAGCCATTGAACTCAAGGAACAGCTTAGGCAGCTTTTAGAACAAGGGTTTGTAAGACCCACTGTTTCACCTTGGGGTGCGCCAGTTCTCTTTCAGAAAAAGAAAGATGGAACGCTTAGACTCTGTGTGGACTACAGAGGTCTAAATCAGTTGACAGAATTATGACGGGATCCTTGGAATGGATTGGCTCCAGAAAAATCAAGCAGACATACACTATCACAATGGAACCATTTCCTTCCATGACCTTCACGGGAACAAAGTTCAAGGAACTGGAGTTTCCGGATCCCCAGACCTTCAGTTAGTAAAAGCTTCCAGGTTACTGAAAGGACTTAGGAAGAAGCAGCAAATTTATGTTGTCAAAATGAACCCAGTAGACTCAAAGCTTAAGGCTAAAGAGCCAGAATGGTTAAGTGAATTTGATGATCTATTCCCAGCAGAGCTAACTGAAATGCCTCCAATTCGGGAAGTAGATCATGTGATTGAATTGACCCCCGGAGCTCAGCTAGTAGCCTTGCGCACGTATAAAATGCCAGTTCCTGAAGCCATCAAACTCAAGGAACAGCTTAGGCAACTGTTAGAACAAGGGTTTGTAAGACCCAGTGTTTCACCTTGGGGTGCGCCAGTTCTCTTTCAGAAAAAGAAAAATGGAACGCTTAGACTCTGTGTGGACTAAAGAGGTCTAAATCAGCTGACAGTTAAGAATAAGTATCCTATCCCAAGAATTGATGAGCTTATGGAGCCCAGATCTTCACAAAGATAGATCTCAAATCTGGGTATTACCAGATCAGGATCAATGATAAGGATATACCAAAAACAGCCATCAATACTCCCTATGGGCATTATGAATTTACTGTCATGCTGTTTGGATTGACTAATGCCCCAGCTACATTCAATCGCCTAATGCAAGACATCCTCAGAGAATACTTGGATGATTTTGTTCTAGTTTTCTTTGATGACATTCTGATTTACTCAAAGAATGCAGCTGACCATGAGGCTCATGTCAGAAGAGTTCTTGAGATTCTAAGGAAGCATCAACTCTTTGCCAAAAAGAGCAAATGCACTTTCTCTGCTGACCACGTTGAATACTTAGGCTTTCTGGTATCCAAAGATGGAATTTCTCCAGATTCCGCAAAAGTCCAAGCAGTCATAGATTGGCTGGAACCAAAGACAGTGAGGAATTATGCCTCCTCTTCTCAAAGTTCATAATGTATTTCATGTAAGCCTTCTAAAGAAATATGTGCCAAGCCCAAATCATGTGCTTGATGATGAAATCCTAACCTCTTCAACCCAAGGGCAGATGGAACTCCAACCTGAAGAAATTCTTGATGTTCAAGAAAAGATTCTCAGGAACAGATTTCTCAGAGAATTATTGGTAAAATGGAAGTTCGATCCTTTTGAAGATGCTACCTGGGAGAATAAAGTCGATCTCTTGCGGGATTACCCCTAGTTTGCGAGATGAGGACATCTCGCGTTTTTCAAGTGGGAGAGAATGTAAGATTCCTCCCCAGCCTCTCAAGATGTCCAGCATCTTCCCTTGTAATCAAATCCCTCTTCAGAAATATAAAAGATCTTGTTTTTACCAGTTTTGGCCTAGAGAGAGAAAATCTTCTAGAGAGTGGTAATTTAGTTTTTAAATATTTTTGGATAGAAAACTATCTCATCTTATTAAAATAAGTTCCCTTGAAACAGAAGTTCAAAAAGATTTTCAGAAGGTGCATTAGAAATTAAGTATAATCTGTACAAGAGGCATTATCCTAGGGGTGAAGATTTTTTCGAAATTTTAAATTAAGGTTCCCATGGACCAATAAAATTCATCCAAATTTAGGGAGGAGATAAATGAAGAAATACAAGAAAAATCCCCCAAAAATGAGTAAATACTCACATAAGATGAAGAGTTGACTAAGGACAAGGTTAAAAAAAGAGAGATATTTAGGTGAAATGATGCATTTTTGACACCTTTGCATGGGGGAATTCCCCTCATGAAGGAGGCACCTATTTCACATGCTTGAATGAGTTTCAAACTCCCAAATAACGGGATATTTTCCTCTCTCCTCTCTCCTGTTTCAACTAGATCCACTAAAAAGTGAGCAAAACTGATCTAAAAATGGTCAAAAATTGACCAAACTGATCTGGAAAATTCGAGAATCAGTTGGCTTGGTTAGAAGCTCACTTTTTCCTATAATAGAAGCCCTCCCCTTTGTTGAAACTTAATAGTGTTTTTGCACTGTTACCCTGTCTCTCCCAAGTGCCAAAAACAGTGAATTGTATTCATAATTCATTAGTTTTTGACCTTCCTTCTTCTAGAAGATTGGTGGCCACTCTTGTCTCAAACAAGAGTTGAACCCTCAAACCATCAAGCCAAAGGAAAGCTCCCAAAGTCATTAGTAAGTTGGTGATTCTTCTCTTTTCACTTATTTTATGGTTTTTTTAATGGTTTTTTTGCTTTATGTCTTCTCAAAAACTGCAAATGATGTTATGCCTCGTTGCAAAAGGCATTCCCCTCTCTTCTCTAGTAAATCCAACCATTCTCTATCTTAGGTAAATGATTAATGATTAAAGTCAAGTTTTTATAATGTTTGTCTTAAATAAGTAGAAGTGTTACTTTTATCATAATTGATTTTCATGCATAGAAGTATGCATAAAAGATATTTTTATTATAAAAGTGTTACTTTTATCATATTTGATTTTCATGCATAGAAGTATGCATAAAAGATATTTTTTATTATAAAAGTGTTACTTTTATCATATTTGATTTTCATGCATAGAAGTATGCATAAAAGATATTTTTTTATTATAAAAGTGTTACTTTTATCATATTTGATTTTCATGCATAAAAGTATGCATAAAAGATTATTATTTTTATTAAAAGTGTTACTTTTATCATATTTGATTTTCATGCATAGAAGTATGCATAAAAGATTATTTTTTTAATTATAAAAGTGTTACTTTCATCATAAATAATTTTAATGCATAAATGGGTGCATAAAAGATATTTTTTTATATTAAAAGTGTGATTTTCATCATAAATGGTTTTTAAGCATAAATGGGTGCATAAAAGATATTTTTATTAAAAGAGTGATTTTCACCATAAATGATTTTTTATGATGATAAAAGGGTGACTTTCATCAGAATCAGATTTTATGTATAATTAGAATAAGGGTTCTCCTTAATCCCCTATTTAATTTTCGTAAAAATTGGAAGAAGGAATAAGTAGATAATCTGTGAGAAGAAATGCTACCGCTTCATATTCCACTAAGATGGTAATGATAAAACTATCGAAGTCAGAGATCGAGATAAATGATTATTTTATTTCTCTTAAGAAATCCATGTTTTAGAAATCTGTAAGCAAATATTCGTCGAACGAAATTTAGAAAAAGAGAAATTGAAATAGTACCTTTCGAGAAAGATAGTTTAGGAAGAACCTTTCCAGACCCAAAACTCTGATTCAGACTATTGACCAAGACCAAATTCCTTCGTCAATGACGATGTGATCAGTTCAGGGGAAATGTACTCAAATCACCCACCGAATCTGAAACTAAGTTAACACTTTTATTTGATTTGAGGATCAAGTTGACAGAATTCGAGGAATTTTGTTTGGAATTCAGACCTGGATCTAGAAGTATTGAGATACGGATTTAAGATTTTCCATGGTTTTCAAATAAAAATCAAAACTGAAAACTTGCATAGAAACCCTGTTTTCTTAAAAGACTGTCTTACACTAGAATGCTCGAGGGAGCATTTGGCATGTATGTTGATCTAAGGGAAGTTTTATTGCAACAGCTGGCGGGGGCGGAGAGTGTTCGAGGGACAGCTCACGCGGCAAAGCCTGCCGAGGTCTTGTCCAGCCTCGGTATGGTTAAAATGGTGCGCTTCCGGTACGATGGACGAGGGCCGATGAAGCGGTCCCTGAGTGAAGTGCCAGGACACCTAAGGAGGATCCTGGAGGGTTCTAACCAGGCAATGCACAGGCTCGCAGTGCCGAGGACACCCATTCGTATGTCGAGGAAGATATTGTATGACAGACCAATGTTATTGTAATCTATCGCTGGATCTCGTTGTTGACTCGCTGGTCTCAACGGAGAGTCTAGAGTGATACTGTTTTGTGAGAAACAAAGACTCAATGGAAATTTTGAAGTATGACATGTGTAACCAGTAAATTGTTTGTCAATGGATTGTTTTTATTAAAGTTTTAAAGAGGAGTGTGTGCGTATCTGTTTTCTAAAGCTAAAGTTAAGAAAGGCATTTCAATTATGGGTGGGTGAGTACTTGTTTGGTTCCACCGATTCCAGTGGTAGGGTGGTGGCTAACCCATGGGCTGGATGGGGTTAGGCTGGAATCATGGAGTTTTAATAATCAAACTGAAAAATCTTAGGATTACGCTAGGCTTCGAGTAGATAGTTAATGCCCTGATAAATTTCTCGATTGAGTGGATCAACGGTTGTGTCTAATCTTGATTAGGAAAAAAGCGTTGAATTGCTCAGATGATCAAATTATATCAGTGATAGTTTCCTTCGATTAGGTTTATTCAAGTGGAGGATAGTTTAGATTTTGATCTCGTTATTAGAAAACTCGTTAAGAAAAATTCAAAAAGGTGGAATCGTCCCCGCTTTCCGAGCATGGGAAATTTTCCCGGTTTCGGTTTTCGGAGTGACCACCAGCCTAGTCTCGTGCCCGGACATTCGTGGGCGAGGCCCCGAGTGAGAGACCCTGCCCCGCGCATGAGGGGGCTGCTTCCGCTGTCAGCTGCCGGGAGTGCGGTGCGCGGAGGGGACAGTGGGATCTCTCCGTTGCACCCATCTTGCGCGGGGCAGGGTCCCACACTCAGGGCCTCGCCCACCACGGATATCCGGACAGGTGACTAATTCCTCGATTCTGCCAAACCGAACTTGAAAAAACTTCTCTTGCCTGGACACGGGCAATTCCACCAGGATAACTTTTCCCTAACGTAGTCAAAAGCCTTAACTAACTGAACTGATCTGACCAAACTCGTAAGTTCTATAGTCAGATTGCACTTGGATCATAGAGACCAACGCTTTTTTCCTCATGGAGAGGCACAGCCTCTGATTCTTTTTCCATAGAACAATTTTTGTCCGGGATTTACTTCATCTATCAAACTAGACAGAAATTGAGTTTCGATTTACGGATCCATCAGTCCAGCCTAACCCCATCCAGTCCCATGGGTTAGCCAACCGCCCAACCACTTCTTGACATAAAACAGTCATTTACAAATAGTTCACAAATACAGTTTCAATAATGAACTCACATCTTTCCAGATTGTTCCACATCAATCCATATTACTTAATCCAAATCCAAATCATATGTGTATCCATTCTTGACCAGATACATCATTTTCCATCCCATCACATCAGATTCATTCACTTAGCATAACATCCATTCCTATCTTTCTTAATTTACATTACGTCTCATCACTTCCATATCTCATTCGTTTAGATCTTATATTATTCATTCACATTCTGATTCACATGACATCTAATCTCATCCATTCGCTCATATCGACTTCATATCCATTCACATTCATATTTGCATTTATTAATTCACATACACATACACATCCACATTCGTACATCTACATTCACATCTACATCCATACATCCATTTTCACATTCACATCCATACATCCATATCCACATTCCACATTCATACATCCACATGCATGAAAATCAATTATGATAAAAGTAACACTTTTATAATAAAATAATAATCTTTTATGCATACCTCTATGCATGAAAATCGAATATGATAAAAGTAACACTTTTACAATAAAATAATAATCTTTTATGCATACCTCTATGCATGAAAATCGAATATGATAAAAGTAACACTTTTACAATAAAATAATAATCTTTTATGCATACCTCTATGCATGAAAATCGAATATGATAAAAGTAACACTTTTACAATAAAATAATAATCTTTTATGCATACCTCTATGCATGAAAATCAAATATGATAAAAGTAACACTTTTATAATTAAAAAAATAATCTTTTATGCATACTTCTATGCATGAAAATCAAATATGATAAAAGTAACACTTTTATGATAAAAAAATAATCTTTTATGCATACTTCTATGCATAAATATCAAATATGATAAAAGTAACACTTTTATAATAAAAAATAATAATCTTTTATGCATACTTCTATGCATGAAAATGATACTTTAGAATATAGAAACCATAAGGATTACTCTTTTAGAATAATAAAAGATGAAATTTATTTCACTAATTTTCAAAAATTTTGCCATAACCTCCTTTGTATGGCTGACCATTTTTCAATTTTTAAGTCTCTAAAATTAATTAAAAATGCACCAAGAGTATTGAAATTATTCTAAAGTAAACATATTTCTACTTATTTAAGACAAACATTATAAAAAACTTGACTTTAATCATTAATCATTTACCTAGGATAGAGAATGGTTGGATTTACTAGAGAAGAGAGGGGAATGCCTTTTGCAATGAGGCATAACATCATTTAGAGAAGAAAAAAATCATAAAAAACCATAAAAACCATAAAAGAATGGAAAAGAGAAGAATCTCCAACTTACATTGATAATTTAAGAGCTTTCCTTTGGCTTGATGGTTTGAGGGTTCTACTCTTGTCTGTTGGAAACAAGAGTGGCCACCAATCTTTTGGAAGAGAGAAGGTCAAAAACTAATGAATTATGAGTAGAATTCATTGTTTTTGGCACTTGGGAGAGACAGGGTAACAGTGCAAAAACACTATTGAGTTTCAACAAAGGGGAGGGCTTCTATTTATAGGAAAAAGTGAGCTTCTAACCAAGCCAACTGATTCTAGAATTTTTCAGATCAGTTTGGTCAATTTTTGACCATTTTTAGGTCAGTTTTGCTCACTTTTTGGATCTAGTTGAAACAGGAGAGAGGAGAGATAAAAATATCCCATTATTTGGGAGTTTAAAACTCATTCAAGCATGTGAAATAGGCACCTCCTTCATGAGGGGAATTCCCGCATGCAGAGGTGTCAAAAATGCATCATTTCACCTAAATATCTCTCTTTTTTAACTATTAACCTTGTCCTTAGTCAACTCTTCATCTTATGTGAGTATTTTTATTTCTTCATTTATCTCCTCCCTACATTTGGATGAATCTTATTGGTCCATAGGAACCTTAATTTAAAATTTTGAAAAATTCTTCACCCCCAGGATAATGCCTCTTGAACAGATTTTACTTAATTTCTAATGCACCTTCTGAAAATCTTTTTGAACTTCTGTTTCAAGGGAACTTATTTTAATAAGATGAGGTATTTTTCTATCCAAAAATATTTAAAATCTGAACCACTCTCTAGAAGATTTTCTCTCTCTAGGCCAAAACATAGAAACAAGATCTTTTATATTTCTGAAGAGGAAATTGATTACATGAAAAGATACTGGACATCATGAGGTCCTGGGGGAGGAATCTTACATTCCACCCCACTTAAAAAATGCGAGATGTCCTCATCTCGCAGGTGGAGTATGATCTTTTTCATCTTCTTCTTCTTCTTCAATCACTTCCAGCATTACTGCCTTGGAAGTGGACGGCCGATTTGGGAACAACTCTCTTTGACTTCCCCTATTCTGAGGTGGAGGTCTTGCATTACTTTGGATTGAAACTGCAGGTTAGATAGAGGGTCTACCTCTGGGATTTCCCTAATTTTGGCGGATAGAACCCTGATTACTCTGGAAGGAAGGGGCTGGAGTCTGGAATCTTGACCCCTGATTTCCCTGCCCTGAAAACCTTGATCCAAAAGGAGTTGGACAATCTATACTGTGATGTCCAAATCCTTGACAGTTATAACATTTCACTCTCTTGTTCAAGGGTGGAACTTCTGAAGTTGAAATCCACGGACTTGAGTTTCGGGAAAAGGATATTTCTTCCATTCTGGAACTTCCCATATCCTGGGTTTGACCCTGATATCTCTTAGGCGGAGGAAGGTTGGAATCACCTTCTGGGAATAAAAACCTTTTGAAAAGTGATGGTGCTGGCTTAGGCGGGACTTTGACATCAAAGGCTTTGGTGAAATCCTTCGCCATTCTTACTGCTTCGGCCATTGAGATAGGTCTTGCATTCTTGACTAAAGTATCCAATGGCTCGTTCATTCCCCGAATGAACCTGGCCATCAGCTGCTCTTCATCCAATTGAGGGGAATATTTAAGGAGAAGGGCAAAAGCCTGATGGTACTCTTCAATTGTCCGGTTGTCTTGCTTTAGTTCCAAGAACTCATTCATCTTAGTTTCAAGAAAGCCTGGGAGACAAAACCTCTTTCTGAGGTAAGCCTTGAGATCCGTCCAGGTTTTTGGGTATTTCAGTCGAGACGGTTTGTCTCGCAATGATTCCTCCACGCAACCCTGGCCGTTTCCACAATCTTTAACCTAGCGAGAGCCATCTTACTTCTCTCATTGTAGCCAGTTACATCAAAATATTCCTCCATGGCTTCAATCCACTTTTCTACAATTTCACCTAGTTGTTCCCCTTCACCCTTGAAGGGTCCAGGCTGCGAACTATGAAGAGTTTTACGAACATCCAGGTCGAGCTCTTCTTCATCGAGTTGGGGGTTAACATTTCTACCACGACGACCTCGATCCATGTTCCTATCAATACGAAAATTCTTGTTAAGTTTCTTTTTTTATGATTCAATCCAATTTTTGATTCAACAAATTTTGGGGTTCTTTAAATAGGTCGGCTCTCCACATAATCATGGGGTAAAGATACTCATATAGAACGCACTATCAAATAACAATTCATTCAGAATATCTCATTCATATCTTTAACACAATAATGGGCCATTAGACTGAATTTTTCCATCTCAACAGTCCTCCAAGGGGATTTCAATTTTTCAGATTTTTAATTTATTATCCCTTAACTTGATCCACTGGACAAAAGTTAACAATAGCAATCTACCAGCACAATCCACTAATCTCATAGTGATTGGCTGAAGTCATTAACGTCATTCCAGTTAAGAACATCGTCACAGGGCCTCGTCCCATTCATCCTCATTGCGGTTTCGCTCAGCTTATTACATTTCAACCAATATTCAAGGATCATCATTTTTCAACCAGAATCCAAATCAACTCATCAGTTCACAAACCAGAATTTAAAAATCATATCAACCACATTCGAATTCATCATCTGGATAGCATTAATGCTTATAATTTCAAGTCTTAGATTTACTCGTATATACTGCCAATAAAGAGCTGCAGTTATACCCTCGGTATATATGGGTAGTCATGGTTCTTGGAACTATAAGGTAAATACCATCATGTCTAGGCCTCAAGTAAGTCAGGGATTCCATACAATTGCGGTACTTCCATCTGAAGATCCAATTACCAAATTACGAATTTCAGTTTGATACCAATTGTGAGATCCCTCTGCCCCCTCTGCGCGCCGGATTCTCAGTAGGCTGCTAGCGGAAGCAGCCCCCTCATGCGCGGGGCAGGGTTTCTCACTCGGGGCCTCGCCCACGAATATCCGGGCACGAGACTAGGCTGGTGGTCACTCCGAAAACCGAAACCGAGAAACTTTTCCATGCTCGAAAAGCGGGGACGATTCCACCTTTTTGAATTTTTCTTAACGAGTTTTCTAACGAGATCAAAATCTAAACTATCCTCCACCTGAATAAACCAGATAGAAGGAAACTATCACTGATATAATTTGATCATCTGAGCAATTCAACGCTTTTTTCCTAATCAAGATTAGGCACAGCCGTTGATCCACTCAATCGAGAAATTTATGAGGGCATTAACTATCTACTCGAAGCCTAGCGTAATCCTAAGATTTTTCAGTTTGATTATTAAAACTCCATGATTCCAGCCTAACCCCATCCGGCCCATGGGTTAGGCACCACCCTACCACTGGAATCGGTGGAACCAAACAAGTACTCACCCACCCATAATTGAAATGCCTTTCTTAACTTTAGCTTTAGAAAACAGATACGCACACACTCCTCAAAACTTTAATAAAAACAATCCATTGACAAACAATTTACTGGTTACACATGTCATACTTCAAAATTTCCATTGAGTCTTTGTTTCTCACAAAACAGTATCACTCTAGACTCTCCGTTGAGACCAGCGATCCGTTGAGACCAGCGAGTCAACAACGAGATCCAGCGATAGATTATAATAACATTGGTCTGTCATACAATATCTTCCTCGACATACGAATGGGTGTCCTCAGCACCGCGAGCCCGTGCATCGCCTGGTCAGAACCCTCCAGGATCCTCCTTAGGTGTCCTGGCACTTCACTCAGGGACCGCTTCGTCCGCCCTCGTCCATCGTACTAGAAGCGCACCATTTTAACCATACCGAGGCTGGTCAAGACCTCCGCAGGCTTTGCCGCGTGAGCTATCCCTCGAACACTCAACATATATGCCAAATGCTCCCTCCAGCATTTTGGCGTAAGACAGTCTTTTAAGAAAATAGGATTTCTATGCAAGTTTTGTTTTGATTTTTGTTTGAAAACCATGAATAATCTTAAATCCGTATCCTAATACTTCTAGATCCAGGTCTGAATTCCAAACGGAATTCCTCGAATTCTGTTAACTTGATCCTCAGATCAAAATTAAAAGTCTTAACTTAGTTTCAGATTCGGTGGGTGTTTTGAGTGCATTTTTCCTGAACTGATCACATCGTCATTGACGAAGGAATTTGGTCTTGGTCAATAGTCTGAATCAGAGTTTGGGTCTGGAAAGGTTCTTCCTAAACTATCTTTCTCGAAAGGTACTATTTCAATTTCTCTTTTTCTAAATTTTGTTCGACGATATTTGCTTACAGATTTCTAAAACATGGATTTCTTAAGAGGAATAAAATAATCATTTATCTCGATCTCGGACTTCGATAGTTTTACTGAATTTTCTCATTACCCTCTTAGTGAATATGAAACGGTAGCATTTCTTCTCACAGATTATCTACTTATTCATTTTTTTAATTTTTGTGAAAATTAAATAAAGCATTAAGGAGAACCCTTATTTAATTATAAAGACTCTATATGCATCTAATTATGCATAAAATCCGATTCTGATGAAAGTCACACTTTTATCATAAAAAAAATCATTTATGGTGAAAATCACTCTTTAATAAAAAAATATCTTTTATGCACCCATTTATGCATGAAAACCATTTATGATGAAAATCACACTTTTAATAAAAAAAATATATCTTTTATGCACCCATTTATGCATAAAAACCATTTATGATGAAAATCACACTTTTAATAAAAAAATATATCTTTTATGCACCCATTTATGCATAAAAACCATTTATGATGAAAATCACACTTTTAATAAAAAAATATCTTTTATGCACCCATTTATGCATAAAAATCATTTATGATGATAGTAACACTTTTATAATAAAAAAATAATCTTTTATGCATACTTCTATGCATGAAAATCAAATATGATAAAAGTAACACTTTTATAATAAAAAAATAATCTTTTATGCATACTTCTATGCATGAAAATCAAATATGATAAAAGCAACACTTTTATAATAAAAAAATAATCTTTTATGCATACTTCTATGCATGAAAATCAAATATGATAAAAGTAACACTTTTATAATTAAAAAAATATCTTTATGCATAGAAGTTATGCATAAAGATATTTTTTTAATTATAAAAGTGTTACTTTTATCATATTTGATTTTCATGCATAGAAGTATGCATAAAAGATTATTTTTTTATTATAAAAGTGTTACTTTTATCATATTTGATTTTCATGCATAGAAGTATGCATAAAAGATTATTATTTTTATTATAAAAGTGTTACTTTTATCATATTTGATTTTCATGCATAGAAGTATGCATAAAAGATTATTTTTTTATTATAAAAGTGTTACTGTCATCATAAATGATTTTTATGCATAAATGGGTGCATAAAAGATATTTTTTTAAATTAAAAGTGTGATTTTCATCATAAATGGTTCTTATGCATAAATGGGTGCATAAAAGATATATTTTTTATATTAAAAGTGTGATTTTCATCATAAATGGTTTTCATGCATAAATGGGTGCATAAAAGATATTTTTTTAAAAGAGTGATTTTCACCATAAATGATTTTTTTGATGATAAAAGTGTGACTTTCATCAGAATCGGATTTTATGCATAATTAGATGCATATAGAATCTTTAAATAAGGGTTCTCCTTAATCCTTTATTTAATTTTTACAAAAATTAGAAAAATGAATAAGTAGATAATCTGTGAGAAGAAATGCTACCATTTCATATTCACTAAGATGGTAATGAGAAAATTCATTAAAACTATCGAAGTCGGAGATCGAGATAAATGATTATTTTATTCCTCTTAAGAAATCCATGTTTTAGAAATCTGTAAGCAAATATTCGTCGAACGAAATTTAGAAAAAGAGAAATTGAAATAGTACCTTTCGAGAAAGATAGTTTAGGAAGAACCTTTCTAGACCCAAACTCTGATTTAGACTATTGACCAAGACCAAATTCCTTCGTCAATGACGATGTGATCAGTGCAGGGGAAATGTACTGAAATCACCCACCGAATCTGAAACTAAGTTAAGACATTTGATTTTGATTTGAGGATCAAGTTGACAGAATTCGAGAAATTTTGTTTGGAATTCAGACCTGGATCTAGAAGTACTGAGATACGAATTTAAGATTATTCATGGTTTTCAAACAAAAATCAAAACTGAAAACTTGCATAGAAACCCTGTTTTCTTAAAAGACTGTCTTACGCCAGAATGCTGGAGGGAGCATTTGGCATATATATTTATCTAAGGGAAGTTCGGTTGCAACAGCTGGCGGGGGCGGAGAGTGTTCGAGGGACAGCTCACGCGGCAAAGCCTGCCGAGGTCTTGACTAGCCTCAGTATGGTTAAAATGGTGCGCTTCCGGTACGATGGACGAGGGCCGACGAAGCGGTCCCTGAGTGAAGTGCCAGGACACCTAAGGAGGATCCTAGAGGGTTCTGACCAGGCAATGCATGGGCTCACGGTGCCGAGGACACCCATTCGTATGTCGAGGAAGATATTGTATGACAGACCAATGTTATTGTAATCTATCGCTGGATCTCATTGTTGACTCGCTGGTCTCAACGGAGAGTCCAGAGTGATACTGTTTTGTGAGAAACAAAGACTCAATGGAAATTTTGAAGTATGACATGTGTAACCAGTAAATTGTTTGTCAATGGATTGTTTTTATTAAAGTTTTAAAGAGGAGTGTGTGCGTATCTGTTTTCTAAAGCTAAAGTTAAGAAAGGCATTTCAATTATGGGTGGGTGAGTACTTGTTTGGTTCCACCGATTCCAGTGGTGGTAGGGTGGTGGTGGCTAACCCATGGGCCGGATGGGGTTAGGCTGGAATCATGAAGTTTTAATAATCAAACTGAAAAATCTTAGGATTACGCTAGGCTTCGAGTAGATAGTTAATGCCCTGATAAATTTCTCGATTGAGTGGATCAACGGCTTTGCCTAATCTTGATTAGAAAAAAAGCATTGAATTGCTCAGATGATCAAATTATATCAGTGATAGTTTCCTTCTATCTGGTTTATTCAGGTGGAGGATAGTTTAGATTTTGATCTCGTTAGAAAACTCGTTAAGAAAAATTCAAAAAGGTGGAATCGTCCCCGCTTTCCGGGCATGGGAAATTTTCCCGATTTTGGTTTTCGGAGTGACCACCAGCCTAGTCTCGTGCCCGGATATTTGTGGGCGAGGCCCCGAGTGAGAAACCTTGCCCCACGCATGAGGGGACTGCTTCCGCTATCAGCTACCGAGAATCCGGCGCACAGAGGGGGCAGAGGGATCTCACAGTTGGTATCAGAGCGAGTTGAAAGCTAATAAGGATAAACAAATTTTTATCAATAAAAAACTCAAAAAAAGCATTTTTCATAACGTATTTTCATTCCGTAAGCTTCTTTAATGAAGAATTTTTAATCAAAGAAATTGTTTTTATAGATGGAAGTTCCCTATTTATCTGGTATTCCCGACCTCACCCAGTCTCAAGATATGACTGCGTTCGCCTTCGAGCATCTCATTTCTTTCGCTTCAAGTCGAACAAGCCGAGCAAGGCTCACACGCCATTTCGAGGATTTATATTTTCCTGACCCAGCGGGGAGAGATGACAACATAAGTGGTTTGCAGGGCAATTTGTCCATGCCTCTTGCGACCGGCGTGTAATGTTGAGCAGAACCTCTCATTGGCCATGATTCTAATAAAGCTGAAAATGACACGTGGTGTCATTATATATCATTCAACACCTCGAAATTTCAGACTTTCATGCCGAATTTATAGACTCCTTAGTCGATTTATCCCTAAGGAGAAAATAATAGCTCCATTCGCAGTTAGAGAACTTATATAACAGGGCATGACTATGGCCCAGTACGGTCCTCTTATACGTCTCCCGAGGAGATTTTGAATTCTGGAGCCGCTGCTCTATGTACATATTGCAACTTTTGTATAAATAAAGAAATGTTCTCCGGAGAAAAATTCCCTATTGTATAAGTGATTGTTTATGTGGATGATCTGATAAAGAAAAATCTGTTATCAGACATATGTCATAGATCTCCAATAAAATCATTGTCTTGTTTAAGAAATTATTTTCTGAACCTCTTAAGTCTTAGGATCTCGTGGATAATATCAAAATAAAAATTTAATAATATATAAATTTTTGGCAGAATCATGAGACGAGGAAACCGTGGCCGTCAGCCAGACCCTCTCTCTGAAGATGACGAGCTTGACCCTGATGTTCGCAAGGCTCTTCATGCAGGAACAGAATTCTCAGAGAATTATTAGTAAAATGGAAGTTCTATCCTTTTGAAGATGCCACCTGGGAGAATGAAGCCGATCTATTACGGGATTACCCCCAGTGTGCGAGATGAGGACATCTTGCATTTTTCAAGTGGGAGAGAATGTAAGATTCCTCCCCAGCCTCTCAAGATGTCCAGCATCTTCCCCTGTAATCAAATCCCTCTTCAGAAATATAAAAGATCTTGTTTCTACCAGTTTTGGCCTAGAGAGAGAAAATATTCTAGAAAGAGAATATTCAGATTTTAAATATTTTTGGATAGAAAAATATCTCATCTTATTAAAATAAGTTCCCCTGAAACAAAAGTTCAAAAACATTTTCAAAAGGTGCATTAGAAACTATGTATAATCTGTACAAGAGGCATTATCCTGGGGGTGAAGATTTTTTTCGAAATTTTAAATTAAGGTTCCCATGGACCAATAAAATTCATCCAAATTTAGGGAGGAGATAAATGAAGAATTAAAAGAAAAATCCCCCAAAAATGAGTAAATACTCACATAAGATTAAGAGTTGACTAAGGACAAGGTTTAAAAAAGAGAGATATTTAGGTGAAATGATGCATTTTTGACACCTCTGCATGGGGGAATTCCCCTCATGAAGGAGGCACCTATTTCACATGCTTGAATGAGTTTTAAACTCCCAAATAATGGGATATTTTTATCTCTCCTCTCTCCTGTTTCAACTAGATCCAAAAAGTGAGCAAAACTGACCTAAAAATGGTCAAAAATTGACCAAACTGATCTGGAAAATTCTAGAACCAGTTGGCTTGGTTAGAAGCTCACTTTTTCCTATAAATAGAAGCCCTCCCCTTTGTTGAAACTTAATAGTGTTTTGCACTGTTACCCTGTCTCTCCCAAGTGCCAAAAACAGTGAATTGTATTCATAATTCATTAGTTTTTGACCTTCCTTCTTCCAAAAGATTGGTGGCCACTCTTGTCTCAAACAAGAGTTGAACCCTCAAACCATCAAGCCAAAGGAAAGCTCTCAAAATTCATTAGTAAGTTGGTGATTCTTCTCTTTTCCATTGGTTTTTATGGTTTTTTATACTTTTTGTCTTCTCTAAAATTGCAAGTGATGTTATGCCTCACTGCAAAAGGCATTCCCCTCTCTTCTCTAGTAGATCCAACCATTCTCTATCCTAGGTGAATGATTAATGATTAAAGTCAAGTTTTTTATAATGTTTGTCTTAAATAAGTAGAAAAATGTTTACTTTAAAATAATTTCAATACTCTTGGTACACTTTTAATTAATTTTAGAGACTTAAAAATTGAAAAATGGTCACCCATACAAAGGAGGAGATGGCGAAATTTTTGGAAATTAGTGAAATAAATTTCATCTTTTATTATTCTAAAAGAGTAGATCCTTATGGTTTCTATATTCTAAAGTGTCATTTTCATGCATAGAAGATGCATTTTGATTATTTATATAAAAGAAATTTAGTTTTATTATAAAAGTATTACTTTCATTACTATTGATTTTTATGCATAAAAGTATGCATAAAAGGTTATTTTTTTAATTATAAAAGTGTTACTTTTATCATATTTGATTTTTATGCATAGAAGTATGCATAAAAGATTTTTTTTAATTATAAAAGTGTTACTTTTATCATATTTGATTTTTATGCATAAAAGTATGCATAAAAGATTATTATTTTTATTATAAAAGTGTTACTTTTATCATATTTGATTTTAATGCATAAAAGTATGCATAAAGATTATTTTTTAAATTATAAAAGTGTTACTTTTATCATATTTGAATTTCATGCATAGAAGTATGCATAAAGATATTTTTTTATTATAAAAGTGTTACTTTTATCATATTTGATTTTCATGCATAGAAGTATGCATAAAAGATTATTTTTTTATTATAAAAGTGTTTCTTTTATCATATTTGATTTTCATGCATAGAAGTATGCATAAAAGATTATTTTTTTTATTATAAAAGTGTTACTTTTATCATATTTGATTTTCATGCATAGAAGTATGCATGAAAGATTATTTTTTAATTATAAAAGTGTTACTGTCATCATAAATGATTTTTATGCATAAATGGGTGCATAAAAGATATTTTTTTATTAAAAGTGTGATTTTCATCATAAATGGTTTTTATGCATAAATGGGTGCATAAAAGATATATTTTAATATTAAAAGTGTGATTTTCATCATAAATGGTTTTCATGCATAAATGGGTGCATAAAAGATATTTTTTTTAAAAGAGTGATTTTCATTTTTTTGATGATAAAAGTGTGACTTTCATCAGAATCGGATTTTATACATAATTAGATGCATATAGAATCTTTATAATTAAATAAGGGTTCTCCTTAATCCTTTATTTAATTTTTGCAAAAATTGGAAAAATGAATAAGTAGATAATCTGTGAGAAGAAATGCTACCGTTTCATATTCACTAAGATGGTAATGAGAAAATTCAGTAAAACTATCGAAGTCGGAGATCGAGATAAATGATTATTTTATTCCTCTTAAGAAATCCATGTTTTAGAAATCTGTAAGTAAATATTCGTCGAACGAAATTTAGAAAAAGAGAAATTGAAATAGTACCTTTTGAGAAAGATAGTTTAGGAAGAACCTTTCCAGACCCAAACTCTGATTCAGACTATTGACCAAGACCAAATTCCTTCGTCAATGACGATGTGATCAGTTCAGGAAAAATGCACTCAAAACACCCACCGAATCTGAAACTAAGTTAAGACTTTTGATTTTGATCTGAGGATCAAGTTAACAGAATTCGAGGAATTCTGTTTGGAATTCAAACCTGGATCTAGAAGTATTAGGATACGGATTTAAGATTATTCATGGTTTTCAAACAAAAATCAAAACAATATCAGTGATAGTTTCCTTCTATCTGGTTTATTCAGGTGTAGGATAGTTTAGATTTTGATCTCGTTAGAAAACTCGTTAAGAAAAATTTAAAAAGGTGAAATCGTCCCCGCTTTTCAGGCATGGGAAATTTTCCCGGTTTCGGTTTTCGGAGTGACCACCAGCCTAGTCTCGTGCCCGGATATTCGTGGGCAAGGCCCTGAGTGAGAAACCCTGTCCGCGCATGAGGGGGCTGCTTTCGCTATCAGCTATCGAGAATCCGGCGCGCAGAGGGGGCAGAGGGATCTCACACCATCCACGACCATTACCACAGCCACGTGATGCAAATCTCCCCTTGTCTCTAAATCCCCTTTGTGAATAGAAGGCCATTATCATCATGGCTAGTAGATGCATCATGAAAAGAGTCATTGAGTTTGATTTCCTCAACAAGCAAGAGTGAAACCAACTCATCAAAATCTGGTAAACCTGTACTCCGAACCGAGATGGATGTATCAAAAGACTTATACTCCTTGCCAAGACCACGCAAGGTAACCAAATCATCATCAGGCATGGGGGCATTGATTGTTGCCAATGCATCTGCATACTTCTTTATCTCTTGATTAATCATGAGGAGTGAGCCACATCATCCAGGCCACTTTATCCCACATGAGCAAGCAAGGCCAGTTGTACCTCCCTATGACAAGGTGGAAGTGTGTATACGTGGTCTCGGGCCACAATACAAAGCATTCAAGATGTCTATTCAGACTCGGGAGAACATTCCCAACTTTGAAGATTTGGTGTCAATGACAATTATTGAAGAGAAGAAATTGGGTGAAGATCAACGGTCTTCACAAATCAAAAATAGTTCAAAGCAGTAGGCCTTCTACACAATTTCAGGTAGAGGATGAGGTAGTGGTCTCATGGACTCTGGCCAAGGTGGTGGCCGACTAGGTAATTAGAATTATGGTCAGCAGTAATAACAGTCCTAGGATTCGTAAGAACGAACACAAGTGGAAGATGCTAGTTTAGAGGCAGGGGGAGTCAAAGAGGTCATGTGGTAATTGGACAAGGCAACATACCAATACACGAGGCAAGTTTTACAATGGGTAAGCCTGGACATGTATAAGAAGATTTCTATAAGAAACAGAGTGACATGTGAAATGGAAAAGTGCAGCAAAACAACTATGCGTCCTCTAATAGAAATAATGAGAGGTTGTTTATTATGCAACATGTCACTAATGCTGTGTCTGGAAATGATGTAGCAGCATGTAAGGATGATGTATGGTATGTTGATTCAGGTGATTCAAACCATATGAAAAGTCATGGTGAGTGGTTCAAGGAAATGAAGAGTCTAGGTTTTAATGAAAGAGGGTATGATACTGGTCATCTGATTGCCCATGTTGGAGATGTGCCATTGTCTATGCACGATGGTAAGGTGAAGTACCTTGCAGATGTACTTCATGTTTTGAACATTACAAAGAATTTGGTTTCTATTGGCTAGATGATTGAGCAAGGTTTGCAGGTTCGGTTCAACCCTGATGGGGCTGTTATATAGAAGACTTTAAAGATAAGTGTAGGTTGGTTGCAAAAGACAAAAGGCATCAGAGTGGATAGAATGTTTACATTGAATGTAAATATACTTGATGTGAGTGTTGCAATGTTTGCAAATGGTTCAAGAGTTGTTCCAGGTATAGACATTTGGCATAAGAGAATTGGGTATGTAAATGTGCAAAGTATGAAGTCTATGCAGACTAAAGAAATTGTGACAGGGCTGCCTAAGTTTAAAGTCAAAGGTATGCAGAAAGTATGTGAAGCATGTCAATTTGGAAAGAAAACAAAGCACGTATTTCCACATGACAGAAATGTGAGCAAGAATGTACTAGATGTTGTGCATTCAGATGTATGGGGTCCTGCAAAGATTATGTCTATGGGTGGTTGCAGGTACTATGTAAGATTCATTGATGACCACACGAGGAAAGTGTGTGTGTATTTTATGAAGGAGAAAAGTGAAGTATTACCTCATTTTTAGAAATTCAGAGTAATGGGCTGAAAAATAGACAAGAAAGCATGTGAAGTGCCTAAGGTCAGATGGAAGGGGAGAATACTTCTCCAATGAGTTCTCTGAATTATTGCAAAAGAATGGCATTCATAGACAATTTACATGTAGATACACTCTCCAGCAAAATGGAGTTGCTGAGCGCAAAAACAGGAACATTGCAAAGATAGCATGAGAATTGATGGCAAAGAAGAATATGGCGCATGGCTATTGGGCTGAGGCTATCTCTACAGTAGTTTATATCATGAACAAGACTCCTACTACAACTATACACAATGTAATGTCAAAGGAGACGTTTACTAGCAAGAAACCTTATTTGTCTCACTTGAAAGTTTTTGAATGTATAGCATAGGTGCATGTGCCAGATGAGTTGCATACTAAGATGGATCCAAAAGCTGAAAAATGTGTGTTTATTGTGTATTTCGTTGAGAAAAAGGGATATAGATGCTATAATCTTGCTACACGTGAATTGAGGGTAAGCAACAGGGATGTTGTATTTGGTGAAATGAGTAGCTGGTATGCTGTTGAAAAAGATGTTATTAGGGTTGATGTAAGTGGAAACATGGTTGCAAAGATGGCAAGTCAGCAATCACAGTCATTGAGTGGACCGGGAGAGTCCTCATCCAGTGGTTCTATTGATAGACCATTGTATAAGGGTGCAGAAAAGTGTCATTTACAGTGTCATAAAACTGTCATCAGAATTGTCATGTGAGTTGTCATCAAAAGTGTCGTCAAAGTTGTCATCAGAAGTGTCGTCAATGATGTCATTTTAGTTGTCCGACAGAAGTGTCATAGGAACAGTTACGTAGGGTCATAGGAACGGTTACATAAAGACTATGAAAGGGAAATCAGTTGTAATCTCGTGGATATATGTATGTGTGTGCAATCAAAGTGAAAAATCAAGAATCAGTTTCTCTCCTTTTTTCGTATCTCTCTCTCTCTCTCTCTCTCTCTCTCTTTCTCTCTCAATCTCTGTGTAATGCTTCCATGAGAGTCGTGTGTGTGTGTATATCTTGTTGAGGGCTACGGCCTTCAACACTTGGCAATCCTGCTGCCCTCAACACTTGGCGATCCTGCTGCCCTCAACACTTCGCGATCTGCTGGTTTCTACTTTAAGGGTAGATTAGGGAAGGAACTCATAGCTTTTAGGAAAATTGTTTCCCCTGTACAACAGCTTTCTCTCGTTTTCTCTCGAATGCTCGGCATTTTCATTTCAGTGCACAGTTATCAAGAAGCTCCAAGCGCTACTGGTATTTACCAAGATGAAGCATGTTTGACAGCCAGCACTGTGAGGAAGACGCTGTTGTGAGCGAAATACAGCGCGGTTGCCAATGATGCCGGAGTTTCAGCAGAATATTGGGAGCGAAGAAGTCATCGTTTTTTCCCAGTGCCATGTTGCACACATATCAATGTAGGGAAATATGGTTATTCACATAATTTATTTTGTTCTTGTTATTTCAGTGAAGTAAGAGGGCGTTCATGCTGTGCAAAAGGGTGTTTATCAAGCAGAGTCATGTTTAAGCATTTCATGAGGGGATTTTCTGAAGCGGAAGTTTTTCAAAGTGTCGACATCAAGAGGAACTTTTTGAAGCGGATTCAAGAAGATGACTTTTTGCAAGGATGGAGTGTTCCAAAGGAGGCATACCGATAAAGAGAAGATCGGATGTACGACCTAGAGACACAAAGTCGGCAAGAAGCACGAATCTTGGAAAAGCTGATGGAGGAGTCTTTTGGTGAATCAATGCCAAGAGAGATTTTCAATTATTGTCTCAAAATTCAATGTAAACCCTGGGATAAGGCACTTGACCTCTCTCAAGGGTATAAGTGGGTTCTCAATTGCTACGCAAATGTTCCCTCGTGCGTGCCAGTGTATAAGGGTGCAGAAAAGTGTCATTTACAGTGTCATAAAATTGTCATCAGAATTATCATCTGAGTTGTCATCAAAAGTGTCGTCAAAATTGTCATCAACAAAAGTGTCGTCAATGATGTCATTTTAGTTGTCCGACAGAAGTGTCATAGGAACGGTTACGTAGGGTCATAGGAACGGTTACATAAAGACTATAAAAGGGAAATCAGTTGTAATCTCGTGGATATATGTATGTGTGTGCAATCAAAGTGAAAAATCAAGAATCAGTTTCTCTCCTTTTTTCATCTCTCTCTCTCTCTCTCTCTCTCTCTCTCTCTCTCTCAATCTCTGTGTAATGCTTCCATGAGAGTCGTGTGTGTGTGTATATCTTGTTGAGGGCTACAGCCTTCAACACTTGGTGATCCTGCTGCCCTCAACAACCATGGAGTGGCAGGGCTGCATCATAATATCAGTCCTTGAAATTTTGTTGGTACATCACATAAAGGCAAAGAGAAAGTGGTTGAGCCCCTTGGTATGCCTGATATTTTTGTAGGGAATTTTGTTGATGGAGAGTCTAGTGGCTTGGAGATGAACCTTGATGAGAAGCTTGGGTTCCAACAATGAGAACACTTGGTGTGAAGAAGGCTACGGAAGCCATGAATGAAAAATTAAAACGATCTAGAAGAGTCAAAAACCATGTGTAGAGGTTGACTTATGATGGTTATGTGGCACATCACTATGCTTATATGGCAAACGTTGTGCAAGTTGTAGAACCCACATGTTTTGATGAGGCTATTGGAAATGTGTGTTGGGAGAAAGCCATGGATGAGGAGATGGATGCATTGTATGGAAATGAGACTTGGGATTTGGTGCCATTGCCTAAAGGCAAGAAAGCTATTGGTTGTGAGTGGGTGTATTCGCAGTCATGTTCATGCGAAGCACGATGGTGTTGCATCCAATGGGGAACTGCAAACCAACGAGGATTCATTGGTGCCCTCAATCAACCGTAGACGAGCTCGATTATTGCCTATGGTAAGAAGATTTGAGTCCCAGAGAAGGCATAGTCCGTTACCTGGTTCACCATCTGGAGTTGCCGAGGTAATTATTTTCACTTCCGGTAGTGATGGCGGCTGCAGCACCCGTCTGATACAACAAATTCAGTGGAAAGTCCTCAAAAGACCTTGATGCTCATGTTAGATAGTTCGACAAACACTATGCATTAAACGTGCCTGGGGCAGTGGATGCCGCACGTAAGGAGGCGGTGTTTGAGACAACGCTGCAAGGTAAAGCAGTGTGTTGGCTAGAAGAGTATCTAATGGATCACTTCCCGACCTATGATGAGGTATAGCGGGTATTTTTGTGATGATTCAGGAAAGAGAAGACAGTGCTGCAAATCCTAGAGGGCCTGCTGCGGGAGTTAAAGCAAGGCCAAAAGGATGTGGAGAATTATGCAGCCTATTTCCGAATCTTGTTGCAGAGGGTTCGAGTGGCTCAAGAACCAGCTTCGGCGGTGCTGAATTCCTACTTTATGATAGGTCTCACTTTGGCCTAGTGCAACTCATGAGTTAGTAGTCTACTCCCTTGCTATTCCCCTCATGGGAAATAATGGCAAATAAATAACCCTCCTGTATAGCAAATCTATCAGCTCTCATAGTTGGTCATGAACGTAGGACTAATGTGCTTATTTTTCTTTAATGTGATGCTGATTGAATATGCTAGCCATGTTGTGCTTGTGCTTTTACTGGTGCTTACTTTGGTTGTGCTAAGGACGTAGTGTTACAGCTTAAAAAAAAGATGCAGATTAGGAACCTCTCTCTCTAATCTTAAGGGCAGCAATGAGGGAAAGCCATGAAAAGAGACAAGGAGCCTAATTTGGAAAACTTTAGTCACACTAAGAAATCCTAATGATAGAGATTATGCTAATAATATGCATCAGTGCTACTAAACTAAACTAGGAGAGCAAAACCAAGCTCTGATACCATGTTGAGAATCCTGAATCAAGCTCTTCTAATGATGACAAATGAGATGCTAATCCTACTCTAAAGATAACATAACTAACATGACTAATCTAAGGACGAGGGTGATACCTAAGTGAACTCATCATGAGTGAATAGTGCTAATGAACTCAAGTACAATTAGGTTACAAGATTAAAACTTGTACTTATAGAGAGACTTGAGACTTGTGTAGGTGATATATTTCATTGCTTGAAATGGCCCCCTTTTGTATGAGGAGATACAACCTTGGGATTGTACATGAATGTGGGATAAATCCCTTTGCTCATGCAGTGGCTTCGTGCTAGGCTTTGCACTTTCTTGGCTACTCATTCTCACTCCCTACCTCTTCTTTGTGCTCTTTGGTACCATATTTCTCAACACCTCTGCTGCTATATATATGAATCACGGGGGCCGCCATGCACGTGCTCCTGATGGAATGTATGACCAAGGTGTTTGGTACTGTGTCATAATCATGTGGGCCTCTATGGTCAATAAGACCACCATCCACATACCAAAAAAATCTCCTCACAATTCAAGCAGCACATGAGGGATAGGTTGATGTTGCACTCCCACACAAATGCTCGGAGCACCACTCGACCACATGGCATGCATCTCTGAACTTCTCAGCATCTTGCATAATTGATGATATCTCAAAGCGCATTTCACACATTCTCCTGCACCCATCATGCTCACCCTTCCCGTGACCAATATCAAAGAAGCTCCAAATCAGTGAGCTTCTAGACTACACATGCCACCTATAAACCCATAAAAACAAGTCTTCATTATTGTTTTCTTCAAGATGTTCTAGTGAATTTAGGTTATTTATGGATCCTTGAGAACTATAAGGACTACCTATATAGAGCCAATAGAACTGTCATGCCGACTTGTGCTATGCATCGCAATCATTCAACCAAACCCATTGCTGACGTCATGTGACTCCATAATCTCATATAAAATCATCATGGACATAAAAAACATGTTGCACAAAATGTGTATTATGTGAGAGATTATCCACCACTGATGTAAAAATGATACTCTCGAACAATGGTACGGGCTTAGGGAGCACTCACTATTGTTGAGATGTCAAGATCAACATGAGCTAACACTCACGAGGCACCTGCATGATTGTTCGACATTTACATCACTAGCCGGGTTTGGTAGCTAGCACCGTCATATCTTCACTAGAGATTCTACAATTGGACTACACCGACTAGTCCACACCTACCCACTCCACTTAGTGTGTTTTCACATTATGGACTGCTTGTATATACTCTATTATGTGTGTTAGTCACTTTATCTTCTTTGTAGAGCTCTTTTGTGTTGTATGAAGAAGAAGAAATTTTCAGCCTCTCACCTTGTGTATTCTCCTCTAGGGTTTGTGTGAGTGCGTGTGTGCTTGTTGCAAGAGCTCAAGCTCTCTTCTCCCTTACATCTTTTCATGGTATCAGAGCGTGGTTTATGCTAAGGGCTGAGCGGTAAGCAGAAGAAGCACAAGAAGCGGTACGAGGGTAAGAGCTTCATCTAATCTTCCTCCTTTGTGTTGGCTACTACACCCTTGTCGAGAGCTCTTTGTTATCCGCCATAATTAATTGATAAGATTAATGTGGATAAACGATGTTAAACATAAGCTTTACTACTGCGTAATTTCAGAGAGGAAAAAATCATCAAGAATATAATCTGCTATAAACACAGAACATGGCAAAGATTTGCACACACAGAACACACAGACAAGATAACTTCTCACTAATTTATTCATGTACTTCTTACAATTTATAGCAGGCATACAAGCACCGCTTGACGTTCCAGTATGACTGGTTGTGACTATTCATTAATTTGTTTGGTGGCCGTCCAATACACTTGGCACGCATGGTGGACGCGAGAACCCACAATATAGACTTAAGTATCAATCTTCATCTTCAGAAAGTAAGTTTACAGAAGCTTGCATAGATGTTGCAGCCGCACCACCTTGTCGGTCTTCCTACTGTCTATTGCGAGGTCTCGGCGTCTGAACCAGCAGATCCTGTCACTCCTGCCAATCCTGCAACCATTATAGTGGATGTGGTGCTGAGGGGTCTACTTTGGCAGGTTCTCTGCGAGTATCCAGCAGTCGGGGAAACTGCACATGCTGAGAGTATTTTCTGGAAAGAAATCATTGGCTGCTTCCCACCAGGGCGGTTGCTTCGGTAGATATAGTGCTAGCTGGTGTGCACACATTTCTACCCAAAAGCATAATCTTCTGCATTCTTCCTTCATCCTCCTTTCCTTCCTTATCCATTCTTGTCTAGGTTGTATTGCTCGCCCCGCATCTGGCTTGCGGGCTTCTACTCTGTTGTGTGGCGGACTCCTCTGATTCTCTCGCAAAGCAATAATATTTCTGATTGTAAATCTTGCACTCTTCGCTTTAGTGCAACTACATGCTCCCTCATAATTTCAAGTTGTGGATTAGAGCTGGAGCCTCCACTGCCGCGAGAACATGCTTTCCACTATTTGCATTTTCGCTGGCTTTATCATCTCTGGAATCACTGCTACCAGCTACTTCTCTTTATCCAATGGTCTGTCCCCAAATTGGCCTACTTTGGCACTTAACATAAAACATGTTAAGTCATAGCAGAGTCGGTGTCTCTTCAGTTGTTGTTACTCCGATCGACCCCGAGGTTGTTGCTTCGGTCGACTCGGCTAGTACTGTGCCGGTTATCCCCCAGTTCCAATTGCAGTTGGCAACTGGGGTTGCTTCTACAAGCACAGCTGTGCTTCCTTGTTGGCCACCCGCTCCCTCTTGATCATCATCTTCATCACCATCTAGATGCGAGGTACCAAGTTCTAGCATAGCGGTTGCACCGCTAAGGTCCAAATCTATATTTGGTGTTGCCACTCCTCCTGGACCTCTTCTATTAATGCAGCCACCAGCCCATCTAGTTGCTCCATATTTAAGGTTACTACCTTGGCACCCAGAGTCTAGTTAAGTGCTGCCGCAAGTGCATTTTGCACTATGTAGCCCACAATTTCCTGTGATGGGCAAACTGAAAATTTATGCAAGCAAGTTGCAAAGCTTGTGCCCTTCTGTTCTATACATCCCACAGCTACTCGTTATCCACCCGCACTTGGGCCAGCTCAGCCTCTAGCTCTTAAACCCTTCTATTGCCGTCACCACAGGCCATTGTTCTGCTGCTCTTGTCAAAAATTGGGCGCATGCCCGGAAGTGTTCTGGTTGCACCATAAAATCCGGCACTTTCCAAGGAAACCTCCTTGCGGGTTCGTCCCGTCCGCACCGGAACTGCTGCCACTCACTGTGCGGACTCCGCCCTTGCTTGAGTGCTGGGTGTCGGCACTACTGTCGATACCGGGACAGGGCACACTGACTCCCTCCATCTTTTGTAAGCAGATGATCCTGCTTTTGAAGTCTTGCGCTTCCCCAATTCAAGAAAAGGAGGACGGGAGATAGGGGTTACCGAGGCAGGCCTCTCCGTGAGTGTTAAGGTGCCTTTTGCGTCTTCTGCTTTGGTGTTGGGTCTGCGTGCGGGGTCTCCTCAGACTCAACTGGGCACATTGGCGCTCAGCTTCCACTTGTTTCTCTCTAGGTGCCATTAGATAAAAATGGCAAGCTTAGTGCGGATGGAGGTTATGTGTTAGAGGATCCCACTATGTACAGGAAGATTGTGGGGAGTTTGATCTATGTCACGATGAGCACGCCAGATTTGAGTTACACTGTTGGCTTAGAGAGCCAGTTTGTGAAGGTTCCATGAAAACCACATCTTGATAGTGTGCAACGCATGCTTCGGTATTTGAGGGACATTGTAGATTATGCATTGTTTTATGCAATAGGTATATCATTGGAGCTATGTGGGTACAACGATGCAGATTGGGCAGGTAGCATCTCAGACAGGAGATCTACCAGGGGATTTATGTTTTCATTGGGGAGTGCTGCTTTCACATGGAGCAGCAAGAAGAAGCCCACAGTTGCCTTGTCGAGTACAGAGGAGTTGCGATGGCAGCATGTGAGGTAGATTGGTTACACAAGCAACTGTTGATTTGGGGTTGCATGTGGAGAGAAAGGTTATCATATATTGTGAAAATATTAGCAATATACAATTGGCCAGGAACCTAGTTTTTCATGCACGGATGAAACACATTGAGGTACATTACCACTTCATCATGGAGAGAGTCTTGGTAGGTGATATTGACTTGGCCTACGTCAGCACATAGGATCAGGTCGCTCACATCTTCACGAAGGCCTTGGGAGTTGAGAAGCTCCACATATTTTGAGATATACTTGGAGTTCATGAACTAGAGTTGAGCTTGAGGGGGAGTGTTGAGATGTTAAGCTCAACATGAGCTAACACTCGCAAGGCACCGGCATGACCATTTGACATTTACATCACTGGCGGGTTTGGCTGGCATCGACATATCTTCGCCAGAGATTCTATAGCTGGACTACACCAACTAGTCCACATCTACCCATTCCTCTTAGCATGTTCACATTATGGACTGCTTGTATATACTCTATTATGTGTGTTAGTCACTTTATCTTCTTTGTAGACCTCTTTTGTTGTGTGAAGAAGAAGAAGAATTTTCAGCCGCTCACCTTGTGTGTTCTCTTCTAGGTTTTGTGTGAGTGTGTGTGTGTGCTTGCAAGAGATCAAGCTCTCTTCTCCCCTACATCTTTTCACTAATGTAGTGTGACAAACTAGATGATTGACCAAGGATTATCTCTCTGCACCCGGATGATCTCAGACGGAAGCTTTCATCTTTAATTAGCACTGAAATGAAGAAAACAAAGCTTTAATGAACAAATATTGTAGTATGACAACCTTCATATTCTCTTCTGCTTCCAATTGCTTGTCTGACCAAAGAAAAATGCTTCTTTCAATAGAGTCCTCTCTGCTCTCTTGTAAGTTAAAGTTGTCCTCTAGAGAGATGTAGGGATCATACTCATACTCAAACTTGGCGGCCTTCTCAAAATAGAAAGCCAATGACTCTTGTAAGTTAAAGTTGTCCTCTAGAGAGATGTAGGGGATCATCCTCATCAATGAACCCATACTCCAGAGTGAAAGGCTGGGCATTCATTGCAAGTGCATAGTCCTCCCTCAAATTCAATGTACATTGTATATCATATAGCAAAACATACTCCACATCTCAAATCCTAAAAGTTGGGAGCAAAGAAACAATATGATTAGAGTTCTCAATGTCCAAAGCTTGACCATGAATTGCTGTCTTCAATGTCTTTGACACTAAACTAATAAGGTCCGTAGTAGCAATCTCTTCCCTCTCCTTCTCAATGTTGATGTCTTCCTCTACATCGTTTTCCTCAGCCTCTTCATCTTGACTTTTAACCTCATCTGACTCCCTTGCTTCTCTCAGTTCCTCAAGATACTCCTCCTCCTCTCTGCTTGCTTTGAGATCCCTTTTGGTGATCCATGCACATACCAAAGGTAGATTGCAGAAGCCACACTTTCATCAAGGAGCTTGCACCTTCTGGGGTGTATGGAACACTTTGCCTTGGTAGCCTGTGGCAATTGTTCATACCTTTTGTTGACCGCATTCTTGTATATCATATCTATCAATATATCCTTGATGTGGATGTAAGCTTTGTCCTCAAGACAAACCCTTCCTTGCTTTGTCAGACCTTGGAACAATTTGGTCTCCTCAGCCAAGAAGTCTTTGTGCCGCTCCAGTATTTTTGCATAGTCTAGTTCCTTGTTGAACATCTCATAGAATATATCATACTCTTCATGTGCATTGCTTCTATGAAAGAACTCAAAGAGCATCATGTCACATGAAGTTTTCTCTGGTAGAAACAGATCCCTACCCATTAGAAGCCAAACAAACAGAGAAGGAGATAGAATATAAGAAGAACATGACAAGATATAACTTCCTCAAGAGTTTTACTCTCAAGTTTGAGGGACCTTTGTTGATGATTTAACATGCTACCTCATGAGGACAAGAGAGAAGAAGAAGAGAGTGCATACAAGGATCAAATTTGGTGATTTGCACTTGGCCAACCCTATAGGGTTAACTCCTTGATGTGAGGCTGCTAGGGGCTCACTCTACACTCTCTTTGTGTCACCCAAAGAGAGATCCAAGCAAGCTAGGTAGGAGAAAGAGGGAAGGAGCTATGGATAGATCAACCTCTAACTCATGCCAATCGTATGCAAACAAGACAAGGTGGAGAGCAATGAGGAGGGAGTCAAGGAGAGTGTGGGATCCCACTGCCCCCTCTGTGCACCGGATTCCCGGTACTTGGCAGCGGAAGCCGCTCCCTCATGCGCGGGGCAGGGTTTCCCACTCGAGGCCTCTCCCTCGAATGTCCGGGCACGAGACTAAGCTGGTGGTGTTAAGATTCTAGAAATGGGATTGGTCATGGTGAAGGAGATAGATTAAGCATAAGATTAAGGTGGATTAAACCACACTAAAAACTCCATAAGAGAGAGAGGGAGATTGCATACTCAACACTATTCCCTTGTATTGCATATCACAATGAACCATACAATGATATAGGCTTTCTAGCCTTATCCCACTTTACACATCATCATCCATGTGGCAACTCCTTTTCCACTTCTTTTAGTCAACTCTCACACACCATGCAATATTACATGTGGCATTCCATCTCACCACAATATCTTGCACTTCTAGAGTGCTTTCCCACATACACACAACACCGCGATTACATCTCTCAACACCCCCTCTTAATCGAGGTGTTCTACAACTCACCCATCATCCATCATCCATCATGCAGGGGGGAAGAGAGCTTGAGCTCTTGCAAGCACACACACACACTCACAAAACCCTAATAGAGAACACACAAGGTGAGAGGCTGAAAATCTTCTTCTACTCTACTCAACACTCAACACACCATATACAAGAATAAGAGTACACACAATATGAAAGGTACTCAACCAAATACATACACGAGTTCTCTATAGTTTGAACCCGACTAAATGAGCTGGCGCTATAACTATGCCAGTCTCTAGAGTGGCTGTCACACAGCCTGTCATCCCACTGGCCGCATATCACCCAAGATCTCACCAACCATGCCAGTGGTGTAAGTGCGGGGCCTATCCCCCAGGCGGGTCATCAGTGTCCACCGCCTCACTAGAGCTCGATATCTCAACACTCCCCCTCGAGCTCAACTCCATCTCATGTACACCAAGCGAAGCCCTGAATCTGCGGAGCTTCTCTGTACCCAATGCTTTGGTGAAGATGTCAGCTACCTGATCCTCTGTGCTGACATAAACAAGGTCAAGGTCTCCTGCCAAGACCTTCTCTCTGACGAAGTGGTAGTGAACCTCTATGTGCTTCGTACGAGCATGAAAGACTGGGTTCCTGGCCAACTGTATACTACTAATGTTGTCACAGAAAATGACAACTTGTCTATCCACTGATAGACCCAAATCTGCAAGTAGCTTTCTCAACCAAGCTACCTCACATGCTGCCATAGCAGCTCCTCTGTACTCGGCCTCTGTACTCGATAGAGCAACCGTAGGCTGCTTCTTGCTGCTCCAAGTCACAGCAGCACTCCCCAAAGAAAACATAAAGCCACTGGTAGATCTTCTGTCTGAGATACTACCAGCCCAATCAGCATCTGTGTACCCATGTACGCATATCTCTGTCCCAGTCTCATAGAATAGCCCACAATGTAAAGTAGACTTCACATACCTCAGTATGCGTCTCACTGCATCCAAATGCGGTTTCCGTGGAACCTGCATAAACTGACTCACCAACCCAACAGCATAGCTCAAATCTGGTCTGGTGATCGTCATGTAGATCAAACTTCCTACTATGCTCCTGTACATAGTAGGATTCTCCAAGATCTCTCCTGAATCTGCACTCAACTTGCCATTCTGATCCAATGGCACAGAAATAGGCTTACAGCCTGTCATACCATACTTGGACAACATGTCCAAGCCATACTGTCTCTGCAGTAATCCAATACCATGTGGTGACCTAATCACCTCAATGCCCAAGAAATATCTGAGCTCCCCCAGATCCTTCATCTCAAACTTCTGTCTAAGCAAGATCTTTACATCAAAGATCTCTGCATCATGGTCCCCCGTAATGATCAAGTCATCTACATAGATGACAACAAGCACAACCCCTCTATCACCATGTCTCACATACAATGAGAAATCTGCATTGGCTACATGAAAGCCAATAGTGACAAGATATTCAGAAATCTTGTCAGACCATGCTCTTGGTGCTTGCTTTAAGCCATACAAGGCTTTCTTCAACCTGCAAACATGCTCGGGGTGACCCTCATCCTCATAACCAGGTGGCTGCAACATATACACCTCTTCTTGCAAATCCCCATGCAAGAATGCATTCTTTACATCCATCTGATGTAAAGACCATTGCTTTGACGCAGCCACTGCTATCACAACTCTCACTGTTGCCATCTTGGCAACTGGGCTGAAAGTTTCCTCATAATCAATCCCATATGTCTCCGCATATCCTTTGGCTACCAATCTAGCCTTGTACCTGTTTATGCTTCCATCACTGTTATGTTTAACTTTGTACACCCACTTGCATCCAATGGCTTTCTTGCCTTCTGGCAATTGCACTAAATCCCAAGTTTCATTTCCATATAGTACATCCATCTCCTCATCCATAGCTTTCTCCCAACACACATTTCCAACAGCCTCATCAATGCATGTGGACTCAACAACCTGCACAACCTTTGCCATATATGCATAGTGATGTGCCACATAACCATCATAAGTAAACCTCTGCACAGGATTCTTCACTCTCCCAGATCTTCGCAGCTTTTCATTCATGGCTTCCATAGCCTTCTTTACACCAGGTGTTCTCATAGCTGGGATCCCAAGCTCCTCATCAAGGTTCATATCTGAGCCACTAGACTCTCCATCAACATGAGAATGCCCTGCAGAAATGTCAGGCATACCAAGGGGCTCAACCACTTTCTCTTTTCCTTTACGTGATGTACTAATCACATTTGCAGGGCTGGTATTATGACGCAGCCTGCCACTCCATGGTCTATCAACAGACCCACTAGATGAGGACTCTCCTGGTCCACTCAAAGACTGTGATTGCTGACCTGCATTCTGTGCAACCACACTTCCACTCAAATCAGCCCCAACAGCTTCTTTTTCAGCAGCATACCAGCTGCTCATCTCATCAAAGACAACATCCCTGCTTACCCTCAACTCATGTGTAGCAGGATTATAACACCTGTATCCCTTTTGCTCAAGGGAATATCCAATAAACACACATTTTTCAGCTTTCGGATCCAGCTTGGTTCTCAGCTCATCTGGCACATGCACATATGCAATGCATCCAAAAACTTTCAGATGAGATAAATCTGGTTTTCTGCCAGTAAACCTCTCCTCTGGAGTTACATCATGTATGGCTGCAGTTGGAGTCCTGTTCATGATGTATACTGCTGTAGAAACAGCCTCAGCCCAATAGCAATGCGGCATATTCTTCTCTTCCATCAATGCTCGCGCAATCTCAGCAATGTGCCTGTTTTTCCACTCAGCAACTCCATTTTGCTGCGGAGTATATCTGCATGTGAACTGTCTCCGAATACCATTCTTCTTCAAGAATTCAGAGAACTCATTGGAGAAGTACTCTCCCCCTCCATCTGACCTTAGGCACTTGACATATTTTCCTGTTTGCTTTTCAACCAAAACTCTGAAATTCTGAAAGTGAGTGAAAACCTCACTCTTCTCCTTCATGAAATATACCCACACTTTCCTTGTGTGGTCATCAATGAAAGTGACATAGTACCTGCAGCCTCCCATAGACACGGTCTTCGTAGGACCCCATACATCTGAATGCACAAGATCTAGTGCATTTCTGCTCACATATCTGTTACGTGGAAACACATGCTTTGTTTGCTTCCCAAATTGGCATGCTTCACAGATTTTCTGCATACCTTCCACTTTAAATTTTGGCAGCCCTGTCACAATTCCTTTTGTCTGCATAGACTTCAATCTCTGCACATTTACATGTCCAATTCTTTTATGCCATATGTCTGTGTCTGCAACAACTCCTGAACCATTTGCAAACATTGCAGCACTCATTTCAGGCATGTCTACATTCAACGTAAACATTCTGCCCACTCTGTTGCCTTTTGCAACCAACCTGCACTTGTCTTTAAAGTCTTCGACATAACACCCATCAGGGTTAAACCTAACCTGCAAACCCTGCTCAATCATTTGGCCAACTGAAACCAGATTCTTTGTTATGTTCGGTACATGAAGTACATCTGCAAGGTACTTCACTTTGCCATCCTGCATAGACAATGGCACATCTCCAACGTGGGCAATTGGATGAGCAGTGTCATCCCCTGTTTCCACAAAACCTGGCCTTTCCGGGTTTTTCATCTCCTTGAACCACTCCCCATGACTCGTCATGTGGTTCGAAGCGCCTGAATCCACATACCATACATTATCTTTTTGTGCTGCATCAACATTTTCAGACATGGCATTCACAACATGCTGCATAACAAATAACCTTTCATTATCCTCATTATTTCTGCTTGAGGATGCATAGTTGTTTTGCTGCACTTTTCCATTTTGCATGTCAGCCTGCTTCTTATAACATTCTGACTGCACATGTCCAGGCTTACCACAATAATAGCATTCACGTGTATCATTATATTGCCTTTGCCAATTTCCACGGCCTCTTTGACTCCCCCTGCCTCTGAATTTGCCTCTTCCACCTGCGTGTTGTTGTTGTTGTTGATTCTGGGACTGTTGTTGTTGCTGCTGCTGCTGGCCATAATTCTGATTACCTGTTCGGCCACCTCCTTGACCGCGTCCACGGCCTCCTCTACCTCGTCCTCTTCCTGAACTCGTGTAGAAGGCCTGTTGCTCTGAACTGTTTTTGCTTTGTGAAGACTGTTGGTCTTCACCCAAGTTCTTCTCTTCGATAATCAGCATAGACACCAAATCTGTAAAGTTGGGAATGTTTTCCTGAGTCTGAATAGACGTCTTAAACGCCTTGTATTGTGGCCCGAGACCACGTAGACAGACTTCCACCTTGTCATCATCATCTACTAACACACCAATAGATGCAAGGGATTCCACAATACCCTTTATCTTCAGCGCATAGTCATTCACAGACATGCTCTTTTTCTCCACAGTATGAAGTTCATTCTTCAACTGTATCTTACGTGCCTTGGTGTTTGTTTCATAAAGCTTTACCAAGGTGTCCCACGCCTCCTTGGGGGACTTGGCATCCTGAATGTGCCCAATCATGGTGTCCTGTATACTAATGGAAAGCCAATACATAACCTTCCTGGCTCCTTGGTTCCAGTCTTTAAACTCTTTCACATCTGCAGCAGTCGGATTTATATCCGGTATCTCCGGTGCCTCTTCATGCTCACCTTCTATGTAGTCCCAATAACCTTTTCCCATCAGGAAATTTGTCAACCTGAACCTCCAGGCATGGAAGTTATTCTTATCCAGCTTCTCAGCCACAATCTGTGTTATGCCATCATTAGACATCTTGCCAAACACACAATTTTACCAGAACCTGCACTCTGGTTTTTCTGCACAAATGCAGTATTTTCTGCACAGCGGTACTGCAGTACTCTCAAATGTCACAACCAGTGACTTCAATGCACATACATACACCCAATGGCAACTGTAGACCTCTTTGCAGCACCCACAGTGTCTGCACAGTCAATCTGTCTTCCTGCAGTTCTTAAAACAGAGTTCTGCAGTGAATCGATGACTTACCCGCAGTGCTCGAAATCGCCTGCTTTCTGAAAAACGGAGGTCCAGACGCGTCCGAAACGCGTTTTCGGCCCGAAAATTTCAAGTCCGTAGGATTGTATAGTTGCCCTATAGCTTCACTCCTGCGAAGAAAGCTCCTCAATCGGAGATCGTTTGCCGGTGCCTCCCGTAGAGCTCCCGACAAGGGTGTAGTCACCAACACAATAGGGAAGAGTAGTTGAAGCTCTTACCCTCGTACCGCTTCCTGTGGTTCTCTTGCTTGCAGCTCAGCCCTTAGCACGAACCAGGCTCTGATACCATGTTAAGATTCTAGAAATGGGATTGGTCATGGTGAAGGAGATAGATTAAGCATAAGATTAAGGTGGATTAAACCACACTAAAAACTCCATAAGAGAGAGAGGGAGATTGCACACTCAACACTATTCCCTTGTATTGCATATCACAATGAACCATACAATGATATAGGCTTTCTAGCCTTATCCCACTTTACACATCATCATCCATGTGGCAACTCCTTTTCCACTTCTTTTAGTCAACTCTCACACACCATGCAATATTACATGTGGCATTCCATCTCACCACAATATCTTGCACTTCTAGAGTGCTTTCCCACATACACACAACACCGCGATTACATCTCTCAACAGGTGGTCATTCCAAAAACCGAAACCAAGAAAACTTCCCATGCCCGAAAAACAGGGACGATTCCACCATTTTGAATTTCTTAATGAATTTTTCTAACGAGGTCAAGATACTGAACTAACCTTCATCTAAATAAACGAGATAGAAGGGAAACTATTACAGACTTAACTTGAAGGAATCAACGCTTTTTTCCTAATTGAATCAGGCACAGCCGTTGATCTATTCATTTGAGAAGTCTTCAAGTTATTATTTAACTATTCGAGTTCTAAGCGTATTCCTAGATCAATTTTATTATCAAAACTCTACTGATTCAAGCCTAACCCCATCCGGCCCATGGGTTAGCCACCTCCCAACCACTAGAATTGGTAGAACCAGACAAGTACTCACCCACCCATAATTGAATGCCTTTCTTAACTTTTGCTTTAGAATACAGATACGCACACACTCCTCTTTATACTTTAACTTTTAAAACAATCCATTGACAAACAATTATTGGTTATAGATGTCATAACTCAAAATTTCCATTCAATGCCTGATTCTCACAAAACAGTATCACTCTGGACTCTCCGTTGAGACTAGCAGGTTAGCAACAAGATCCAGTGTAACAGATTACAATACTTTTCTCGTCATCATACATACTCCTAAGCACCGTGAGCCCGTGCATCGCCTGGTCAGAACCCTCCAGGATCCTCCTTAGGTGTCTTGGCACTTCACTCAGGGACCGCTTTGTCGGCCCTCGCCCATCGTACTGGAAGCACACCATTTTACACCATACCCAGGCTGGTCAAGACCTGGGCAGGTTTTTACCGCGTGAGCCGTCCTTTGAACACTCCCCGCCAGCTGTTGCAACCAAACTTCCCTTAAAAAAACACATATACCAAATGCTCCCTCCAGCATTTTGGCATAAGACAATCCATTAAGAAAAACAGGGTTTCTATGCAAGTTTTCAGTTTTGATTTTCTTTTAAATACAATGAGTATATCTTAATTCCGTATCCCAAGACTTCTAGATCACAGGTCTGGATTCCCAAGCAAAATTCCTCAAATTCTCAATTCTTGATCCTCAGATCAAAATCAAAGGTCTCAACTTAGTTTCAGATTCAGTGGTTGATTTGAGTGTAGATTACTGAACTGGTCACATCATCATTTCTTGAAATTGATGAAGGAGTTACGTCTTGGTCATTGTGTGATTTTGTAACGTACCCATCTTCACTAATAAAGAAATGTCCATGTAATTATGAGTTTTTATGGTATAAATATCAATGATTTTATTATTTGAGTCATTTCTACTTAGAATCTTCAAATTCTGAGTCCAAATTTGGAATCTGCGCGCGATTTTACCCTAATATAGGATTTTACAGCATCCAAAACGGACACCGGATCAAGCCTATACGCTAATTTCAATCATTTTAGTTAAAAAACGGCGACCTTTAAACCTTAATAAATGCACGACCGCACGTCCGATTGACGAACGGTCTGAACCCCTGCGACCAGGAGAACGTCCCGGACAAAAAAAATTTCGCCCCCCGGGGCGGTCCGGCACGCAAATCGAGGCGGGCGCCCCAAATTTGGGTACCCCGCCCCAAAAATTTGGTCCGTACAAACTTACTAGGGCGCCCGTACAATGGCCGCCCAAGAACCAAAGGACGGCCGCCCACTGTATGGTCCACGCGTACCCTTAGGTGGACACCCAGACCAGATAAGGTACATGCGTACCACTCCTTTCCCAGACAACCGACACCGTACCTTTCCCCTAGACCCATGCAGGCCACTGATCCATAGCCTTTGAAGGTACACCGTCCTTTTGTCCTTGCTTTGCGCAGCGCCCGTACCCTCACCCCTCAGCTATATAAACCCCTGGGGTGCTCCACAGACGGCATGCATTTCTGTGTAGCGTATGCCCTGTTGTGCCGCCGTCCGTACCGCCATCCGTCCCTGTGTAGCGTACTTGCTGCAAGTACAGCCGCCCTTGCAGCCACCCCTCTCACACCCCCTCATTTGGCTCTTTTCAGATAAGCCAATTTTCCTCCATCCCCCTCTTGCTAGAGGCCAGTGTCCTTAACTCTTCTCCCCCCCCCCCCCCCCCCGGTGTGAATAGACTTACAGAGAGGCTTGCAGCAACCCCTCCCAGCCCTCTCCACGTTTTTGCCTTTGCCCTTAAGGACATCTCACAATCCCCCCCCCCATTTGCGTAGACTTTAGTAAGGGATTTTTGACTCAAGCAAGGGTTCGTGCGCCATATTTTTTTGCTCGTACGGTGAGCAAACGAGCTCGGAATTCAGATCCGACTGAAGCGTTTCGATCGCAGCAGCGAGCTCTACAAGGCGATGCCTAAGATGGCCTCATCCCGGAGACGACAAAATATTGCCTCAAGAGGGGCACGTAACAATGAGATGGAGGGATGCGGCTCCAGTCCTCCCTTTTCAAGCCCCTCAAGGAGACGGTGGCCAGGTTAGCTTGGTTATTTTCAAAAGAAGAGATTTTTTCTTAAATTAGTATTAATGAATGGTGTCTTTTTCTTTTAAAATGAGGACATAAAAATTATATGAAATTACGAATTATGTGATGTTGTATTCGATAAATTGCGTTGAAATTGCTATCTTCATGAATTGTGAATGCTATACTTGGAAAATTGCATTGAAGTTGTTATCTTTGGAATTCAAGATTTTTTTTGACTTCAACGCTAACTCCGTTCCGTGCTTGTGTAGCCGGGCGGCGTCATTAGCAAAGCCCGGGAATGGCCCAAGGTATCCCTCATACCTTTGGGAGAATAAGGATCGCCGATTGAGGTGAGAGATTATGAGGCTGCCTAGTTGTGAGGGCCCAGGCTAGTGCGGTAAATAAGCCCACCCTAGTGTGCAGACATCCCTCTGAGGGGCGGGAGGATCGAGCGATGGAGCCTGAGAGGGCGACAGGCCGGCTTGAGTCCTCGCCAGCGGCCGACGATGAGGTGTATGGTCCCGTAGGGTTTTGCCCAGCATGAGAGGCTGGAAGGCCGAATTCTAGATCATCGGCAGAATAAGAATAAGAGAGCCGGATTGGCTTGTATGGAAATGGATTCATGTATAAACTTTTTATATAATTGCATCTTGTCTTTGGTATGATTGTATTGTGTAAGAAGGCCGTTTTAACGAACCTTGTGAAGAAGGGCCCTAATTAAGGAATATGCTTATTTATGTCAAACAGTGTGGTAGTATTAATTAGAAAACAAATTGATGCATGAGTAGGGTGGAAAGTGGGAGGATGGAATGCCCTGACGGCACCATCCTACGGACGGGTGGACCCGATTAGTCGGGTAGCTTTCCAACAGATTAAGTGAAAGCCCTACGTTAGATAGTTAGGTTCTTGGACAACTCTATTCTAGAAGGCTAGGTCAGCGGCTGTGCCTTGCATAAGATGAGGAAAAAAGCGTTGTCTCTAGAAACCAAGTCTAGTAGTTGCCCAATTTTTGATCAATTGCCCTATGGGTGATTTGATGTTTAGAAAATCACGCTCCCCCTGCGGGATAGAGCTAGGTCATACCTATGAATCGTATCCTTGAATCTCTACAGGGTCAAGGTGTCGATGAATAGGAAAATTTTTCCAAGATAAGACTTAGCGGACTATCTTAAGTGTTTCTCCCATTTTTAAAGGGAGGAACCTTACAATTGGTATCAGAGCCAGGTTTGGCTCCTAGGAATTGCGGTTTAAGGACTGTTTTGTAATAAATGTTTTACCTAACGTAATGCTAATTAGTAAAGATACCCTACTAAAACAAATAAGTTAAATTGATGTTTGAATGATTGTAGGATGAGGAAGATGCCTACTCCAAATTTCTAGTTTTCCAATGCATCTTCGAGACTGCTAGTCACTCCTCGAATTTCGAGTTCCGCGACACCATGGTGCAGATATTAGAGAAGATATCCCTCCCTCATTTCTCTCGTATTCAGAGAGGATGGGGTAGAGATTTCTGGAGTCGTGGGCCGAGATACTTCTTCATTCGAGCAGATCAGACTGGGAACCTCACCACCGACCTTAAGTGGATTCGTTAGATTGAGAAGCTGAAGATGATCCGCTTATTTTGGTTTGTCGGTACCCCCAGGGCCGACACCTCGGTGACTATAGATGGGGTTCGCATACCTCAGGATCGTTGGGTGTATGACAAAGTGATGCAGGTCTTACCTGCTGATAGAGTAGCGGTGTTGGGATCTACCCCAATCCAGAGTTTACCACCCTTACCATCAGTTTTTAGAGTCTTAGAAACTACAGCGGAACCCCCATATTTCACCTATGTGGACCGCTCTACCCTTATGTCATAGTCAAGCCTAGGAATTTCCCTTCATAGCAAATAAGACTGATTATAGTCTCAGAACTTTGTAATAAAACTTGTCCTTGTAAATATTTGGAAATAAAATAATTTCAATGTTTTACTCTTCAAAAATTAAGCGTTGTGCAAATATGAATCTTAAAATTGTTTTTACAATGATGGCCAGGACGACCACCCTCCACTTCCCAATGCACTTTACACCGATACCCAGGAGAAGAAGCTCCTGCTCAAGCAAATGCAACCTCCCTCCTTTAAAGGAGAAGGTTCAAAGGTTGAGAAGGATGCTGAAGTCTGGATTGAGGCGATGGACGATTATTTCTCTGCTGCCGGTACTGGGGTAGCAAATCAGTCTATGCTCGCACGATTTCGCCTCACTGGAGATGCTAAACTCTGGTGGAAACAGTGGTGCCGTGACAAGGAAGTCACCGAGCATTCTCAAACATGGGAAGACATCAAGCAGGCAGTGAAGGAAAGATATCTTCCTCCATCCCATGAGTCCATAAAGATGAATGAGTTTTTTAGTCTTAGACAGTGCAGCTTAACTCTGGAAGACTACTATTCCAAATTTATTACCCTTCGGAAGTATGCCCCAGCTATGACTACTTCCCAGCAAGTGGCTCGTTTCTGCCAAGGGCTAAATGAACCCCTAGATTCCCGCCTTGAAGCAATGAGGCCAAGCACATTACAGGATGCTCTCATACGAGCTAAGCCCCTTGTGAAAGAAATGAAGGCTAACAAACCGAAGAATCAAAAGAGATCTTACCCTGAGGCAAACCTTAGAGATCAACCCTACAAGAAACCTCAACAGAATTTTCCCTACTACAACAGAGGGCGACAAGGCAACTCTTTTGCCCCCCGCTCGTATGCTGCTTCTTCTAGAGAAGGCCCTCTGTGTTTTGAGTGCAATGAGCCGGGACACTTTAGAGCCAACTGTCCCAAGATGGCAACATCATTCCCCCAAGGTAACAGAGGAAATCAAGGCCGTGGAACCCCTACCCACCAAGGTGCAAGAGGCAGTGGCCGTGGGGCAGAGGCCGCGGAGGAACAGTTGCTAGAACTGCCTGTGTTATAAGTGAAGAACCGACCTTGGAAACGGCTGAAGAAGAGCGCGCCACCGTCCATGCGGCGGTAGAACACCAAGGTCCGAATAAACAATTTGGTGTAATCCAAGCCCCCGCCACTCATCACGGTAAGCCATTTCAGCTTTTGATTGATTGTGGCAGTACCCATTCATTCCTTTCTCCTAGGTGCTTGCAAAAATTAAACTTGAGTCAAAAAATAGCTAGAAAAATGATTGTAGAGTTAGCCAGTGGGAAAGAAGTAGTATCTCGCCACTCTATAGGAAACCTTGATTTTGAGCTGGGTAATGAGCAAACTCATGGTCACTTTAGAGTCTTGCCACTAGGAATTTATGATGGAATCCTTGGGATGGATTGGTTAATTGCAAACAAGGCTAGCATTCATTGTAACCGGGGGAGTATCACTTTTGAAAATGAGCATGGCCAAGTAATATCTGTTCAGGGAATCACAGGAAAACCTAAGTCTAGGGTAGTCAAGGCAAAACATCTTCTCAAGGGGACACGTAAGGGTCAGCAAGTTTTCTTAGTCAAACTCAACAAAGTCATTGAATCTAGTATGGAGACAGAACCCTCTTGGCTCCAAGAATTCTCTGACATCTTTCCTGACGAGCTTACAGGGTTACCGCCTCCTCGAGAAGTCGACCATGAAATCGAGGTGATCCCTGGAGCTCAACCCGTCTCAAAAACTCCCTATAAAATGTCCCTTCCTGAAGCCATTGAACTTAAGGAGTAACTTTCCCAACTCATTGAACAAGGATTTGTACGCCCCAGTAGCTCTCCGTGGGGAGCACCTGTTCTTTTCCAAAAAAAGAAGGACGGGACTCTCCGCCTCTGCATAGATTATCGAGGGCTAAATCAAGTCACTGTCAAGAATAAGTATCCTATCTCTCGCATCGATGAACTTCTTGACAGGCTTCATGGGGCCAAAGTCTTCTCAAAAATAGATTTGAGGTCTGGTTACTATCAGATCAAAGTCAAAGAAGCAGATATACCCAAAACAGCCTTCAATACCCGTTATGGCCACTATGAGTTTACTGTAATGTCATTCGGGTTAACCAATGCTCCTGCAACCTTCAACCGCCTAATGCAAGATATATTCCACCCGTACTTGGATGAGTTTGTGCTTGTCTTCTTTGATGACATCCTAATCTACTCCAAATCAATGGAAGAGCATGAGGAGCATGTGCGTAGAGTTCTGCAATTGCTGCGCAGACACAAACTCTATGCCAAGAAGAGCAAATGTACCTTCTTTACTCATCAAATTGAGTATCTTGGATTCATCGTCTCCAAAGATGGCATCTCAGTAGACCCCGCCAAGGTCAAGGATATTCTAGAATGGCCACCCCCTAAATCAGTTCGTGAAGTTCGTGGGTTCTTGGGAATCACGGGTTGGTATAGGATTTTTATCAAAGATTATGCCTTGGTAGCTGCACCCTTGACAGATCTTCTTAAGAAGGATTGCAAAATAGTGTGGCTGCCAATCCATCAAAACAGCTTTGATCAGCTGAAAGTCATTATTACTTCTACCCCAGTCTTAAAGCTTCCTGATTTCTCCAAAGAATTTGAAGTGGTTACCGATGCTAGTAGTCTAGCACTTGGTGGTGTCTTAGGCCAAGAAGGCAGACCAGTCGCTTATACTTCCCGCAAGCTGAAGCAATATCAAGCAAACTATGCCACCCATGATTTGGAACTCTTAGCAGTTGTTCATTGCCTCAAATTATGGAGACATTATCTCTTGGGAGGCAAATTCCAGCTTGTAACTGACCACAAAAGTCTAAAGTGGATCTTCACCCAGCCTAACCTCAACATGCGGCAAAGGAGATGGATTGAAATTCTACAAGAATATGATTTCGACATCAAATTCCGCCCTGGGAAAGATAATGTGGTAGCTGATGCACTTAGCCGCAAATCTTTCTTGAATGCAATTTCAATGCCAAATAATCCCATACTGGTCAAGGTGGAAGAAGTCTCATCTCATGACCCAGATTATCAAAGAATGATAAAGTTGGTAGAAGAAGGGGGACATTCAGAGAAAGAGAAGAATCTAATCAAGGGATACTCCACTCATGAAGGAAGCCTCTACTTCAATCACAGGCTATGTATCCCTAAGGATCCTGCTTTATAGAAACTAATCCTCCATGAAGCTCATGATAGCCCTGCTGCAGGACACCCAGGTTATGCAAAGACATTAAATGCGGTAAGAAGGAGCTTTCATTGGGCAGGCTTGAAAAATGATGTGCTTCGGTACTTGAAACAATGTCTCTCATGCCAAAGGATCAAGGATGAAAGGGTCAAAATGCCTGGAAAGCTTCAACCCTTAGATATTCCCCAAATGAAGTGGGATTGCATTAGTATGGATTTTGTCACAAGTCTCCCCACTGTTCAAGGAGGATATGACTCCATTCTAGTAGTAGTGGACTTACTTACCAAAGTAGCTCACCTTATACCAGCAAAGAAGACCTTTAAAGCTTCCGATGTTGCTCGAATATTCATCAAGGAAGTCCTCAAACTTCATGGTCTCCCAAAAAGGATAGTAAGTGATCGGGATTCTGACTTCACCTCAAAATTCTGGCAGTCTCTATTTCAAGCTCTGGGGACTCAACTTTGCTTTAGCACAGCTTATCATCCAGAGACCGATGGCCAGACTGAGAGAGTCAATCAAGTAATTGAAGACATTCTCAGAGCATATTGTGGACGGGAACCCAGAAGGTGGATTCAATACCTTCCTCTGGTAGAATTCGCCTACAATGCGTCTTATCATTAAAGCATAGGAATGTCACCATTCAAGGCACTCTATGGGCAAGAATGCCTGTCTCCTCTAAATTTCTCTGATCCAACCATAAGAGTTGAGGCATCCAGGAAAATGCTCGAAGAAATGGAGGAACAACCCAAGGCTATCCAAAAGGATATTAAAGCTGCCCAAGATCGACAAAAGCATTATGCTGACAACAAGAGGTCTGAAAGGATCTTCAAGGAAGGAGACAAAGTTCTTCTACGAGTGCGACCCAAACGAAGTTCTCTATCACTTGGGAAATACAAGAAGCTCAGCCCTAGGTATTGTGGTCCTTATACAGTTATCAAGTGTCTAGGTAAAAGTGCCTATAAACTCCAACTCCCAGCCCATATCAAAGTCCATAATGTATTTCATGTAAGTTTATTAAAACCATATGTCCCCAGTCTCGATCATATTCTTGATGATGAACAAGTTGTAATCCCTACTCAAGGAGTCCTTGAATTACAGCCCAGTAGCATCATAGATTCTAGGGAAAGGCAACTCCGAAATAGAACTCTTGTAGAACATCTAGTTCAGTGGAAAGATTACCCTGAAGAGGATGCAACTTGGGAAGATGAAGCTACACTCTTAAAGGATTATCCCCAATTCATGACGAGATGAGGACATCTCGATTTCTTTAAGGGAGGAAGGATGTAACGTACCCATCTTCACTAATAAAGAAATGTCCATGTAATTATGAGTTTTTATGGTATAAATATCAATGATTTTATTATTTGAGTCATTTCTACTTAGAATCTTCAAATTCTGAGTCCAAATTTGGAATCTGCGCGCGATTTTACCCTAATATAGGATTTTACAGCATCCAAAACGGACACCGGATCAAGCCTATACGCTAATTTCAATCATTTTAGTTAAAAAACGGCGACCTTTAAACCTTAATAAATGCACGACCACACGTCCGATTGACGAACGGTCTGAACCCCTGCGACCAGGAGAACCTCCCGGACAAAAAAAATTTTCGCCCCCCGGGGCGGTCCGGCACGCAAATCGAAGCGGGCGCCCCAAATTTGGGTACCCCGCCCCAAAAATTTGGTCCGTACAAACTTACTAGGGCGCCCGTACAATGGCCGCCCAAGAACCAAAGGACGGCCGCCCACTGTATGGTCCACGCGTACCCTACACCCAGACCAGATAAGGTACATGCGTACCACTCCTTTCCCAGACAACCGACACCGTACCTTTCCCCTAGACCCATGCAGGCCACTGATCCATAGCCTTTGAAGGTACACCGTCCTTTTGTCCTTGCTTTGCGGAGCGCCCGTACCCTCACCCCTCAGCTATATAAACCCCTGGGGTGCTCCACAGACGGCACGCATTTCTGTGTAGCGTATGCCCTGTTGTGCCGCCGTCCGTACCGCCATCCGTCCCTGTGTAGCGTACTTGCTGCAAGTACAGCCGCCCTTGCAGCCACCCCTCTCACACCCCCTCATTTGGCTCTTTTCAGATAAGCCAATTTTCCTCCATCCCCCTCTTGCTAGAGGCCAGTGTCCTTAACTCTTCTCCCCTCCCCCCCCGGTGTGAATAGACTTACAGAGAGGCTTGCAGCAACCCCTCCCAGCCCTCTCCACGTTTTTGCCTTTGCCCTTAAGGACATCTCACAATCCCCCCCCCCATTTGCGTAGACTTTAGTAAGGGATTTTTGACTCAAGCAAGGGTTCGTGCGCCATATTCTTTTGCTTGTACGGTGAGCAAACGAGCTCGGAATTCAGATCCGACTGAAGCGTTTCGATCGCAGCAGCGAGCTCTACAAGGCGATGCCTAAGATGGCCTCATCCCGGAGACGACAAAATATTGCCTCAAGAGGGGCACATAACAACGAGATGGAGGGATGCAGCTCCAGTCCTCCCTTTTCAAGCCCCTCAAGGAGACGGTGGCCAGGTTAGCTTGGTTATTTTCAAAAGAAGAGATTTTTCCTTAAATTAGTATTAATGAATGGTGTCTTTTTCTTTTAAAATGAGGACATAAAAATTATATGAAATTACGAATTATGTGATGTTGTATTCGATAAATTGCGTTGAAATTGCTATCTTCATGAATTGTGAATGCTATACTTGGAAAATTGCATTGAAGTTGTTATCTTTGGAATTCAAGATTTTTTTTGACTTCAACGCTAACTCCGTTCCGTGCTTGTGTAGCCGGGCAGCGTCATTAGCAAAGCCCGGGAATGGCCCAAGGTATCCCTCATACCTTTGGGAGAATAAGGATCGCCGATTGAGGTGAGAGATTATGAGGCTGCCTAGTTGTGAGGGCCCAGGCTAGTGCGGTAAATAAGCCCACCCTAGTGTGCAGACATCCCTCTGAGGGGCGGGAGGATCGAGCGATGGAGCCTGAGAGGGCGACAGGCCGGCTTGAGTCCTCGCCAGCGGCCGACGATGAGGTGTATGGTCCCGTAGGGTTTTGCCCAGCATGAGAGGCTGGAAGGCCGAATTCTAGATCATCGGCAGAATAAGAATAAGAGAGCCGGATTGGCTTGTATGGAAATGGATTCATGTATAAACTTTTTATATAATTGCATCTTGTCTTTGGTATGATTGTATTGTGTAAGAAGGCTGTTTTAACGAACCTTGTGAAGAAGGGCCCTAATTAAGGAATATGCTTATTTATGTCAAACAGTGTGGTAGTATTAATTAGAAAACAAATTGATGCGTGAGTAGGGTGGAAAGTGGGAGGATGGAATGCCCTGACGGCACCATCCTACGGACGGGTGGACCCGATTAGTCGGGTAGCTTTCCAACAGATTAAGTGAAAGCCCTACGTTAGATAGTTAGGTTCTTGGGCAACTCTATTCTAGAAGGCTAGGTCAGCGGCTGTGCCTTGCATAAGATGAGGAAAAAAGCGTTGTCTCTAGAAACCAAGTCTAGTAGTTGCCCAATTTTTGATCAATTGCCCTATGGGTGATTTGATGTTTAGAAAATCACGCTCCCCCTACGGGATAGAGCTAGGTCATACCTATGAATCGTATCCTTGAATCTCTACAGGGTCAAGGTGTCGATGAATAGGAAAATTTTTCCAAGATAAGACTTAGCGGACTATCTTAAGTGTTTCTCCCATTTTTAAAGGGAGGAACCTTACAGATTTAGGGTTTGAGTCTGGAAAGGTTCTCTCTGAACTATCTTTCTCGAAGGGTAATATTTCAATTACTACTTTACTGAATTTCATTCATTGAGTATTTTGCTTAACTGAATTAAAACTAGTCACACGAATTCCTATGAGAAATTAATCATTTATCTAAAATTCCAACTTCGATAGCTTCACTGAATTTTCTCATTATCATCCTAGAGAATATGAAACGGTAGAATTTTCCTTCACAGAGTATTTACTTATTCATTCACCAATATTCATGGGAATTAAACATAGGATTAAAGAAAACTCTAATTTTGATATAATTAATTATGTATGCATCTATTTATGCATAAAATCCAACTTCTATGGAAATAACACTTTTATATAAAAGAAAATCCTTTTATGTATCTATTTATGCATAAAAATCAATATTGATGAAAGTAACACTTTTATAATAAAAAAAATTCTTTTATGCATCTATTTATGCATAAAAATCAATATTGATCAAAGTAACACTTTTATAAAAAAAAATTCTTTTATGCATCTATTTATGCAAAAAAATCAATATTGATGAAAGTAACACTTTTATAATTAAAAAAAAATCTTTTATCCATAAAAATTAATATTGATGAAAGTAATATTTTTATAATTAAAAAAAATCTTTTATGCATCTATTTATGCATAAAAATAAATATTGATGAAAGTAACACTTTTATAATAATAAAAATTCTTTTATGCATCTATTTATGCATAAAAATCAATATTGATGAAAGTAACACTTTTATAATAAAAAAAATCTTTTATGCATCTATTCATGCATAAAAATCAATGTTGATGAAAGTAACACTTTTATAAAAAAAAAGTTCTTTTATGCATCTATTTATGCATAATAAAAAAAATTCTTTTATGCATCTATTTATGCATAAAAATCAATATTGATGAAAGTAACACTCTTATAATTAAAAAAATCCAATATGCATCTTTCTATGCGTAGAATTTAAATCTAATGAAAATCACACTTTTATAATAAAAAAATAATCAATATGCATCTTTCTATGCATAGAATTTAAATCTAATGAAAATCACTCTTTTATAATAAAAAATAACCAATATGCATTCTTCTATGCATAAAATTTAAATCTAATAGAAATAACACTTTTGTAATGAAAATATTTCTACTATGCATTTTCCTATGCATAGAATGAAAATAACACTTTTAGAATACACAAACAATGGGGATTACTCTTTTTGAATAATAAAAGGTAATACTTATTTCACAAAATTTAAGAAAATTTTGCCATAACCTCCTTTGTATGGCTGACCATTTTTCAAATTTTTCTATTCTTAATTTACTTAAAAATTATCCTCAATTTCTTTAAAGCATTCTAAAGTAATCAAATTCCACTTTTAAAAGAGAAACAATATGAAAAGTTTAATTCAAACAATTTGATTACTTAACTAGGATAAAGAAGGGCTGAATTTAAGAATAAGAGAGGGGGAAAGCCTTTCCAGCAAGGCATAGCATCAGATTATCATTTTAAAGATAACAAAAAATTAGAAAACCATTAAAATCCAAACGGCATGATAGTGAATTCATAATGCCCATACCGAGTATTGATGGCTGTCTTTGGGATATCTTGCTCATTAATCCTGATCTGATAAAAACTTGATTTGAGATCTATCTTTGTGAAGATCTGGGCTCCACTTAGCCTGTCCCCAGAAGCTCATCAATTCTGGGGATAGGATATTTATTCTTAACTGTCAGCTGATTGAGACCTCTGTAGTCCACACAGAGTCAGCGTTTCATCTTTCTTTTTCTGAAAGAGAACTGGTGCACCCCAAGGTGAAGCACTGGGTCTTACAAACCCTTGTTCTAACAGCTGTCTAAGCTGTTCCTTGAGTTCGATGGCTTCAAGAACTGGCATTTTGTATGTATGCAGGGCTACTGACTGCTAAACTCCGGGGGTCAATTCTATCACATGATCTACTTCCCGAATTAGAGGCATCTCTATTATTTGTGCTGGGAATAAATCATCATAATCTCTTAACCATTCAAGTTCTTTAGCTTTTAACTTTGAGTCTACTGGATTCATTTTGACAACATAAATGAGCTGCTTCTTTCTAAGTCCTTTTAGTAACTTAGAAGCTTTTACTAAGTGCAAACTTGGGGATCGTGAAATTCTGATTCCTTGAACTTTCCTTCTGTGAAGGTCACGGAAGGAAAAGGTTCCATGACAGTGAATGTCAGCTTGATTTTTATGGAGGCAATCCATTTCAAGGATCACGTCGAAAACTCCCAAAGGTATAACTCTGAACTGACAGTCAGTTAAATTCCCATCTAGATTGAATTGAATACGATCTGTCTCTCTGAAGGTGAGTGAAAAGAATCTTCCCACTTGCCAATTCAACTTGCATAGGTTTCCTTGATTTCTGATCTAAGACTAGCTTACACAAGCATCCAGGGAAAATGAAAGAATGAGTACTGCCTGAATCAATCAAAAGCTTAAAAGGCTTACCCTGATACTCAACTAGAGTATGGATGACAGAGAATTGATGGTTTGGCCCTTGGTTTTCAATTGTTGCATAAATCTATCCTCTTTCCTCTTCCACTACTTCTACTATTGCGACTGCTCTGGCTGCTATAGTCTGAGACGGAACTCTTTCTCTTTGATTGCCCTAGTTCTGGGAAGGAGTTCTGAGGCTACTTTGGATAGAGGCAGACGGCTGTGAGCTGGAGTTCTCCTGGGATTTCCTTGATTTGGGCGAGATGGACCCTGATTTGACTGATAGGAAGGGGCTGGTCTCTGCACTCTCAGTCCTTGACTTCCCTGTCCCCTTGACATGGCAGGATTCGGGTAGTCTTTCAACTGGTGACCATAACCTTGGCATCCAAAACACCGGTTCTCACTTCTGAGCTCATCCCTCTGAATCCTTGAAAGAGGTGGGTGTCAGGCGTTTTTTTGAGTGGTATTTCGGGCTTGTGTACATACGTGTGCATGGCAGGTGAAGAAGCATTGTAGGCAAACTCGACTAGGTGCAGATAGCTTAGCCACTTCTTGGGTTCCCTGCCACAGCATGATCGAAGTATATCTTTGATTACTTGGTTCACCCTTTCAGTTTGACCATCGGTCTCGGGGTGGTAAGCTGTGCTGAGATCCAATAAAGTTCCTACTGCTTCGAAAAATGCAGTCCAGAATCTTAACGTGAATTTGGGACCTCGATCACTTACTATTCTTCTGGGTAGGCCATGCAATCTGAAGATTTCCTTGAGAAACACTGCAGTGTAGGTTTCTTTTACTAGAATTAGACAGGCAACTTTGGTTAGTCTATCAACTACCACGAAGATGGAGTTGTAACCTAATTGCACTAAGGGTAATCCAGTAATAAAATCCATACTGTTACATTTCCACTTCATCTGGGGGATGTCTAATGGATGTAACTTCCCAGGCATTTTTACTCTCTCCGCCTTGACTATCTGATAGGTCAGATATTGACGTACATGATTAAGCACATCCTTGAGAAACACTGCAATGTAGGTTTCTTTTACTGGAATTAGACGGGCAACTTTGGTTAGTCTATCAACTACCACGAAGATGGAGTTGTAACCTAATTGCACTAAGGGTAATCCAATAATAAAATCCATACTGATACATTTCCACTTCATCTGGGGGATGTCTAATGGATGTAACTTCCCAGGCATTTTTACTCTCTCCGCCTTGACTTTCTGATAGGTCAGATATTGACGTACATGATTAAGCACGTCCTTTTTTAGACAAGGCCAAAAGAAGCTTTTCTTCACAGACATGTAGGTTTTGATGAAACCTGGATGTCCTGCGAGCGATAAGGCTGTCATGGGCTTCATTTAGAATTTGACCCTTAGCTCCCTCATCATTGGGAATGCATAACCTACGATTATAATACATAATTCCATCATCCAGGCTGTACCCTTGAACTCGGTCAACTCCTGAGGAGTTTTGCTTTCCTGCATAAGTAGGGTAGCAATAGGGCCAAAGAATCTATCTTGCATGATCTTCTCTCTTGCTTCAATAACCAAAGGATTTGACACTACAGTAATTGCAAGCAAGGAGGCTTTTCTGCTGAGGGCATCTACTACCACATTTTCTTTGCCTGGGTAGTACTTGATTTCAAAATCAAATTCCTGCAAGGTCTGCATCCATCGTCTTTGGCGCATGTTGAGATCCTTCTGAGTGAAGATCCACTTTAAGCTCTGATGATCTGTCATCAAAGTGAATCTTTGACCCAGTAGGTAATGTCTCCACAACTTCAGGGCATATACTACTGAAAGTAGTTCCAGGTCATGGACATCATAATTTCTCTCATGCATTTTGAGTTTTTGGGATTCATAGGCCACTACATGACCTTCCTGCATGAGTGCACCTCCCAGGGAAAAACCACTGGCATCAGTTGCTACCTCAAAGGGTAGAGATAAATCTGGCAGCTTTAGAATGGGATTGGTTACCAAGGCGATCTTCAGCTTATCAAAAGCACTCTGGCACCTGGCAAACCATTGAAATGGGATATTATTCTTGAGAAGATTAGTTTGGGGGGAAGCTATGAGAGCATGCTTTGGTATAAAAATTCTATACCAACTAGTCAATCCCAAGAATCCTTTGACTTCTTTCACTGTCTTTGGTTCATGCCAATCTATGAGTGCTTGGACTTTAGCGGAATCTGGAGAAATTCCATCTTTGGATACTAGAAAGCCCAAGTATTCAACATGGTCCGTAGAGAAAGTGCATTTGCTCTTTTTTGCAAAGAGTTGGTGCTTCCTTAGGATCTCAAGAACTCTTTTGACATGAGCTTCGTGGTCAGCTACATTCTTTGAGTAAATTAGAATATCATCAAAGAAAACAAGAACAAAATCATCCAAGTATTCTCTGAGAATGTCTTGCATTAATCGATTGAATGTAGCTGGGGCATTTGTCAATCCAAACGGCATGATAGGGAATCTTGCTCATTAATCCTGATCTGATAATACCCTGATTTGAGATCTATCTTTGTGAAGATCTGGGCTCCACTTAGCCTGTCCAGAAGCTCATCAATTCTGGGGATAGGATATTTATTCTTAACTATTAGCTGATTGAGACCTCTGTAGTCCACACAGAGTCTTAGCATTCCATCTTTCTTTTTCTGAAAGAGAACTAGCGCACCCCAAGGTGAAACACTGGGTCTTACAAACCCTTGTTCTAGCAGCTGTCTAAGCTGTTCCTTGAGTTTGATGGCTTTAGGAATTGGAATTTTGTATGTGTGCAGGGCTACTCTGGTGAGCTCTGGGGGGGGTCAATTTTATCACATGATCTACTTCCCGAATTGGAGGCATTTCTGTTAATTCTGCTGGGAATAAATCATCATAATCACTTAACCATTCAGGTTTTTTAGCTTTTAACTTTGAGTCTATTGGGATCCCACTGCCCCCTAGCGCACTGGATTCTCGGTACTTGGCAGCGGAAGCTGCTCCCTCATGCGCCGGGCAGGGTTTCCCACTCGGGGCCTCGCCATCGACAGTCGGGGCAAGAGACTAAGCTGGTGGTCATTCCAAAAACCAAAACCGAGAAAATTTCCCATGCCAAGAAAACGGGGATGATTCCACCATTTTGAATTTCTTAACGAATTTTTCTAACGAGGTCAGGATACTGAACTAACCTTCATCTAAATAAACCAGATAGAAGGGAAACTATTACAGACTTAACTTGAAGGAATCAACGCTTTTTTCCTAATTGAATCAGGCACAGCCGTTGATCTATTCATTTGAGAAGTCTTCAAGTTATTATTTAACTATTCGAGTTCTAAGCGTATTCCTATTGATCAATTTTATTATCAAAACTCTAATGATTCAAGCCTAACCCCATCCGGCCCATGGGTTAGCCACCACCGCCCAACCACTAGAATTGGTAGAACCAGACAAGTACTCACCCACCCATAATTGAATGCCTTTCTTAACTTTTGCTTTAGAATACAGATACACACACACTCCTCTTTATACTTTAACTTTTAAAACAATCCATTGACAAACAATTATTGGTTATAGATGTCATAACTCAAAATTTCCATTCAATCCCTGATTCTCGCAAAACAGTATCACTCTGGACTCTCCGTTGAGACTAGCAGGTCAGCAACAAGATCCAGTGTAACAGATTACAATACTTTTCTCGTCATCATACATACATATATATATCTTCCACGACATACGCATGGGTATCCTAAGCATCGCGAGCCCGTGCATCACCTGGTCAGAACCCTCCAGGATCCTCCTTAGGTGTCTTGGCACTACACTCAGGGACCGCTTCGTCGGCCCTCGCCCATCGTACTGGAAGCACACCATTTTACACCATACCCAGGCTGGTCAAGACCTGGTGTGGGTAGGTTTTTGCCGCGTGAGCCGTCCTATGAACACTCCTCACTTGCTGTTGCAACTGAACTTCCCTTAGAAAAACACATATACCAAATGCTCACTCCATCATTCTAGCGTAAGATAGTCCTTTAAGAAATACAGGGTTTCTATGCAAGTTTTCAGTTTTGATTTTCTTTTGAGTACAATGAGTATATCTTAATTCCGTATCCCAAGACTTCTAGATCACAGGATTCCCAAGCAGAATTCCTCGAATTCTGAATTCTTGATCCTCAGATCAAAATCAAAGGTCTCAACTTAGTTTCAGATTCGGTGGGTGATTTGAGTGTAGATTACTGAACTGGTCACATCGTCATTTCTTGAAACTGACGAAGGAGTTACGTCTTGGTCATAGTCTGATTCAGGGTTTGAGTCTGGAAAGGTTCTCTCTGAACTATCTTTCTCGAAGGTAATATTTCAATTACTACTTTACTGAATTTCATTCATTGAGTATTTTGCTTCACTGAATTCAAAACTAGTCACGAATTCCTCATTTATCTAAAATTCTGACTTCGATAGTTTCACTGAATTTTCTCATTATCATCCTAGAGAATATGAAACCATAGAATTTTCCTTCACAGAGTATTTACTTATTCATTTACCAATATTCATGGGAATTAAACATAGGATTAAAGAGAACTCTTATTTTGATATAAAAAATTATGTATGCATCTATTTATGCATAAAATTCAATTTCTATGGAAATAACACTTTTATATAAAAGAAAATCCTTTTATGTATCTATTTATGCATAAAAATCAATATTGATGAAAGTAACACTTTTAAAATAAAAAACTTCTTTATGCATCTATTTATGCATAAAAATCAATATTGATGAAAGTAACACTTTTATAATAAAAACAATTCTTTTATGCATCTATTTATGCATAAAAATCAATATTGATGAAAGTAACACTTTTATAATAAAAAATTCTTTTATGCATCTATTTATGCATAAAAATCAATATTGGTGAAAGTAACACTTTTATAATAAAATTCTTTTATGCATCTATTTATGCATAAAAATCAATATTGATGAAAGTAACACTTTTATAATAAAAAAATTCTTTTTATGCAACTATTTATGCATAAAAATTAATATTTATGAAAGTAATACTTTTATAAATAATAAAAATTCTTTTATGCATCTATTTATGCATAAAAATAAATATTGATGAAAGTAACACTTTTATAACAAAAAAAATTCTTTTATGCATAAAAATCAATATTGATGAAAGTAACACTTTTATAATAAGAAAAATTCTTTTATGCATCTATTTATGCATAAAAATCAATATTGATGAAAGTAACACTTTTATAATTTAAAAGAATATGCAATATGCATCTTTCTATGCATAGAATTTAAATCTAATGAAAATCACACTTTTATAATTAAAAAAATCAATATACATCTTTCTATGCATAGAATTTAAATCTAATGAAAATCACTCTTTTATAATAATAAAAATAACCAATATGCATCCTTCTATGCATAAAATTTAAATCTAATAGAAATAACACTTTTGTAATGAAAATATTTCTACTATGCATTTTCCTATGCATAGAGTGAAAATAACACTTTAGAATACACAAACGATGGGGATTACTCTTTTTGAATAATAAAAGGTAATACTTATTTCACAAAATTTAAGAAAGTTTTGCCATAACCTCCTTTGTATTACTGACCATTTTTAATTTTTCATATTCTTAATTTACTTAAAAATTATCCCCAATTTGTTTAAAGCATTCTAAACTAATCAAATTTCACTTTCAAAAGAGAAATAATATGAAAAGTTGAATCCAAACAATTTGATTACTTAACTAGGATAAAAAAGGGCTGAATTTAAGAATGAGAGAGGGGGAAAGCCTTTCCAGCAAGGCATAGCATCAGATTATGATTTTAAAGATAACAAAAAATTAGAAAACCATTAAAAGAATAAGAAAAAGTAGGATTTGTAACTTACATGAAATTCTGGGAGCTTTCCTTTGGCTTGATGGTTTGAGGGATCTACTCTTGTTTTGCAACAAGTGTGGCCACCAATTCTTTAGAAGAGGGAAAGATCAAAAACTAATGAATTATTAAGAAATTCACAGTTTTTAGCTCTGGGGAGGAGTAGAGTAACAGTGCATAAAACACTATTAAGCTTCAACAAAGGGGGAGGCTTCTATTTATAGGAAAAAGTGAGCTTCTAACCAAGCAAACGGATTCTAGAATTTTCCAAATCAATTTGGTCAATTTTGATCATTTTTGGGTTAGTTTAGCTTACTTTTTGGAACTAGACTTGAATTAGGAGAGAGGAGAGATGAAATATCTCAATATTTGAGAATTTAAAACTCCACCACACATGTGAAAGAGGCGCCTCCTTCATGAGGGGGAATCCCCACTCTGAGGTGTCAAAAATTTATTTTTTTAGTATTTCCTTTGGTCCTTAGTCCACTCTTCATCTTATGCAAGTATGTACTCATTTTTGGAGGGATTTTCTTTATTTCTTCTATTTATCTCCTCCACACATTTGGATGAATAAATTGATTTCTAATGCGCCTTCTGAAAATCTTTTTGAACTTCTGTTTTGGGGGAATTTATTTTAATAAGATGAGATATTTTTCCATCCAAAAATATCTAAAATCTGAATAATCTCTCTCTAGAACATTTTCTCTCTCTAGGCCAAAATAGGTAGAAACAAGATCTTTTATATATCTGAAGAGGGATTTGATTACAGGGGAAGATAGTGGACATCTTGAGAGGCTCGGGAGGAATCTTACATAGAGAAGGAAGAGCAACACCATAATTCATAGATGTTTGTTGGCCTTGCCAACGTCCTCTACCACGAGGATTACCTCTGCCTCTCTGAGGTGTATATCCACGACCACCTCTAGCACCATATGAAGGCTGAAAATTCTGTTGTGGTGACCTATCCTACCATCCACGACCATTACCATGGCCTCGTGATGCGAATCTCCCCCTGCCTCTAAAACCTCTTTTTGCGAATAGAAAGCCTGATTTCTGCCATTATCATCATGGCTAGATTGCACAATGCAAATACACCTTCCGCACAATGAAAATACACCTTCCGCACAATTCCAAATCTGTAAATGAGCCTTCCTCAGCTCAACCACACTCCAATAAGTGTTCCAGATACTCCAAAATAGTCAACAAACTCCATATTTGATGTAGAAAATCAACCTGTATGCATCCAAAATGAACTGACTCACACAGTCCTTGATACCCTATTTTGATGTGCCTTCCAAGGCTCCAAATCACAATGTAGTGGTTCAATCAAGTATGTACAACTTGCATTGACACCTAAACAACCTCAATGTTGAGTATCAACACCATCCGACATGTGTACATATCAATTTTATCAAACCCCTTTCTCTGTTTTGTGAAAAACCAGAAAAACCAAAAAAACCGGTAGTAATTTTGCTCTAATTTCTTCAATCCTTGTCCAAATTGAGCAACCAGGTATTCATTAGCTTAGCAATGATGTCCACTAACTCCATGTAAAAGGAATTAGTCCAATTGTTTAAGACCAATGAGTAAATTGTTCGATTAAACTCACTCTGTTTCTCTGCAACCAGTAGACAGCCTGTTTAATTAGCTCATTCCCAGCTCAATTGATGATAATTGATCAATCCAATCATGTAGCCTCCTTCTCAAGTGTGTGTAGCAACTAATTGCTAAACCAATTTTGAAATATATCAAGCACCCAAGTTGTAATCAACCTCCTTGTATCAAAAATGTCAAAAAATTACCCTGTTTCTCTGTCCAAAATGCGTCGGCTACTGTAGGGGGGTTTGTGAGTGTTTATGTTGCTAATTGATGAGGTAAACAAGTACCCAACACACCTAGGTATGTGTGCAACCAGTCAATTGTTATATGTACATTATGTGTGCTATATTATTTACACATTATGTGTGCATATACTAGGAGGCTAACCCACATTAGGCTTGTGAGCATGGGAGCATGGGAACAAGCTCTAGTGGAGCATGGGTTAGGACTAACCTTAAGGTTTAAGGTTAGGGTCAGGCATCCAAGGGTCACACATGAGGAATGGAAAGTCAAGAGTCACTTGAGGGCCCTCCTATATAATAGGGGCATGGGGCACACTCAAGGGAGCTTGGGGGCTTGGAGGTTTGGGCTCCATGAGGCCAAGGCTATGCTATGGTCTCTTGTGTAGAGGTCCATATCTACTCACCTACCATTTCACACTATAGCTACATGCTATTGGTTTGTATTATACCTCTTGATGGTATGGGACATCAAGGTAGAGGTATGATGTATTTCATTCTTTATTCATGTGTGCATCCCTTGGGCTCGGGGGTGGTTGGGTGGTTGAGTTTATGCCTGTTCTATGCATGTTTTATGCATAACAATTATCTAGAGAGATCTTAGGGTTTTAACAGTGGTATCAGAGCAATCTCTATTTAATTGTTGATTTTTTTTAGTAAATTTTAATATTTACTAATAAAATGTTATTTTTTTGTTGATTTGTGTTGATGAAATGCACATGGATCATCGTTATGGTGATTGGAACGTGTGGTACTTCAATTCAATGGACGAATCGACGTTGCGGGGAAATTCCGTGAGTTAATGCTATTTTTCTCTATTTTTAATGGTTAAAATCGAGCATTAATGGAATTTTTTACAAAAATACCATAAAGTTTATGGTGGATATTTTTGTAGGATGGATTCCCTGAATTTCTAGAATTTTTTAGAAATTTTTCCTAATTTTTTAGGAATTTTTTGAGCATTTTTATGATTAAAAATGTATTTTTTATACATTTTTGCGGGTTTTTTCCGCGGGAATGCGATCAAATTTCTGTCAATTTGCTACTGAAATTCAGTAGGGGACAGCGTGTTGATGCATAAATTGCTCTCCCGTGTGCGTGGGGTCCTCTCCGCCTCTCAAATCTGATTTTTCTTTCTCTTTTCCGGGTGAAAATTCTCTTAAAAATGAATTTTTTACATTAATCATAATTAATGCTAATTATGATTAAGGATTTAATTGAAAAAAGCTTAATTGAGGATTAAGCTAATCTCTGATTAACAGAGAGAAGGGTGGAGAAAGAGAATGGAGAGGAAAGGGAGGAGAGAGGGGAGAAGAGAGAATCAATCTCTCTCTCTCTTACACGCAGCAGGCGACGACGGGAGGGGGGGCTGCGCAGCAGCCGCCGGCGAAAAATCGCGCCCCCCCCCCCCCCTGAAAAATCAAAACCAAGTCATAAGCTAATAAAGCTTATTTTTCCATTTTTTTTCATTTTTTTAAAAAAATGAGTTTTTTATTTTTAAAAAAAAGCTTTTGGAGATTTTTCAAGAAAAAAGCTTGAAAAAAAAAGCCTAAAAAATTCAGAAAATTGGAATTTGAGGTTAAAAAATCTCTGAAAAATTCCTGGAAAATTTCTTCTTAAAATTTCTTGGCTTTTCATCTTCCGGAAAACCTTTGGCTTTCCGTTTTCCCGAAACCTTTTGGCTTTCCGAATTCCGGAAAACTTTTGACCTTCCGTATTCCGGAAACTTTTGACCTTTCACATTCCGAATTTTTTTTTGTCTTTTCATTTTCCCAAAACTTTTGGCTTTCCGTATTCCGGGAAAACCGTTGGAATTCCGAAATTTTTTGACCGTTCGTATTCTAAATGCGTTCGGGGTTGATTAAAAATTTCAAAAAATTCTTGAAAATTAGTGGAAAATTAGACAAAGGTTATTTTAAATTTTGGAAAAATGTGGGGTTGGTGTTTGGCATGTGGTGTGTCCATTCGGGCGCCCGTGACCATTCAAATTCCTTTAAAAATATATTTTTTGACCCAGAAAATTAGAAAAATCCATTAAAATTGAAAATTTTCATTGGATTTGAGAATTGTCGGGCGGAATTGGAAATTTCGTGAACGATGGGATTCTCAGGGAAAATTAGGAATATTCTAGATATTATATTTAGAAATCCTAAAAATTGGTATTTTTATAATATCAATGGTATTTTGGCAAATTAAATTGCTAAAAATTTTCTGGAAAAATATAGGTTTGGAATGCCATGAGATAGGTTTGGTGGAATTCAAAATTATTATATTTTGAGGCCCTGTAAAATTTAGGAAAATTAGAAAAAAATCATGATAATTCTTTTTCTCGAGAATTTAATATTTTCGAGGGTTATTTAATGTTGAAGTACGTTTTCTCGTGCTGACATTAGATAGATGCGTATTATTCACATATTATTAATACGATTATACCTCGTATTAATGGATATTTATGTTTGGATTAATTCTAAACGATGTATTCATGATTTTTTACCATTGTTTAGCCATTCTTTTTGGACATGTTCCTTAATTTCTTTTGATGGCTATAATTTACGTTCAAAGTGTGTTTCACCTTTGACACTTTTCCATGATAATTTATTTTGCACTTATTAAAGTGTGGTTTGTGCTTAATTTCTTAAGCCTCTATCATGGGTCAGTTGATCGGTCTGTTTTGGTGGATTTTATTGGATGTTTTCCAAGTTTTATATGGACTCATCAGGTTTTGCCTAGATCACTTATGTCTAGGGTTTTCTTATTGAGTGTTACACACATGTGTTTCACTTTCTTACTTTGGAGTTTTATTTGAACAACATAACGTTCATATACTCCGGATTGATGAGTTGGCCACCAATTTTAATGCTTCTTTTGGCATGATTTATGTCCATTAGATGGTATGCATTGATTTTTATGATCAACTATGGTGCTTTGAAGGTAGCATTTGTCTTCGTTTTTTGCACATAATTTTGGAGTATATTTCTTATACTCTTGTATATATTCCAACTCGGATACCTAGTTGCTTATATATCTAGGTGAGTTATTTTCCTACCCTAACTTTATTGTGTTTTGGGTAGTTATCATTAGAAAGGCGCCGATAATTCAATTTCTTTTCTAATGATGTACTCAGAAGGATTTATTCCTTGATGTAGTCTCAAGTATATAGAGACAGGTTTTAGTATGTGAAAGTCTGGATAAGGCCATCTTATTCCTTTTTACAGGATTTTATTCATATTTTCCTAGACGGCATACTAGGGAGTTTCAAATTGTTAAGGTATGTATGGGTGGTATCATGGTGGTATGGGACGCTAGGGATCCCTCACATATATTATCTTATGGGATAATTTGGACTCAAGATTGTTGCTTTGCTTACATCACTTAGCATGTTGACCTCAACATTCAAAGACAATCTTATTTTCTAAATTCACTAGAAGTTATAGTGTGGGCATTCTCTAGATAAACTTCTTTTATCTATAGCCTACATGTTATGATGAGGGCAATCTCATCGGCATTTTCACTTGTGGAAATCTCTTTCTAGAGTTCAAACAAGTTTATCTTGTTGTGTTCGGATAATGAAATTTGGATTCTTCCTTTGTTGGCATTTCTTTCTTTAGTTCCGTACTTTAGGTGATTTACACAATCAACCTGATAGGTTTACGGATGGACATATGTGACTCATCGAGACGTTGATGACTCTATGTTGATATGGGTAACTCGAGACGTCGATTATTCCATATGCAGATGTGGGTATGTCGGGGCACCGATGAATCCCTGGTTTCTGCTGTTATAATGCCATGTTTTCCTACTTTATTCCGAAAGATTTACAACGAAAAAGTTACTTTGAATGTGAATTGTTCTGATCATCCGCAGTAGTCTGATGGGCAAACAGAGTGTATGAATCAGATTGTAGAGTATATGCTTCGTGCATGTCTCTAGAAAATCATCATATTGGGAAATATCTTCCAATGATGGAATTTGCCTATAACAGTTCTAAATTTACGGCTATTATTTTAGTCCGTGCATACTTATGTATGGGTATCAATTCAGGGCACCTATTGATGTCAGTCTTAAGGACATCGAGCTTGATGCATCGAGGGATTTCTTGCGAGATATGTAGGAAATTCTGACCGAAGCTCGGAATTCTATCAGGAGTGCTCATGATAGGGCACGGTTTTATGCTGATAGGGGACGCTCATCTCGGTTTTTTGAACCAGGAGCGTTGATTTATTTTAATGTTCTTAAAGATTCTCAGACTTTGTCAATGGGAAAATGCTCGAATTTATCTCCTAGATATTGTGGTCCATTTCGAGTAATATATCGGATTGGCACGGTTGCGTATGAACTAAAACTACCTCCAATTGTTAGAGTTCATCCAGTCTTTCATATCGATAGATTGAAAGGGAAATTGGGAGGTGAGGATGACACAGTCACTCCTCAAGAACTCGTTGAAGTCGATGAATTATCCTATGTTCCACATGAACCTGATAAGGTACTTGAATTGAGGGAAAGGAAACTTTGTAGTTGACTAATCCCTGAGGTTAAAATTAGGTGGAAAGATAGGGAAATTGAGAATTCGACTTGGGAGTCGGTTGAGATTGTTCAACGCAGTTCTCCTTCTTTTCATTGCAAGAGTGCAATGTTTTGAGAGAGGGGAAGTATGTTATATGTACATTATGTGTGCTATATTATTTACACATTATGTGTGCATATACTAGGAGGCTAACCCACATTAGGCTTGTGAGCATGGGAGCATGGGAACAAGCTCTAGTGGAGCATGGGTTAGGACTAACCTTAAGGTTTAAGGTTAGGGTCAGGCATCCAAGGGTCACACATGAGGAATGGAAAGTCAAGAGTCACTTGAGGGCCCTCCTATATAATAGAGGCATGGGGCACACTCAAGGGAGCTTGGGGGCTTGGAGGTTTGGGCTCCATGAGGCCAAGGCTATGCTATGGTCTCTTGTGTAGAGGTCCATATCTACTCACCTACCATTTCACACTATAGCTACATGCTATTGGTTTGTATTATACCTCTTGATGGTATGGGACATCAAGGTAGAGGTATGATGTATTTCATTCTTTATTCATGTGTGCATCCCTTGGGCTCGGGGGTGGTTGGGTGGTTGAGTTTATGCCTGTTCTATGCATGTTTTATGCATAACAATTATTTAGAGAGATCTTAGGGTTTTAACATCAATGCTTTGATTTTTGCCAAAAACGTGCTCCAAATGCATCAAATTTTAACTTCCTTTTCTCTGTTTTGTGAGAGCTCAAAAACCAAAAATTTTCACTCATTCAAATGCATCCAAATTGCTCCAAAATCAGTGTAGGGCTTGTACATGAGTTGCCAATACATTCCTCCTTGTCATATACATGTGTCTTTGCTAGATTTACATGTATTTCCACCATACATCACCGCTTCCAAGCTTTAATGGAAAGCTTCCAAAAAACCAAAATTTTTCTTTGCTTTGGGTTGCTCTAATTTGCTTTGTTTCTGTGTGAATCACCTACAATCCGCTCAAGGATGTTTAGAAGACCTTACCCGGTAGGCCAAGCTCTCAGATCTGATAGTAATCGGTGTGCTCCAAGCTTCACAGCATCAAATGGCAAGCTTCACAGCTTTTTCTCCCTCTTCTCTCACTCACTCATAAACCCTAATAGACAGCACAAGGCTCTGATACCATGTTAAAAGATAGGTAGAGGGAGAGGAGACACACACACAGGAGAAAACCCTAATGTATATTGCAAACCCTAACCATAGAGGGAAGCCATCTCCCTTCTCACACAATGCATAAAGCCATCATCCATAATACACACAACACACTATGAGTTGTGTCCACACACATCTAACCCTAGCTAATGTCCACACACTATGACCAGCTGGACGCGGTCATTTATGTCTCACACATGTTCCTACCTAACATGCCAGCACATAGCATAGCTGGCTCACACTGACATCGAGCTTGAATCTCAACATATGGGAGCATGCACTCCTTGATGGCTTGGCTCAAACAACCTGTTCAAGCTCTTGCGTGGCTATATTGGGCCAATATGCTGAACTAAGCATATATAATGATGTAAGATCTTGCCCATCCGCTGTGCAAATCTAGTACTAGTTTTTCTAGGCAAGATGTCCAGGGTAGCAAGGATATGCATCCAGTTCTCAGAGACTTTTGGCTCTGGAAGTGGTGTGCAATCCTCACTCTCCCTTTCATCGTCTAGTATTTTATGCCATGTCTGGCATAGATGAACTTTAGTAGTTCGTGTAGTTGTGATTGAGTCCTCTGAAAATGGTCTACCACTCAGGGGGTGTACTTTCCACGTACATAGATTGATCTTGAAGGTAAGATCTTTTCTCTGAATATAGATGTGGTTAGGATCCCAATCATGGATCATCTTGGACTCTCACATAAGGGGTCTTCCAAGGATACAATCATATGAAACTAGATGACATCCAAAATTCATTTTACCACAAGGTGGTTCCCAAAATCTTAATTTTAAGATCCCTTAGTAGACCAATGGGTCTAGCGGTGGCTCCATCAGCGAGTTTCACTAACAATCAAGTGTTATCAAGGGTAGGTGCTCCCCATTTTTCCCAGCATTGTTTGGTCACAATGCTTACTCCGGCTTCTCCATCCAATATTGTAGTAACTTGGTGGCCATTCAAAGTTATCGGCAAGGCCACATTAAGTTCATCGCCTTCAAAGTATTGTCCGAGCTTGTTCACTCAAATAGTAGGAGTCCCTTTTACCTTAAGATGTATGTGGAATTCTTCTTCCTCATAATCATTAGAGCTATCATGCTCCATGGTTTCATGCATGCATACCCTGAGACATCCCTCCATCCAGTCTTTCAAGCCATTCCATAGGCTTGGGCTACCTTGGAGCAAGGTGCTAATAGGAATTTGGACATGAGAAGAGAGGAAAGAAGAGATACCTACAATGTCTCTTGGAACAGAGGCTATCCCTTGAGGAAGGTCGGGTCTTCTTTGTCTCAAGCTTTTTGAGGTGTATGGGATGGGAACAGGGATTTTCGCATTGGTTCCCCTATGATGTTCATTTCCCAGGTCTCTAAGATATTACACCACCCTATGTTTTGCTGGGGGGTAGCTTCTTCTTCTGTTAACTCTTGCAGGAGTGGTTAGTCTAGAAGTTTGCAAGGATAAACTTGAGCTTCATGTGTAGGTCTCTAGTTTGAGACAGACGAGCATGGTTCAAGGTAGACAGTAGGAGGATCAGTTTCCAACCAAGCCTGGCACTCTCCAACTAACTATTAGGGAGCTTGGAGCCTTTCTTTTTTCTCAATAGGATTTTGGATACTCCATAAGCTTTTTGGGTAGCTGACGGGGGTCAGTGGGTTCTTGGGCACGGGCTACAGCATGTAGCATATCTTTTTGTTCAGATGAAGAAGTCAAAGGATGAGTTATGGTGCCAGAGTTAGAAATGCTTTGGATAATCACTTGGCTTTCACCCTTCCCCACCTTGGTGGAAAAGTGGCTGTTATGCCCAATGACATGCTAGTACTCACTTATACTAAATGTGGGATTGATCATTTGATCAAGGATTGTCCATACCGCACAAGTGGTTGGAATTCTATGGCCAATTAGGCCATCATTTGAGCCATTAGTGTTGTGCAACTTGGAAATATCACACCACTCAATGTCCTAACAAGAGCTCAAGCTCAATTAAGAGACAAGGGGAAAAACCGAGCGGATGCGACTATTTCCAGAACTAGCCGCAGGAGAAGAGTGAAAAAAGTGGGTAAGAGTGACACAAGGGTCACAATCCAAGATGGATCTGAAGAAGATACAATCCACACAGGATCCACCCAATCGAGAGAAGAGGGGGATCAAAGGATCAAGGGGCCAAACCTAGAAGAGCAAAGGGAGAAACCAACAACTCCTAAAGAAGTCGGTGAATACCCCAATGCCGATGAGGAAATAAGAAAGCTTGAAGATGCCAGGGCCTTAGTTGAAGAATGCCAACGGCTTCATTAAGCCAAAGGTAAGGGTAACTGGGTCAGGGATACAATTTATCCACAAAATGAGCTCACAAGGGGGAAAGGGAATTGGACGTACCTACCCAAATTCCGGAAGAAACAGAAGAGGGGTCCCAAGCAAACACACTGTCCATAATGTTTGAGGAAAATGTGTTGGGGGAGTCCATCCGTTCCTTCCCTATGGAGGAATGCGAGTCACACATATGGGGAGGAATGCCAGTCACACATATGGGGAGGAATGCAAGTCACACATATGGGGAGGAATGCGAGTCACACATATGGGGAGAACCCTCTATCTCCAAAGAACCCAGAGACATAGGAAGTCTCGTAGCTGTGTTGTCCACGCCTCTGTACAAATGCCATTAGGGCAACTATTATGCAATTCACCAACCCTATGGACAGACGTAAAAGAACGAGTAGAAGGTAGACTAAAGCCAGCTGATACTATAGATGAGACTCTGCCACCTCTGGGAGAAAGAACCTTGAGACACACAAGGAAAACTCGAGTCGTTAAGTTACCAGTTAATCAATTGGGGCGTTAAGATACCAATTAATCAATTGGGGCATTATTACAAAAGAGATGACACAAATGCTACAATCTCGATTCATCATAATGGGTACCAGGCACTAGCTATCCTGGATGGTGGGGTGGGGGTTAGCATCATCACAAAACTTTGCTGGGAAAATTGGAGGAAACTTGATCTTAAAAAAGATCTAATCTCGTTAAAATGGATGACGGGACATCTTCAAGGCCCATTGGACTTCTGGAGAATGTGGAATTCAAACTCTTTACGTTTCACTACCATCATACATTTGTGGTCATGGACTTCCTGTGCCAACCTAATTCATATGACATAATATTGGGGAGACCCTTCATGAGGGAATCCAAATCGGTGCATGATTGGGCCTTAGAACACGTGTGTATGTACATAGGGATTCACAAATTTTAAATATTGATCTGAGAACATGGAAAGCACACCCCATGGAAGGGCAATTGTTTGGTAATGATTCGGTCACAACGCAATCGACTACCTCTGTAAAAATATGCCAACCCCCCCTCAGTGGGATATCCCAAGGAAGAAGAGGAAACTGAAATGTATGAGTCACTTCCTCCTCTAGATTTCAGTGAGAACTGGATGTATGTGTTGGCCACCATAGATGCGATGAAACCTAGGGGGACCTAGTATGTGGAATCTGGAACTATCCCCAACGACCTCTATGTGTATGGTTATTTTGGCAGACCATTGATGAAGCATCAGAAGAGGAGACATCGAGTATAGAAGGGACCATAGCACAAGGTCGTACTAATTTTCAACACCTCAGAAGGTGGCAAAAACAGAAACGATATATAGCCCGACAAAATGCCCTATTATGAAGAAAAACCACGGATGCCTAGCGGATGCCTAGTGGTTGAGATACCTTGAGGCCACTAAGGTACACGATGAGTTCTCTAAAGATTGGGGTGAGGAGTTAAGTAAGATATCGCTATAGGGAAGACACAAGGAGAAAGTCACCCTTCAAGATTTCAAAAGCTGGGCACCAAAAATGTAATAAAGCCTTGCAAAAGCAAAATATGAGGCTAGAAAGATCATGGCTAAAACCAAAAGTGAAAATGAGGACAAACTAGACTTGCCCTCAGTACTCGACCACTTTAAAACCTATACTGTTGAGACGAATGGAAAGTGGTCCGATTGAAGGCAACAAGGGTTAAGGAGGATGGGCTTTCCACATCATACGATGGCCCCCGACAGATGTCAAGGAAGTGGATATTGTGGGACCGGGGGAGGAAGCTCGACCCGTATACATTTCTAAGGACTTGACTTTCTCTAAAGATTGGGGTGAGGAGTTGAGTAAGATATCGCTATAGGGAAGACAAAGGAGAAAGTCACCCTTCAAGATTTCAAAAGCTGGGCACCAAAAATGTAATAAAGCCTTGCAAAAGCAGAATATGAGGCTAGAAAGATCATGGCTAAAACCAAAAGTGAAAATGAGGATAAACCAGACTTGCTCTCAGTACCGGACCACTTTAAAACCTATACTGTTGACGAATGGAAAGTGGTCCGATTGACGACAACAAGGGTTAAGGAGGATGGGCTTTCCACATCATACGATGGCCCGACAGACGTCAACAAGGAAGTGGATATTGTGGGACCGAGGGAGGAAGCTCGACCCGTATACATTTCTAAGGACTTGACTTTGGCTAAAGAAGATGAGCTCATCGCTCTCCTTAAGGAATTTAAGGACTATTTTGCCTAGAATTATAAGGAGATGAAGGGGGTACCACCTGAGGTGGTACAACATATGATTCAAATCATGGAAAGGTCAAGGTCAACCAAATAGAAACCATACCAGATAAATCCTAAGTATGTGGAAATTATAAAGGAGGAAATAGACACGCTCATTGCTGCAGATTTCATCTATGAAATCGAACATACGAATTGGTTGTCACCAATCGTAATAGTGCCAAAAAAGAATGGAAAACTAAGGGTATGTGTTGATCTTAAAAAGGTCAACGCAACTACTAGGAAAGACCATTATCCACTACCCTATACGGAACATGTTTTGGAAAGAGTGGATGGGGAAGAAGCTTACAGCTTCTTGGATGGATTCTCTGGTTACAATTGGGTGTCCATATAGCACCAAAGGACCAGCATAAGATAGCCTTCAATACAATGTGGGGGACATTTCCATACAAGGTTATGCCCTTCAGCCTCACCAATGCCCCAACAACATTTCAACTTCAAAGGACTACTTATAGAAGAGGTTGGAGGTATTCTCATTGATGATCTATGTGCACACTCTCGATGGGCATACCATCTGGCCTGCTTGAGGAAAGTGTTCAAACGATGTTGATTATATCGTATATCCCTAAACCCTTTAAAGTGTCAGTTTTGGGTCAAGCATGGTGTAATATTGGAACACATTGTCTCAAAGAATGGTGTATCCATGGATGATAGCAAGGTTAAGCTAATATTGGAGCTGCCACCACCCCACCAATTACAAGGGTGTGTAAAGATTTATGTGGCATGTGGGGTATTATCGTCGCTTCATAATTTTCTATGCGGCTGAAATAGCCAAATCATTGTACAAGCTCCTCATTGTCTTTGAATGGACTGAGGAATGCTAGGAAGCATATGATCTACTGAAGCAAGCATTGGCTAGCGTGCCAATTCTACGATCCCCCAATTGGGATCTCATATTTCATGTGCATATTGATGCATCAAATTTTGCTATTGGTTGCGTACTAGCCCAGCCTGGTGAGTTCAAATCGGACTATCCAGTCTTCTTCACACTAGTCAGTTAAATGATGCAAACGTGAACTACACCACCACAGAGAGGGAAGGATTGGCCATGGTTTATGCCGTCAAGAAATATCGACATTACCTCTTAGCAAACAAATTCGTATTCTTCGTGGACCATTAAGCCTTATTATACCTGGTGAATAAGCCTTACACCATGGGGAGAATCACATGATGGTTGCTATTATTATTGGAATTCAACTTTACAGTCACGGTAAGAAAGGGAACACAACATGTGTTAGCCAATCATATGTCAAGAATTCCAAATGGGAAACTAGCAACTGGTGTTGATGATGATCTCCCTGATGCTTGTTTGTTCAAGTTGGACATGGTACCCGAATGGAGTGAGGAAATCTCTGATTACCTAGCGTATGGTTTTTCGCCGCCGCCAAGAAGTACCTTTGAACAAAGATAAAATGCGAAGGCTTATCAAACTTGCTAAACCTTATCAACTGATTTTGCGAGGAGAACTATATAAGCTAGGAAGGTCTAGGAGAACTAACCCTAATTAAACAAAATACTAAAAGAGATGCTGACCCTATCATAATAATGGGAATTTTATGGGGGAGACTTAGTATTAACTAATCCATAAGACACATTCTTCTACCCTTTACATCCTATAGTGCTAAACCTTTGTAGTTGGTGTCGCATCCTCCAAAATTGAAAAATTTTAGACAATAGTGTCAAAAATTAGACTTGTTTGTCTTAGATGACATTCTTGAGATGTCGGCCAACTATGAGGTAGTAGTACATAGTTACCAGTGGATTATAAGTCATGGGTGGCTTAAAGTATATAACACTCGCCAATATCTAAATTTATGTGAGTCCACCTTATATCATCCTTTTGGAATTCTAAAACTCTACTCTAATATCTACAAGCACTTAGAAGCCATGCTAATAGATGTACAATACAATTTTGATGCTACCCACATTGACTATCCCACTATCAATTTCGAAGAAATTCTGGACTTACAAGAATTTATAAAGTCTCATAAGCCTAGGCACCCACCCCTAGCACAGGTCAAGGTCAAGAAGAATCCTCTTCCTCATCTTCAAAATCAACTTACCCTGTCTATTCTAATGTCACTAGTAAGCTACTTAACCCCTATCCTAACACGCCACCTACTAACACATCTCAAGCTGATTGCATTTTCTCAACCTTCAATCCTCCAGAACTAGATTTTCCCACTAACCCTCTTGCCTTGAGGAGATATTGGTATGTATTTGCATATTTGTCTTTGTTGGTGGCAAAAGGGGTTTTTGACACGGTTCAACTTGGTTTTCTTATGGTGGGACACACACATGAGGATATTGATGTATTGTTTAGTTTATTTTCTAAGAAGCTTAGAACAAGGCAGACATTTACCTTTCCTCAGCTACTATAATGATAATCTTTAATGAGTTCACAAGTATGAAACCAATGCCTTTTCTATGAAGGAGCTGCCAGATTTCAAAGAGTATGTGAAAGGGTACTTGCATGATGGAGCAGATAAACTAGTAGGACATTCAAAGCCATTGTAGTTTAGATTTTATATGAATGATGCCATACCATTGATGCAATACAAAATACATCCCAAGTCAAGTGAGTGGTTACCTGAAAATGGAATTGAACTATGGAAGTGTAATGATGAAGGGGCACATATGATTTCTCAAGGGGTACCAAAGGTTCTACCTACGTATGAATACATAAATGATAACATCAAGGTTGTACAAGGCTTGAATACCTTCTTTAATTGGTGAAAAATCTTTGTGGAAAGCAAAGGAGATGGTTAAACATATGCAAAATGGATTAAACCTATCATTCAAGAGTATTGGGAGAACATGATTGTTGACTTACAATTTAGACTGTCCGTGCATTCCGAGAGAAGGCTATTCATAAAAATTATCTGGCGTTTCACCACATTAATCAAACAACCAGACCAGTGCCCTCTGAAATTGAGAAAGTAAACAAAAAATATAAGAAACCTAACACAAGCAACTAATAATTTAAATTCCATCAACAGCTTGAAATCCAAAGAAAATACATACTTCTCTACATATGGTAGCACAACAAAGCAGGTACCTGGACTAACTCCCTCGAAATAAGGAGCAAGATCCTCTTCAGACCTCGACGAGTCAATTAGGATAGTTGATACCAAAGAATCACAAATATATACTTGCTTTGCCTAGTCTGCTGACAAAAGCTGTTTCAACAATGCCCTGCAGATTGAATTAAAAACATTAGGAAAGGGAAAAAGAAATCCAATTAAGGAAGCATTTAAAAAAAGGTGAAGAGTACACACCTTAAACAAGTAAGCACAATACTATCATTGATCTCCCTATTCTTTTCAATGAGGATATAAACATCCATTGGAGGTGATATGGAGGTACTCCTCTTGCTTGGCGGTGTAGGAGACATTGCATATGATCTGACTAGGCACCATCTTAAGTCTGTCATTATTCTCTATCTCCAACTCTAGAAGGTTTTTTGCCAATTCATCCCTAACCACATTCTCTTCTAAAACTCTCCTTTCCCTTCAAATCCCCCCCCTTTACCAACCTCTTCCAACTTTGTGGACCTGGTGTTTTCACCTCTTCAATCTTCACCTTGTCTGCAGCCCTCTTTCTCTTCAAAGCAGGAGGAATGGAGAGGATTTTTGATGCCTTCCTATCCCTGAATGGCAAAGGTTGCATGACCTTATCATACCTATACCTAACTCTACTTACTACTGTTATGTCCTTGTCCATTAGTGTGACCCTCTTGGCATGGGCAACACAAATGTTACTATTATTCAATAAGTTTATAAGGAAGTCCTTGCATGACTCTTGAAGACATGAAATGGCACTACTCTGCCATTTAAAGTAACCTTTCATCTTTATTCTATCGCTAATGGATCTGACAATCCTCAAGAAAGGAGCTTTTGGGATGAGGAGATTCACAGCCACCTGCACCTTCCTTATCTCCGCAAACATTTTCCTTTGCCTCTGCAAAGAGACCTGGGCCTTTGAAATATTCCTGGTGGTGCTGGGTTTGACCTCAGGGAGCACAGGTTCGCTTGTGAGGTCCTTTGGAATGTCTTCTGGGGAAGATCTGGAACCGGCGTTGGATTTGGTGGTGGATCTGGTGCTGGCATTGAAACTCTCTTGACGGTATGTTTCGTGCCGGCCATGGCAGTACTGGAAAAGAGAAGGCAAAATTAGTAGCCAAAAATTAGTCGACACAACCATCCAGTGCGTGATATGGTGAATCCAAATGTGGGCCAATATAAATATCGCGCGGTGAATGAAACAATAATGTGGCAATTGTAGGATCCCTGTTCCCACCGAGCAACAGATTTGGGATACTAGCAGCGGAAGTAGCACTTCTCGCGCGGGACAGGGGTCCCACATTCGGGGCCTCACCCACGGATATCCGGATAAAAGACTAATCCGTCGATTGTTCCAAAACCGAACCCGAAAAAACTTCCTTTACCGGAAAGCACGGGTGATTCCACCAGGATAACTTTTTACTCTAACGTGGTCAAGATCATTTCTGATCGAGCTGATCCAATTACATCTATAAGATACTTGGTCAGATCGAGGAAGAAACTTGCACTTGGATCATTGGGATCAACGCTTTTTTCCCCATTCAAGAGGCACAGCCGTTGATTCCTATCCATAGAACAGTTACTGTCCGGGATTTATTTTATCGATCGTAAAAACAAAAGTTTGAGTCTCGATTTACGGATCCATCAGTCCAGCCTAACCCCATCCAGTCCCATGGGTTAACCAACCGCCCAACCACTGTAGTGATGGGATCCAATTAAGAATTTGGTTAGGTTTTGTCCCGGGTACCAAGGAAAAGAGTTCCAAGGCCCCCTAGCCGGATGTTCATGCAAAATAAAACTAGTCACACCACTCACACACCCAATATGAAATTGCCTTTTCACATATTCAACCAGTTTAAAACAATCCTTTAATAAAACCATGATATCACTGATCACCATCTTCCAATTTATCCAGTTGATTCTTAATTTTTCCATCATTCCTTCATCAGAGTATCTATGGCATCATTGGCAACTAGGACGCTCACCACCTGTCCACTCAGGGGCCGTTTCCTAATCCCTAGCCCATAATACTCGGCAATATAATCACTTATCAAGATGGACTCTCGTTGAAGATCAGCAAGATCAACCAACAGATCCATATAAAGAGCCATGGACTCATCCATTGAAGACCAGCAAGGTCAATCAACCAGATCCATGCCCGATTTCAAAAAACAACTCCTACTCTTGTTCCAATATCTTCCTCGACGCACGCGTGGGTATCCTAGGCGACCCAGAGCCCGAGCACCGTATGGTCAACACCCTCTAGGATCCTTCACAGGTGACCTAGCGCTTCACTCATAGGCCGCTTCCTTGGCCCCTCATCCACTGTACCGGAAGCTCACCATTTTAATCGCACCGAGGCTGGTCAAGACCTCGGCCGACCTTGCTACGCGAGACGTCCTTCATTGACTCTCCGTCAACAGTTGCAACTTTATCAGTTAGGTCCACGACCTTAATCACAAGACGGTCAAAATGCTCCCCCAGCATTCTTGACATAAAACAGTCATTTACAAACAGCATTTACAAACAGTTTCTATATTAACTCTCATTTTTCCACATTATCCCTCATCAACCCACCTTACTTATTCCACATTCCATTTATATGTGTACACATCCCATCACATCATTTTCCATCTCATCACTTCAGATTCCTTCACATCACATATCATATATTCACATCCATACATATATCCACATCCACATCCACATTCACATCCATACATCCACATCTATATGCATACATTCATATCTACATGCATACATCCACAACTCCATGCATACATCCACATCCACATTCACATTCACATCCATACATTTACATCTACATGCATACATCCACCTCCACATTCACATCCACATCTATACATCTACCTCCATACATCCATACATCCACATCTCCATTCACATCCCCATCTATACATCTACATCTACATGCATACATCCACATCTCCATTCACATCTATATCTATACATCTACTTCTACATGCATCCATCCACCTTCACTTCCACATCTACATCTATACATCTACATCTACATGCATACATCCACATCTCCATTCACATCTACATCTATACATCTACTTCTACATGCATCCATCCACCTCCACATCCACATCTACATCTATACATCTACATCTACATGCATACATCCACATCTCCATTCACATCTACATATATCATACATTCACATCCACATCTATACATCTACATCTACATGCATACATCCACCTCCACATCTACATCTACATCTACATCTACATGCATACATCCACCTCCACATCCACATCTACATCTATACATCTACATCTACATGCATACATCCACATCTCCATTCACATCTATATCTATACATCTACTTCTACATGCATCCATCCACCTCCACTTCCACATCTACATCTACATGCATACATCCACATCTCCATTCACATCTACATCTATACATCTACTTCTACATGCATCCATCCACATCTCCATTTACATCCTCATCTATACATCTACTTCTACATGCATACATCCACCTCCACATCCACATCTACATCTATACTTCTACATCTACATGCATACATCCACATCTCCATTCACATCTACATCTACATGCATCCATCCACATCTCCATTTACATCCTCATCTATACATCTACTTCTACATGCATACATCCACATCTCCATGCATACATCCACCTCCACATTCACACTCACATCCATACATCTACAACTACATGCATGCATCCACCTCCACATCTACATCCACATCTACATCTACATGCATACATCCACATCTCCATTCACATCTACATCTATACATCTACTTCTACATGCATCCATCCACATCTCCATTTACATCCTCATCTATACATCTACTTCTACATGCATACATCCACCTCCACATCCACATCTACATCTATACTTCTACATCTACATGCATACATCATAATCTCCATTCACATCTACATCTATACATCTACATCTACATGCATCCATCCACATCTCCATTTACATCCTCATCTATACATCTACTTCTACATGCATACATCCACATCTCCATGCATACATCCACCTCCACATTCACACTCACATCCATACATCTACAACTACATGCATACATCCACCTCCACATCTACATCCACATCTACATCTACATGCATACATCCACCTCCACATCCACATCTACATCTATACTTCTACATCTACATGCATACATCCACATCTCCATTCCCATCTACATCTATACATCTACATCTACATGCATCCATCCACCTCCACATCCACATCTACATCTATACATCTACGTCTACATGCAAACATCCACATCTCCATGCATAATAGAATTCTTTTAATTAATCTAGGATGATAGTTCCTAGAATATGGTAGGAAGTCCTCTTTTTATGCTTTGAATGAAATTATTTTATGCGTAATTTCTATAAAAATTTTGCCATAGCTCCGCTACTATGACTGATAAATCTCAATTTTTTTTAAGAGATAAGGCTTACCATTAAGGAAATAATTAGAATGGTCTCTAATTGGATCATCAATCCATAATGGATTGAATCATCAATATACATAAACTAAAAGCATAGAAAAAAGCCATTAATTTGGTCTCAAGCATAGCTTAATCTTGGATTAAGGAGAAGCCTTATGAAAAGCTTCATTTGGATTGAAAAAGGGTCATGAGTATGATCATTTCTTAAGTGAGAGAGAGAAAAACCATTAGAATTAAATATAAATAAAATTTTATGTAATTCTTTACTATCATTAATTAATTAACTTCAATAGCATTTCAAAAACCATACCAATTAAGCTTCTCAAGCTTGAGAGGGGTTGAGAAGAGAGAATCATTGAGAAATTATAGAAAAGATCAAAATTCACTATACTTATCTTATAATTTTCTTGATTCTTTGATCACGATAGAGGCTCCCAACCAATCAATTGGTTTAGTATGTTGATGGAGCCACCAATGGGGATTGAAGAAAGAGAGAAGTGTCAAAAACTAGTGAATTATTAAAGAATTCACAGTTCTTGGCTTAGGTGGAGTAGAGTAACAATGCATAAGACACTATATTTTTTTCAACAAGGGAAGGCTTCTATTTATAGGAAAAATTGAGCTCCTAACCAAACAAACTGATTCTAGAATTTTCCAAGTCAGTTTGGTTGAATTTGGACTAGATTTGGACCTAGTTTGGTTACTTTTTGATTCGATTTGGTTCCATTTTGATTTGGTTTGGTTCAAGAGATATGAGAGATAAAAATATCACATTATTTTTGAGTTTAAAACTCATTCAAGCATGTGAATTATGCACCTCCTTTAAAGAACTCCCCTTCCTTACATATGTGTCAAAATTTTATTGCTCATAGTTTTTTTACTAATAAACCTTGTACATTTTCAACTCTTCATCTTATGTGAAATATGCACCTTCTTTAAAGAACTCTCCTTCCTTACATATGTGTCAAAATTTTATTGCTTATAGTTTTTTACTAATAAACCTTGTACATTTTCAACTCTTCATCTTATGTGAAATATGCACCTTCTTTAAAGAACTCTCCTTCCTTACATATGTGTCAAAATTTTATTGCTCATAGTTTTTTACTAATAAACCTTGTACATTTTCAACTCTTCATCTTATGTGATCATTTACTCATTTTTGGATACCCAAAATATCTCATATTTTTAATATTGCTCATAGTTTTTTACTAATAAACCTTGTACATTTTCAACTCTTCATCTTATGTGAGCATTTACTCATTTTTGGGTATCTTCTTTTACAATTTGGATTTATCTCCTCCCTACACATGGATTGATGCTATTGGCCCATAGGAACCTTAATTGGACCATAATCCAAAAATTTCTGAAAATCTAGACCCTTAGACTAAGGTTCTTTATACCTATTTCCAATTAATTCCAATTGCACATTGAAAAATTCTTTTTGAATTTCTGTTTCAGGGAAACTTATTTTAATAAGATGAGATATTTTTCTATCCAAAAATATTCAAAATCTGAATATTCTCTCTCTAGAATATTTTCTCTCTCTAGGTTAAAACAGCCACAAACAAGATCTCTTATATTTCAGAAAAGGAATTGATTACAGGGGAAGATACTAGACATCAAAAAGGGGTTGGGGGAGGAATCTTACAGCAATAAAATTAACCCAAATCATCCACGGAGCGATATGACGATTCCAAAAGTTGGAGAATGGTCATATCGCGCCGTGAACGAAGAGACCGAAATACAAGGCGAAGAGAGCAAAAAACCTACAAGGACTGGGAACAGGGGCTGGTATGGAGGATTGAGCTGTTTGGGGAGTTGTAGGAGCAAAACGTTGTAAGATTCCTCCCTCCGGCCTTTGAGGTGTGCAGGTGTAAGAACCTCCCCTTCTGATCTTATAATTATTCCCCTCTCTGAAATAAAAGAAAGATCCTGTTTTGGCCTACAGAGAGAAAATGTCTAGAGGGAGGTAATTCAAAATTGAGATATTTATGGATATAAAAATCCTTCTAGTGTCTAAAATGGTTTCCCTTGAAATAGAAATTCAAAAAGAACTTTCCAATGTGCAATTGGAATTAATTGAAAATAGGTAAAAAGGACCTTAGAAATTTTTGAATTATGCTCCAATTAAGGTTCCTATGGACCAATAAGATTAATCCAAATGTAGGGACAAGATAAATTGAAGAATAAAAGAAAATCTCCCAAAAATGAGTAAATGCTCACATAAGATGAAGAGTTGACTAACGACAAGGTTTATTAGTTAAAAAAGAAGAGATATTTAGAGGAAATGATACATTTTTGACACCTCAATGTGGGGATCTCCCCTCATGAAGGAGGTGCCTATTTCACATGTGTGGAGGATTTTTAAACTCATAAATAATGAGATATTTTCATCTCTCCTCTCTACTGTTTCAACTAGATCCAAAAAGTAAGCTAAACTCACCCAAAAATGGTCAAAATTGACCAAACTGATCTGGAAAATTCTAGAATCAGTTTGCTTGGTTAGAGGCTTATTTTTTCCTATAAATAGAAGCCTCCCCCTTTGTAAAAGGTTAATAGTGTTTATGCACTGTTACTCTACTCCTACACCCAGAGCCAATTACATTGAATTTCTTGATAATTCAATTATTTTTGGCTTAATCCTCTCCAAAGTAATTGGTGGCCACTCTTGATCCAAACAAGAGTAGAACCCTCAATCCCTCAAGCCAAAGGAAAGCTTACAAACTCTATGTAAGCTAAATTCTTCTTACTTTTAAATTTTAAATCTATGGTTTTCTTAATCTGCTTGTTTTTTATAGTTGATTAAATTAAATTATAATGCTATGCCTTGATGAAAAGGCCATCCCCTTCTCTTCCTTACAATTCAGCCTTTCTTTATCCTAGAATGATCAACAAACAAATTGATTAAACTTTTCTTATTGTTTACTCTCTTGAAATTGAAACTTGTGTAGGTTAGAATCCTTTATATCTTATTGGGGTAATTTAAATAGAAAATAGAATGTTAAAAATTGAGAAATGGTCAGCCGTACAAAGGAGGTTATGGCAAAATTTTCTTGAATTTTATGGAAAAGAAAGTATTTTTATGTTATTCTAAAAGAGTAATTCCCACCGTTTGAGCATTCATAAAAGAAATATTCTAATTTACTCCATGTACATATTCACCTGTGAATATGCATGGATATCACTGATATTAATTATAAAAATTAATTTCTATGCATAGAAAGATGCATAATGAAAATTTTTATTATAAAAGTGTTGTTTTCATTGAATTTAATTTCTATGCATAGAAAGATGCATAATGAAAATTTTTATTATAAAAGTGTTGTTTTCATTGAATTTAATTTCTATGCATAGAAAGATGCATAATGGAAATTTTTATTATAAAAGCGTTATTTTCATTAAAATTGATTTTATGCATAGAAAGATGCATAAAAGATTTATTTTTCTTTCAAAAGTGTTATTCTCATTAAAATTGATTTTATGCATAGAAAGATGCATAAAGGATTTATTTTTATTTCAAAAGTGTTATTTTCATTAAAATTGATTTTATGCCTAGAAAGATGCATAAAGGATTTATTTTTCTTTCAAAAGTGTTATTCTCATTAAAATTGATTTTATGCATGGAAAGATGCATAATGGAAATTTTTATTATAAAAGTGTCATTTTCATTAAAATTGATTTTATGCATAGAAAGATGCATAAAGGATTTATTTTTATTTCAAAAGTGTCATTTTCATTAGAATTGATTTTATGCATAGAAAGATGCATAAAGGATTTATTTTTATTTCAAAAGTGTTATTTTCATTAAAATTGATTTTATGCATAGAAAGATGCATAAAGGATTTATTTTTATTTCAAAAGTGTTATTTTCATTAAAATTGATTTTATGCCTAGAATAGATGCATAAAAGGATTTTTATAAAAGTGTTATTCCCATTGAAGTTGATTTTTATGCATAAATAGATGCGTAAAGAATCTTTATGTCAAAATTAGAATTCTCTTAAATTCTATGTTTAAATTCTATGAAATAGATGTGAATGAAGGGATGGATAGATGTGATGTGAATAGAGGTGATGAGATGTGATGTGAATAGAGGTGATGAGATGTGAGGTGAATAGATGTGATGAGATCTGAATCAGATAGATGTGAATGGATGGATGGATGTGATGTGAATAGAGGTGATGAGATGTGAATGGATGGATGGATGGATGTGATGTGAATAGAGGTGATGAGATGTGAATGGATGGATGGATGTGATGTGAATAGAGGTGATGAGATGTGAATCAGATAGATGTGAATGGATGGATGGATGTGATGTGAATAGAGGTGATGAGATGTGAGGTGAATAGACGTGATGAGATGTGATATGAATCAGATAGATGTGAATGGATGGATGGATGTGATGTGAATAGAGGTGATGAGATGTGAGGTGAATAGATGTGATGAGATGTGATGTGAATCAGATAGATGTGAATGAATGGATGAGATGTGATGTCATGTGAATCAAGATGTAAATGGATGATATGGGATATGAGTGGATGTTATGTGATGAAAATGGATATGAATGTATAAGTAAAGAATGGATGTGAATGTATATGTCAAAGAATGGATGTGGATGTATGTGAAAGAATGGATATAGATGTGTATGTGAAAGAATGTGATGTGATGTAAAGAGATGTGATGTGTCATGAATATATGCGAATGTGAAGTGATAGATATGAATGTATAGATAGATGTGAGAAGTCGTACATGTCAATGATTGGATGGATGTGGATGAATGAGATGACATAGATATGATGTGGATAGAAGTGATGTGATATATGGTGATGAGAATGAATGTGATGGATATGAATGAATGTGATGTGATGGGATGTGAATCAGGATAGATGTGAATGAATGAGATGTGAGGTAAAATGAATGAGATGTGAATGAATGAGATGTGAGGTAAAATGAATGAGATGTGATGTGAGTGAATGTGATGTGGTATGAATGGATGAGATGTGAATGAATGTGATGTGATGAGATGTGGATATGGGTAGATGTGAGTGGATGAGATCCGATGAGGATAAATTGAGGAAAGATGTGATGAGATGAAAATGATGTGATTGGATGAGAATAGGAATACTTATGAAATGGTTGTGGAATTAAATAATGTGGATTGATGATGGAACAATGTGGAAAGACGAGAGTTTGTTATAGAAACTGTATTTATGACATGTTTTTAAATGACTGTTTTATGTCAAGAATGCTGGGGAAGCATTTTGACCGTCTTGTGGATGAGGTCGTGGAGACCTAATCTAATAAAGTTGCATCAGCTGACGGAGAGTCAATGGAGGACGTCTCGCATAGCAAGGTCGGTCGAGGTCTTGACCAGCCTCGGTTCGATTAAAATGGTGAGCTTCCGGTACGGTGGATGAGGGACCAAGGAAGTGTCCTATGAGTGAAGCGCTAGGTCACCTGCCAAGGATCCTAGAGGGTGCTGACCATACGATGCTCGGGCTGTGGGTCACCGATGATACCCACGTGTGCGTCAAGGAAGATATTGGAACAAGGAGTAAGAGTTGTTTTCTCAATTCGGGCATGGATCTGGTTGATTGACCTTACTGGTCCTCAACGGATGAGTCCATGGCTCTTTTATATGGATCCGTTGGTTGATCTTGTTGATCTTCAACGGAGATTCCATTTTGATATGTGAATATATTGCCGGTTACTGTGAGCTAAGAACTATCGAAAAGGCTCCTGGGGGGACAGGTGGTGAGCGTTCTGGTTGCCAATGATGCCATAGGTACACCGATGAAGGAAAAATTAGAAATTAGGATTCAATTGGATATTTTGGAGGATTATGATCAGTGACACTATGGTTTCATTAAACGATTGTTTTAAAGAGAGCTGATTCTGTGAAAAAGGCAATTTCATATTGGGTGTGTAAGTGGTGTGACTAATTTTAAGTTTGCATGAATATCCGGCTAGGGGGCCTGGGAACTCTTTTCCCTGGTACCCGGGACAAAACCTAACCAAATTCTTAATTGGATCCCATCACTACAGTGGTTGGGCGGTTGGCTAACCCACGGGACAAGATGGGGTTAGGCTGGACTGATGGATCCCTAAAATTGGGACTCAATTCTGTTATGGTACGATAGATAAAGTAAATCCCGGATAAAAATTGTTCTATAGAAAAGAATCAATGGTTGTGCCTCTCAACAATGAGGAAAAATGCGTTGGTCTCTATGATCCAAGTGCAATCTCTTCCTTGATCTGACTATGGGACTTACGGGTATGGTCAAATCAGTTTAGTTAGTTAAGGCTCTTCACTACGTTAGAGTAAAAATATCATGGAGGAATCGCCTATGCTTTCCGGGCGAGGGACGTTTTTTCGGGTCCGGTTTTGGAAGAACCGAGGGATTAGTCTCTTGTCTAGATATTCGTGGGCAAGGCCCCGAGTGAGGGACCCTGCTCCGCGCAAGAAGTGCTACTTTCGCTGCTAGCACTCTTGAACTCATTGCGTGGTGGGGACAGGGATCTGACAAGCATGGAGAAACGCAATGGAAAAAAAGGTTGGAAAAAAAATATTCCTCCTTTTTATAAAGCAAAACGTAATCATGACGTCAATATCGTCAGCCCTACTCGTGGCAATTCGTGAATGGACGATGACATAAGCCCTACCACACGTGGCGTTTGATCCTAAATCATGTGAGGTCAGCCCTATTATTTGACCTATATAAAGATGTCTTTTGATAATTTCCATATCGTCCCACGGCCACGGTGCAAGTCTTTTTTTTGTTCTTTTCTCTGCGCTCAAAAATTTCTCGCCTTCCATACCATCAATGGTGCGAGTATGGCCCTTACCGTCCATGGTGTGATAGCTGCATTCACCCTCCTTTGCTTTCCCCTTATCGTACTGTGAACGATTTTCAGCCAGATCACAGCAACGATGGAGGTTAAGAGTTCTCACTTGTACAATGTTGCAGATGATGTGGATGATTTATTGGTTGGAGGAGTTTAAGGGGACGAGCCCAGCGTCACAGAGCATCTCTTTGATTTGCTGAGGAGGGATGGGTAAGAGAAATCCCTTTCCCATGTAGAACCTATGTTTAACGTTTCTTTCAGTCTCTGGAGGATATTATCAAGGACATGGCAAGGACATCACTGGAGGGAGAGTGGACAGAGTATTGCAAGTTGGTCGGTGGAGGAACTATCTCGGAAGGGTCAATTACGTATGTTCACTTGTCAAGCGTTGCAGTCACCTTGTCTCAGAATTCAAGCATGTCGAAGAGGTGGGACACTTACTCAGATGATCAACGTATCAAGATATGTGTTGACATGTGCCTAGTGCATGGCAAGAGATGCAGGTTGCTAGAATATTATTTTGGGTTTGTTGCCTACCTCTTTCTTCATGCTGATAAGGAGGATTACACAAAGGAGGAGCTCAAAGGAAGGACTAATAAATCAGAACAATCCTTTATTTCAAGTGCTTTGTCTGTAGAAGAAGAGGTCCTGGACCTTGTGTCCAAGAAGAAGAACTCCTCAGCACACAAATTTTGATGTGGCAGCAGAGTTTAAGGCCTCCACCATCATTGATGAAGGAACGTCATCCGCCCATGGGGAGCGATTGACGTCCAATTTTGTCATCCCTAGGCTACCATCCTTCCTAATTAATGGGAAGTATTACCTCCTCCTCTCTCACATTCAAAAACTCTACAATTTCAGGGAGGATTACTGTCTTGCTATAATAGCAGACGGTTGTGAAGCTGCGTCCGATGTTCTCGATGTAGAGAATGAGCATAAGGATGAATTTCTCGCATTGGATACGGAAGTGACAGAAAACTTCATAGAGGCCCCAGAAGCAATGTCCTTGTGCTTTAAAAAAGCCAAGGAGAATGAAGTTTCTCTTCCTTCAGAGGAAGAATTTCAAGTCCTTCAGCAGGATATGGGCATTTCTGAGTTTGGCAAGGAACTTTCTCCCAAACTTGACCAAGAAAACAAAGAGGGCTCCATCAACCTTTGGGATGCAGCCAAGTTGGAGGAGGATGAGAACTAGAAGTTAAATTATTGCTTAAGTTTGTCTGGTTTAATTCTTATTACTTAAGTTTGTGTGGTTTAATTCTTATTGCTTCAGTCTGTTTGAATTATTTCTTACTTTAGTTTGTTCCCTCCTGGTTCTTTGTGTCAATGCAAATAGAGCTTGACGACACCGATGGATTTCTTGGACGAGGTGGTGTTGGTCGTGCAAGAGTTGGGCAAGATGCCGCCCTTGCACACTACATCTCTTCTATCGAAAAAAATATATTTATTATATATCATAGCAAGTACTCCAAGGATGCAGAGATTCTCTTACACTGAAAGTCCTATCTATATATAGGGTATGCATTTATACCTTATAATATACATAAAGTCATGCTTATAGCTGCCATCTGTATCTTTGGATACGGCCTTGGTTTTTGGCCTTCTCGAGCAGGTTATTTCCTATGTTATTCAAGCTATGCCCTAGGTGCAGGAGTGGAGGATGTAAAGTCACTCAAGGGCTATAGTCGTAAGAGGTTTTTGCGTTATAGAGGGAAAGTGCCTACGGAAGAGGGGGAGCAAGAAGAGAAGAGACTCAAGAGCAATTAGCTCTTTTCGTTGTAGATATTTTCACTTTAAATCTTCAATATAATGGAATGGTGCAATTATTTTTTATTTTCAAGTCAAAAAGCTTTACAACTTTCTTCTAAATGTTGTCTACTTCCTAAGTCAAAAATGTTTACAGCTTTATTCAAAATAATTTCAACTTCAAAGTGTTGTTTCTACTTCCAAATTCTTCCTATGCGTCTTTGTGAAGATCTCCATGCTGCATGACGTACTAGTCCTGTGCCATTGTGTTTGGAATTATTTCATGCTGCCCTTGCTAGATTACTCATACGTGCCCTTTAAAGCCATGGATAATTTTCTCCCAAAAGTGTATTTGTAAAACCAGTTAAACATCTCCTTGAGGTGATTTGTACGAGTCTTCCCTCCTCCATGCTGGGTGTTTTTAAAATATACTCTTCTAGCTCGATAGTGAGATTTCTCCATTCCTTGTGTGCTCCACATGTCTAGAGAACCATACTCATTCATGAAGTATGCACCATGAGCATAAAGAATGTGTTGCAAAAAAATTAAGACAGAGTCAGTAGTTATTCATACTCGTTTCTTAATATCCAGTAGGAAGGAGAAAATGTGTTTACCATGTAGTGCGTAATGTTGGTTTCACCCCATGTATCAACCATGGACTTCGTAAAATTAGAAAGCTCATCTTGAAATTTTTGTCACTCCTCTGTGGTGGTTGTCTTGATTTTGGTCAAAAGTTTCACCATCTTGTTGAACTCTGACCAAACCTTCTCACGTAGAATTACAAGGCTTGAATCGGTGCAGTCAAATGTTGTACATTTGCATAAATCATTCCACAAGTTCCAAGGCTTGGTTGAGTCTTTTGCATTTTCTAGCTTCTTGAGAGAACGTCTTGCTTTATTTCCACTCATGGACACTTGTTGTGCAACCTCATGATTCATGCCAGAGGTCCTTTTGTTAACAGTAATATGCACATTGCCACCATGGCACCCAATTGAGTTGAGTAGTTACTCTACTTTATAAAGAGCTTCTTCTTGTCGTTCTTTGCCTTGCATGGTAAATTCATAATCTATGTGACACTTGAGCAAACGGTCAAACACATGCATGAATGCATGCAGTGTACAGAAGTGGACATTCTTCAGTTCAAATGGAATTATAGGATTCTATTATGGGTCTCTCAAATTCTTGTTTGGCAAAGCTAGCATGTTGGTAGACAAGAAACCTCCAACCCAATTGCTATCATCATCGTCCATGGGGTCATGCTCAATATCTTGATTCTCAAGCATCCTCTTCTTTCTCGACTTTTTTTTTTTGTTTTCCCTCACCATTCTCATACACCACGAACAAGGATTTGGGGTGTTAGCACCTTCTGGACATCCAAGCACTTTATTGTCTTCAGGTCACCCCCCAAATGCCAATCCACTCTATAAGTACCCTTGCCCTCTACCTCAAGTTTTTCTCCCTGAATCTGTGCTTTGATGACAGTGGTAATCCAGGGTATCCTAACAAACATCTAAGCGAGAACTTCATGTGTCTCTTTTGGTGCTTCAAATGCCCCAAGCCACCATATCTCTTTCTCAGATTGGACACTATATGAGGGAAAGTCTATCTTGCAAATCCTCTCCCTATCAAGAGTTTGGTTGATCTCAGTATTTGCCTCAAATGTGTCTTCACTGGAAAAGACGATAACTCTAAACTTTTTTCATATGCCATAGCCTCATTCATGAGTGTGATACTCATTCGCTCTATCCTCTTTCTTTTCACAATCTGACACTCATCCATTTTCAACACAAAGCTAACTTTGTCACCTTCCATGACAAACAAAATTAAATAAGCTTTGATTTTTCATAGACTTTTTCAACTAGTTTGCAAGAGATATAAAAGTTACTTACAATTATTACATAATCCATAGAATAAGATCATAACTTTTTGAAGACGTAAATCAACAAATATATTGTTGAACTCGTAAGGAACCACAATATTACCATTATTGCCTTGCTTTTTTCCCCAAGCTCTAATGGTCAGTACATCATTGATGCAGTTGTACTCTCCAATCTTACGTTGCACATCTTCATTGCATGTCCTCTTTGCTAATCTTAATCTTCTTGGGGGGCAAGAAAAATATTTTGTGTGATGCCTTGTTTTTACGAAGTGTATCTTGCAGTAATTGATGGAGAGCCTCGTATCCTTTTGTGCTTATGCCTACTTCATCACATGCATTCTGAACTTCCTCAATGCCTAAAATGTTAGTTATATCTTTCATTATCTCATTTGCAAGTATCTATCGTACCTTCTTGTAGCGTGGATCTTGAACTATGGAAATAATGTCATGTTTTCTCATGGAACTACGTAACATATCTCCAGTATCTTGAGGACCATTATCACCACACGCATCTTTAAGAAAGGTCTTGTAATGAACTAACAAAGATTACTTATAGTAGCAATATTATAGTAACAAAGATTACTTATAGTAGCAATATTATATAATGAATTAATAGTTAATGAAAAAAATCAAACAATAGATACACTCCAATAATAATAACTTATAACCAAAAAGATGAATAGAAAACAAACCTTGCTGCATGAATTCTTTGCCACCACCAATTGCAAGTGTCTGAATGTTGTTCATTGTCCTCTTTCGCTCTCTGGCTTCCATGGGTGTGCTCTTCATACGCGAGATTGTATCCTTTGTAACTTCAGGATTTGGTCCTCTTTCTCTTTGTCCTTTCTCTGTAGCTGTAAAATATTATTCTATGCAATTTTGAGAGCTTGTTGCACACTACTCAAAGTGACTTGCAAGCTATGAATTTGTGAGTTTAGAAATTGAACCTTCCATGCATCACATATACTTAAGCATTTGCAAATCTAAGGAGCCCATTCTCACCCTCTCCAACAAAATGAACGAATGAGGGTAGGTTTGTGAAAGGTGGAGAGAAATTTGAAGAATGTTCATTAGGATATAAATACCCATCAACCCAAAGACCCACATTATAATGACCCTGCTGTCTTCTTTCTTGCTTCTCCTGTGCATTTAGACGTTCTTTTCTGATAGGTGCATATTCATTCAAGATGCAAATATGCAAGTCTACCTTCCTCACTTGTGATGAATTTGAGGTGTTTGTTATTTCTGCTAGTGCCATAGTAGACACAATGCAAGATGGTAGGTAGCTTGGATCCCAAAGAGAAGCTTGGAGAGTAAAGAGTCAAAAAATAGTCGTCTCAAAAGCTCAAGCAAGTTTGGAGCTTGGAGATACCACTTGTGCCAATGATAGTGACGAGGAAGATCATGAGGATTAAGCACTCTTCACAATGTTTTCAATGGAAACTTTGAACATTTTTCTCTATATGATTAGTAGAGGTGATGAAGCTATGCATTTTTCTTAGTTTGCAACTTAGTGTGGAGTCCTTTGGTTCCCTACCCAATTTCGGCTTTCTATGGGTGATACTGTAAGGCTAGTTTTTAGATGTTAATGGCTATTTAGGTTATAGATTACATTAGTTGTGGATAATGGGACTTGAACTTTGTAACCATGGTTTTGGTAATGGAAATAGCACTTGCAATAATTGTTGTTGTCTACATGATTTTCAAGTTTAGTCCCGCATCATGTGGATAATTCTTTTTTAACTAATAATTTTGTGCTTTATATAAAGTCAATATGTTCTCTCTCTCTTTGCCTCTCTCTCTCTCTCTCTCTCTCTCTCTCTCTCTCTCTCTCTCTCTCTCTCTCTCTCTCTCTCTCTCTCCAATCCTCATACACATTTAAAAATTGGAGGATAAAAAATAAGGTTATATCCTCCAATTTTCATAATTAAAAATTAGTTAAAAAATAGAAATATTAAACATTTACACCAGTTGAGATTAATTATTAAAAAAATAAATTACAATACTTTAACTTATAAAACTCTAGTTTACTGTAATCTTTCTCTACCCCACCTATATAATGAGGTTCCATGCAAGTTATTGAAGCAACCATTCTCTTTCTCAAAAAAGCTTCCCATTTTAAACGTAAGGAACAACATCTTCCAACATCTCTAACTCATAACTTTATGCAAAAGAAATAATCTCAAATTTCCATGTATTGACCAAAGGAAAAAATACCAAAATTATGATTTTTTCCCAAAATTCCTAAATTGGTGTTTAACTTTAAATATACAAAATCTACAGATAACAAGTTTTAAATATAGGCCTTGAACGCACGTGATATACTAGTTTTACATATGGTGAACTCCCCGAGGCTTTGGCCCTAAAGATAATATTAGATAATTTGGAAAAAATATCACACTTTGTGAAGTAGCTTTTCAATATAGTTTTGGCCATATATTGAGCATATTAACTCCAAAGTTGTCGAAGATTATAGATTTAGATTCTACTCTTAAATATCTTTCCAACGATATGTCGCATGAGGGGGTTTTGACAAAATCTTGGATAGGTTCATCCTAATCCCATTTTTCAAATGGGAATGGGATTTTTGTTCGTAGCTCCTTTTTTCACTAAACTATTGATGTAAGTGTCAACCATGGGCATGCCTATTGTAGCGCATATTTTAAGTGGTTTTCAAGCAAGGTTGATTCTTTCTAGGTTATAATGAAGGCTGCTAAAGCTTGGATTCAAAGTCAAATAAAGGGGAAAACAAGTGTAAGGGTTTACTAATTTATGCATTGGTACACATAGATATGCAAGCTTATTCAAAAAGTATTATCTTGAATATGTAGATGCAAGCCATATATGCTATAATCTCATCATGGTCACATGATTAGACCCTTGTAGAACTAGGTAAATGGAATTAGTTATGGGAAATGGAAGGATATTTGAATATCCTTGGATTTTCGCACTAATTAGTGAATCATTCGTAAAGTTATAATTTATCAATATTCTTCATTATACCCATTATTACATTCATTCTATTGTTGATGAATAAAATGGAAAGTTTCACAAGTAAATCATTTACTAGTTACAAGGCACTTGTATGCCTTTTTTGTATGTGTACATACAAGTAAACAATCAAATGTGAATTTTGTTGCAACTAGAATTGTAATCCAACTTCCCTTCTTTTGAAAGTATGTATAGTCTCTATCACTTTAGTTCATACTTTATTCTAAGAATTTGAAACAAATTTGTAGAAATATACATATAGATAAGTAATCATGCATATGATTTGGGTAAAAGTAGGGTTAGGTGCCAAGCCTTTTATCCTTTTTAGTAGTGATTATAAGCACTCACAAAGCACTCAATATTCTTCTTGACATTTTAAATATGATGTGAAATTAAGTGTTTTTTTAAAAATAGCCTACAATTGAAGGTTCTTTTGATTTACTTTTTGTAGATTATACAAAAATACCAATTAAGCCTAGTGCTTCACTACCTAAAAAACTAGGACATTGCTTTTGGGTCCACCTTACCATGCTTCCACCCATTCACAAGATCATAAAGAATGTTTTTAGAAAAAGAAATTTGATTGACAAATTTACTTCCTTGATGCATCATTATGAAAGTCTGAGATCTAAAGATTGTTAATCTTTTGAAGAATAATCTATGTAAGCATAGAGAGACTTGATCAATTTATAAATTGATCAAGTCTCTCTATGCTTACATAGATTATTCTTCAAAAGATAAATAATCTTTATAGCTCAGACTTGAATCTATGTTTAAGCTTTAAAAATTGGTAGAAAGTAAAATAATTTTTTTAATGAAGGCCCTTTTATAGACATATCATTTTAATAGATTTTATATATTTTTATTTTAGGAAAAACGTTATTGAGTGATTGCAATCTAATCAGACCCTTAATTTACTAGCAACATGCATATAATTTCGCTTTATGTGGGTTGCATAATTACTTCAAATTACTTAAAGCCTATTGGCATGCAGATATAAATAATTACTTAAAGCCTATTGGCATGCAGATATAAATAATTACTTCAAATTACTTATAGCCTACTGGCATGCAGATATGATATGATATGATAGAATATTAAATTACTATTGATCTCTATCAAGTTTGAAAATAGCCATAAAGCATGTACACAATCACAAATGACTTATGTACATGTACACAATCATAAGGCATGTACACAATCACAAATGACTTATGTTCCATGTTCTCTATTCACAATGCAAATATAATATTACTTTAAACTCCTATAAGTCTTTATCTAGTTTGAAAAATAGCTATCTACACAATTTGATGAGCACAAATGTGTATACCATGTTCTCTATTCATTATAAGAACATAATATTACTTCTATTACTATTAGTCTCAAGTTGGTTTTAAAATAGCCATGTAGCATGTACACAACTTGAACTATAATTTACTCTTAGTCTTAATCTAGTTTGAAAATAGCCATATGCGCAATGGTCCTTATTCACCATGGTTTGATTTTGTAGGGTTGTTGAGCCTTTCTAGAGCTAAAGTTTTAACATTGATCTATAGAAGCAACAAAACATGTGTACATTGCTAAAGAAGATCTTGTGAAACAATGTGCCTTTCACATTGAAGGGGGGAAAAGAAGTAGGCGGTCACATGAAGAGTGCTTATATGAATTTTAAAAAGTTGATAGTACTCATTTTAAAAATCTATTTAATAATTTTAGTCAATATCTAAGGGATTTGTGTTTAAAAGATACTAGTTTTATTTTAGGATATATGGTGAGCTCGTGTTAAAATCACATTCTCAAATTTAAAAAGGAATATAGTTGAAGTGTTATACTTTTTGTAAATATATTACTCAAAGGAACTTTTGTATTAGCCCATCTGCGAATAGTCCAAGTAAAACAATTCACCGTGCTTCAAGAAAAAGAGGACACTGAATTCTTAATGTGGTATATGCATTCATTTCAAAGGTTTTGTGATTTTGAAGGTTGTACCTTACAAATGCAAAAATAAAAAGTTGCATCACATGATTTTCGACATGTTCTTAATAGATATGCAGCTTCCTCTCTAGAACATACAATGTGCCCAACATCTCTCTCTCTCTCTCTCTCTCTCTCTCTCTCTCTCTCTCTAGCTATGCTCGATAACAACTATTTGCCAGCTTCTCTACCTCCAATCATAGTTGCTTTTTGACGAGCGTCTTGCCCATTTTTAAGCATTTTGACTGTAAAATACTTGCATTATGTTAAAATGCCCATCAATAATTACACTAAAATAACAAAAAAACATGCTATATTTCACCAAAACTGTCAATTTTTGAAGGGCAAGGGTGCCTGTCAAAAATCAAGCTTGCCTCCAATGTCTTTCTTGCCTTTAGTGTTAGCAGCTGGATGGAGTCCAAGGTCTACCACCATAGGCTTTGATGGTGGCCAACAATGAAGGTGACATGGATTGGGTGCCTTTGAGAAAACCTACGTTGAAAAAAAAGCATCATGATGGTAGATATTGTGGCTATCTTAGCCTTCTCTCTCTCTCTCTCTCTCTCTCTCTCTCTCTCTCTCTCTCTCTCTTTTCGGCCCTCCCCCTCTCTCCTCTGCTCTCTGTCCACCCCTCGCACTTTGCATTCTTTGATCACATGTGTCAAAAGAGACTTTAGTCTTTTTTATATCTATTCCGTCCAAGTGGCTAAGAAGCTAACACGTGGTAAGAGGAGGAGCCATAATTTTGAAATTTCTAGAGAAGAAGCTAACACGCTTGGGTTCATGCCTAGGAAAAGATTCACACCCCGGAAAAGACACATAAATTGAATGTGATATATATACATAAATTGAACGTGATGTATATACATTCCAAACAATACGTTGTTGTGCAGGTTTCATACTCGTATATAGTATAGATAGATATAGAAATCCTCGCAATAGGAAGGAAAGGCAGATGCAAAAATCGGATAAGTAAACTGGGGTGAGTGAAAATCGAGCAAAAAAAAATACAAGTGGACAAAACAAAAAGGATGACGTGGACAAGTTGCCTAAGGATACAACACACATTTCTCTCTCTCGACCAATTGTTACACGTGCGGAATTGTGGTTAAAGCCAGCTCACGGTTCCGTGACCCGTCCGTTCATCCTCGACTTCGCTTCATCTGAGCCTCCCCTCTTCGTCGTCCCGAAATCATCAGGATTAAAGTGGCAGCAGGAACTGAGACCCTAGATCTTCTGGGCGGGCTGACATGCCCCTCTGCAGGCTCTTCTTGTATCGATCAAGTCCCAATCATGATGGGAGCCGCCCAGCTTACAATCTTCTACTCGGGCATGGTGAACGTCTACGAGGATGTGCCCGCACACAAGGTATATATATATATATATTCGGCAGTTAGATTAACGTAATTATTAGGTGCTTAATTGTCCTGTGTGTTTTTCTGAGGCTTTAATTAATTATGCACCCCGCAGGCATACGCTATCATGCTGCTTCTTGCAAATGGCGGAAGTGCTGATCATAATAATACACCCTCCCACCTCGCAAATCAAACAAACAGGAGTAGAGCCTCTCCCCCATCGTCGTCTTCACCTATAACATCAGTCATGTCCTCACCGCCACAAAACAAGCAGCTGCAGCAGCACCACCATCACCCTATAATCAAGCGATCCCGAGCTGGTACGTTTGCAATTGCCGTCTGACTGCTCGATTTTTACACATTTCGTTCTTGTGCACTTCTCATTTCTCTGAGCTTTATGGCGCAGAACTTCCATTCGCCAGGAAGGCATCGCTTGCACGCTTTTTGCAGAATCGCGCGGACAGGTCTACAGTTAATCAATTACGTGCTTTTTTCTTTTGTAGGTCCGTGGTAGAAGAGTAAGATTTTGAGTGGTTAGGAGTATTGAAGGTGTGTATTTCTCTTGCAGAGTTCAAGCCAAGGTGGCCACTTGCCATGTAATACCGTGCAAGAAAACTTAAACCTTCCTACCATGATCACGCTTACCTCCCCATGACTGCAAAAGAAGGAATACACCACACTTACCACACTTACGCGTTGAATTTGTGTGCGAGGGTATCAAGTTCATGTCATGATGTATATTATGTCTTGATGGGTGACCACATTTTTCCCTTTTTCTTTTTTCATGTCGACGCTCAAAGCATTTCGAAAATACTTTACTTCCTATCCAAGTTCGTTAGCCAGGCAAAATCATTTGGTAGATTTCTTCATAAGAAGGTATATATATATATATATATATATATATCTTTATTGAGGCCGTAAACCAGTACACACGAGAAAAAATGGTTAAACCCAACACACGCACATGGTAATTGCCATTGGCCAACCGGTACGCAAGAAAAGAATATTGCACAAGTGTATGATGATAGGCCCTCCTTAATAATGATTTTTGTAAAAAAAGGTTTTTCACCATATTAATGATTTTTGTAAAAAGAGGTTTTTCACCATATTAAGGATTTTTGTAAAAAGAGGTTTTTCACCACTCCGATCGCAGCCAGCAACAAGCGGGGATCGAATCTAGGCAACTACTAGTCGTGAGCTAGAGACTCTATACATATGGATGCACTGTATTGGTGCATAGTCTATGCATAAGACTATCACATAATCTTATGCATAAGAATCTATATAGTCTATGCATGACCTTACACATAAGAGTATAAAGATCTATTCATAAGCCTCTTTTGCATCGTTATATGCATAATACTATCGCATAGTCTTATGTATAAGACTCTATACATAATACTATCACATAGTCTTATGAATAATACTATGCATACGAGTCATATGTGCATAAGACTATAAGAGTCTATGCATAGTCTATATGCGTAAGCCTGATCTTATGCATAGTCTTATGCATGGAGTATAAAAGTCTTATGCAGTCTCATGCATAAGAGTCATATGCACAAGAGCCTATGGAGTCTATATGTATACTCTTATGCATAAGACTCTATGCGTAATACCATTCTCTAGTTTATGCATAGTCTTATGCATAAGAGTCTATGTATACTCTTATGCATAAGAGTCTATGCATAATACGATCAACTCCTATGCATAATACTATCGCATAGTCTTATCCATAAGAGTCTATGTAGAGTCTAAGCATAATAGAATGTATAATAGTTTTATGCATAAGACTCAAGAGTATAAGAGTCTATACATTGTCTTATGCATAATGCATAAGAGTCTATACATACTCTTATGCATAAGTCTCTTTTGCATACTCTTATGTATATAAGTCTTTTGCTCAGTCTTATGTATAAACCGCAATGCTTAACTCTTTTGTGTAGTCTTATGCTCCAACTCTATGATCACGTAGTTTTTTGTATGAATGATTTCTAAAATACAATCGTGTATGCATGTATTGCATATTCATCCTCTTATGTATTGCATATTCATCCTCTTATGTATTCTAATTTTCCAAGATTTTATGATCTCTTCCTCGAGCACTACAACACATCGGGGGCACAAGAGCATTTTAGTAGCGTTTCTACAACGTTTTCAGAAAAAAAATGTTGGGGCTATTAACACTACTGAGCAACATTTCTAGCAGTGAAAAATGGTGCTACATGTAAAAAATAAAACACTACTCAAGCAGGGCCTGCAAAAAGTAATCTTGCTTCTTTTGCCGCCATGTCGATTTTATCTTTTGAATATCCTAAACTTGATACTTTGAGTTTTTTGAAGGTTAATGTCTAATCTATCACTTCTACCTCTCCTACCCTATCCTCCTCAAGCTCAAGCACGGTATGTCTTCTCTTTTCCTTCATCTCCTATGCAAATAAGCGTCCCGTAAAAGCTTTCTTGTGAGTATTTTATTCTCTTTCCTCTCTTTTAAGTTTTTCTTTTCTTCTTTTTTCCTTCTGATCATTGAAACTTAACCCTAACCCTTGGTTCTACATAGAAACCCTAATAAAGAGCTTTGATGGAGAGCTCTCCATCAAAGCTCTTTATTAGGGTTTCTATGTAGAATCTAGGGTTCCTAGGATTAAGCTGCGATGGGAAGGAAAAAAAATATTCAATAAGTTTTCTATGTTATGCAAAAGATTTCTATTAAGATTAGGGTTTTGTATATGCTTTGTATTAGGGCTAGAATTCGGGTTACTAATACTTTTTTTCTTAATTTGGTTTGATTTTTTAGGTTATGGACACATACAAGCCTCATAAGATAAGAGATCTCTTTATTTTATGTTTCCTCTCTTATACTTTTACATGTTATAGGGCCCTTGTAAGCTTTAGGGCTTTTAAGATCAGGGAAGGAAAAAAAAGATTCAATAAGTTTTCTATGTTATGCAAAAACTTTCATTAAGATTTCTATTAAGTTTAGGGTTTTGTATATGCTTTCTATTCGGGATAAAATTAGGGTTACTAATACTTTTTTCTTAATTTGGTTTGATTTTTTAGGTTATGGATACATAAAAGCCTCATAAGATAAGAGATCTCTTTCTTTTATGTTTCCTCTCTTATGCTTTACATGTTATAGGGTTTGTAAGCTTTAGGGCTTTTAAGATTAGGGTTTGTTCTTTTTTCTTCCCTCTGTGGGGGATAGCGTTTTGAAAGCTATGCTTCTCTCAAAAGGTGGCCATATGTCTTAGCCTCATGCATGAGGGTATGGCATAAAGCTTATTCCCTAGCCTCATGCATAAGTCTTATGCATGATACTTATGCATTAGCCATATGCATAAGCCTCATGCATGAGATTTATGCATTAGCCATATGCATAAGCCTTATACATGAGGCCTATATATTAGCCATATGCATAAGCCTCATGTATGCAACTTATGCATAAGCCTCATGCATGAGGCTTATGCATGAGCTTCATACATAAGCTTGAGGCTTATGTATAAGGCTTATGCTTTAGCCATATGCATAAAGCTTATGCATGAGCCTCATGCATAAGCCTCAAGATTATGCATAAAGCTTATGCATGAGGCTTATGCATTAGCTATATGCATAAGCCGCATGCATAAGTCTTATGCATTAGTTGGTTGCTCTATCAACATGCACTAGGAGCTTCCACCAATGCATACCATGTACTTCCTAGGCATGCTAGTAGCTATCCATCCATGCACCGGGTAGCTCTTAATACATACTGGGTGCTATTGGCATGCACTAGGAGCTTCAAATGCATTCCGAGTGCTACTTAGGCATGCCGATAGCTTCCAAGGCATGTCGAGGGCTACCTAGATATACCGGTAGCTTCCAAAGCATGTTGTAGCTTCCAAGGTATGCTGATAGCTACCTAAACATGTTGGTAGCTGCCGACATACACTGATAGCTCCTAATGCATGATGGGTTCTATTGGCATGCACTAGGAGCTTCCAATACATGCCGGTGGCTTCCAATGCATGTTGGATGCTACCTAGGCATGCCAACAAAAAGTGCTATACCTGGCATGCATTAGGAGCTTTGAAGGTATGCTAGTAGCTACCTAGGCAAGTTGGTAGCTTCCAACGCATGTTGATAGAGCTACCTAGGCATACGTGTTGAAGTAGGCACTTGTTAGTGAGGATTGAAAGAATTATGTCGACTTGCAAGGCTAATATAGATATCTTCATCACTAAGGATTGAAGATAATTGATTTGTGAAGATAGTGGCGTCGTTTGGAGAGGTTTGTAATTTGAAGGAAAATTCCAGGCAATGGGTTGTACCATTGACCAGGATTTCGTCCACCATGGCCGTCCCATCCACAATGTATATGGAAGTTGTTGATTGTGAGGCTTTGGTGTAAATGTTCTCCAGTGCATGAGTATGGATACGTACTCATGGAGCAACTACTACATTAATTGAGCCAAAAGAATAGTAAGAAGTAAGCTTAACAATTATATAGTGGCTATTGCGTGATCTGGCTTAATCCGTGATGATGAGGCTTAAATCATGACAGTGCTGGTTCTTAAGCCATGAGACTGTATTTCTTGAGAAACCTGAACTCGTGTTATTACAGGATTTTTGGCCGTGAGGGGTTATTTCGTGAGATGGCCTAATTCAATGAAGTTGTAGGTTTTGACCCCAAGGGTTTTTTATTTTATTTTATTTTATGGGTCATGTAGGTAATGATTTGCAAGCAACAGCTTCTTGTGTGCTCATTTCTCACTTCCAAAGGGGTGACAAGAGCATTGTTATTTTTTTCTTGATGTGCTCCTAAGTCTCCGTATTGATTCTTGAATTTGCTGAAATGATCTCGAGGCAGTAGGGAAGACTGTTAATGGTTTGCTTGAACAGACAAGCTCTTGTGTTGGTGCTAAATGCATGAGAGTGGTCGAGTGATTTGCTTGCCATTGCTTGGGCCTCCATTCTTGTCAAACTTTAGGTGAATTTGTTGGGGTTGAAGTCGGTGGTGAGGTTTTCTTCACATTGTTCAATTTTGGCAACCATATGATGGAATTACCATCATAGTATACTTGTTGTTGAAGTACATGCACAGACACCCATGTTTGACGAACACTGTAATTTGGTTGTTGCCATATATATAGGCAGTGATGTGTGTGAACACACTTAGGATCGCTGGGGCACTTTTTTCCTCTTTAGGAGGTTTTTTCCCCCGGCTTGTATATACGCCCATCATTCTAGGGCTAACTTATCTTTTGTACATTGACACAATCTATTACATTGTGTGTTGTGTGTATTATTGCTTCTTCTTCTCCAAGCTTTGTGTGCTTTCCTGCAACCCTAATTCCAACAATTGGTATTAGAGTAGGCATTGGCTCCCAAAGCTACGTCGCTAGCACCCTCCGACTCACGTTCTCCGATTGAGGTGAGCTTTTCACGAGTGCTTGCAGGTTTCTATACTCTACAAATTAGCCCGTAGGACATTGCGTTCTCAGAAATTGCATCTGAGGCCGTTTCGGGCTCCGTTTTTGCATTGCAAGTTCTGCACAGGTGTTTTCGCGTCATTTTGTGCAGGAATTTTGGTGCAGAAATTTCGACAGTGCAGTTTTCTGCAAAACAGGCATACGTATTCTATTGTGGACCGTGCTACATAGCACGAGTTGTTTTCTGTTCAGTCTTTGCTTCATTACAAGTAGCTTTTGCATCAGTTTCAATCAATGGCCATGGCTGATAACAACAATGATGTATTTTGCATGTTGTTTGCTGATGACAAATTGGATGGAGACAGCAACTACCCACTTTGGGCATATATGATGCAGCATGTTTTGGTTGCAAAAGGAGTGTGGAACATTGTGCAGGGTATGGATGTACGTCCAGGTTCTATGGATGTAGGATCTATTGAGGATGTTGCAGGTTCTAGCAGCTCTACTGTTGCTGCTGTTTCACTACTGAATAAGCTCGTTGGGATGGTAAAGATGCGCAGGCTCATGCCTTGACTGCACTTTCTGTCAAACGTAACATCACTCCACATATTCGTTCAGCTAAAACAGCAAAACAGGCTTGGGATATTCTAGCTGGTTTGTATGCAGGTCGTAACGAGGCAAAAATCTCTTACCTGCGTAAAGAGCTAGAATCGAAGATTATGTAGGAAGATGATGACATGAATGTTTTTCTTGCTAAGATTAAAGATCTCAAGGAACAATTGATTTCTGCAGTGAGATTATTCCTGATCGTTCTCTTGTGCAGACTGTTCTTGATGCTTTACTTGAGTCATATCAGACTTTTGCTTCCACGTGACTTAGGACCGTCGGGGCACTTTTTCTCTCTTTAGGAGGTTTTTTCCCCCGGCTTATATATACGCCCATCATTCTAGGGCTAACTTATCTTTTGTACATTGACACAATCTAATACATTGTGTGTTGTGTGCATTCTTGCTTCTTCTTCTCCAAGCTTTGTGTGCTTTCCTGCAACCCTAATTCCAACATTGGTGGCCGATGTTCTTGGTGTTGAGGTTTTCTTCTTTGTGCAAGCTTAGGGGACTTTGTGATGCGCTTGGGTACCCAAGCTTTGGTATTTCTTTGGTAGTATCCTTGTGCTTGCAGTAGCAGTGTTTTTGGTACCCACACTTGTTGCATTGGTGGAGTTCTTTGAGGAACTTGTACAGGCTTTTGTGGACGGTGTGGTGGAGTACTTTTCTTTTTCCTTGCCTTTCGAGTGCTACATTAAGGAAGAGGTTTTGACTGTCGAGGCACCCAAATTTGATTCACACCTTCATAGTAGCCTTGAGCTACAAGTAGTTGCTTCTCCACCCACATTTTGATACTATTAAGATATCGAGTCTTGGTAGAGTTTTCTTTAGGGTTGATGTGGAAGATTTGGGGCCCTCCTTGACTTTGGCTGGTGCTGAGGTTTTAGGTTTGAGACTCATGGTGGGCATTATTGATGATGATGAGGTTAGAGTCTCTTGTGGAGTGGCTATCAATGACGAGGCCTTTGAGCATGTGGTTGTCTCCTTTGATGAGGTTTGTCGATGAAGATGCATAGGATTTGGGGCATTTCCTTTGTGTTCTCTGTTAGAGATAGATGGTTGGTGGACTTTGGAAACTTCTTCAAGAATAGCTACTACTGATTGGGAGGTTTTGGCATTAAACTTCGTAGGTGAGGATGGGGTTGAAGGAGTAGAGGCTTTGTCAGAGTCATTTATTGATGTAGATGGTAGGTCATTGTGTAGAGGGGCTTTTGTGGAAGAGACTTGTATCCATTTGCGTTCAGCATTATAGATATCCATTAAGGTTGGATCCTCTTCCTTGCAATATGGTATTGCCAACTTTTTGTCGTTGACCATCACGATGACTCTATCGCTAGCAAAGCACAGTGATGCTTGGACAGCAACAGTCCATTTATGCCCCAAGATTAAATCTGCTTCCAATACATGCTTAACCATAAACAACTTGCAATTGAGGGGGTTAGTTTCAATATACATTGTATGTTCAAAGTACCCCAAACATGGCATGTTCAAGTGTTGTGTAAAGTTTATTCTTTCAAGATAGGCCATAAGTGTTGGTTGACCTAACAAATCCCATAGCTCGAGGGTCATGAGATTGTGTTCTCGTGTTGGATAAAGCTGTGCTTGAGCTGTGGTGATTTTATTTGTAATTTCCAATCCAACCAAAATCCTAGGGATCTTTTCAGTAAGATATGTTGGAAGTTCCTACTTCTGCAAGGTTCTTCCTCCCGTAATGGCAATTCTACATTGCCTATAGGAGTGTTCAAGGTGACTATTTGCATGGATTCATCTAGTGAATACAACGATTCACTTATCCAAACTCCACCAAGAATGACATCATACTCAAGGGAATCTAGGGTAACATGGAATGTAAATTCCATATTTCCCTCGATTGTTTTGAGGAGTGTATCTAAAGTAACTTGGAACTTCATTGTTTTGTCCCTTGGCTCGTTGTGCAAGACTATTGCTTATTGTAAGGATGAGTTTAGGTTGTCCCAATGATACCCAAGTGTCTATTGTCACGATGTTATGACTAGCTCGAGGGCTAATCAATGCGTGTTTGTGCTTAACATCATTGCCTATAGGGAAATCCAACCATACCATGATAGAATCTTCCAAAGGAACCATGGGTGGATCGGTTATTATTTTGTCTTCAGATCTCATTTCTGTTTCATACTCCCATTCACTTTCATCCTCATCTTGGTTTTTCAGCTTTTTTAAGAGTACCCAATGCGTACATTGGCACACTTGGCCCTATCAAAATTCTTAATGAGGTCTGTTTGGAAACTTGCGAATCCTCACAGTCCTATTTTATGGAGTTCTTTATGTCTTTGTATAACTCAGGTTGAGCCCTTAAAGGTGCAAGTGCCGATGTGAGGTTGTCTTTATCATGAGAGAAGAGCATTCCTTCGAATGAGTTTTTGAGAGATTGTTTTAATCTTGTAAGGGAATTATTGAATTTCTCGCGTGCTTTCTCAAGCGTATAGTTCATACAATCTGTCCCAAATGACTCTTCTATGTAGAGAGTATGTCTTCCTCTTAAAAGGAAAAGCGGTACTCCTCCTGGCTTTATATTTTGGTTGCTATTTTAGAATTGGCATTATGAGGCTCAATCACAACCAGTGATCCCGTATTACATTCAACCAAGCTAAGCATGCTCTCCCAAGCTTGCTTTTTGCATTCCACATTTTTCATGTGATCATTTTTATCCATTTGGGGTGGCTGGGTGGGTTCTAGTTTCTTGGTCTATGTGGTGCACTGAGTGAAGAGTAAGAACTTGTTTCATCCTCACTTAGTGTGTACTAGAACTTGTTTTATTCTCTAACTTTCTTTGGTTTGTCAGTTTTTCATTATGTTTACCCATGTGATGAGATCGCTTTTGGATTTTTGCTTCTTTTCAACATTGATCGAATGTTTTCGGATTGGATACAATGATCAAGTTATGTATAAGCTATTATTCTTTAAGCCCATCATGAAACATCTCCTCAATTGAACATCGTTTAATTTTTCCCATGACTCACAACGTGAGTCCAAGAGTTTTATCCTAAGGATAAAATCTCTAATGGATTCATTTGGTTGACGCTCAATTGAATAGAGTTATGTTATGGCACTCCACCGATCACCTTGTCTGAAAAATCCATGTATAAAGGCTGATTTCATCACCATGCGATGAACCATCGACTAGCTTTTCCTTCTAAGCATAAGTTCAACGCATGTACCTTAGTGGGGAAGTTGGGATTTCCAAAGGCTTCACATCCCTATTCAAACATTTGAATGAATTGAACATGGTCTGTTGTTCTGCCATATTTGTCCATAATTTTGAAAATATTTACGGTCGTATTTATGTATGAGTCAATGAGGCCATATGTGAGTGCTCTTGTTGGAAGAGACTGAGTTCTTGGGCCACCTCCCTTCTTAGACTAGTCAGTATGTCCAAGGTGTGGGCATTCAGAAAAGGGTTGGTACTTATAGGATTTGCGGGAATGTTAGGCAAGGGGCTAAAGTCCAATGGAATCGAAGTGACAGGAGGTGTAAAACCCGATGACATGCTTGTTATAGGCATGGCCAATGGCATTAGGAGGTGAATTTACGGCATAGATCTCAATGGCTCTAAGATGTCAGCCATTGGGTTTAGTCCTTGTGTAATCCCTGGCAATCTCTCTATTATCGTAGCCATGTCAGAGTGCCTAAATGCTCCTTAATGAGCAATCACAGTTTTATTTTTTAAATTCTCCCACAACCCGTTACAGCCTCAAGAGGCTTGGCGTACTCTTCGTTGGATCAAACGGGTGTCTGTTCACCCTAATTAGCTTAGGCGCTATACGCATGTGAACGACCTCTAAGATATTTTTCTGGAAAAAGCGTATACTAGGAACTTCCCAAATGGAAGAAGAGGTCCTAAAACCTATTTTCTATCACTTTCTCAAGACGAAAATTTTTTTTTGAGAATTTTTTCCACATTTCGCAGCACGTTTTTGAGGGTGTTCCAAAATGAATTTTGAAAAACTCTGTATGAGGAAGTTGTAGTATTTTGGAGTACTACAACTTTGTTTCCCTGAGTCATCTATGATTTTGTCGTTTATACCCTCAAAAGGTAGTCCGAATATGACTCGTCGTTTTCGCACTAATTTTTACGATTTTTCGTGGTTTTTTGGGCTGTTTGCCTCAATTTTCGAGATAAATTTTGAGACTGCTGGTCAGAGGCCAAAATGGTCGATTTTGACTTCGAACGCCTAGTCCAAAGTCGAAGAGCTCGATGTGAACTTTTCAATGAGCCCTAGAGCGCCTTTATCGGATATACGGTTTAGGAGATACGGGCCTCCAAACAGGGGTGTTTTCCAGAGTCCTCATGTCAACAGACCACGAGTTTTATAAATTTTGAATTCTATTTGACTGATTTGTTTTTTTTTTTGGGCTTGTGAACTCTACTTCCGTAAAATTGCAGAAAATGGTTCACGCCGTGAACCGGACTTCAAGGATTATTAAATTTGATTGATTTTTTTTTTGGCGCGTGCAACTTTAGGTTTTCACGCCGTGAATCAGACTCCACGGAATATTAAATTTGATTTTTTTTTCACGACGGTCGGACTTCCACGATGGACTTTTTCACGGCTTGCACTTTCACGGCCAGACTTTCTTTCACGGCGGTCGAAATGCTTTTCCCAGAATTTCTTTCATGCCCAGAATTTTTTCACTCGAATTTCTTTCACGACTAGTTTTTTTTTTAGTCTAGTGGGAAATACCAAATTCTCTTGAGAGGGATATTTTTTGAATTTAAAATGAAAGGGATGTGGGCATTTTCCCAAAAAGATAAGTGGGAATCAAAAAAGTCTACCTTTTAATGACACCCCTTACACCCTTCATAAATGATCCCCAAAAAGGATAATTTTGACAACTCATGAGCATCTACTCATTAAATGCTCATTAGCCTCAATGAGTTATGTAAAGAAAGTGATTAATCACCCTTAGGAGATTAATTAGACTCTTAATTATGGCCTCCTCTTTTAAGGCAAAATTAAGCAAGGAGAGTTGGATTTCTCCAATTGATGTGATTAGGTGTTTTAATGCATCTGGATGCTCTCAAAACACTCAAAAACACCAATTTCGACTACTCACATGATCCATTTAGACCCCAATTAACACATTTTCTCATTTTTTGGCCTTTTGAACAAGATTAATCACACTTAATGATAAAAACCAATCCATTAAAAGAAATTAGTCAAATTCAAGGATTTTTTGACGGTTTTAAGAAATTTTTTGATAGATTAAGCTACTCCTAATGCTTGCTAACACTCTAATCCAACAATTTCAATAACAAACACGCAATTAAACTAAAATTAATGATCTTAGTTCTATGTTTAAACTAAAGAGAGCTAGCATTCACTAAGAATTACATTCTATTGCATTGTTTGATGCAATGGATGCATTCTAAGAACATGAAAAAACACAAAAACAACAACAAAAATAATAAATTAAACTAAATATTAATAAGCAAAAAGCATTCCTTTAAAAAATAAAAAAGAGAGCTATTCTACACCAAATCTCACACAATTCAAGAGCGAGTGGTAGAAAGATAGGATGAAGTACTAAGTGATGTACTTTATGGATATATTATGAGAGTAGTCATTGTAATAGCATTAGGCCTCTTATGAGCCTAAAGTGCTCGGCTGGCCACAGTTTAAGTGAGTGTGTACACTTATGGCCACATGTATATAAGTGAATTTCTCTCATAATATAACATACTCTCCCATTGTGCAATTCAATCTTGATCTTACTAATCTCTCTCCCTAATCCATGCTAGTGAGTGTGTGTGAGCGAACTGAGGTGAGAGAAGGGACGAGGACCTGTGGTGCAACACGAAGATGTGACAATGCTCATGGGAGATGTGGTGGAATTGCTTCTCAAGGAGTTGTAGAGCTTGGAGTCCTCAAGAGTTACGAGCTCAGCCATTGAAAAGATCCTCATAACAGTTGCAGTTTACCAGGTAATCTCTTTTTTGGTGTTTCAAGGAGGATTAAGGTGAGCTATAACATTTTTGGCACCGCTGTCGGGGAGCCATCCCTTGGCTTTTTCCATTGTTTTTTCTCTAATATACGTATAATCCATTGCCGATTATCTTGATTAATGGTTTTCCATGAAAAAGATGTGAATTTGATGGTGAATTGTGTGTAGAATAGCTCTCTTTTTTATTTTTGAAAGGAATGCTTTTTGCTTAATTTTTAGTTTAATTTATTATTTTTGTTGTTGTTTTTGTGTTTTTTCATGTTCTTAGGGCTTGCACATAGTTTGTATTAGGCTTAATTTGCATCCATTGCATCAAACAATGCAATAGAATGCAATTCTTAGTGAATGTTAGCTCTCTTTAGATTAGTTTAAACATAGAACTAAGATCATTAATTTTAGTTTAATTGTGTGTTTGTTGTTAAAATTGTTGGACTAGAGTGTTAGAAAGCATTAGGAGTAGCTTAATCTTTTAAAAAAATTCTTAAAACCATAAAAAAACCCTTGAATTTGACTAATTTCTTTTAATAGACTGGTTTTTGTCATTAAGGGTGATGAATCTTGTTCAAAAGGCCAAAAAATTAGAAAATGTGTTAATTGGGGTCTAAATGGATCATATGAATAGTCAAAATTGGTATTTTTGAGTGTTTTGAGAGCATTCAGATGCATTAAAACACCTAATCACATCATCTTTTTCATCAATTAGAGAAATTTGACTCTCCTTGCTTAATTTTACCTTAAAAGAGGAGATCATAATTAAGAGTCTAACTAATCCTCTATTTTAAATTAATTTACATAATTTTTTATGCATAAAGATTAGCATTCCCTTGCTCTATCCAATGATGTGCTCAATTGTATGAATTAATTAGGGATTGGTGGTTAATTAGAGTCCTTAATTAGTATAAAAGAGGAAAAGATTAGTGAAAGGATTAATCTTGGATTAATCCTTACTCACTTTTTTACATAACTCATTGAGGCTAATGAGCATTCAATGAGTAGATGCTCATGAGTTTTCAAAATTATCCTTTTTGGGGATCATTTATGAAGGGTGTAAGGGGTGTCATTAAAAGGTTGACTTTTTGGGGGTCATTTATGAAGGGTGTAAGGGGTGTCATAAGGTTGACTTTTTTGATTCCCACTTATCTTTTTGGGAAAATTCCCATATCCCTTTCATTTTAAATTCAAAAAATATCCCCCCCTCCCCAAAGAAAGGGAAATTTGTATTTCCCACTAGACTCCAAAAAAAAAACCGACCGTGAAAGAAATTCAAGCAAAAAAATTCTGGCCGCCGTGAATGAAATTCTGGCAAAAACATTTCAGTCGCGTGAAAGAAAGTCCGGCCGTGAAAGTGCATGCCGTGGAAAAGGTCCCGTCGTGAAAGTTCAGGCCGTGAAAAGATCCGCCGCCGTGAAAGTGCCAGTTGTGAAAAAGTCTGTCTCGTGGAAGTCGACGTGGAAAAAAAATCAAATTTAATATTCCGTGGAGTCCGGTTCACGGCGTGAAAACCTAAAGTTTCCCGGTTCACGGCGTGAACCATTTTCTGCAATTTCACAGTACTAAAGTTCACACGCCAACAAAAAAAATCAAAAAAAAATCAAAATTTATAAAACTCGTGGTCCGTTGACGTGAGGACTCTGGAAAACACCCCTGTTTGGAGGCCCGTATCTCCTAAACTGTATATCCGATGTAGGCACTCTAGGGCTCATCGAAAAGTTGACATCGAGCTCTTCGACTTTGGACTTAGTTGTTCGAAGTCAAAATCGACCATTTTGGCCTCGGACCACAACAGCCTCAAAATTCACCTAGGAAATTGAGGCAAAAAAACAACCCAAAAACCACGAAAAATCGTAACCTTTTGAGGGTATAAACAACAAAATCATGGATGACTCAGGGAAACAAAGTTGTAGTTCTCCAATAATACTACAACTCCCTCATACAGAGTTTTTCAAAATTCCTTTTGGAACACTCTCAAAAACATGCTGTGAAATATGGAAAAAATTCTCAGAAAAAATTTTCGTCTTGAGAAAGTGATTAAATATAGGTTTTAGGACCTCCTCTTCCATTTGGGAAGTTCCTAGCATACGCTTTTTTCATTTCATATGCGTATAGCGCCTAAGCCATTTAGGGCGAACAGACACCCGTTTGATCCAACGAAGAGTACGCCAAGCCTCTTGAGGCTGTAACGGGTTGTGGAAGAATATTAAAAAAAAAACTGTGATTGCTCATTAAGGAGCATTCAGGCACTCTGACATGACTCGCTCATAATATACTCCGTCATACCATTACGGGTGCCTGTCCAAGTTGTAGCTTTTTGGACACTATTGCTTCATAGCTTGAATATGAACCTTTGGTATATCCGTGAATCCTTGATGTAAGATAATGGTGGTAGCTCTTGTTAATCCTAGAATTAGATTAACATCGGTAGCTTCCGACATGCACCGGTAGTTCCTAGGCATGTCAGTAGCTTCCAAGGCATGCTGGGTGCTACTTAGGCATGCAGGTAGCTTTCAAGGCATGATGGGTGCTACCTAGGTATGCCGGTAGCTTCTAAGGCATGCCAAGTGCTACCTTGTATGGAGCTTCCAAGCTTCTAAGGCATGCTAGTAGCTACATATGCATGTTGATAGCTACCGACATGCACCGGTAGCTCCTAATGCATGCCGGGTGCTACCGGCATACACTAGGAGCTTCCAATGCATGCCGCGTGCTACCTAGGCATGTCTGTAGCTTCCAATGCATTCCGGGTGCTACCTAGACATCTCAGGTACTACCTGACATACATTAGGAGCTTCCAATGCATGTCGGGTACTACCTATATATGTCGATAGCTCCCAATGCATGTCGGGTGCTCCGAGCATGCACTAAGAGTTTCCAATGCATGACAGGTGCCACCTAGGCATGCCGATAGCTCTCCCTACATGTCAGGTGCTATCTAGGAATGCCACTGAAATTTTGATGTTGTGCAACAAAAGAGTAACGGTCCCATTGTAGCAAGTAGCAGCGTTTCAAGTAACGAAATAGGCTCGACATATCCATGCCCTTATAATCATCAAAGCGTTGTAATTTTCATTGCTAGACCCATATTCTGTTGTAGTAGAGCTCTCTTCATTTCCAATAAGAGACTTCCACCACCATGCTCTTTGCTATCGCACCCTAGGGTGCTTGGAAAAACTAAATATTTATATATATATATATAGATATAGATATAGATATACATACATACATACATACATACATACATACATACATACATACATATATATATATACATCTATACATATATATATATATACATACATACATACATATATATATATACATATATATATATATATATGTGTGTGTGTGTGTGTGTGTGTGTGTGTGTGTGTGTGTGTGTGTGTATGTATATGTGTGTGTGTGTGTGTGTGTGTGTGTGTGTGTTGTTTCTACCCAGGTTTCGTGTGGAGAAGACAGTAGCCCAAACGCTGGAGCGGCTCCAGGTCCTCAACAATATAATTGATGCTCTCAGCAATGTATATATATATATATATATTTGTGTGAAGAAGTATTTCTTGCTTTCGAGCATCTTTTCTTCAGTCTCTTCTAAGTGTCAGTACCTATTGTGGTATCAATGGTAGAATGGGACAAACGGAGGCTAGTGAAGATTTTATAACCCCACCTTATTCTATTTTGCTAAATTTATATATGTATGTATGTATGTATGTATTTATACAGAGTCAATATATTGGTATAATCATTAGTATTTCAACGATTATTTTTACGACTATATCGACATATATATGGATGCCTGCTTATCCCAACATTTTACTGACAATGCTTTGATCAATGACGGGGGAGGATAAAGGAAACAAATTCTAAGTCAAAAATGTCAATACAAGTATTGGTATAGATTCATTCCCTTGTAGTGTTTGCCACATATAATATTTAATAATAAGTGTCATACAAAGGCATAGTGACTATAAAAGTTGTAATAATTATGAGAAACATGACCACACCCAAACTCATTTAGGTAAGTTAAGAGTTTTGGGCAACCAAGTTGTTATGACCTGCTTCTACCCCTTCAAAAACTCTCTCATTCACGAAGGAGTGAAAATAGAAAACAACCATCGTGAGGATACTTACCTTGCTTTCAAGCTTAAGACATCCACGATGTTCAAGTTGGGCACCTTCACGAGGCATTTTCATAGCAGTTTTCATAGTGATTAGCAAATGATAAGACCTTAGATTAAGCTTTAACTCTTACCACATCTTTTATACTTCACCTTTACTTACTTGGTAACAAAGTAGAATCATCCACACCTAAATCTATGGCTAATTGATTGCATACAAACATTATAGGAAGGAAACTCATCCATTTGAGCTACACCAACACAAAATTTCAAATAGCTAGTATCTCTTAAATGGTGTGAAATTTGAAGAAAGTTAAAACTAGAAAGTTGTAGCTAATCATATGCACCATCATCCTACAATCCACCATGGTTATGCAATAGTTTCAAGATCTCACCCACCACTAATTAAGCTCAAATATTATTATATACCCAACTTAATTTGTTGTAATTAGAGTGAGTAATATAAGAATAGAAAGGTGCTTTAAGGGCTGATCAACAACCCAATTAGGTATTGAGGGATTGAGTTAATTCCCCCATGTGTTTAGTTTATTTTTGTGTCCAATCTAATTGTTATATTCTATTGTAAATTCTCTCTATTTGTGTATTTAATCTTGATATTCAATCAAGTTAACCTTTATTTTACAATATCTCAGTACTCTAATAGTGTTATCTAGCTTGTACTACTTTCTTAAACATGGTATCAAAGAACAAACTATGGTAAACCCTCTGTCTTTGTGTTAATTGAGAAATTATAGGAAGTATTTCATGTCATTACATTCCTTCTCTCATCTCATAATGGCTCCAAGTGATCTCTCTCCTTGGTGATGCAAGCAAGCTTGATAAAAATAACTATAGTGCATGCACGTTTAAAATATAAGCTTTACTAATTACTAAGAACATATGGAAGAGTGTGACAAGTGAAGCCCATGGTGGAGAACAAAGGAATGATAAGGATAGAAGAGAAACAAGCTCAAGGCTTCAACAACATCAATGTCAATGACAACATGGTTGGATACATTTAGAAGTGCTATAAGTGCCAAGGAAACATGGGACATTTTCGTAAATATGTTTGAAGGTGTGCTATGCATTTAAGGACTAAGTGCCAAGGAAACATGGGACATTTTGGTAAATATGTTTGAAGGTAAAAGTACCATTAGTGCTATGCATTTAAAGACTAAGATTACTAACACTCCAAATAATTCAAATGAAATTATATACGATTATCTACTAAAGCTCAAGAACATCTAAGATGAGCTTATAGCAATGGGTGAAATAGTCAAAGATGAAGAGATGACACAAGCAATCCTCAAGAGAGTTAAGAGATGACACAAGCAATCCTCAAGGGAGTGAATAAGGAGTGCAAGAAATTTCTCTATTTCTATCAATCTTGAAGACCTTACATCCCTTCTACTTCAAGAAAAAAAAAATGTCATTGGAAGACACACCCAACTCAAGCAAACAAGAACTTACATTCTATGGAGGAAGAGAAAGATCCAACTTCATAAGTAGAAGTGGAAGAGGACAATACCACAACTACAACCTAAGAGGTCCACATGAAGCTTCAAAATACCCAATTGAAGCTACAAACTCATGGGGAAACCACAATATCAAAGAGGAAGAGAAACTATAGAGTATCAAGAGACAGAAGCTATGGACAAAGCTATGGACAAAGTAGTTGAGGAGTATGCAACTATTGTGGAATTTTAGATCATTGGGAAAGAATTTATGCAAGAAGAAGCTAGCAAAAAATGGATGACCCCAATCACAAATGGACTAGCCAACAATCAAAGTTCAATCTATGTAGCATCAAGTTCAAATCAGCCCCAATGTCAGGTGTTTCTCTCTATGTACATGGGAAATCTATAACAAGTTATAGAAGATAATTAGTGTTTATTGACTTAGGAGCTGAAATTTAAAATTTTGATTTTAGTTGTTTAAAATTTTGAAAAAGGTGATGATTTAAGATTCAATTTCAAAGGATTCTTTGTTGAGGATGAAAATAAGAAAGTTTTTACATATGGAGAAAGAGTTGGAAGAATTTTGAGCTGAAATTAGATGATTACCACCATGCTCATTTCTCATCTTAGACCACATCAACCTCACTTAGTCTTTACCATAAAAGAATCATGTGCATGAAAAGAGGTGGTCTTGTGTAAGGGCTATAGTTCAATGAGCAAGAAAGCACATGTCCATCTTGCATGTTTGGAAAGAAACAAAGAACCAAGTTTAAAAAAGGAAGGAAAACATTAGAGATTGTACATACAGATCTATGGGGCTTAATCCAAACATCTAGTAATAGAGGTGCACACTACTTCATGACATTTGTGGATGATATGTCCAAGAAGGTATGGGTATATTTTTTAAATAAAAAGTCTAATGCTTTCCTCTATTTTTAACAATTGTAACCTATGGGTAGAGAAAGAATGTGGAAGCTACATCAAAACCCTGAGGTCAAATAAAGGAGGGGAATACATTTCCAAATAATTTGAAGGTAGCAAGATAGAAGGAGGTAGTACACATGATCCTAAAATACTCAAAACAAAGCTATGGTAGAAAAAAGAATGTGGAAGCTACAACAAAATTCTGAGGTTAAAAAAAGAGGGGGAATACATTTTCAAATAATTTTGTAGGCAGAAAGACATAAGGAGGTAGTAAACATGATCCTATAGTCCCTCAACAAAATCGAGTAGTAGAGTGGAATAACATAGTCATTATTATCATGCTAGAGCCATGTTAAATGAAGTAAATCTTCCAAAACACTAGCGGGATGAAGCAATCAACACATCAATTTACCTCATAACAAAAGTACTATAGAAGAACTTACCAATCTCACACCAGAAGAAGCATACTCAGGTAGAAAACCAAATAGATTTCATTTCCAAATAATTTAAAGACTTTCTAGGTAGCAAGATAGAAGGAGGTAGTACACATGCTCCTAAAATCCTCAAAATGGAGCTGTGGTAGAGAAAGAATGTAAAAGCTATAACAAAATCCCGAGGTCAAAAAAAGAGGGGGAATACATTTCAAATAATTTTGTAGGCAGCAAGACATAAGGAGGTAGTAAACATGATCCTACAGTCCTCAACAAAATGGAGTAGCAGAGAGGAATAACATAGTCATTACGAGCATGCCAGAGCCATGTTAAATGAAGCCAATCTTCCAAAACACTAGTGGGCTGAAGCAATCAACACATCAATTTACCTCATTACAAAATTCCTATAGAAGAACTTACCAATCTCACACACCAGAAGAAGCATACTCAGTAGGTAGAAAACCAAACATATTTCATTTCCAAATAATTTAAAGACTTACCAATCTCACACACCAGAAGAAGCATACTCAGTAGGTAGAAAACCAAACATATTTCATTTCCAAATAATTTAAAGACTTTGTAGGTAGCAAGATAGAAGGAGGTAGTACACATGCTCCTAAAATCCTCAAAATGGAGCTATAGTAGAGAAAGAATGTGGAAGCTATAACAAAGGGGGAATACATTTCAAATAATTTTGTAGGTAGCACGACATAAGGAGGTAGTAAACATGATCCTACAGTCCTCAACAAAATGGAGTAGCAGAGAGGAATAACATAGTCATTATTATGAGCATGCCAGAGCCATGTTAAATGAAGCCAATCTTCCAAAACACTAGTGGGCTGAAGCAATCAACACATCAATTTACCTCATTACGAAAGTCCTATAGAAGAACTTACCAATCTCACACCAGAAGAAGCATACTGAGGTAGAAAACCAAACATATTTCATTTGAAAGTATTTGGTTGCATTGCTTACATCCATATTCTAGTTGAAAAGAAAAGAAAATAGATGCAGAGTCAAAAAGATGTATATACATTGGATATGACTCACATTCCAAAGGTTACAGGGTGTATAATCTTGATTCAAATCAGTTATCTACATCAAGAGATGTATTTGATGAGCATGATAGGCCGGGTCTAAAGTAGCCCCAAGCACATACCATGAATACATAGGTGAAGGTGTCATGGATTTAATTTTTCTAGGAAGATAGAATTTAAAAGAAACTTGCAATAATTGATTTAATTCAATTAACTAATCAAATACCACATGCTCCACATATTCAATAATTGAGAGAAAACAAAAAAAAAATACTTAGCTCACAAAGGACGACTCCAAGATTGGGTGCAATCATCCCCCCTCGTGTGTATGGCCTATTTCCCCCACACATGAGTATTTATGAGATAATTTCTTCCAATTTAGGCCATAGCCTCCAAAATTACAAAAAGGTGCTTTTCTTGCACGACACTCTCTTATGTTCAAAAGTAGAGTGTCCATAAATTGAGGCTAGGGTTTAAATCATATCATGCTTTACAAAAAATATTAAAGATCGAGTCTATGCTTGATAACTAAGGCTTTCCAAATAAATCAAAATGTGCACAAGCTAGCACATGTACATACAAATCTTGTTTACAAAAGTGGTGCCAAGTAATAAATTTTTGCACCTTCTCCTCAATCTTCAGAATCCTCTTCACCTATAAAATAACCAATAATAAATTGGTGAAACAAATATTTCATAAGCATACACTGACCATAGGAACACACATGTTTGCAAGGTGTATGTAACCCGAGAATCACCCCTCCATACAAACCAACAACTGAAAAAAACATTGGAGACCCCAAACATACGTCAATATCCACCAAACGTATTAATATTTATAATGGCATCACCCATGATATCAACATAATTTGGCTTGATGCAAAGATAATCCAAGCATCCCCGAATTATCTAAGAGGGTAGAATAATATTTTTAAGAGGGCTAATATTTTTAAGAGGGCTTAAAATATATTCACATAATATTCCCTCTTACTTGAGTTTGCAATTGCCCTCAATTGCAGGTTTGTTGAAAAGAACGAAGGATCATAGGGACAGTATGAAAATATTTCTTAGGCACCGATCTTGCATCTTCACAACAAGGATGATTTAGAAAAGTCACTAAGTATTTGCTATATTGATTTCCAATTTGAGTTGACGTAATCTGATGATCAATGATAGTATCTGCTGGGAGTAAAACTTTTTCCTCACCTTTAATAAGAGGTGGTTCTTCATACATTGGATGAGTGGGAAGTGATCCTTTGAAAGGTTTTAACAAGCTAACATGAAATGAATTATGAATTTCCCAATGACAAGGTAATTCAAGTTTATATGCAACATCATTAATTTTGTGAATCACCTTAAAAGGTCCACTTGGGGCAAGCTTAATAGCTGGGAATTTTTCAACACTCTTAAGTTGATGCTTTTCAATTCTCAAAAGTACATAATCTCCAAGTTCAAAAGATATCTCTTTACATTCACGGTTTTCTTTCTTAATATGTTTTTCTTGAGCACGAGCAATAGAATTTTTTACATCATTCAAAATGCAACTAAAATCGATAGTGAATTGATCAGCAGATTTGATTTTGTGGAAAAGTCTAGTTCCCGAAATAGGCAAAGGTTTTCTATACACAATTTTCAAAGTGCTCGACCAGTAGACAAATGAGGAGTATTATTATAAGAAAATTGGAGAAGATGAATGTACTTATCCCATGAATTAGGTTGTTGGGTGACATAGGCTCTGAGTAGATCCAAGATAGTACTATTAGTAATCTCAGTTTGTCCATTCGTTTCCAGATGGAAAGGTGTGGAAAAATCTACTAAAAAATATTGTGGCAAAGTTGGAGAATACCGTGATCCAAAAGTTACTAAAAAATCTTGAGTCTCTGTCAGAAACAATGACTTTTAGCAATCTGTGATGTACAAAGATTTTTTTGATAAACATATTCGTGGCTTGAGAAGTCAAAGTTTTCTTACAAGGTAATAAATATGCTTGTTTGCTCAAGCGGACAACTATAGTCCAAATCATATCATTAGACTCAATGTAGTAGGCAAATTTGTAATGAAATCCATAGATATTTGTTCCCAAGTATCATTGGAATTGGTAGAGGAGTAAGAAGTCCTTGGGTCTTACCTTTGTAGCTTTTAATTTTCTGACAACAAAACATTCAGCTACAAATTTTTCTACATCTTGTTTAATATGAGGCCAAAAGAATTCTCTAGAGACTAACTGTAGAGTACACTGAAACACCTCAATGACCCATATTTGGTGGTTGATGCATTTTCTCCAGTATGAATTGTCTAAAAGGTAGCGTAATGCACAATCTCTTTTGGAAGATAAGATAACCATCATGGTATGAATAATCACCAATAGGGTTCCAATTATTATCTCTAAGCTTAGTACAAACTTTGGTAAAATTTGGGTATGTATCATAGGATTCTCTCATAGGACTCAATGGTTCACTTTGAATAATAGAAATGTTGTGAACACTAGGACGTCTACTTAAAGCATCTTCAATAACATTTTCTTTTCCTGGTTGATATTGAATCATGGGTTGAAAATTTTGGATGAATGAAGCCCATTTGATATGTTGATCAGAGATCAATGGTTGGGTCAATAAATGACGAATGCTTTGCTGATCTGTCTTAATTAAGAATTCAGATCCCTTTGAATGTTTCCAAAGTCTTAAAGCATGAACAATCGCAGCTAATTCTTTATCATATGTACTATAATTTCTTTCTCCTAGTTTAAGCTTGTGACTTTCATAAGCAATGGTATGTCCATCTTCCATAAGAACAACACCAAAGCCTTGCTTACTTGCATCAGTAAAACTACAATGAAGAATGGTCATTAAAAATCTCGTTAAGTAAGAACTAGTGCATGGGTCAATGCTTTCTTAATTTCAGTGAAGGAATGATCATGTCTACTACTTCAATCAAAATGCCTAGCTTTCTTTAGAAGTTAAGTCAAAGGATGTGTGTGATGTAAGAAAAATTTCTAGCGAACTTCCTATAGTAACTGCATAATCCAAGAAAAGATCAGAGTTCGTGAATATCACATGGTCTAGGCCAATCATCAGCAATGCTTTCAATCTTTTTTGGGGTCTACTCAAATTCCATTAGCAGAAACAATGTGTCTTAGATATTCAATTTCTTCTTGAAAAAATTTTCTCTTTTCAGAATTGACACAGAGCTGATTCTCTTGAAGAAGTGAAAACACTTTTTCTAAATGTTATTTGTGCTCTTGACAATTCTTACTGAAAACTACAACAAAGTTTTAGTCGGACCATTAGTCAAACCGAATGGCATAACTAAAAACTCGTAATTTGTGTTCTAAAGGTAGCCTTGAAGATATCTTCTTTGTCCATTCGAATATGATGATAGCCCGACTTTAGATCATTCTTGCTTGGGCTCCCTTGAGCTTATCTAGCAAGTCATCCACTTGAGGTATCGGATATTGATTCTTAACAGTAATCTTGTTTAGTGCACAATAATAGATACACAATCGATATGTTCCATTCTTCTTTTTAATAACGAGAAGAACTAGAGCACCAAATGGAGAACTATTGGGTCTAATCAATTCTTTTTATAATAGTTCTTTGACTTGGCTTTGGATTTCCTTTTGTTCAAGCATATTGACTCTATAAGGAGCTTTACACGGCGATAAGCTACTAAGGACTTCTAGACGAGGTCTTGGTAAGCCAGGTGGTAAATCATCTATGAAGCAATTAGAGAACTTAGAGATGAAATGGTCATGAGAAACATTTGATTTAGAGTCATCCTCAACAATAAGCTGGTTGACAAAAATAAACCATTTCTTCTCCTTTTTTTGTATAGCTCTTTTTGCTTGAGTATGAGTAAAAAATGGGCCTAATTCACCTTTGGTCTGGCATTGAAGACAAATTTCTTGGTCACCTTTTGTTAACCACATGGTATGGGTATCAGAGTCAATCTAGGGATTATGCTCATGTCTCCATGGCATACTTAAGATGACATCTACACCTTGCAAAAGTGTCACTAAGAATGTTCTCTTTTCTTTTAGTGAATCAATTTGTAATTCTAAATTCTTAAAATCCTTTGTTTCATTGTACTGAATACCTTGAAATGTAGCTTTTACTTTGTAACTAGAGTACGATGCATCTAGGTTAAGTGATTTTAATGCTTTTTTAGAAATGAAATCATACGAGCTATCATCATCATGCAATATAGAAATTGATTTTCCTTTTATTTTACCTTGAATTCTCAATAAAGCATGAATTGAAAACTTACCTTCATCTGAATAGTCAGGATCATAGTTGTTGAGATATCAAGCTCATCTAGTGAGGTGGTGGACACTGATGACCCACTTGGGGGATAGGCCCCACACTTCACCCCCACACTGATGACCCGCTTGGGGGATAGGCCCCACACTTCACCACCACTGGCATGGTTGGTGAGATCATGGGTGATATGCGGCCAGTGGGATGACAAGCTGTGTGACAGCCATTCTAGAGACTGGCATAGTTATAGCGCCAGCTCATTTAGTTGGGTTCACATTATAGAGAACCCTAGTATGTATTTGGTTGAGTACCTTTTCATATTGTGTGTACTCTTATCTTTGTATATGGTGTGTTGAGTGTTGTGTGAAGAAGAAGAAGATTTTCAGTCTCTCACCTTGTGTGTTCTCTTTTAGGGTTTTGTGAGTGTATGTGTGCTTGCAAGAGCTCAAGCTCTCTTCTCCCCTCTCCATCTTTTTATAGTATCAGAGCCTGGTTCATGCTAAGGACTGAGTTGCAAGCAAGAGAAGCACTGGAAGCGTTACAAGGGTAAGAGCTTCATCTACTCTTCCCTATTTGTGTTGGCGACAACTACACCCTTGTGGGAGCTCTACGAGAGGGACCGGCAACCAAACGATCTTTGATTGAGGAGCTTTCTTCGTAGGAGTAAAGCTATAGGGCAACTATAGAGCTTTCTTCACGGGAGTAAAGCTATAGGACAAAAATTTTTGGGCCGAAAACGCGTTTCGGGCGCGTTGGGACCTCCGTTTTTCAAAAAGCACACGATTTCAAGCACTGCGGGTAAGTCATCGATTCTATGCAGAACTCTATTTTAAGAACTGCAGGAAGACAGATTGGTTGTGCAGACATTGTGTGTGCTACAAGGAGGTCAACAGTTACCATTGGGTGTATGTATGCATATTGAGGTCAGTGGTTGTGACATTTGAGTGTAGTACAGTACCGCTGCACTAGTTGTGACATTTGAATAACACTGGTTGTGACATTTGAGTGTAGTACAGTACCACTGCAGAAAATACAGCAGTTTGTGCAGGACAAACCAGAGTGCTATTTTTGGTAAATTTGTGTGTCTGCTAGGGACAAGATGTGGAATGATGGCATAAACCAGATTGTTGCTGAGAAGCTTGATAAGAACAACTTCCATGCTTGGAGGTTCAGGTTGACAAATTTCCTGATGGGAAAGGGTTACTACTGGGACTATATAGAAGGTGAGCATGAAGAGGCACCGAGATACCGGAGATCAATCCGACTACTCTGCAGATGTGAAAGACTTCAAGGATTGGAACCAAGGAGCCAGAAAACTTATGTATTGGCTCTCTACTATCAGTATACAGGGACACCATGATTGGGCACATACAGGATGCCAAGTCCCCCAAGGAGACGTGGGACACCTTAGTAAAACTCTATGAAACGAATACCAAGGCACGAAAGATACAGTTGAAGAATGAACTTCATACTGTGGAGAAAAAGAGTATGTCTTTGAATGACTATGCATTGAAGATCAAGGGTATTGTGGAATCCCTTGCATCTATTGGCGTTTCAGTAGATGATGATGATAAGATGGAAGTCTGTCTACGTGGTCTCGGGCCACAATATAAGCCGTTCAAGACATCTATTCAAACTCGGGAAAACATTCCCAATTTTACAGATTTGGTGTCTATGTTGATTATAGAAGAGAAGAGCTTGGGTGAAGACCAAGAGTCTTCACCCAAGCAAAAACAAAAACCAACAGTCTTTTTGTTTGTGAAGACCAACAGTCTTCACAAACAAAAACAGTTCAGAGCAACAGGCCTTCTGCACAAGTTCAGGAAGAGGATGAGGTAGAGGAGGCCGTGGACGTGGCCAAGGAGGTGGTTGAACAGGTAATCAAAATTATGGCCAGTAGCAGCAACAACAACAGTCCCAGAATTCACAAAAACAACACGCAGGTGGAAGAGGTCAATTCAGAGGCAGGGGGAGTCAAAGAGGTCGTGGAAATTGGCAAAGGCAGTATAATGATACACGTGGATGCTTTTATTGTGGTAAGCTTGGACATGTGCAGGGCAGATTGTTATAAGAAGCAGGCTGACATGCAAAATGGAAAATTGCAGCAAAACAACTATGCATCCTCGAGCTGCATCCTCGAGCAGAAACAATGAGGATAATGAAAGTGCAGCATGTCGTTAATGTCATGTCTGAAAATGTTGAAGCAGCACATAAAGATAATGTATGGTACGTTGATGTAGGTGCTTCGAACCACATGACAAGTCATAGGGAGTGGTTTAAGGAGATGAAAAACCTTGAAAGACCAAGTTTTATGGAAACAGGAGATGACATCCAATTGCCCATGTTGGAGATGTGCCATTGTCTATGCAGGATGGCAAAGTGAAGTACCTTGCACATGTACTTCATGTTCCAAACATAGCAAAGAATCTGGTTTCAATTGGCCAGATGATTGAGCAAGGTTTGCAGGTTCGATTTAATCCTGATGATTGTTATGTTGAAGACTTTAAACACAAGTGTAGGTTGGTTGCAAAAGGCAACAGAGTGGGCAGAATGTTTACATTGAATGTAAACATGCCTGAAGTGAGTGCTGCAATGTTTGCAAATGGTTCAGGAATTGTTGCAGACACAGACATTTGGCATAAAAGAATTGGACATGTGAATGTGCAGAGAATGAAGTAGCTGCAAATTTAACATGGTATCAGAGCCTTGCCTAGAATCCATCAAGTTTATGAGCCTATTATCTTGCTAATCACTTAGCTAATTAGGATTAGTAGATAATTAAAGTTTTTTTACCTCTTTTTCAATTAGCCTCTGTACCCCCAACTGGTGGAGGAGCTCTCTCTCCCTTCATACATAAAATTGGCCGATAGCTACAAGCCTTGTGCTTCAACCCATTCAAACGAATCGCCATTCAAACGAATCGCCAAACCGCCTTCTACAAGTGCAGATTTTCGCTTAGAAAGCAGTGTCCTTAGCTCTCCTCTCACCCCCCCCCCCCCCCCCCGTGTAAAGAGACTTACAGCAGCACCCCTCTCCGCTTCAGCAAAACGTTTTTGTTAAGGACATCTCACAAATCCCCCCCCCCCATTTTATGGACTTTAGCAAGAGGTTTTGACCTTAGAGAGGATTCATGCGCTGTGGTCTTTTGCTCATACGGTGAGCAAACGATCTCGGAATTGAGATCTGATTGGAGCACTACAAGGCAACGTCCAAGATGGCCCCATCCCTGAAACGCCAAAATATTGCCTCGGGAGGAGCACACAACAATGAGATTGGAGAAGATGATCCTAATGTGGCTCCAACCCTCCCGTTACAAGCTCCTCAAGGAAATGCGGGCCAGGTTAGCTTGGTTATCTCTTAAGGAAGAGTTTGTGTAAGTTTTTCCTAGCTTCGACGCTAACTCCGTTCCGTGTTTGTGTAGCCGAGCGGCATCGTTAGCAAAGCCCGGGAATGGCCCAAGGTATCCCTCATACCATTGGGAGAATAAGGTTCACCGATTGAGGTGAGATTATGATGCTGTATAGTTCTGAGGGCCCAGGCTAGTGTGGTGAATAAGCCCACCCTAGTGCGTAGACATCCCTCTGAGGGGAGGGAGGATCGAGCGACGAAGCCTGAGAGGGTGACAGGCTGGCTTGAGTCCTCTCGCCAACGGCCGACGATGAGGTGTATGGTGCCGTAGGGTTTTGCCCAGCATGTAGAGGCTGGAAGGCCAAATTCTAGATCATCGGTAGAATAAAGGAAAAGAATAAGAGAGCCGGTTTGGCTTGTATGGGATTGATTCATGTATAAACTTTTTTTTTAAATCTTGTCTTTGGCATTATTGTACTATGGAAAAGGGCTGTTTTAACAAACCTTGTGAAAAGGACCTTAATTAAGGAACATGTTTTGTGGTAAAATTAATTAGAAAACAAAATTGACACGTGAGTAGGGTGGAAAGTGGGAGGATGGAATGCCCCGATGGCACCATTCTATGGACGGGTGGACCCGATTAGTCGGGTAGCATTCCAACAGATTAAGTGAAAGCCCTATGCTAGATAAATAGGTTCTCGGGCAATTCTATTCTAGAAGACTAGACCAGCGGTTGTGCCTTGCATGGATGAGGAAAAAAGCGGTCTCTAGGAATCAAGACTAGTAGTTGCACAAATTATGATCAATTACCCTATGGGTGATTTGATTTTTAGAAGATCACGCTCCCCCTGCGGGATAAGACTAAGTCTTACCTATGAATCGTATCCTTGAATCTCTGCATGGTCAAGGTTTCGATGAATAGGAAATTTTCTCCAAGTTAAGACTTGTGGCCTATCTTAAGTGTTTCCCCTATTTTGGAAGGGGGGAACCTTACAGGTAGTCACACCACTTACACAACCAATATGAAATTGCCTTTTTCACAGATTCAGCTATCTTTAAAATAATCTTTTAATGAAACCATAGTATCACTGATCATAATCCTCCAAAATATCTGGTTGAATTCTAATTTTCAATCATTCCTTCATCGGTGTACCTATGGCATCATTGGCAACCAGAACGCTCACCACTTGTCTTCTCAGGGGCCTTTTCGATTCATAGTACCCGGAAATGTATTCACTTATAATATTCGAGATGGACTCTCCATTGAAGATCAGCAAGATCAACCAATAGATCCATATAAAAGAGCCATGGACTCATCCGTTGAAGACCAGCAAGTTCAATCAACCAGATCCATGCCCGAGTTCAGAAAACAACTCTAGCACCTTGTTCCATTTTCTTCCTCGACGTACGCATGGGTATCTTCGACGACCTAGAGCCGGAACACCGTATGGTCAGCACCTTGTAGAATCCTTTGCAGGTCACCTAGTGCTTCACTCATAGGCCGCTTCCTTGGTCCCTCATCCACCGTACCAGAAGCTCACTATTTAAATCGAACCGAGGCTGGTTAAGACCTCAGCCAACCTTGCTACGGGAGACGTCCTCCATTGACTCTCCGTCAGCTATTGCAACTTTATCACTTAGGTCTCCACGACCTCATTCACAAGACGGTCAAAATGCTTCCCCACCAGCATTCTTGACATAAAACAGTCATTTAAAAATAGGTCATAAATACAGTTTCTATAACAAACTCTCGTCTTTCCACATTGTTTCACATCAATCTACATTTCTTAACCCATGTCCAATCATATGTATTCCCATAGTCCTTCATCCATTCTCATCCAATCACATCATATTCCATCTCATCACATCTATCCACATTTATCCTTATCACATCTCATCCATTCGCATCTACCCTTGTCCACATCTCATCTATTCGCATCTACCCTTGTCCACATCTCATCACATCATATTCATTCACATTTCATCCATTCATATCTACCCCGATCCACATCACATCACATCCATTTCACATCACATCTCATTCACTCACATCTATCCCGATTCACATCACATTCATTTCACATCACATCTCATTCATTCACATCTATCCCGATTCATATCACATTGATTTCACATCACATCTCATTCATTCACATCTATCCCGATTCACATCACATCCATTCACATTTATCACATGCATTTGCATCACATCACATCCATTCATATCCATCACATTCATTCTCATCACCATCCCATCACATACATTCTATCCACATTACATCACGTCCACATCTATCCACATCATATATCATTCATTCCATCCACATTACATCCACATCTGTTTAGTCATTCACATGCATATCTATCCACATCCATACATACATTCACATTCACATTCACATCCACATATTCACATCACATCACATTTCATCCACATCTCATCACATTCACATCCACATCTCTTTACACCACATCACATCTCATCCACATCCACATCCACCTTCATTTACATCCACATCCACATCCACATCCACATCCACATCACATCTCATCCACATCCACATCCACCTTCATTTACATCACATCCTTTCACATATTCTCACATCTCATTCTCATCTCTTCATTCATATCCACATCCATTTATATCACATCCTTTCACATATCCTCACATCTCATTCTCATCTCTTCATTCACATCCACATTTAGTAACATTTTCTATTTTTGATACTGATGGGACTTTTCTAATATTTTTGCCAATTGCTTAGCCTAGGTAAAGGTTCTTTTTCTCAACGGATATTTTCATATTCTTTCTTAATTTTCTCAAGTGAAATATATTCAATATTCTTCTTTTTGAGTAAAAGATTCATGGGATTTACAAAAATCAATTCTACCCATATTTCCCAATAATGCTCAAAATTTCACTTTTGATAAATACTCATAATTTGAATTATGCTAAAAATTTCTCTTTTTTCCATTTAATTTCTTGGATCTCAAATATCATAGGAATTTCTCTTTTTACATTTAATTGATTGAATTCTAAATGTCATGGGAATTCCTCTTTTATCATCAAATAAATTTATCTAAAATTCCACTTTTCTTTAATAAAAATATCCATTAGTTCAATAAGCCAAGAATTCCACTTTTATTATTTAAATGATTGAATTCCAAATGTCATGGAAATTCCTCTTTTATCATTTAAATATTTCTCATGCATAAAATAAATTTATCTATAATTTCTCTTTGAATTTTAATAAAAATATCTATTAATTAAATATGCTAATAATTTCACTTTTCCATTTAAATGATTGAATTCCAAATGTCATGGAAATTCCTTTTTTATCATTTAAATAAAATTACCATAATTTTCTCTTTTCTTAACTATTTAATTATGCATAAATCTTAAAAATTAGAATGTGATGAAAATCATTCTTTTAGCATAGGATGACCAATCCTAGAATATGGTAGGAAGTCCTCTTTTCATGTTATGCATAAGAATGAATTATGTATCAATTTCTTAAAAATTGTGCCATAGCTCTTACTGATAATTTTTAATATTTTTGAAAAGAATAAACTTAGTAATACAATTATGATAGTATAACTATCTTCTAAACTTAAATCCAATTCATGGATTTAAATCATAAGATTATCATAATTTTAGAAGCATAAAAGTATAAAATACCACTTTCTTAACTTCTAGCTTCACAAGCCTAGAGTTTGATTTATGAATTGAGAATTTATCAGAATGACAAGCATCATAGGAATGACCATTCTTTTGGAGAGAGAGAGAGAGAGATAAACATAAAAGGCATCCTAATTAAGCATACAAAGCATCCTAATTAAGCATCCTAATTAATGAGAAGCATCATAGGAATGACCATTATTTTGGAGAGAGAGAGAGATAAACATAAAAAGCATCCTAATTAAGCATAAATGTAAACTTTTCTTAATTATTTATTACAACTCTTAAGAAAAGCTTGATTTGCATTATAAACACTTAATTTAGAAACTTCTCAAGCTTGAGAGGAGTTGAGAAGTGAAAACATTGAGAATAGTAGAGAAAAACCATGAAATTACACCTTACCTCTTGATTTTGCTTGCTTCTCTATCTTAGAAGAAGATCCCAACCAATCAATTGGTTAGTGTGTTGAGAGGAAAGCTCCAAGGATGGTTGAAGAGAGAGAGAAGCTCCACTCTCTCCAAAAGTAGAGGATTTTTAAGGGATAACAGAAAATATGAGTATTTTAATGTAATACTGGCATGGTATAGTTTTCAGAGATGAGAATACAAAAGAATGAGGGTCTATTTATAGGTGAGGGAGGCCACTAACTGAGTCCAACTAAGTTTTAGAATTTTCCAGCTTCAGTTTGGCTGAATTTGGACAAGATTTGAATTAGTTTGGCTCCCTTTTTTATTTGGTTTGATCCAAGAGAGAGGAGAGATAAAAATATCTTAATATTTTTTATTTAAAAACTCATTCACATGTGTGAAATAGGCGCCTCCTTAAAGTCTCCCCTCCTCCTTACCAAGGTGTCAAAAATGTATCATTATTCCAAAATATCTCATTTTTTTAGTAATATCTCATAGTTTTTAACTAATAAACCTTGTACTTAGTCAACTCTTCATCTTATGTGAGAATTTACTCATTTTTGGGTACTTTCTTTTATTCTTTGGATTTATCTCATCCCCACACTTGGATTAATCCTATTGGCCCATAGGAACCTTAATTGGACCATAATCCAAAATTTTCAGAAAATCTTGACCCTTAGGCTAAGGTCTTTTAAATCATTTTTAATTAATTCCAAATGCACATTGGAAAGTTCTTTTTGAATTTCTATTTCAGGGAAAACCATTTTAGACACTAGGAGGATTTTTATATCCAAAGATATCTCAATTTTGGATTATCTCTCTCTAGATATTTTCTCTCTCTAGGCCAAAATAGGGTAAAACAAGATCTTTCTTTTATTTCAGAGAGGGGAATAATTACAAGAATAGAAGGGGAGGTTCTTACACCTTTACACCTCAAAAGCTGGAGGGAGGAATCTTACATCCTACCCCACTTAAAAAACGTGAGATGTCCTCATCTCGCAGGTGGACTATAATCTCTTTCATCTTCTTCTTCTTTAATCACTTCCAGCGTTATTGCCTTGGAAGTGGACGGCCGATTTGGGAACGTCTCTCTTTGACTTCCCTTATTCTGAGACAGAGGTCTTGCATTACTTTGGATTGAAACTGAGGGTTGGTTAGAGAGTCTACCTCTGGGATTTCCCTGATTTTGGCAGAAAGGAACCTAATTACTCTAGAAGAAAGGAGCCGGAGTCTGGAATCTTGGTCCCTGATTTCCCCGCCCCGAAAACCTTGATCCAAAAGGAGCTGGGCAATCTATACTGCGATGTCCAAATCCTTGAGAGTTATAGCATTTCACTTCCTTGTTGGAACTTATAAAGTTGAATTCCAGGGGATTGAGTTCCCGGAAAAGGACCTTTCTTCCATTCTGAAACTTTCCATATCCTGAGCTTGACTTTGTTGTCTCTTAGGTGGTGGAAGGTTGGAATCACCTTCAAGAGCTAAAAATCTTTTGAAAGATGATGGTGCTAGCTCCGGTGGGACCTTGACATCAAAGGCCTTGGCGAAATCCTTCGCCATCCGCACTGCTTCCGCCATAGAAATTGGCTTGGCATTCTTCACTAGGATATTCAAAGGTTCATTCAGTCCTTGAATGAACCTGGCCACCATCAGCTGTTCTTCATCCAGAGCAGTGGCGAGTCACTTGAGGAGGAGAGCGAACGCTTAGTGATACTCTTCAATAGTTCTGCTCCCCTGGGTTAACTCTAAGAACTCGTTCATCTTGGTTTCCAAAAAGCCAAGAGGACACAATCTCTTCCTTAGGTAAATTTTGAGATCATTCCATGTCTGAGTGTTCCGATCCAGATGGTTTGTCTCGCAGTGGTTTCTCCATGCCACTCTGGCTATTTCTACTATCTTCAGCCTTGCAAGAGCCATTTTGCTCCTCATTGTACCCGGTGACATCGAAGTACTCTTCCATTACTTCGATCCACTTCTCCACAGCCTTGCCCAAGTTTTTCCCTTCACCCTTGAAAGGCCCAGGCTCCGACGATCTATGAAGAGTTTTACGAACATCCAAGTCAAGCTCTTCCTCATCGAGTTGGGGGTTATCATTCCTACCATGACGATCTCGATCCATGATCTTATCAATACAAAAATTCTTGTTAAGTCCCTTTATTTATAATTCAAATCCGACTTTAGATCCAACTAAATTCTGGGGTTCCTATAGTCTGGTCAACCCACGTAGAATCCCGGGATAAAGATCCCTTGTACAAGAAGAACACACATTTATATTCTTAACACAGTAATGGTCCATCAGATCGAAAATTCCATCTGAACATTCCTCCACGGGAATTTTAGTTATGCATGTTCTCAATTTATCATCCCTTAATTAGAGTCACTGGGTCAAGGTTAAATAACAGCAATCTGTCAGCACAATCCACTAATCTCATAGTGATTTGCTGAATTCACAATCATCATTCCAGTTACTATCATCTTCACTGGGATTCGTCCCATTCATCCTCATTGTGGCTTTGTTAAACTTATCTTCTTTTAACTAGAATTCAGGAATCATTATCTTTCAATCAGAATCCAAATCAACTCATCAATTGTCAACCAGAATTCTAAAATCATATCAACTAGCATTCGAATTCATCATCTGGATAGCATTTTTGCTTATAATTTCAAGGTCTTAGATTTACTCGTATATACTGCCAGTAAAGAGCTGCAATTATATCCTCCGTACATACAGGTAGTCACGGTCCTTGGAATTATAAGGTAAATACCATCATGTCTAGGCCTCAAGCAAGTCAGGGATTCCATAAAATTGTGGTACTTCCATCTGAAGACCCAATTACCTATTTATGAATCTTCATTCTGAATATCAATTTGTATGAATTTCATCACACAACTACAGCCTTTTACTGCTACTTCATAAATTTTTGGCATTTCTGGCTTCTCGGTTGATCCACTTTAGCCAATTCGCTCTAACACCAGCTGAGAGATCCCTGCCCCCTCCGCGCAACAAATTTGGGGGTGCTAGCAGTGGAAGTAGCACTTCTTGCACAGGGCAGAGCCTCTCACTCGAGGCCTCGCCCACGGATACCCGGACAAGAGACTAATCCCTCGGTTCCGAACCCAGAAAAACTTCCCTCATCCAGAAAGCATAGGCGATTTCTCGAGGATATTTTTATTCTAACGTAGTCAAGAGCCTTAACTAACCAAACTGATCCAACCGAACCAGTAAGTCATATAGTCAGATCAAGGAAAAGACTTGCACTTGGATCATAGAGACCAACGCTTTTTTCCTCATCGAGAGGCACAACCCTTGATTCTTTTCCATAGAACAAAGACTATTCGGGATTTAATTCATATATCGTACCATAACAGAATTGAGTCTCATTTTAGGATCCATCAGTCCAGCCTAACCCCATCCAACAGTCCCATGGGTTAGCCAACAGCCCAACCACTGTAGTGATAGGATCCATTTAGGGATTTGGTTATGTTTTATCCCGGGTACCAGGGAAAAGAGTTCCCAGCCCCCCTAGCCGGCGCTTCATGCAAACTTCAAGATAGTCACACCACTTACACACCCAATATGAAATTGCCTTTTTCACAAATTCAGCTGTCTTTAAAACAATCTTTTAATGAAACCATAGTATCACTGATCATAATCCTCCAAAATATCCGGTTGAATTCTAATTTCCAATCATTCCTTCATCGGTGTACCTATGGCATCATTGGCAACCAGAACGCTCACCACCTGTCCACTCAGGGGCCTTTTCAACAGTTCCAAGCTCATAGTACCCAGAAATGTATTCGCTTATAAAAATCCAGATGGACTCTCCGCAGCAAGATCAACCAACAGATCCATATAAAAGAGTCATGGACTCATCTGTTGAAGACCAGCAAGGTCAATCAACCAGATCCATGGCCGAGTTCAGAAAACAACTCTAACACCTTGTTCCATTTTCTTCCTCGATGCACGCATGGGTATCTTCAGTGACCCAGAGCCCGAGCACTGTATGGTCAGCACCCTCTAGGATCCTTTTCATAGGTCACCTAGTGCTTCACACATAGGCCGCTTCCTTGGTCCCTCATCCACCATACCGGAAGCTCACCATTTAAATCGAACCGAGGCTAGTCAAGACCTCGGCCGACCTTGCTACTACACGAGACATCCTCCATTGACTCTCAGACAGCTATTGCAACTTTATCACTTAGGTCTCCACGACCTCATTCACAAGACGGTCAAAATGCTTCCCCAACATTCTTGACATAAAACAGTCATTTAAAAATAGGTCATAAATACAGTTTCTATAACGAACTCTCGTCTTTCCACATTGTTTCACATCAATCTACATTTCTTAATCCACGTCCAATCATATGTATTCCCATAGTCTTTCATCCATTCTCATCCAATCACATCATATTCCATCTCATCACATCTATCCACATTTATCCTTATCACATCTCATCCATTCGCATCTACCCTTGCCCACATCTCATCACATCACATTCATTCACATTTCATCCATTCATATCTACCCCCCGATCCCCATCACATCACATCCATTTCACATCACATCTCATTCATTCACATCTATCAAGGCACGAAACAGTGTTGCTTGCCCAACGGTGCGCAAAACCATGCTCCGAAAAGATCAAAAGAACCGATTGTGTGCCATTCAAAAAAGAAGTGAAAAAGTCGTGACCCTAACGGCGCGCAAGAGGGGGATTCTCAAAATAGCTTCAGTGCGCTGTTAGGGTGAGGGCAGTTAACCTTACTATGTGCGAAAATACGAATGAAATAGGAGGAAACGTACCTTAAGAGCTGGTCGAATTTATACCCCCACCTTTTGACAGTTGCTACCACATGGCTAGTGACCGTTGCTACCACATGGCTAGTGACCGTTGGGGCCAGGTGGTTTGTGACCATTCTTACCACATCATCTGCTCGTGATATCACACGTGTACGACATCATGTTCTAGAGCCGTTAGGCCACATGGCCCCTGGCATGCACGCCACATGTCACACCACGATCATACTGAGATGGTATAAAAGGTTTGAATTTGCATTAAGTCTCGTTTTCTTGTCGTGTGCTCCCACTTTGTTGGTTCTTAGTTTTTCTCTATTTTCACAATTTGTCAGCGTGCGTTAATCTTCAATTTAACGGCATTCGGACCAATATTCTCCTTGTGAGAGGCGTTCGGACCAATGTTCCCCTTGTCTCCTATGGCATTCAGACCAATATTGCAGTTGTCCCTTATGGCACACGTTTCAACCATTTGAAGGTCTCTGACGAGCCTTTTGCGTGCCATTAGTGCCTCCTGCATCATCCTTATTTACAGAGATCTTTTCAACCCATTGAATCTTTTTGAAAATCCTTTTACGCGTCGTTTGGTTCTTGTGGCTTGTGCATTCTTGATCTCACATCTTTTCGGATTGCCCTTCTATGCGCCGTTCGGGTCGTCTTTAAAAGATTCTTATATCAAGTTTTTAGCAAGTATGAGGAGGTTACAAAAGCCCTTTGATGAGAATCCAGATATAGGAGAGATAGAGATTGTTGATACAGATGAAACTCCTTCAGAGAAATTGTTTGATCTACTTCACAAAGCAGGGCATCATGGAGCTTTTGACCATGTAAGAGCAATGTTTAATTCAGATTATTTGATCTTAAAAAGGTCATGACATGATGCTCTCCTTATCTCTCTGAGTTCTGTTGGTGACAACTACTTTGAGAGTGGAGAACTAGACTTTTGTCATTTTGATGTCTTTGGTCCTCCTTCCAAAAAGGTGGTCAAAGCTAGAGGACAAGTTATTCCATCCCATATCCAATTATCAAAACATTGTTCTGTTCATAGGGGAAAGATTTGTAAATTTTTGGAGTGTAATGCTACTTTTTTATGTTATCTTTTTGTACAAAAAGAGACAGAAGATCCTTTTGCATCCAAAGCTGATGAGGAGGGTGGTACACTCAAAAGGCTTGGAGAGGGTGATGATGATATTGAGGTTGAGGAAGTGTCCTTGGTGAAGAGGAAGAGAAGAAAATGGCTTTGACTCTTCTCAAATATTTGAATGAGTTACTAATTGAAGAAGAGAGCATTGTTGACATGTCTTCTAATCTTGATGCCATGACACTCCCTGCCCTTCCTTACTTTCCTTTAGAGGGCCAAGAGTTTGTATTGGTAAGTGACATTCAGAAGCTTATGAACCTAAGAGAGGACTAGTGCCTTGGCATCATTGCAGAAGCATGTGAGGAGGAGAAAGATTTTATTAATGACATTGTAGATGTTTTCTCCATACTTGATAAAGAGGTAGTGAACTTTGTTGAAGCAAAGGAAGCACTCAAGTTTTGCATAGGGAAAGCTTTGGAGTATGAGCCTCCATCTGAGGAAGATATTCTTGAGATCCAAGTGAGGGTTCGAATAGGAGGAATGGGAAAAATCTTGGTCATGCCTGAAGCTATCCCAGCAGGTTAAGGATGTCCAGATGACTGAGCCACATGATGATGATGTTTACTAGGTAATATGCAATGTCTTTTTTTTCCCACACTTTGACAATAGAATTTACAAGAACCTTGATAGACTCTTTGAATTTTTTGGTGTAGTCTCTATGAGGTTTGACTTGTCGAAGAAGCTGAACAAATGTATTGAGTTACACCCAAACCTCCATTATGTTCTTTGCCATGAAGGGATCACTTGCCTGATTGGTTGTACATTCACATAACTCTTCCCAGCACTCCCAAACTACATTCAATTGTTTCCCTTCAAAGTTTGAAAAAACACTTCTTGCCTTTGCTCCACCCATGGATACATCAGCTAGCATGTCACCTATTTGACCTAACTGCTTAGGATTCTTTCTAATCTCTACATGACCTCCATGAAAACCCATCTTTGATAACCAGGCTTCACATTTTGCAATACACTCATCAGAAAATTCAGATGATCCATCCTCTTTCCTACATTTTATGGAATAAGCATAATCTAAATGCAGTCTAAGCAGATTGTCCAATATTCGAAGCTGTGCATGCAAGGTGAAAATGTGAACCCTTTCGAGGAAAATTGGTAGCGCAGGATCCCAAACTGTTGTTAGTGAATCTTTCTTTCTATCTCTTGGCTGTTGAGCTAAAGATCCATGCACATGTCTCTCCCTAGATGGAGGTAGACTCAAATTTGAAGATGTGTAACACCAGCAAGCATAGCCTTGTCCCTATGTGCAATAGAGGCATGGGAAGAGTGCATTTGCACCTGACGTTACTCCAAACATGCACTGGAGAGCCTTGAGATCGGCACTCATGTGCCCCTCAACTATGAATGAGCCTATGCTCTCCACTACCAGACATTCTCCTTTGTTCTGAGCATCTATGATGCTTGGAATCTCTGTATGAGAAAAAAGCCATTTCAGAGTCTCATGGCTCTCATGGGAACCTATGTTGCACCCAACCACCAAAGCTCATTCTCAGATTGGACCACTATAGTGCAAGGTGTCCTCACTAACACCCATTGCATAGTCAAATGCTCTGTTCATCAATCCAATGCTGATTCTCTCCATCTTCTGGTGTTTTAAAACCTGGGCCTCATCTAATTTTAACACAAAGATAAGTTTACCACCTGTGTTTTCAACAGACTTCTCGCAGGCCTTCATCATAGCAGTCTGTAACTTCCTCAAGTCAGCCCATATATTGTTGTACTCATTATAATGGAATGAGTTTACATTATTTTCCAGTTGCTTTTTCTTTGACTTGAGGATCACAGGCATGCAATTTGTGATGAGCTCATACTCTCCTATTACCTCTATAATAGCCATGTTCTGCTTGTGCCTCTCCACTGCAACATTGTATAGTCAAGGCAGACCAAATACACGCAGTCAATGTGGTTTAATGCTGTTGACAAGAAATTTTGAAATAGTCCGATAGTAGCCATTTCTGCTTATGGATGTTTCATCACAAAGAACTACATTTTCAGGTCTAACTACACATTTTTTGCTTACATCCTTCAACACACAGACTCACATACGCCCGGCATGAACACACCACGTCTTTGCCGCACGCGGCCTCACCTAGCTCATGACTCAGCTCCACGGGCTCGTCGAGCGCGTCTCGTGCGTTTGCCTTGCGGGTCTCACTGATCACTTGCGTTCATGCCCGGCTCGGCTCCATCGGCCTCACACGGGACTTGCCTTCCATCCATGATCTGCCGGCCCGGCCTCATCTCGGCCCATCGGCACGGCACGGCGCGCCGGCCTCGGCAGGCGACCGTTTTTCCACCGTTTTCGGTCCCGTCGACGTTTTCGGTCCCGACTCCGTCAAGGTGGGGAGGGCATCCCTCGAGGCACTCGGCACCGCGCAACCCCACCCGCAACACGGGAGGCCTAACGTGCCTACTCGGTGCGTGAGTGCGTCTAGGTGCCTACCATGGGTCCATGCCTTGCCTCTCCAAGCACTTCCTCCCCATATAGATGCATTATATTCGGGGCGGTCAAGTATCCCCCTCGGGCACCAAGTCCCTCCGGATAGAAATCCCAACCGTGCGACGCGTCACGAAAAACGGCCGAAACGGCCGAAAAACGACGGACGCGTCACATACACCCCTCCTTTATAGAATTGACGCCCTCTTCCGTAGAAGATTAGTTTTGACCATGGAGATCCTCTCAATCTCATTTTTACAATCCAACCCCAAAGTCTTAAATTGTTTTCTAATGTGCCCTGTAACTAAGTGGAGTGATTTTTACTCGTTGTAGTTCTTTCTAATTGCTTCTCCAAGTGTTTCATCTGCTTCTCCAGGTCAGCTATATGTGTTTTTTTCCTCAATCAAAAGAGTGTTTTGGTCTGCCAAAGTTTTCTATGTTATAGCCATTTGCACCCTATGCACACTGATGGTGGGGCTGAACAAAGTTGCTCTCTACCTCTTGTTATGGTCCTATCATGTTAGTGAGCTAAACGATAGCAGTAACCTAACAATCCATCCTTTCCATCACCTACTATAAACCTGGCAACAGCGTGAAGAGTTTCAAACGTTGGAGGCTCACTGATCATTGGATCAATTGATGATATAGGTAGGTGCCCTTGCACCCCCAAAGGTCAATGCTTTTCTTTCCCTCATTCCGCAATCTAAAAAGCCTCATTCACATCCTACAAAGCTTTCTATTTAGTACTTCTCCATGTCGCATACTCTTCATCAAGCTCCAATCAAATCTAGAATTTCCTTTTTTTTGAGGGCATTGCTGCTGCTGCTGTTCTCCATTGTGTTGCAATCCTTCTCCCATTGGTTGGTGTTTTTTTTGTGTTGTATGTGTCTCCATGGTGTTGCTGTCGACCATGGATATGATGGGCCATGTTGTTAGTGGTCCACTGTTGCAGTGCATTGGCTGAAGGCGATCAAAGGTGTTCTTGCTATTCATACGTAGGTCTTTATTTTGAATCAAGAAAAAACAAAAAGAGCGTAAGCGGGAAAAGTGAGAAGAGTGATGTGGCAGCCCATTAATGATTGAGAATATCTTTTTGAAAATTCCCAAGATATGTGAATCCAGTGCTAACTCCACACATTGACCATAGCCAAATGTAATGGCCACAACTTCCTCTATTTGAAAGAGTTATGGTTTGATTAATGTTCTAATCACTTTCCTTACATGGCCCTTTTTTCTCTGTTGGACCTAATGTTGGAGTCCTAGAGATGGAGATGAGGTTGAAGGGGAGTGTTGAGATGTCAAACTCAACAAGAGCTGACACTTATGACATCACTGGCATGTTTGGTTGGATATTGACATGATGGATCTTCGTCAGTGATTCTACAGCTAGACTATACCAGCTACTAGTCCACCACTAAGTTATGGCATACTTATCTTATCATCTCACTCACTTAGCGTGTTCACACCATGGATCGCATCATGTACATAGTACTTTAGTAAATATATTGTATTTTCCTTATCTCTTTAGTAGACCTCTTTTTTTAGAAGAAGAAGATAAAACTTTCAGCCTCTTATCTTGTGTGTTCTCTTCTAGGATTTGTGTGAGTGTGTGTGTGCTTGCAAGATCTCAAGCTCTCTTCCCCCCTGCATCTTTTCGAGTTGGGCTTTCTAAAAGAGAACTTACCTTTTTCACAGTCATCCTCATATCCTAAATTAATTGTAAACATAACTAGGATCTAGCATCTGGCATCATAAATGGCATTGTAAACCTAATTGGAGTAAGACCTATGAGCACCAGCATGGTCATCATATCCATCATTATAAACAGCAGCTGCTAGGACTAGCATTGTCATGAACTTTAGTCATGGATATTTTTTCAACAGGGAGTTGGATTAATACTCCAAAATATCATTTATGACATTAGGGAACAAGGAACTAAGGTTCATTATGATTTTATCCATGTAAAAGCACCAGTAATTGAGTCAAAAGTCAGAGCCCATGAGTTATAGAGAGGTGGAGAGAATCTAGGCTTTTTGGAGGAGGTTTAGGAGATGATGTAGGAGTTTCCCTCTAGGTTTATTCCCACGAGTTTCATTAAAGGAGCAATTTACCATTGATGCCTATTTAAGAGGCCACTCATCTAATACAATGTGTGCATGATTATGCTAATCACACCAATGTTATGTTAATCATTGTTTTAATCCTTCTTGCTTAATTATTTCATTATGCTTTACCATGGTGTTTCTTGATTACTTTGAACCACCCTAATCACTTCAATGAGGTGGCATGCCATGTCATCAATGATGACATGGCATAGTGAGGTGGTATTCACTCACAAAAAAGGGGGGGCATCACCTGCATGCATAAATTGCAAGAAAACCCCCTATATATGATTCTCATAAGATGATAACACCCCCCTATTTAATCTTATAAGGATACCTTTAAAAATGACAATGGCACCCCCTTGCATATATCTATATTTTTTCTCTAGCATTAACACACCCCCTCTCCTTAAATTAAAGTATATAATTTTGAATCTTATTGAGCAACCATAAGTACTTCCTACATGCTACTGAAATAGATATTAAGTACTAGGAAATCAGCACTGTAAATCACCACAACCTACTTGAATCATTATTAAAGCATGTTGTGACCCTCCTCCCCATCCCCCCCCTCTCCGAATGTTAAAAGAGTGGCTAGCAAACATCATCAAATATGCTAATCACAAATATTAGTCTACTTGATTTACAAGAGACAACACAAAGATTAACAAAAGGAGCATTCCCAATCTATTCACAAGGAGCATTCCCAATCTATTCACAAGAGAGCAACCATAGATGTCTTGTCTCTTGAATAGATGACTACTCACAAAGAAATGAAGCTTGCATAAGCAAGAGAAAATGACTAGAGTATTGTTGCCACAAAGGCTCACTTCTCTATTGCTATCTAAAGGAATACACCACAAAGGCTACAACAAAGAAGTGTCCACCCACATAGGGTGTGGGGGTATTTATACATCAAGCCAAGGGGGGGGGGGGGGGCTAGATTAAGTGGGCATGCCACTTGACTCCACAAGATCATCCTCCACCACATCCAAAAGATGCTTGAGATACCTAAGGTCACCTTGGACCACTATGATTAATCACATCATAGTCCAATGGCTTACAAAGTATTAAAACCACCCACCTAAGGTAGTGTGCCTACAACTAATGTAGATCACATCTTTCAATGCCCGAGACCCCCTTCCCTTAACTTACATTTAAGATTTAGTATTCACCTAAATATATGGCCTTACCCCTCATTTCAAAAAACCCCCCTCTTGTACACTCACATGATATCATAGTCCAATGGCTTACAAAGTATTAAAACCACCCACCTAAGGTAGTGTGCCTACAACTAATGTAGATCACATCTTTTTCAATACCCAAGACCCCCTTCCCTTAACTTACATTTAAGATTTAGTATTCACCTAAATATATGGCCTTACCCCTCATTTCAAAAAACCCCCCTCTTGTACACTCACGTGATATCATAAGTTTTCTAAGAGTGAATCCCCTAGGATGCATGGCCCCATTAGGGGTCTCCACCTAGGTTTAGTACATTACCTAACCTACTTTACCAATCCTAGTTAAACTTGGTTTACACTTTGGAAGGGAAGAAACTACTCAAGTGGAGCTATTTTCACATAAAATGGATAAAAATAGACCTTTTCTTACTCCAATTAAACCAATTATTTTTCTATAGATTCACCATAATTAGCACTACTTTTTTTACATAAAATTCTTGCATAATCACATAAAAATAAATTTTTATGATTAATTTACTAATTATGTTTAGATGCTATGAGAATTTGAAGAAAATTTCTAATGGAGATCTTGGAAAATCTAACCGTTAAGAATGAAATTTGACCATATGGTCACATTATCCTCATAATTTTCTATCCTTGGATTATTCAATCAAGTAAAAATACATAATTTTTTATATAAAGATATAACTTTCAATACATATAATAATCAATTTAAAATAGAAATTATATGCAAAAATTATTCAATAAATCAAGTTAAGATCTCATGTGCAAAGTGGGGATCGAACTAGAGCTAAAACAAGAAAGTTATCAGCGTTTATGATCGTAATGTCTACTTGTCTAAGTTTGGGACATGCATATGTACTATATTTGTGATATAGAAAATTTGGTGTTTGAAATTATTTATTTTCAATTGGACCATATGTTTAAATGCACGAGTAAGGGTGTGATGTTTCATCAGAAGAGCTCAATGCTAAATTCCTTTACCACGTGGGTGAGATTAGCCAATTTTAGTGAAAAAATGATTTTTTTAGTTTTAAAAAATCTTGGGAGGTGATCCAAAGTGAGGACTCTTATTGTACAAGCACCCATGTATGTGCATGTATGTATAGTTTGTTGCAAATGGAAGCAAGATGAGACATATAAAACCACATAAAGCATGGAAACATACATACCAAGAATACCATGAAAGCTCCAACACATAGGGAAAGGGAGAGAGAGAGAGAGAGAGAGAGAGAGAGAGAGAGAGAGAGAGAAAGAGAGAGAGAGAGAGAGAGAGAGAGAGAGAGAGAAAGCATTGGCTCAATCGGCCCCGCAACTGAGTGCCATGAATGGTCTCAGTGGGTATTTATAGTTTTTATTAAGATAACTTTGGCAAAAGCTAGTTACAATGCCTTTTTTTGCCCAATTTAGAACTTTTGATACAAGAGGGTGTTCTCACGTGAAAAGTGTGTGTATACAAATAGTGTGCACATAATAGTGCATGGCCATACATGAATATAGGGTGTCCACATAAATCTTCATGGTTGAGAGTGTTCACATAAATCGCCAATTCCAACATTCTTCCCCGTTGAAAATGCAAAATTCTTCCCTGTTGAAAATGCAACTGTCCTCAGTTGCATAAACAGTCAGTTGAAAACTTTCACTTGTGATGTATGACCTGCACTCATAAAGAAGTAAAACTAGAAAGTAGATTGTTAAATAAAAAGTAAAATCAAAATACATATTACTTAAAAGAAATACAATGTCCCATACACACTATGCACACACTAATTGACTGTTTCCCACAAAACAACTCATAAATGCATCGAGTTAAAGGTGATCAAGCTCGCTCACGCATGATAGTCCATCAATAATGCTAGCATTTCCATCATTCCCATTGCTTAAAAACCTCGTGCAATACCTCAACTCTCGTTGACCTTTGCACGGAATAGATTCAACTGTAAAATATCATACCTCGTGCAATACCTCAATTCGGTGACCTTTACACGCAATAAATCCAATTGTATAATATGAAACCTCGTGCAATACCTCAACTCGGTGACCTTTGCATGGAAAAAGTATAAATTTTAATCGTGTGAGACCTCCATTGGTACCCTCACACGGATGCATTGGTAACACCTCAATCGGTACCCTTACACAAATGCATCAAGAAATTCGTGTGATACCTCACTCGATGACCTTCACATGCTTGCATCAGCCCTTGCACCAAATGCAAGATTAAATGAAATTGTTTGTGAAATAAGTCGATCAAGGCAAGGTGTGTGTGGCCCTAGCATGTTCTAGAATTGCAATGAAGTGAACACTTATCCATATTGAAGAAATAATACCATAGAAAGGGAACTCATCTTGTTTGAAAGTTGAGTGTTGAGCCATGACATCGGAGTCCATGATTTTTGTAGTGTTGCACGAATTTGACGAGGTGAAGGAAGTGAAAGGTTTGAGAAGAAGCTTATAAGGTAGGTGTGAGGGGTACGATGAGGATACACCTACAAAAGGATTAGAACTAGACAAACCTGGCCTATATAATTATATATACATATATATATATATATGTATATACATATATATATATATATATATATATATATATATATATATATATATATGTGTGTGTGTGTGTGTGTGTGTGTGTGTGTGTATATATATATATATACACACACACACACACACACACACACACATATATATATATATACACACACATATATATATATATATACACACACACACACACACACACACACACATATATATATATATATACATATATATATATGTGTGTGTGTGTGTGTGTGTGTGTGTGTATATATATATATATATACACACACACACACACACACACACACATATATATATATATATATACATATATATATATATGTGTGTGTGTGTGTGTGTGTGTATATATATATATGTATATATATATGTGTGTGTGTGTGTGTGTATATATATATATATATATATATATGTATATATATATATATATATGTGTATATATATATATATATATGTATATATATATATATATAGAGAGAGAGAGAGAGAGAGAGAGAATATATGCTAATAAAATCATAAACTTTAACTAAATATATAATTTAGAGAGAAAAAATATGTGCATGTGCATCTCAATTACAAAGCTTCATGTAAAAGAATATACAATATCTACATCGAAGTGTTGATCTGGGAGACTGGAAGATTCAAGTCTTGAAAATAAAGATGCTCGAAGTATGATGCCTTGAAAAACTCATAAAATCCATATGAAGTATTAATAGGTTAGTTCTTTATATAAAAAAAATCAATGAATATGCAAACTTTAAATGAGTTGATGGAAACATGGCTGCCAACCACCATAGTGTGATTCTCACCGCTCATGATGGATTATTTGATAAAGCATGCTAAAAAAAACTAATAATCTCAAAAGAACATGATATCCATATAAATAGAGTTGCTTTTTTGTTTCTAATTTTAGAGAAATATCAATTTATCACACTATAGATAAACATAGATCCCTAATTATTACTTTTTTTCTATTTTTATAAAGGACTTACAAATTTGGCCTATACGAGAGAGAGAGAGAGAGAGAGAGAGAGAGAGAAGCATTAGCTCAATCGGCCCCACAACTGAGTGCCATGAATGGTCCCCTCAGTGGGTATTTATAGTTTTTATTAAGATAAATTTGGCAAAAGCTGATAACAATGCCTTTTTCGCCCAATTTAGAACTTTTGATACAAGAGGGTGTTCTCACGTGAATATATGTATGTATATATGTATAATATATCTATCTATACTATCTATACTTTTGATACAAGAGGGTGTTCTCACGTGAATATATGTATGTATGTATGTATGTATGTATGTATAATATATCTATCTATACTATCTATTATGCACAAGTTTTTGGGAGGTGCTAGTTAGAAGAAAGAAAGTGTTTGTTATGAGAATTACTCTTGTGTTATTAAGAATTATATTTCTTATTTTATATCGGGGATGCCCATGTGTGTTGTGCCAATGAGTACATGTGATTGGATATTATAGTTACCTACTTCTCTTGTTAGCGTTGGGATTGATTGATGTGATTTCAATTGATTATTTAACTAACATGGACTATGTCTATGAGTATAGATAGTGACATATATGAGAGTACTGATTGAGGTATCGCATTGTACAAGGGTACCGATTGAAGTGTCCATACGGATGATGGACTGAGGGATGGTGTGAAATATAGTTAAAGGGAGTAAGAGAGATTTGAGAGAGTTAGACAGAGAGAGAAAGGTACAAAGAGTTAGAGAGAGCGAGAAAGATAGAGAGTTAAGAGTGAGATAAAGTTAGAGAGAGAATTAGGGAGAGATAAATAGGTAGAGAGAGAGAGAGAGAGAGAGAGAGAGAGAGAGAGAGACAAAGTTAGACAAAGAGAGACATAGTTAGAGACAAAGCTAGAGGGAGAGTTTGAGAGAGAAAGAGAGTTAGAGAGAGTTAGATACTATACTATACTAAAGAGTTAGAGAGTTAGATACTATACTATACTAAAGAGTTAGAGTCAAAGAGTCAGTGAAAGTTAGATACTATAATACTGCTTCTATACTATGCTATACTACTACTCATAGTATATACGACCATATATATATAATACTAGAGGAAAAGAGAGTTAAAGAGTCAAAGAGAGTTAGATACTATACTACTACTCTTCTATACTATACTCTATACTACTATATATATATATATATATATATATATATATATATATATATATATATATATATATATATTAAAAATTAGAGGATTAGATTAGAGAGTTAGACTACAAGGTTAGACATGAGAGAGAGAGAGAGAGAGAGTTACAGATAGAAAGAAAAGAAAGAAAGAAAATCATATTAACGTTTGGAAAACATACATCATCATAGAGACCAAAAATCATATATTAACGTTTCGAAAACATACATCATCATAGAGACCAGAGAGGTCTTAAGCCGAGTGTCAAGTCTAGAACAAAAATAACAAAAGCCTAAAATGCCATATTGGTGTTCCACCCATTTACCCCTAAGGCACTCTCAATAGAAATGAAGAATTTGGCTGTCCACTTGTCTTATTTGCGTAAAGAGAGTGAGTTAAAGAGTTAGAGAAAGATAGAGAGTGAGTTAGAGAGAGAATCTTAGAGAAAGTGTTACAAAGAGAGAGTGGACTAACTTGAAAGAAAGAGTTAAAATGTTAAAATGTTTGATAGAGAGAGAGAGAGTGAGGTGAGAGTTAGAGTGTTTGATAGTTAGAGAGAGAGAGAGAGAGAGAGAGAGAGAGAGAGGTGAGAGTTAAAGAATGTTTGATAGTTAGAGAGAGAGAGAGAGAGAGAGAGAGAGAGTTGAATGGTAAAGAGCGAGTAAAATAAAGAAAGTGCAAGGAAGTGTGTGAGAGAGAGATGGCCACTTCGAGACAGAGTAAGAGAGATTAAGAGAGCTGAGAGGAGCGTGAGCTAGTTCAAGAAATAGACAATTACAGAGTTTTAAGAGATTAAAGAGAGAGATTGAGAAGAGAAGGGTTACAAAGAATTAGAGACCACAAAGAGTTAGAGAGCACTTTGAGAGGAGTTTCAAAGAATTAGAAACCACTTCAAGAGAAGAGTTACAAAGAATTAGAGACAACAAAAAGAGTTAAGAGAAGAGAGTTGAAGCGAGAATTAAATATTTTAAAAGACTTTATTTTATTAATGAGACTTTTTTTAAAGGTAGAAAGAGGAGAAAGGAAGAGAGTAACATAAGAATTGATTTAAGAAAAATATTTTTTGTTTTGTTTTAAAGGAAAATATAAAAAAGAGCAAGAGTCACAAAAGTTTTTTTTTTTTTTGTGGCAAGACTACTAGATGAGAGCAAAGTCTTTTGTGAGGACCCCTCATATCCTCTACAAAGTGAGGGCAAGGTAACTATCGGGTGTCCAACCGAGGATCAAAACATGGTACCTCAAGTTACAAATCATCCCCTTCAACCACTAGAACAAGCACCCAATGTTAAGAGTCACAAGTTCTGTTCACACCGACAAAGCATAAAATAAAAAGGGAGAGTTCTGCTCACAGCAGACGCTGTTTAAAAAAGTCACTTTCAACTTCCAAGAAAAAAAACTTCTAGCAACCACGATTGCAAGATTCTTGAGAGATTCAAGAAAAAAAGAATATTTCTTTTATTTCGACCTGACAGAGAAGAAATAGGTCGAAGCAAATGGGTTGCACGAGATTTTACAAAACAAAAATCTCTGCACTAGAGATTACATAGACGATAGTTCTACATGTAAGTTCCGCGACACAAAGATCTATTTAAGGATCATAGCATAAGACTTTTTTTTCAGGTACAAAAATTTATACGTTCATTCAATTTATTTGATCCATTTCAAAAGCAAATGAAAATTGTATAGATTAAGCTTCGATTTCATACACACGCGCAGTTTGATAAGTAAAAATTGTTTGACTAATTCCAACTAACAAAATTCTCTGACGGTAAGGGGGCAAAAATTTATATGTTCATCAATTTATTTGATCCTTTTCAAAAGGAGATAAAATTTGTACAGATCAAGCTCAAATTTCACACACGAGCAATTTGATAAGTAAAAATTTGATAAGTAAAAATAGTTTTTCCCTAATTCCAACTAGGAAGTTTCTCTGACATTAGCATATGAAGATTTTGTACAAAGCAAGCCCTAGATCTCGGTTCACATTCATATAAAGATTTTGTACAAAGCAAGCCCTAGATCTCAGTTCACATTCATATAAAGATTTTGTACAGAGCAAGCCTAGATCTCATATACTCATCATGCGCAGTTTGTTAAGTAGACACGTTTTCCCTAATTCCAACTACCTAGTTTCCAGCCACTATCTTGTCTTCACTTGAGTTAACCAGCAACCAGGTATACTCCGTATACACAACTTCTCCAGTTCGCGTATTATTCAACTACAGGACTATCTGCGTACCTAGAAGCATAAAGCAGATCTTCTATGCACATGTGTGAGAAAATTAAGAGTCCATCACATCACTTGAAGAGAGTTTTTTAGTCCACCTCTTCAATTTTGGGCCCAGAACCGGTGTTGGTACTTCCACCTCCATAGGAAGGTCTCTCCCCACCATACCCACCAGGCATGGGCATATCACCCGCCCCAGCTCCACCTTGATACATTTTGGCAATGATGGGGTTGCATAAAGATTCTAATTCCTTCATCTTTTCCTCAAACTCATCCACTTCGGCCAACTGGTTACCATCCAGCCACTCTATAGTGCTGTTCACTGCCTTCTCAATCTTTTCTTTGTCTGCAGGATCCAACTTCCCTGCAAACTTCTCATCCTTCACAGTGTTCCTCATGTTGTAGGCATAGTTCTCTAGGCTGTTCTTTGCCTCTACTTTCCTCTTCACCTCCTCATCTTCAGCCTTGTACCTCTCTGCATCCTGCACCATCTTCTCAATGTCGTCCTTGGTCAACCGTCCTTTGTCATTGGTTATGGTAATTTTGTTTTTCACACCTGCAGTCTTGTCTTCAGCAGAGACATTGAGGATGCCATTAGCATCAATATCAAATGTGACATTGATCTGCGGGACTCCTCTTGGTGCAGGGGGGATGCCACTGAGCTCAAATTTTCCCAACAAATTGTTATCTTTTGTCCTGGCTCTCTCACCCTCGTACACTTGGATGAGCACACCAGGCTGGTTGTCAGAATAGGTTGAAAAGATTTGCTCCTTCTTGGTTGGAATAGTGGTGTTTCTGGGAATGAGAACAGTCATGACACCACCAGCCGTCTCCAGACCTAGGCTGAGGGGTGTAACATCAAGTAACAGCAAGCTCTTCACCTTGTCATCACCTTCCCCAGTTAGGATGGCAGCCTGCACAGCAGCACCATAGGCTACAGCCTCGTCAGGATTGATGCTTTTGCACAGCTCCTTGCCATTGAAGAAATCTTGTAGTAGCTGCTGCACTTTAGGAATCCGAGTAGACCCTCCCACAAGGACAACCTCCTGAATCTGGCCTTTATCCATCTTTGCATCCCGCAGACATTTCTCTACTGGCTCCATGCATTTCCTGAACAAATCCATGCAGAGCTCTTCAAACCGAGCTCGAGTGATGGTAGAATAGAAATCAATACCTTCATACAGGGAGTCGATTTCCATAGTTGTCTGTGTAGAGGATGACAGGGTCCTCTTTGCTCGTTCACATGCAGTCCGCAAGCGGCGAAGGGCACGAGCATTCCCACTGATATCCTTCTTATATTTCCGCTTGAACTCTTGGACAAAATGATTCACCATTCGGTTATCAAAGTCTTCACCGCCAAGGTGTGTATCACCAGCTGTGGCCTTAACTTCAAAGATGCCTTCCTCAATGGTGAGGATTGACACATCAAAGGTTCCACCTCCCAAATCAAACACTAGGATATTCTTCTCACCTACAGAGGTGGATTTCTTGTCCAGACCATATGCAATGGCAGCTGCAGTAGGCTCGTTAATGATCCTCATCACTGTCAAGCCGGCTATGGTACCGGCATCCTTAGTCGCCTGCCTCTGAGAATCATTGAAGTAGGCTGGCACTGTGATCACAGCATTCTTGACTGAGGTACCAAGAAAAGCTTCTGAAATCTCTTTCATCTTGATCAAAACCATGGAGGATATCTCCTCCGCAGAAAACTGCTTCTGCTCCCCCTTGTAAGTCACCACAATCATAGGCTTGTCACCAGGACCAGGAATAACCTTGAAGGGCCACAGCTTCATATCATTTTGAACCGAGGGATCACTGAAGCGACGGCCAATTAAACGCTTTGCATCTGCAAATTAAAAAAGCAGAAAAAAAAAATGTTAATAAACAAGCGAAATCTCTGAAAAAATGACCATGCAAGATTTTTCATTAAATTTTCCAAGCGCCCTACATCTGTCGAGGTTAAATCTTGATCCTATCAAGCTAACCATCTGTTCTGAGCTAAAAGCCCAAGATTTTACTAAATTTCCAAGCGCTCTACATTTGTATGTGAAAGCTTGATCCCATCAAGCTAGCCATCTCTTCTGAGCTAAAAGCCCTTACAAAGCTAGGAGCTAAGCTCCTACGAAAATTTCTTATCTATTCATAACTAATTTGACAAAGCTACCCTAGCAAGTAGAGAAATGACAATTTTCCCATACAAGTCTCTGTCAGGAAGATCCAAGAAGATCCAATTGACAGGCCTACTTATCATCAGAGAGGAAAAGAGGCTGAACTGCTAATGCTAAGGCCGTTTCCCCCCCTAATTTTGGCAGGCCAACTTGTCATCATGTTAACAGTAAAAGCAAAAGAAGTCTGCACTACCAACGCTAGTAGTTTCTACTTGAATTCCTGATTGTCTTGAAAAAGACAAAATTAATCTATCCATGTTCATTGAACTGACTTCTCAGAGAAAAGGCCTAGCATCCCCAACAGCAAATGGAAAAAAAAAACCAGGCCTTGCTTTCTCAGGAAATCCAACAGCAAAAGAGGGAAAAAAACCCTTCATTAGACTGGCGAACTTGAGAAAGAAAGCTTTGCTTTCTCAGGAAATCCAACAGCAAAGGGGGAAAAAAAAAACCAGGCCTTGCTTTCTCAGGAAATCCAATAGCAAAGGGGGGAAAAAAACCAGGCCTTCTCTCTATCTGAAAATCTTTTCCAAGGCAACGTAGAAGAAGTCGCTACTAATACTAGCGAGGTAAACCTGTCATTCGACGAACCATTTCGACCTCATGCAGCTTCGATTTAGCATATTAGACCTCATGCAGCTCTAACCTGGAGTGCATGATGCAGAGTGATGATGAAGAAAAATAAAAGGATGATGCTCCTTACCGAAAACAGTGTTGCTTGGATTCATGGCGACCTGATTCTTGGCAGCATCGCCGATGAGGCGCTCGGTGTCAGTAAAGGCGACATAGGAAGGGGTGGTGCGGTTGCCCTGGTCGTTGGGAATGATCTCGACACGGTCATGCTGCCAAACTCCCACGCAGCTGTAGGTAGTTCCGAGGTCGATTCCGACGGCCTTACCCTCCACTTTGGCCATGGCGGAGAAAAAGGGCAAAAGCAGGTGATGGAGGAGTAATGGAAATCAGAGAGAGACAGCAAAAACACTAGGGTTTCAAGTTTCGACGTAGCGATGGAGTTTCAACTGTGAATCAGACAGGTTACACAGGTTGATTCTCTTGATTGCTATCGATGTGAAGGAAGGCAGCTGGCAATGGTGCTCGTAATATAGAGAAGCGAAACAAAGAAGCTAGAACCTTCGGGTTTCTTCCTATTTCCTAAGTGTGATCAAATGCTTAATTTGGCCCCCTCTTGATTCCAGTAGGTTCTCGCTTATGACTCATCACTTTTTAAGCCTCTCGAAAGTTCATACACCTACCCTCCACAGGATGATGATTTAATCAATCGATTTTATGACGTCTATTTATTATTCATTTTAAGTTTTCTTTCCTAAATCCATAAGCTTTCCAGACATGAAGCTTTGATTCTTGATAAATGAATTTTAATTGCGTAGCTCTATTCTATTTCTATTGAGGTTATAAATTAATTGTACTACTAGATTTATTTAAAACTAATATTATATAAATAATTAATGATATTCTAACTGATATAAATTTAAAAATCATTATTGTTCTTGAAATAAACATCTTTCAAAATTGATTTTTACAATCTGAGGTTTAAACCTATGTAATATATATGAACATACATACGTACATATGGATGTCTTTATGTTTGTGGGAGAGGGCGGTGTCATTCTACACTTATGTAACATAGCACCTTAGTGTACGGAAGGGAGTTTGTTCGTTTGGGGGACTTATATGCAAAAAGGAGATAAAGAAATAGTTATTTCATATAACTTATTTGTATAAATTTGAAGGCAGGATTTTTAATTCAGAATCCAAACATGTATACTTACAAAAGGGGGGTGAACAATCGTTTTTAAAAATGTATATGGTTGCACGATGCTCCTACTTTATGGATTTACATCCTTTTTTTTGCGAGGAAGTACTCTGTATTTTCAACAAAACTGTATGGGACAGGGTTTACATCTTTAGATGTGATTATATTCACCAAAATCATGATTGGCACTATTTTACTACCCTTTGAGAAAGATTAACCCAATATCCTACACTTTCACATATAATGGCCAATTGTATGACGTTTAAAACATGCCCCTTTACAGGCCTCAAGGGGCATATCATAATCTCAAATCCATTCTTAATTTTACCCTAACACAATTATTTTTCTTGATTTTGTTAAATGCCACCAATGGTGTGAATGTTATCAACGTTATCTACCCTACAAGCACCTAGCATGGTTTTAAAATCCTATCTAGAATGACTTACTTTGGAATTAAGAATGGTTGTGTTGAAAAAACACGCATATTTGTGTTTAAATCATATTATAGAGTAAGCATTGCACTCATTAAAAATGTAGCATCCCATCTTTCATGCGAAACCAATTACAACCAATCTAAATTTTGAACTCTTTTACCATATAATTAACTTCGTTAAACACATGTCAACAAATACATGGCCAGGGTGCAATTGATGTGAGGGTAAGAGTATCCATATGAGAGACCGGCTCATGAGAGGCCAGCTCATGGTGGGCAAAGATAACATGTTCATAGGAGAAAAGTGTCTTGAAAGTCAAAACCTTCAACTTGTGCAAAACCTTTTGCAAACCAGACTTGCCTTGTACTTTTCCAAAGTACCATGAGATCTATATTTTTCTTTGTAAACCCACTTAGTGCTAATTATCTTGCATCTTAGAGGGAAATCTACAAGATCCCAAGTGCGGCTTTTTAGAATGGAGTTATATTTTGCTTACATGGTTGCCCCATCACTTTGAATCCCCTTCTTTAGGCTCCTAAATCTTGAGTACCTCTGTCCTCAATAAGAGCAAAATTCACAAGATTCTCGAGTCCTATTTTGCTCCCTTAAACTTTTGGATCTATAAACATCTTCAGGTGCATCCTTGATGGTGGCCGAAGATTCTTCTCCATCCAAACGTTGCTTAGGGAATGGCTTACCTTTTTGTGGCACATCATGTTCTTCTTCTTCTTCTTCATAATCCATGTCCATAGCAAATGGTATGTGTTTGTGGCACATCATGTTCTTCTTCTTCTTCTTCTTCTTCTTCTTCATAATCCATGTCCATAGCAAATGGTATGTGTTTGCTTCCATCAGAATGCAAGGAATCATGGGCTCCACAATTCTACAGATGGCATGTAGTGTACAAGGATGGACTCGTGTTAAAGGAATGTCAAGTATAGGGTCCCACTTTGGATCCATCCTAACCATTTTTCTGCCATCCCATATGAACGGATCATGAGTCGGTGCACCATCCTTCCCAGTATTCATATTCACGCCTTTTTTCCATTCTTACCCTTTTTCCTCAATGAGCGCATGCAATAAAAGCAAGCTAACCTTGCATTTGCAGCATTTGAGATACCAAACATGCACTTTAGTGTCTTAGATCACCTACAAGATGCCATTCCGCTAAGTAGTCTCCGAAACCATCCACATGTAGAATTTCACCTACTTTTTAATGTTGAACCATAGTAGGAATCTCTATTAGATTGAAAAACATCTTTAAGATCCCATGGTCCTCTTTTGGAACCTCAAATGCTACGAGCCACCAGATTTCATTTTCAGATTGAACATTGAAGTATTGAGGATAACCTGGCTTTATGGAAGGATCCAATACATTGTTCATCAATGTTAAACTTATTCTTTCTATCTTTTGATTCTTTACAATTTCACTCTCATCAAGTTTTAGTACAAATTTCAGTGTGCCACCACATTCTTGAGCAGACATATTATAGAACTTCACCATTACAGCTTGCAGTTTGCACACATCCAAGACAAAATTGTTGTTCGGATTCAGATCAAAGGTCACTTCTTTAGCACAATGCTTGAATACATGTGAGTGAACTATGTGTTTAGGCCCTCACCAAATGAGTTCAAGGACATTATTATTCAATTGTTGTCTTTCTTTTCTAACACTAAAAGGGAATGGCAACGGAGTTACCCTTTTGTTTTGCAACACGGACTTAAAACTTACATCCATTTGTATGTACATCATTGTATAGGATTCTCTACTTAAACCAACTTTGTCACAAATATCTTGAGCTTCAGTTTTTGCAGTAAATGCATTCTTCATATTTTGCAATCATGCATGCATGAGATCATCACTAATTGTTCTGAACTTTGAATGAGAAAGTGTAGACTTCACCATATGTCTTGAGAAGAAGACTTTTGAGAGTGCTCCACTGCCTTGTTTAAGGCTCTTTAACTTATCAATATTTGCATGTATACGACGTTTGTAGTTTTCACTATTTTTTGACAATGTATTAAGTGGTCTTTGTTCTCTTATTCGTTCACGTGCATCCAAATTAGAGGTGGGTCTATGTTTGATTGTCTTCTCTAATACCCCTTCTAATTTGTTGTTCTTGGCCTCTAGATCCTTTGCTTTTTGTTCCAATTCATGGTTCTGCAAAATGCTGAGCATGAACAACTTCTACCAACTCATTGTATTCATTCTCCTTGTAAGACAGTAGAGCATTTAATTGCTTGATCTAAGCTTCCTTCATCTCATCAGCATCCTTAGTGATGATATCCAAACGCTTTGCATATGACGTAATTGTTGAGATTCAAGCTCGATGTCAGTGTGTCCCAGCTATATTATGTGCTGGCATGTTAGGTAGGAACATGTGTGACACATAAATGACCACGTCCAACTAGTCATAGTGTGTGGACATTAGCTAGGGTTAGCTGAGTGTGGACACAACACATAGTGTGTCTTGTGTATTATGGACTATGGCTTTATGCATTGGTTGAGAAGGGAGATGGCTTCCCTCTATGGTTAGGGTTTGCAATATACATTAGGGTTTGCTCCTGTGTGTGTGTCTCCTCTCCCTCTACTTGTTTTTCATCATGGTATCAGAGCCTGGTGCTCTCTATTAGGGTTTATGAGTGAGTGAGTGAGAGAAGAGGGAGAAGAAGCTGTGAAGCTTGCCATTGATGCTGTGAAGCTTGGAGCACACCAATTTCTATCAGATCTGAGAGCTTGGCCTATCGAGTAAGGTCTACTAAACACCCTTGAGCGGATTGCAGGTGATTCAAGCTCAAACACGGCAAATTAGGGTTGCCCAAAGCAAAAGAAAATTTTGTTTTTTTGCAAGCTTTCCATTGGAGCTTGGAAGCAGTGATGTATGGTAAAAATAGATGCAATCTGGCAAAGAAACATGTATCTGGCAAATGGGAATGTATTGGCAGCTCATGTGCAAGCCCTACACTGAATTTGGAGCAAATATGATACATTTAAGTGATTGAAAATTACTATTTTTAAAGCTCTCACAAAACAGAGAAAAAGAGTCACCTGGTGGATGAAATTAGAGCAAGTTTTTGGTAAAAATCAGACAATTGATGGGTTACACACATGCCTTGGAGTGTTAGGCAACTACACATGCTATTAATTGATAATAAAATCAACCCAAATCCCCTCAGGAGCAGGCGGTGCAGCTCATACAGAGAAAACATAGTATTTTTGTTGAAATTTTGCAAGAGAAGGTCAATTACAAGCTATTTGATTGGTTAACTTCAAAATTGGCTTAGCAAATTTGTGATTCACACTAGTGAGGAGGTTGCTACATGATGGGTGAAACAGGCTATCTACTGTGATTAGTGAAACAGAGTGTGATTAATCGGCTAATTACTCTCTCATCTTAAACAATTGGTCTAATTCCTTTTACATGGAGTTAGTGGACATTATTTCTAAGCTAATGAATGCTTTTTCTCTCAATTTGGACAAGCATTGAAGAAATTAGAGCAATTCTACTACTGGTTTTTTTGGTTTTTCTCAAAACAAAGAAGGGGGTTTGACAAAATTGGTATGTACGCACCTTGGTTGGTATTGATATGCAACATTGAGCTTGTTTACGTGTCAATACAAGTTATCCATACTTGATTGAACCACTACATTGCAATTTGGAGCCTTGGAAAGCGTGCCAAAACAGGGTACCTTGGACTGCGTATGCCAGTTCATTTTGGATGCAATCAGTTTGATTTTCTACATCAAAAGTGAAGTTCATTATGTACATTGGAGTATCTGGAACACTTATAGGAGTGTGGTTGAGCTAAGGAAGGCTCGTTTATAGATTTGGACGTGTGTGGAAGATACATTTGCATTGAGCAAATATGTCAGATAATCTAGTACAAATTGAGGGTGAAAAGTTGGATAGGAAGAACTTCCAGGCATGGAAGTACAGGATTAAAAGTTTTCTGAAGGAAAAAGGTTTTTGGAACCTTATTAGAAGTGCGAAGCCAGAGCCGGAACTACCCCGACAACCTACATAGCAGCAGGTTGTAGCTCATAAAGCAATGGTCAGAAAGAGCATACAAAGTTTTGCATTACCTGTCTATATGTATCTCGGATGCTATACTCATACATATACATGATGCTGAGAATCTCAAGGATGCATTGGTAAAGCTGTTTAATATAGACACTAGTGCTCGCAAGTCTCAGTTTACGGACAACATATTCATAATGTGAAACGGAAAGGAAGGAGCATCCATGATTATGTACAAGAGATAAAGAAGTATGCAGATGCATTGGCAACAATCAATGCCCCCATGCCTGATGATGATTTGGTAGACATTACCTTGCGTGGTCTTGGCAACAAGGAGTATAAGTCTTTTGATACATACATCTCGGTTCGAAGTACAAGTTTACCAGATTTTGATGAGTTGATTTCACTCTTGCTTATTGAGGAAATCAAACTCAGTGACTCTTTTCATGATGCATCTACTAGCCATGATGAGATAATGGCAGAAATTAGGCTTTCTATTCACAAAGGGGATTTAGAGGCAAGGGGAGATTTGCATCACGTGGCCGTGGTAATGGTCGTGGATGGCAAGACAGGTCACCACAACAGAATTTTCAACCTACATATGGTGCTAGAGGTGGTCATGGATATACACCTCAGAGAGGTAGAGGTAATCCTCGTGGTAGAGGACGTTGGCAAGGCTAATAAACATCTATGCAAAATGTGGAATGCCATTATTGTGGGAAATTTGGTCATATGGCACGTGATTGTTTTCGCAAACAAAATGATTTGAGAGGGGGTAGACACAACATGGTGGACATTATGCACAACATGGTGGAAATTATGCAAGTGGTGGAAATTATGCATCAAGCAGTAATGATGGCAGTGCAAATCACTTGTTTGCCCATGAAACATGTTGTGGGATCTATGATGTCGAATGGTAAAAGTGATGACACTTCGTTGTTAAGGATTTCAAAAATGGATGTAGAGTCATTGCCAAAGGCAAGAAAGAAGGTAGGTTATTTAAGTTGGATGCTGGGATTCCTGAGTTGAAATCAGCCATGTTCTCTAAAAGCCGAAATGTGGTACAGGACATTAACATGTGGCATAAAAGGATTGGACATGTGAACATACAAAGGTTAAAGAACATGCAGGCAAGAGGCATTGTTAGTGGGCTGCCTAGATTCAAGAATGATGGGAATATGCATGTTTGTGATACCTGTCAGTTTGGAAAGCAGGCGAGGTTGCCGTTTCCTAAAGAAGGCAACATGAGTAGCAGGCCACTTGAGATAGTTCATAGCGATGTATGGGGTCCTGCACAAAACCCATCCATTAAAGGTAGCTTATATTATGTGACATTCATTGATGATTTCAGCAGAATGACTTGGATATACTTTCTCAGAGAGAGAAAAGTGAAGTGTTGGGAAAGTTAATGGACTTCAAAGCTTTTGCAGAGAAGCAATATGGCTCCTGGATAAAATTTTTGAGGACAGATGGAGGTGGTGAATACACCTCACATGCTTTTGAGCATTTCTTGAGAAAGCATGGCATAAGAAGGTAGTTAACTTGCAGGTACACACCTCAGCAAAATGGTGTTTCTGAGAGAAAGAATAGAGTCATTTGTGATGTGGCCAGGGCAATGCTCAATGAAAAGAGCATGCCAGACTATTATTGGGCAGAAGCATTTGCCACTGCTGTGTATGTACTTAATAAGACACCCACAGCAGCCATACATGGAAGTACGCCAGAAACGGCTTACAGGTTTTAGGCCAGAATCTCTGTGGATGACTTGATTATCACAGGAGATCATGCTACAGATGTTATGCATGTCAAGAAGGCATTGAGTGGACAGTTTGACATGAAAGACTTGGGTGAATTAAGATATTTTCTTGGGATTGAAGTGATCAAAGACCATGCAGGTACATGGTTAGTGCAACGCCAATATGCATTGGATATGTTGCAAAATATGGGATGACATGGTGTAAGCCAAACAATGAGTACACCTTTGGAGCAGAATGTAAAGCTACGGGCTGATTTTGGTGAAGAGTTGGATGATCCATCTATGTATAGAAAGATGGTTGTTGGCAGTCTTATTTACATGACTATCACACGCCCGGATCTCAGTTATGCTGTGGGGCTAGTAAGCCAATTTATGCAGAGCCCCAGAAAACCTCATTTGGATGCAGTGAGACGCATTATGCGATATGTAAAGACCACTGCACATTATGGTCTTTTGGAAGTGCAGTGGTGAGTTGGAGTAGTAAGAAGCAACCTACTGTTGCTTTATCTAGTATAGAGGGTGAATACAGGGGTGCAGCTATTGCTACATGTGAAGGAGTATGGTTAAAGAGTCTCTTGGCTGATTTGGGTGAGCCTATTGATGGCAAGGTTGTCATTTATTGTGACAACATGAGCAGCATACAATTGGCCAAGCATCCAGTTTTTCATGCGTGGACCAAACACATAGAGGTCCACTATCATTTTGTCAGAGAGAAAGTGTTGGATGGTACAGTGGATTTGCAATATGTGAAGACTGAAGAGCAGGTGGCCAACATCTTTACAAAGCCACTGAGCAGGGAGAAGTTTGAGTACTTCCGTACTATGTTGGGAGTACGTGGGATGAGCTTGAGGGGGAGTGTTGAGAACTTTGATAGCCCAAGCTCATCTACATCTTCATCTATGGCAGTACATCATGAGCTTGAGAGGGACTGTTGAGATTCAAGCTCGATGTCAGCTTGTGCCAGTTTTGCTATGTGGCATGTTAGGTAGGAACATGTGTGAGACATAAATGACCACGTCCAGCTGGTCATAGTGTGTGGACATTAGCTAGGGTTAGCTGTGTGTGGACACAACACATAGTGTGTGTTGTGTATTATGGATTATGGCTTTATGCATTGTGTGAGAAGGGAGATGTCTTCCCTCTATGGTTAGGGTTTGCAATATACATTAGGGTTTGCTCCTGTGTGTGTGTCTCCTCTCCCTCTACCTGTTTTTCATCAAATCCTGACATTCTGTACTTCTCAAAGCATGTCCTAAGATGGTTGATATGATCCACCACTTTTCCAAACACACTGAACTCATCCAGAAAAACTCTCATGAAAGTTGTAAGAAATGGTGAAAGCACCTACAGTACCCATTTTTGAAATGTAGGAGGAGCATTTTTCAGGCCAAATGTCATCACATTACTAGTAAAGACTCCCCATTTTGTCACAAAAGCTGTCTTATCCCTATCTTCAGCTGCCATCAAAATCTAATTGTAGCCACTAAAGCCATCAAGAAAAATGTAGCAAGAAAGAAGGCACGTTATTTAAGTTGGATGCTGGGATTTCTGAGTTGAAATCAGCCATGTTCTCTAAAAGCCGAAATGTGGTACAAGACATTGACATGTGGCATAAAAGGATTGGGCATGTGAATATACAAAGGTTAAAGAACATGCAGGCAAGAGGCATTGTTAGTGGGCTGCCTAGATTCAAGTATGATGGGAATATGCATGTTTGTGATGCCTGTCAGTTTGGAAAGCAGGCGAGGTTGCCGTTTCCTAGAGAAGGCAACATGAGTAGCAGGCCGCTTGAGATAGTTCATAGCGATGTATGGGGTCCTGCACAAAACCCATCCATTAAAGGCAGTTTATATTATGTGACATTCATTGATGATTTCAGCAGAATGACTTGGATTTACTTTCTCAAAGATAAAAGTGAAGTGTTGGGAAAGTTTATGGACTTCAAAGCTTTTGCAGAGAAGCAATATGGCTCTTGGATGAAATGTTTGAGGACAGATGGAGGTGGTGAATACACCTCACATGCTTTTGAACATTTCTTGAGAAAGCATGGCATAAGAAGACAGTTAACTTGCAGGTATACACCTCAGCAAAATGGTGTTGCTGAGAGAAAGAATAGAGTCATTTGTGATGTGGCCAGGGTGATGCTCAATGAAAAAAGCTTGCCAGATTATTATTGGTCAAAAGCATGTGCCACTGCAGTGTATATACTTAGTAAGACACCCACAACAGCCATACATGGAAGTACGCCAGAGATGCGGCTTACAGGTTTTAGGCCAGACATTGGACACCTCAAAGTGTTTGGGTGCATAGCTTATGTACATATGCCTGATGACGAGAGAAGGAGGAAGTTGGATCCTAAGGCAGAGAAGTGTGTGTTTGTTGGATATGCACAGGATCAAAAGGCATATAAATGTTACAATCCACAAACTAGGCAAGTGGTTATCTCACGAGATGTGGTGTTTGATGAACTTGCTAGTTGGTACAAAGCAAAGGATGAGGGTGTCATTGATTCTCTTGATGCTGATGTGCATGTGAACTTGCCACAAGCAAGTTCTATTTCTATGTCTGGGCCAGCAGAGTCTGAGAGTAGCACTATATGTCCATGGTCAGGACGCTTGAGACATGAGAGTGTGAGCACAGGGAGTAGTGCTGTGGATAAAGGGAAAAAGAAGGTTGAAGGAATTGGCATTACAGGTTATGAGTCGTCAAGTTCAGAGAGTTTGGATGAGGAACTTGGCATACCAGTTTTACCCACACCTGGTGCAAGGCAGGATAGATATGTACCTCCACATGCTAGAGTGACAGGTGTTCATCAGAGTGATCCGCATGCATTGCGGAGATCCCAAAGGGTCAGATATCCAGTTCACAGGTTGACATATCATGATTTTGCTATGCATTACGCATATATGACCTCTTTGGTGAAGCATGTGGAACCTACATGCTATACAAAAGCTATTGGAAAGCATGTATGGGAGAAGGCAATGGATGTTGACATGGACGCATTGGTTCATTAATGAAACATGGGATTTGGTTGCATTACCACAAGACAAAAATGTTATTGGTTGCAAATGGGCTTACAAGGTGAAATGCAAGTCAGATGGTTCCATTGAGCGACATAAAGCGAGATTGGTAGCTAAGGGTTATGCACAAACCCAAGGCTTGGACTATGATGAAACATTTAGTGCAGTGGCAAAGATGGGAACAGTGAGAGCAGTCATTGCTATGGCTGCAGCAAATGGTTGGGAAATGCATCAAATGGATGTGAAAAATGCATTTCTAAATGGTGATCTACAAGAAGAAGTTTATATGGCACAGCCAGAAGGATATGTACACCCAAGGTATCCCACAAATTAAAGAAAGCATTATATGGTTTGAAGCAAGCACCTCGTGCTTGGAGTGATAAGATGAGCAGATATCTTATCTCCCTTGGTTTTTAGGTTTCTACAGCAGATTCTTCATTCTATGTGAAGAAAACAGATTATGGGATTGCCTTACTTATCATCTATGTGGATGACTTGATTGTCACAAGAGATCAACATTATGATCTTCTTTATGAGCATGGTAAAGGCTTGGATATACATGGCTACACAGACGTAGATTGGGCAGGTAGCTTGTATGACAGGAGGTCTACTAGTGGTTATGCCTTTATATTTGGAAGTGTTGTGGTGAGTTGGAGTAGCAAGAAGCAACCTACTGTTACTTTATCTAGTACAGAGGCTGAATACAGGGGTGCAGCCATTGCTACATGTGAAGGAGTGTGGTTAAAGAATCTCTTGGCTGATTTGGGTGAGCCTATTGATGGCAAGGTTGTCATTCATTGTGACAACATGAGTAGTATACAATTGGCCAAGAATCCAGTTTTTCATGCGCGGACCAAACACATAGAGGTCCACTATCACTTTGTCAGAGAGAAAGTGTTGGATGGTACAGTGGATCTGCAGTATGTGAAGACTAAAGAGTAGGTGGCTGACATCTTTACAAAGCCACTTAGCAAGGAGAAGTTTAAGTACTTTCGTACTATGTTGTGAGTACGTGGGATAAGCTTGAGGGGGAGTGTTGAGAGCTTTGATAGCCCAAGCTCATCTACATCTTCATCTATGGCAGTACATCATGAGCTTGAGAGGGGCTGTTGAGATTCAAGCTCGATGTCGGTGTGTGCCAACTGTATTATGTGCTGGCATGTTAGGTAGGAACATGTGTGAGACATAAATGACCGCGTTCAGCTGGTCATAGTGTGTGGACATTAGCTAGGGTTAGCTGAGTGTGGACACAACACATAGTGTGTCTTGTGTATTATGGATTATGGCTTTATGCATTGGTTGAGAAGGGACATGGCTTCCCTCTATGGTTAGGGTTTGCTCCTGTGTGTGTGTCTCCTCTCCCTCTACCTGTTTTTCATCAGTAACCAAGCAAGCCAGCATTGCCCTCACAGACATATTTGATCAAAGAAGTTAGGCCTAAAAATGATATATTAAAAGATTGGAAGACCGATTGGATAATATCTCGTCACGTGAGCAATTTCTCGAATTGGGAATCTCTGACTCATCTAGTCAATATGAAAAGGTGGTTGTTGGGTCAAGGGACAGGTGGATAAATTGATCCGTCCACACATATATCAACATGCCTTCTCCCTAATTCCATGGCTTATTCTATTACGGAAGGGTTGACCTTAGAAGCCTCTGTTCTCTTATAGAGAGGAGCATACTAATCATCCAGGTCCACATGTATACATCACTTCTTAGAATTATCTCTCATGTTCTACAGACCACAAAATAATACTGAAACTGCAACTAACTCCTTTCTTTGTAAAAATATATGGTGCAATAAAACATTATCGTTAATTTCAAACACTTGTATTTCAAATAACACTTGCATTTCAAATAACATAAAAATTAATGCCATACCTCCATTGAGCTCTGTAGCAACGCTTCTTGATGCCCTTCTTAATGAAATAACACTTCTTGGTAGAAAAATAATCGAGTATAAAAAATCAATGAAGGTAAATATGACTTTTTGGTTCCACTTAATGGCACCACAAAGCCAAATCTCTCTTCATTATTGTTCATGTATAAATAGTATGTGAAGAAAGTGGAGATTCAAGCGAAAGCCTAGAGGCTTCCTTAAGAGATTGAAGATTTAAATGGAGGGAAATTCAAATGGAGAAGAGTGGCTATTGAATTAGAAAAACTCACCCAATGACAACCACCATAACTTCATGAAAATGCACTAGAATAGAAATTAAGTATGTTTAATTGCGTTGAAAAAATAACTTTTCAAAATACTAAGTTCGCTTCCAAAAATATATTCAAGTTCTCTTAAAAAATGCCACTATTTCCAATCAACATCTTCTAATTCCATGTTGTACTTATGTCAGAAATATAGTTACATAGTTACATATGTCAGAAATATCCTCGTACTTGTTTTCTTACTTTATAGAGTACCAGCTTTTCACATTTATGAATTTTCACTCGTAAAATGGTTGAAGTTATGTAGAATTTAAGAGCATTAGAATAAAATAAGCATTCAATCTCTTTAGAAAATATGAAAAAAGGCGAATTTAGATTCGAAAAGAAGAGAGAGAAACCCAATATAATAATATTATTTTTGTACTTTTTCGGGATTCTAGGAGGATAGAGAAAGCCCTTAAAGGGCCCATTTATAGAGCCTGAATTTTTCCTAATGTCTTCCATTATTAGAATTTTCTTATAATGGTGCAAAAATTCTGCTACTACCGGTTTTAGTCCATTGAGTGGTTGCATGCACAAAGGAGGAGCATGCAGATTGGAGCTCATGAAAGGCCATGTTGATGGCTATGGGAAAAGCCTTAATGAGAGAGGTTTAGAAGAGGCAAAGAGACTGAAACTTGAATGGATGCATGCATATTTGGAGCTCAAATGGGAGCTCACAATGGCTGTATTGATGGCTATTAGAATCCAGCCTGAACGCAGGCTATCGAAAGTTGAAGCAAGCTTCCAATGGAAGCTTTGAGAAAAGCACATGCAAGCTTGCAGTCTTGGTAAATTGCAAGCGCCATCAGTAGAGGAGTTGATGGCGGCAAAACAGCTGTAGCAACAGACGGACAGCTATGGCTAAGATGAGCTGTAGAAAACTGGCAGCATAAAGATGAAGCACGAACACAGTTGAAGACAGAAGCAGAGAAGCACTAGAGTGATGGGGCTCTAGATGCTGATTTACGAGACTAGCAGACTTTAGGGCTAAGAGACGAAGCGCAGCTAAAGCAAAGATCAGCAGCGTATGGAGCAGAGAGCTCAGCATACAGTTTTTGCAGAGGGTAGCACAACAACCTGTGCTCGGTCGAGAGTCAACGTATCAGCAAGCAGCAACAAATGGAGGCTAGAGCACGAAGGCATGCATCACCTGCTCAACTTCATCATCGGAAAGAAGGACAATTGCAACCTGCACAGGTAACAAAGGGGCGCATGCAAGGAAAGAGCAGGGTAGGGTTGGCATTGAAAGCATAAGCAATGCTGGGCAACGGGTAGCAATCCCAATGGCAGTGAGAGGCGACACTCGTGCAAGAGAGAGGCTTGCAATGCAGAGAGCCACAAGCAGCAAGAAGGCAGCAAGGGTACCCGCCATAGCTATTGCAAAGGTAGCCAAGTTCAGAAGCAGTCGAGAGGAAGGTGTCAGGAAATTCAACGCAGTGCACAGAGGCGCATTCCATTCAACGCGCATTAGAATTTCAAAAAAAAATTAAAATAAAAAATATGTGGCTCAAAAATCGACCCTTAGCCACATTATTTCTATGGTGCATAGCCACTTTAGCCCTTGTTTTATGGTCATGGAAAACCACATGTATGGTATCCATATTTGACGGTGGTCACATGTAAAAGCACCATGGGAGAGCTCAAAATTTATTTCCCAAAATGTGGTTGGATCTCTCCTATGCCTTGAAATAATGGGCAAATATCGGCTTGTAAAAATAAAGCCGTGGAATTTTTTTCTCTCTCAATTGGATTTGATGGGTGCCCTGCCCTTGCACACGCATAAAAAGGATTGTATTTGTTTCACCCATGTATATGAGGGCAAACCGTGCCCGAGCTTGCGTGCTCAAAACAAGATATGTATTCACCCATGGTATGAGGATAACCATGCCCGAGCTCACCGCCGAGAGTATCTCTCTATGGTGTCTTTGTAAAGAAGTAGCAATGATAGTGGCCCATGGAAGTAAAGAACATTATGTACACACATGCTTTCATGTATTATTGTATGTGTTCAACATCTCGTAGGTGTTTTTCATGTAATGATGTGGTCTTGTAAATTTGCTTTGGAATATAATGGATCTTTTATATCATAATATTGTGTCTTTGTAAATGAGTTGCAATGATAGTGGGCCATGGTGTCTAGTGCTCAACATCTCGTAGGTGTGAGAGTAGAGAGAGAAAGAGTAGACAGAGATAATAAGAGTAGAGAGAAACTGCTCGCCCTTAACACCAAAAAGCGCTTGCTCAAAAATGCTCCAAAATACATCCAATGTCTTGGTGCGGCCCTATAGATATCAACGCATCCCTTGATAGGCAAGGATGGGCACCCTCTAGGGCTAGCTAGATACCAAATCTTTCTGGGGCGGTACTTGGCCATCATCATCAACCTATATCTCTTCATAGCCACCTCATGACTCTTCTCGATTCTCCTTCTTCCATCTCTTATAATCATACATAGTCATGAATGTCACAATTACAATTTCTAGTAGGCTAGCAACCCATGGGTTTACAAGTCTAGAGCTTCTTGCTATGTTTTCCCACCACAAAACCTCTAGTTGGTTCAAATATCCAAGTTCTCTTGACTCTGCCTCCGACTTGTCTCCTACCAATGGATATGGAAGATCTGCTGCTTGTGGGGCATTTGCATAGGCCTAGACTTCAATCCATGTTGTTGGATCAAAGGGTATTATCTACAAGAGGGCTTGCCACATGAGATGAGGCTTGAGCAAAGGATTACCTAGTCTGATTATTTGCTCATAGTCCTCTAGTGGTAGATCCAAGATTCGATCTTTATGGTAGTTTGCCGGCTCCTCTTGATAGTGCCGAGTAGAAGGTTTGGCCTCTTAGGCTTGCCGTTTCCTCGAGGTTGTGAAATTAAATAGGGTGGAAGGAAAATTACTCTCTGTTAGTGCACTACAACAAAAAGAGGGATTAGAGACGGTTATAGTGTGGCTTTTATAAAAGGATTTGGAAAAGTGTTGGGATGTAAGCATCACTTTTTTTCAACGCTATAACCGCTGCCGTGCTATATCCCATGTTATAACTATCGCTGTATCCCATGCTATTTTTGCCGCTCATCAATGCTAGAAAAAAAATTAGCATCGCTCGCTATTTTCATCGCTTAGCGGCGCTGATAAAAAAATGAGCATCGCTATTTCCCCCGCTCAGTGACACTGATAAAAAACTTTAACATCACTATTTTTGCCGCTCAGTGGCACTATAAAAAATATTTTTTGGGAAACAAATTTGGGGCTAATACCCCAATCTTGCCCAAAACAAAATAAATTCAATATATTGAAAATAGTTCTAATTTATACAAATAGACATATCGACATATTAAAATACAAAACGAAATATAGTAACTTGTAAAATCTTAATTGTATTAAATCCCAAACACCATAAAAGGTGAGTTATATCCAAAATACCATAACAAGCAAGTTACATTGAGTATGTAGTTACAAAAAATCAAACACAATAAGCCGGTCTCTACTCATCCTCGCCCTCCTTGCCTATTGCCTCTTCACATCTTCCTGTATCACACAAGATCAAGTAATGTTAAAACACAAACTAGTTAAATTTCTAAAAGCTAATAAAACCAAAATAATCTAAACTTACAGGACCAGGCATAGCTTCATAGTTCAATGCAACACCCTCTTGTCGGCAACCATTCAAATGTGGTGGAGATCCCATTGCGATAAGCAGTCATACTCCTCATGAGAGAAGGAGAACGGCCCACCACATTTTCCTACATTAAACATACATTTAAAAAAGAATAATTTATATAAGATTTAATTCTTTGGAAACCATAGTTTTGAATACAAAATGTTGAGAGTTCAAATACTTACAAACTGAGCAAGGAAAGATGGCCTTCCACCCGATCTAAGATGAGAAGCCCCTCTTTTATGCATGCGTACTCGGGCTGCTTCTCTTTGTTTGCTTAAATAGATTGGGATTTTCCCAATACATCTTTTTGGCCTTCTTCCAATCCTTTTCTGATTCTATTGGTGGCTTGATGCCACCACACATAATGGCCTTGGCAATCAATGATTTCCTATGACTTACATGACCCCATATACAATCCAACATCTTAAGGTCATTAAATTGTAAGTCGGAGTGGGGCGGCACAAGAAACTCTGTCTTCAATGCTTGTAGAATTTATTGCTTCTTTGCATTGAGTTCTCCAATCAATGCCCCAAATGTTTCTAAACTCAAGATTTACAAGGTTACGCATGCGTGCTATAACATGCTCCCCCTTGCTATCCTTAATGATCGACCCATCTGTCCTCCTCACATGGTAAGGAAGCGTCGCTGGGTCATAGGCATTTGGATCCACCACCAGCTGTGCTGGCATATCATCTACTGTGATGGGGAATTGGAAGCAGATCTATTACTTCCCCCCAAAACAATCCCCACTAGAATGACTACCCCCACTAGAACGACGAGAAGAGGCAGACCTCCTATCTGACGAGGTCATGGACTAGGTTCCACAAAAGAGAGTAGAGTGGCTTGGTCGCAACCTCCATGAGTACCCCTAGCACCTAGATGTGGACTAGATCCTCCAATTGGAGTGGACATGAGTATAGGAGTGCGTAACCCAGGAATAGACCCACCCATCAGAGTACCCCCCATTGGTGTAGAGTTAACTATGGAAGGAAGCGAGGGTGGAGCAAAAATGTTCCACACTCTCTCTCCCATATTGATGGGATAGACTGGCGGCCAACTATGAGAGACGCTCCATGTTCAGATCATCAACGATGGACATTGAATGATGTCGCATTGGGCTTCTCGAATGAATCGTTCCCCCACTGATGTCTACATTATAAAAACGAGGCATGCTCAAACTTAAATAACACAAGAATGCATTAGAAATCTTATACCTTATGCATGCTCAAACTTAGAACTCTTCTACTACTCATGTGATATTAGAACTTTATTTGAGGCCTTCTAGAATACTACTTAGACAAGCATGGTGGACAGTGCCCCTTCAGATGATAGCTTCTGAGGACTTTCTACATGCTCTCCACTATTAAAGCCAAAGGCAACTTCTCTTTTACAGGAGAAGGATAGTGAAAAGATTGAGGGCTTCCCCTCCACTATAACCACCTACTCGTCGCCACGGATAACCACTCCTAACTTGACTTAAGCAACTTCTCTTTTAAGGATAGTGAAAAGATTGAGGGCTTCCCCTCCACTATAACCATCTACTCGTCTCGCTGCGGTAAGCAACATTCTAAAAGGCCTACAATAATGTCCCATATCTCTATGCATAGATCTTAATGCATACATAGAGCTCAATACATAGATTAAGCTCTATTCATAGAGCTTAATGCATAGATTAATCTCTATGCATAGAGCTTAATCTATACATTAAGCTATAGTGCTTAATCTATCTTAGTCTATGCATAGAGCTTAATGCATAGATTAATCTCTATGTATAGAGCTTAATGCATGCATTGAGCTCTATGCATAGAGCTTAACACATAGATTAAGATCTATGCATAGAGATTAATCTATAGATTAATCTCTATGCATAGATCTTAATCTATGTGTTAAGCTCTATGCATAGAGCTCAATGCATGCATTAAGCTCTATGCATAGAACTTAATGCATAGATTAATCTCTATGTATAAAGCGTGTGCATAGAGCTTAATGCATGCATTAAACTCCATCCATGCATTGAGCTCTATGCATAGATTAAGCTCTATGTATAGAGCTTAATCTATGCATAGAGCTCAATGCATAAATTAAGCTCTACGCATAGAGCTTAATTCATGCATTAAGCTCTATGCATAAAGCTTAATCTATGCATTAAGCTTAAGCTAAGCTAATCCTAAACCCCAACACCCAAGGATGTAATAATAGGTAGATGAAAAGCATAAATGATTATAGGGCTTACCTCTTTTTGGTGAAATTGAAGGAGGGAATTAGAGGACCTACAAAACAAAGATAGGTTTTGAGTCAATTGTTGATGAATTAGAACACTTTGTAGTATCACAACCAAAGGATTTACAATATATGCAGTACAAAAAAACAAGTGCCTTGTATGCACAATGGGGATCGGAATGGTTGTAGTGATTGCACTGGACACAAGGCATTTCGCTCCTCACTTGTAGAGGCATTAAGGATGTTCAGCTTCTTTGAAGGATTTCATCCTCTCTTAGAGATGTCAATTGAAAGCTTTTAAGCAAGGTTATATAGAATTCTGGGAATGACAATTCCGAGATCGATTGTTCTTTTTCCATTAGCTTAGATGCTACATACACGTGAATGACCTCTTAGGGATATTTTTTTAGAAAAAGTGCATGCTAATAACTTCCCAGATGGAAGAGGAGGTCCTAAAACCTATTTTCCATCACTGTCTCAAGAATTAAAAAAATCTTGAGAATTTTTTCCCTATTTCGCAGCACGTTTTTGAGGGTGTTCCAAAAGGAATTTGGAAAAACTCTGTATAAGAGAGTTGTAGTATTTTTGGAGTACTACAACTTTGTCTCTCTTAGTCATTCATGATTTTGTCGTTTAGACACTCACAAAAGTAGTCTGAACATGGTTTGAAGTGGTTGTCACACTATTTTTTACAATTTTTTGTGCTTTTCAGACTATTTTTACCTCGATTTTTGGGTCAAATTTTGAGACTACTGGTCGGAAGCCAAAACGATCAATTTTGACTTCGGACAGCTAAGACCAAATTTGAAGAGCTCGATGTCGGCTTTCCGATTAGCATTAAAGCGCCCTTATCAAATTCAGGGTTTAGGAGATACGAGCCTCCAAACAGGGGTGTGTTTTTTGTTTTCTTATCGGACCCCCTTTCACGTCGTGAACTATAGTATTCACTGCGTGAAGCGGACTTCACAGATTTTATCAATTTTGATTTTATTTTTTGGGACTATTTCATATCGTGAGATGCTTAATGCTTCACGCCGTGAAAGGCTGTGTTTCACGACGTAAACTCCGTGGACTTTATAAAAAATTTAAATTTGATTTTTTTTTTGCGCACGGGGGATTATTTCACGACGTGAAACACATAGTGGTTCGCGCCATGAACCACTTAGGACGTGAATAAATTTTTAAATAATTTTTTTACGCGGATCCCTAGGGCGTGAGTAGAAAATGGTTCACGCATGAATCATTTTTTTACTTTTTTTTGGGGGGGGATTGTTTCATGCCATGAGATGCCTAGTGCTTCACACCGTGAAATGTTTAGTGTTTTCATAATGTGAACCGGACTTCACGAAAAAATCAAATTTGATATTTTTGACATGCAGGGACTGTTTCACGATGTGAAACACTTACTTGTTCACTCCGTGAACCACTTAGGACATGAACTGATTTTTTTTTCTTTTGGGTGCGGACCGCTTAGGGCGTGAGTGCAGAAAATAGTTCACGCTTGAACCTTTTTTTTATTTTTATTTTTTGGAGTGTAGTGGGATATTCAAATTTTCTTGTTTGGGGGGATATTTTTTGAATTTTAAATTAAGGAGAAATGGCGATTTTCCCAAAAAGGTAAGTGGGAATCAAAAACGTCAACCTTTTTGTGACACCTCCTTACACCCTTCATAAATGACCCCCAAAATGGACAGTTTGACAACTCATGGGCATCTACTCAATGAATGCTCATTAGCCTTAATGAGTTATGTAAAAAAAAGTAATTAATAATTAATTAAAGATTAATCTTTTCACTAATCTTTCCCTCTTCTATACTAATCAAGAACTCTAATTAACCACTAATCCCTAATTAATTCACACAATTGAGCACATCCTTGGATAGAGCAAGGGAATGCTAAACTATGTGCATCAACAAATGTGTAAATTAATCTAAAATAGGAGATTAATTAGACTCTTAATTTTGGTCTCTTCTTTTAAGGTAAAATTAAGCAAAAGAGAGTCAAATTCCACTGATTGATGTAATTAGGTGTTTTGAAGCATGTAGAAGCTCTCAAAACACTCAAAAACATTAATTTCGACTACTTACATGATCAATTTGGACCCCAAATAAAACATTTTCTAAATTTTTTATCTTTTGAACTGGAGTAATCACTCTTAATGATAAAAACCAGTCAATTAAGAGAAATTAATCATTTTCAAGAGTTTTTTGATGTTTTTGAAAAAAAATTTGAAGGATTAAGCTACTTCTAATACTTGCTAACACTCTAATGCAAACAATTTCAACAACAAATACATAAATTAAGGTAAAATTAATGATTTTAGTTCTATGCTTAACACTAAAGAGAGCTAACATTCACTAAAAATTGCATTCTAATGCATGGGTTGATGTAATGGATGCAAACTAAGCCTAATACAAACTATGTGCAAGCCCTAAGAATATTAAAACCACATTAACAAACAACAAAAATAATAAATTAAGCTAACAATTAAGTAAAAAACATTCTTTACAAAAACAAAAAAAGAGAGCTATTTTACACCAAATCACCCCATCAAATCCACATCTCTTTCATGGGAAACCATTAATCAAGATAATAGGCAATAGGTAATGCATAGATTAGAGGAAAAATGATGGAAAACGCCAAGGGATGGCTCCCCAACATGCAATGCCAAAAATGTTATGGCTCACCCTCACCTCCCTTGAAACATATCCAATAAGAGATTACCTGGTGAACCACAACTATCATGTGAGGATCTTTCCAATGGCCAAGCTCGTAACCCTTGAGGTCTCCAAGCTCTACAACTCCTTGAGAAGCAATTTCACCGTGCCTCCCGATTGTTGTCATAGCGCCGCGTTGCACTACGAGTACTCGTCCCTCCTCTCACGTCACATCACTCACACACACACTCACTAGCATGCATTAGAGAGAGAGATTAGCAAGAGGATTATCAAGAGCAAGACTCAATTGCACAATGGGAGAGTCTGTTGTATTATGAGAGAAATTCACTTATATACATGGTCACAAGTGTTCACACACTTAAACTATGGCCGACCGAGCACTTTAAACTCATGAGGCCTAATGCTATTACAATGACTAATCTCATAATATATCCATGATGTACATCACTTAGGACTTCATCCTAACTTATTACCACACGCTCTTGAAGTGGGAATCACCTTAAGTATTCCATCGGACCATTACGAGTGCCCGTCCAAGTTGTAGCTTTGGACACCATTGCTTCATATCTTGAATGTATGACCCTTTGGTGTATCTACCTTGACTCCTTGATGTAAGATAATGGTGGTAGCTCTTATTAACCCTAATAATGGGTTAACATCCATCACTTGTTTTCAAACAAGCACATGCACTAAAGAAAGTGGTGTATGATGACCATCATTGATTTCTTCCTCCAAACCACCCAAATTATGCTCCAGCAGAGGTTTCTCCAATTGTGATGAGAGGTGCAGAGTGGGAGGCGATGTGGCATTCGCCTCCTATAATTCCATCAGAGGGAAGGCGAAGAGATGAAGAGTGGGACAAGAGATGGAGGGTGACTCCCATCACAACACCTACGGGCATGAAAAGGTACTCAATCTTCTATCGTCTACCATATTCAACAGAGTTAAGAATAAATCATCTTTTGGATCCAATGCACATTCTTAAGAGTGTGGCATCAATGAGTTGGGACCATCTAATTTGGTAAAAAAGACACCCATGCAATAAGGGATGACCTAGCGGCGGATATCGGACACATGGAAAATGCATAGCCAAGGGTAGTCAATGACAAGGTGGTTTTACCAAAGGCGCCATGGAGGTTGATAAGGCAAGAGGAAAAGAATGTCCAAAATCAAATTTCATCTTTTCATACACCAACTAGTGTAATGCACTCATTAAAGGGTGCATTTACAATAACCAAAAAGAAGGGCGAGCATCAATTATATGGTCTCAAATCACATGATTGGCACAAGATGATGTAGGTATGTACATAACTATATCTATTTTTTGGGCACTCCTCGGTTTATGTTTTGTGGACTCTATATTGATCTTTTATTGTTTTCAAAAATTGATTGCACTAGTTCATACTTCCAATATCAATTGGTGGGTGCAAAGAAGAGAAAGCTCGGAATGCCATTTATAAATTAGGTGGATTGGCAAGGTGAGTTCCAATCAAAACTACAGATTTGTGTGTTTGGTATAACATATAGCTTTGAAATTATCTATTATTCTTTAATTTATCATTTATTCCTTTGTTGAATAGGTGGATAGTGTCAAAGGAGATTCATCTAGATTCCATTGAGAAGGCTCGAGTTGAGTCAATTGAGGTGGTGTGTATGATTGAAGAAATCTTTCCAAGAAGCATACTCACAACCCAATTGCACTTTCTAGTACATTTCATGGATGAGGTGGCTATAGGTGGCATTGTCCATAGCCGGTGGATGTTCTTTCTTGAATGCTTCATGAAAACCTTGAAGGGATTTGTGAGGCAAAGGGAAATGCCAGAAGGAAGCATGGCAAAGAGATGGTTGGTGCAAGAATCCCTTAGACACATCTCTGAATATTTGAAACAAATTGATCCATCTATGTCTAGATTCATTCATAACAATGAAGATGAACGAATGGTGTCACATGTGCTACATGGAGAAGGACACATTCGAAAGATGGATGAGTCCATGTGCAAAAAGGTCATTACATTTTGTCTTCTTGACACTTTTATGATAGAAAAGTGTATTGAGAAATATGAAGATGCAAGAAAGATAAGGACAGAGGAGAGAAGAGAATTTAAGAGATCAACACAAAGGCACATGGAATACCACCCAACCTAAAGGCTCTTCCAAAGGATTGCAATATTGAATGGGTTAGAGATGCCCTAGAGCAAGCCAAAAGGACGGGAGAGGAGATTACAGGAGAAGAATGGGAGTATGCAAGGGGATGTAACTACATGTAAGTAAAGATGTTATGCTAGATATATAATATTGAATAATAAATTGTTTACATTTAAGCTATATTAAAGATTTTTTATTGGGTTGCGTATAAAGTAAATAATGCAATGTGGTCAGATGGTCGACATTTTCACACTCAACGTGTGGACTCCAAGAGAATCACATATAATTGTGGTGTAATGGCAAGTTTTGACCAATAAAGTCGAGCTAGTAGAAGAGATAATAATATTATAGTAGAGAAACTTGAATATTGTGGAACAATTCAAGACATCTTAGAGATTGGATTTAGAGCTTTCAAAGTGTTCATCTTTGATATTAAGTGGTGCAAAGTGGTATATAGAGGTACTCAAGAAATCGTCAAGAAGCATCCAAGTGTTCATCTTTGATGTTAATGTTACCATATTATAGTAGTGATGTGTGTGAACACACTTAGGACCGCCGGGGCACTTTTTCCCTCACTAGGAGGTTTTTTCCCCTGTGCATTGTATATACGCCCATTATCTTCTAGGGCTTGTAATCTTTCATTTTGGCACTCATAATACACTACTGTGTTGTGCTCAAGCTTCCTCATCTTCTTGAAGTTGTGTGTGCATTCCTGCAACCCTAATTCCAACAATTGGTATCAGAGCAGGCTTCCTCCTCCCGGGCAGCATCACCGGCACCTGCCGCTTCATCTCCTCCGATTGCAACGAGGTTTCACGAGCGTCTGCAGGTTAGTATATGCCGTGGGCTAGTAGTACAGTCATTGGCCATGGCTGACAACAATGATGTATTCCGCATGTTGGCTGCTGAGGATAAGTTGGATGGCACCAACTATCCATTGTGGGCATATATGATGCGACATGTATTGGTAGCAAAGGGGTTATGGAATATTGTGCAGGGTATTGATGCACGTCCTATTGTGGCTGGAAATGCTGCAAACACATCAGAAACAGGTACTGTTGATGATGGTGCAGGCACAAGTGCTGTAGCAGCTGTTCGAGAACCACCACTTTCAGCAGAGCAGATTCGTTGGGATGGTAGAGATGCACAGGCTCATGCCTTGATTGCGCTGTCTGTCAAACGTACCATTATCCCACATATTCGCTCCTGCAGGACTTCTAAGGATGCTTGGGATGTACTTGCCACATTGTATCAGGCAAGAAATGAGGCTCGTGTTGCTTATCTCCGAAAACAGTTGGAGAATGAGCATATGAATGAAGGTGATTCTATGGATAGCTTTTTGACAAAGATCAAGGATTTCAAAGAGCAGCTCATTTCTGCAGATGAAATCCTGTCAGACAGTTCACTTGTGCAGACTGTTTTGAATGGTCTACCAGATTCTTATCAGGGTTTTGCTTCCACTCTTCGCTTGATGATGAAAGGCAATCCCAATGCCTTATCATTTGAGGAGTTAGTTTCTGTTTTGCTGCAAGAAGACCAGTCAAGGCAAAACAGGAATAGTATGCGTGTCGCAGATCAAGCTTTCGGTGCTAGTCAGAGAAGCGGGAAAGGTAAAGCTGGCTTTTCTTCTAGTAAGCAGAAATCTGCAAATGCTGCGCAACCAAAGAAGGAAGACAAAGATGAGAAGAAGGGTGACAAACAGAAGACATTTTGCAAGTACTGTAAGGGAAATGATCATGTCATCAAAGCGTGTCCTAAGCTGGCTGCGAAAGAGGCTAAGAAGAAAGAGGCTGGTATGGCTGTTGCAGATGCCTCTCCTTCTAACAATGAATCTGCTAATGTTGTGCTAGATACAGAATGGGCATTCAATGCGCAGTGCAGTTATGACCCATCTTTGCATGACACATGTATGTCTGCAGTAGATTCAGATGTATGGTACTTTGACAGTGGTGCCACTAAGCATATCACCTCGCAGCGCAGTTTATTCACTTTCCTTGAGTCTGCTCCCACAGGGAATACTGTCACTTGTGCCAATAACTCCTCTTATCCCGTTAAAGGAGTTGGACAGATTGTGCTGAATGTTGCAAATGGCAACACCTTTACACTTTTTGATGCATTGTATGTGCCAGGGATCAAAAAGAATCTGCTGTCAGTCTCCGCATTTGCCAAAACAGGTTTGGTTGTAAAATTTGTGGATGACAGATGTACTGTTCATGATCTCTCTTGTGGTGACATCATTGTAGCATCTGGTTCACTATGTCGAGGGCTGTATAAGCTCAATATGGATGGCAAATGTGTAGAGGATTCAGCATGTGCTATTATGGATACGCAGGCTATTTCAAATGCAAAACTGTGGCATGCACGTTTTGGTCATCTGAATTTTGCAAGTTTGCTGCGCCTGCAGAAATCTGAAATGGTGTCTTCTTTGCCTAAGCTTGAGGCACCTGTCAAGCATGTTTGTGAGGGCTGCATATTGGGTAAAATGCAGCGTGCTTCCTTTCCCAAAGATGGATCAGTGAGAGCTGAACGCAGATTGCAGCTTGTTCACAGTGATGTTTGTGGTCCCATGCAAACTCCATCATTTGGAAACTACCTTTACTTCGTGACTTTCATTGATGATTTTACCAGGCATGCATGGGTATATCCTTTGAAGGCAAAGTCCGAAGTGTTTTTGTGCTTCAAACAGTTTTTGGTTATGGCTGAAAATGTGTCAGAAAGTAAGATGGGCACCCTCCGTTCAGATCGAGGGGGGGAGTATATGTCTTCAGAATTTAATGCATTTCTGGCTGAGCGTGGGATAAAACACCAATGTACAGTGCCGTATACACCACAGCAAAATGGTGTGGCTGAGAGAAAAAACAGGTCTCTCATGGAAATGGCAAGATGTATGGTTAAGAGTCAAAGTCTACCACATGGTTTTTGGCTTGAGGCTGTCATGTGTGCCACTTATGTACTAAACAGGTGTCCCACCAAAGCATTACAGGTTGTCACTCCATATGAGGCTTGGCATGGCCGCAAGCCATCTGTTGGCCATTTACGTGTTTTTGGTTGCCTGGCATATGCATTAGTGCCTGTGCAACATCGCAGAAAATTGGATGACAAAGCTGTCAAATGTATTTTTGTTGGATATAGTGCTGAGAGCAAAGGCTATCGTTTGTATCATCCACAGACAAAGCGCATTTTGGTTAGCCGTGATGTTGTTTTTGTGGAAGATGCAGTTCAGCCCTTGGTTTCATGTACTAAGGAGACAGATATCAGCTCACGTGATGTCTATGATACATTGTTGCCTCTTTTCAGTGGTGCACAGTCAAGTGCAATACCTCATGAGGCAGTTTTTCAGCCTATGCAGGTTTTAAATGATGGCACAGATCAGCCTATATCTGATGCAGATGTGCATGATGCACTTGAGGATGAGAGACAAGAGATTGAGGGCTCTAGGAATATGCCTAGATGGCTGGTGCAGACTTTGCGTGACAGCAAGTTGGATGCCCCTTTGTCTAGTCGCACTCGTTCTGGCTCTCATGGTGCCTCTTATGCGTCAGATTGTTATGCATTGGCTGTTTCTAGTATGTGCGATGAAAGTGAGCCTGTTTCATTTGATGAGGCACAAAGTTCAGAAAATTGGATGGCTGCTATGCAAGCAGAATACGATGCTATTATGAAGAATGGTACATGGTCTTTATGTGACTTGCCCCCTGGCAAGAAGGCCATTGGCACTAAGTGGGTATACAAATTGAAGCGTAAGCCTGATGGCACAGTGGATCGCCATAAGGCTAGGCTTGTTGCAAAAGGTTATGCTCAAGAGAAGGGCATTGATTTTGATGAGACTTTTGCTCCCACATGTCGTATGACCACTGTTCGTAGCATCTGTGCATTAGCAGCTCATAATGGTTGGAATGTACATCAGCTGGACATAAAGACTGCGTTCTTAAATGGAGATTTGCATGAGGAGGTGTATGTATCGCAGCCTCGTGGTTTTGTTCAAAGAGGGCAGGAAAACAAAGTGTGCAGGTTAAAAAAGGCTTTATATGGTTTAAAGCAAGCTCCACGAGCTTGGTATGAAAAAATACATGCATATTTGACTGCACATGGGTTTCAGAATAGTCCAACAGAAAGCACTTTGTATGTTAAACGTGTGGATGGTGTACATCTAATCATTGCTCTCTATGTCGATGACATGCTGCTCACAGGACCAAATGAGAGTCATATTGCTGATTTTAAGGCTGATTTGAATGCCTCTTTTGAGATGTCAGATTTGGGGCATTTGCATCATTATTTGGGGATACAATTTAAGCAGTGTGATGGAGGTATTGCTTTGTGTCAGACAAAGTATATTGAAACATTGTTGCGGAGATTTGGCCTTGAAGACTGCAAACCTATTGCTACTCCAATGGAGACAGGTTTGAAGTTGAGTCTTCATGATGCTGGAGATCACTTTGATGTCACACTCTATCAGACAGCTGTTGGTTGCCTCATTTATGTATGCATTACGAGGCCAGACATTCAGTTTGCAGTCTCACAGGTGAGCAGATTTATGCATAGCCCAGGCATTAAGCATTGGCAGGCAGTGAAGCGTATCTTTCGCTATTTGAGTGGTACTCGGCATCTTGGGTTGTTTTATCCCAAGGGGGGATCATTGCCGCCAGATTTACATGCTTTTTCAGATTCTGACTGGGCTGGTTGTTATGACACACGCGTGTCCACGAGTGGTTTTTGCTTCATGCTTGGAAGCTCATGCATATCATGGTTGAGCAAGAAGCAGCCTACTGTGGCCACTTCTAGTTGTGAAGCTGAGTACAGGGCAGTTTTCACAGCTACGGTTGAGTGTGTGTGGCTCAGACGCCTTATGGCTGATTTGGGTGTTGGGCAGCCATCTGCCACCACCATCTTCACTGACAGTCAGAGCGCATTGGCAGTTGCGCGGAACCCTGTGTTCCATGCTCGTACGAAGCACATTGAGGTGCACTACCATTATGTCAGGGAGAGACTCTCTGCAGGAGAGATCAGTTTGGCTTATGTGCCAACACAGGATAACCTTGCAGACCTTTTCACAAAGGCTCTGCCTCGTGAGAAGTTCGAAGCTTTTCGCAAAGCTTTGGGCTTACTCCCTTTTGTGGATTCGTCCACATAGCTAGACACTTCCCTATACATGAGTGCTAGCTCTTGTTCACCGCATCACTCCAGGGGGGATTTGTTACCATATTATAGTAGTGATGTGTGTGAACACACTTAGGACCGCCGGGGCACTTTTTCCCTCACTAGGAGGTTTTTTCCCCTGTGCATTGTATATACGCCCATTATCTTCTAGGGCTTGTAATCTTTCATTTTGGCACTCATAATACACTACTGTGTTGTGCTCAAGCTTCCTCATCTTCTTGAAGTTGTGTGTGCATTCCTGCAACCCTAATTCCAACAGTTAAGTGGTGCAAAGTGGTATATAGAGATACTCAAGAAACCGTCAAGAAGCATCCAAGTGGATTTTTTGCAATTGACTCAACTAAATTATGATGAAAAACAGGTAGAGGGAGAGGAGACACACACACAGGAGCAAACCCTAATGTATATTTTACAAACCCTAACCATAGAGGGAAGCCATCTCCCTTCTCACACAATGCATAAAGCCATAATCCATAATCTACAACACACACTATGTGTTGTGTCCACAGCTTATCTAGTGCCACTCAACAGCACTAATAACGGCGCTTATTAGCAGTGTAATGTAAAATGCCGCAAATAGGGCCTTGTCTTGTTGTGGTGGTGGCCCTAGTTTCCCCTTTATCTTTATTTTTATAGATGCTAGATAAGTATGATGTGATGGGACTAAACATAGGGTAGGTGAGATCCTCATCTTCTGCATTCTTATCTTTATCCCCTTCCATCAGATGGTGGTAGAGGCTTTTTAGAGATGAAGAAATCATGAAGTGCATAAAGATCTTCTTCCTCAAGGAATGTTGGGTATTCTATGTGATTTTGATCAAAATCATAAATAAGTGAGTTAATTAGGGTATATAGATGTGCACAAAATTATATAAAAAAGCTAGGGATGATAAGTTTGGATATTATGCAAGAGTAAATGTTGATGAGAGTGTCCCAGGCCTCCACCCACCTGTGTGTCAATATCCACTCTAGGCTTCTTTATATTTTGGGGAGGGGGACTAAATAAGAATCAATGTTAGTACACTTCATGAGCTCCTCACCCTCATTACTGCACTCAAAACCCTGAACTTTCTCTCCTCTCCACTCCTCTGTTTTGTAACAAGCTTTTCTTTTCCCTTCTTCTCTTTTCTTACCACCATGGCATCTTCCAGTAATGTGAGAAGACCTAGGGAGAAGGTGGAAGAGCTTGTGCTTCATAACACAAGAGATGAGCATGGAGTTTGGGCTCCAAGAAGATTCAGGGTTGGGGCTTGGGTCTACATGCAGCCAAGCTCTAAGGGACCACATCGAGTGCGTCAACTAGGGAATATGCTACATCATTGGAAGGGGCGACTACAAGGCTTCAAGCATACTAAGAAGGAAGGACTGGTTGCCATAGTGCAACATGTGTATACCCTTGGAGACCTTTACATTCAAGGCCAATGACCAAGGTTTCCTTCAAATTGTCAGTGTAATATAAACACACCTTTAACAACATGCTAATATTGGATTTTTTGTTTCAAATTTTCTTATGATTCTCCATTTTCTTATGTCTCTATTTGCAAATATTTTTCCCTCTAACTATGTTGAGGAACAACCACTCCAAAGCCTCACTGGAGTTTTCTATGCTATGTATGCATCCATTGGAGAGATAATGTTTGTATCTCAAATCCCAAGTAAGCTTTTACATAACAATATCTTTTTCTTTTCTCACTCATATTTTGTAGATTAAAAAACTAGGTTTATTTTAGCAAGCTAGAAGATACCCCCAACCTCGCTCTTAACAATCCCGAATGGCCCAAACCTAATGCTTGGACCATCTTATGCTTAAAGTTTAAGATGGTAAGTGATATCAAGACATCACTCAAGTTTTCAAAGGCATCTAGGTCAGTAGGGCTAAATTGTTTTTGTCCTTTACATGTTTTTGTGCACACGTTCAATTCCATGCCAATGCACTAAACAAAAACAATGTATATTTATAAGAAGGAACGGTCTAACCTCATTCAAGGATTACTAGGAGAGGGTTGGGAGGTTGATGAGGGGTCATATCAAGGTGATGTGTACAAGTGCAATGTAGGAGATTCTACAGTGTCTATTAAAACCCTAGGAGAGGGTTGGGAGGTTGATGAGGGGTCATATCAAGGATTACTAGGAGAGGGTTGGGAGGTTGATGAGGGGTCATATCAAGGTGATGTGTACAAGTGCAATGTAGGAGATTCTACAGTGTCTGTTAAAACCCTAAGATCTCTCTAGATAATTGCTATGCACATAAACATGCATAAATCAGGCATAAACTCAACCACCCAACCACCCCCGAGCCCAAGGGAAGCACACATGAATTATAAATGAAATACATCATACCTCTACCTTGATGTCCCATACCATCAAGAGGTATAACACAATCCAATAGCATGTAGCTATAGTGTGAAATGGTAGGTGAGTAGATATGGACCTCTACATAAGAGACCATAGCATAAGCCTCCAAGTCTCCAAGTTCCCAAGCTCCCCAAGCTCCCTTGAGTGTGCCCCATGCCCCTATTATATAGGAGGGCCCTCAATTGACTCTTGACTTTCCATTTCTCATGTGTGACCCTTGGATGCCTGACCCTAACCTTAACCCTTAAGGTTAGTCCTAGCCCATGCTCCACTAGAGCTTCCCATGCTCCCATGCTCACAAGCCTAATGTGGGTTAGCCTCCTAGTATATGCATAAATAATGTGTATATAACATAGCACACATAATGTACATATAACATACTTCCTCTCTCTCAAAACATTGCACTCTTGCAATGAAAAGAAGGAGAACTGCGGTGAACAATCTCAACCGACTCCCAAGTCGAATCCTCAATTTTCCTATCTTTTCACCTAATTTTAACCTCAAGAATAAGTCAACTACAAAGTTTCCTTTCCCTGAATTCATGTACCATATCAGGCTCATGTGGAACATAGGATAAATCTTCGACTTCAACGAGTTCTTGAGGAGTAACTCTGTTATCCTCACCTCCCAGTTTCCCTTTCAATCTATTGATATGAAAGACTGGATGAACTCTAACAATTGGAGGTAGTTTTAGTTCTTACGCAACCGTGCCAATCCGATGCATAACTCGAAATGGACCATAATATCTAAGAGATAAATTCGAGCATTTTCCCATTGACAAAGTCTGAAAATCTTTAGGAACATTAAAATAAACCAACGCTCCTGGTTCAAAAGACCGAGATGAGCGTCCCCTATCAACATAAAACCATGCTATATCACCTGATAGAATCCCGAGCTTCGATCAGCATTTCCTACATATCTCGCAAGAAATCCCTCGATGCATCAAGCTCGATGTCCTTAAGACCGACATCAATAGGTGCCCTGGGTTGATACCCATACATAAGTATGTACGGACTAAAAAATAATAGCCGTAAATTTAGAACTGTTATAGGCAAATTCCATCATTGGAAGATATTTTTTCCAATATGATGATTTTCTAGAGACATATGCACGAAGCATATACACTATAATCTGATTCATACACTCTGTTTGCCCATCAAACTGCAGATGATCAGAGTAATTCACATTCAAAGTAACTTCCTCGTTGTAAACCATTTGGAATAAAAAGTAGGAAAACATGGCATTATAACAGCAGAAACTAGGGATTCATCCGGCACCCCGACATACCCACATCTGCATATGGAATAATCGACATCTCGAGTTACCCATATCAACTAGAGAGTCATCAGCGTCTCGATGAGTTACATATGTCCATCCGTAAACAATCAGGTTAACTATATAAATCACCTAAAGTACGGAACTAGTCAATAAAGGAAGAATCCAAATTTCCTTATCCGAACACAACAAGATAAACTTGTTTGAACTCTAAAGAAAGAGATTTCAACAAGTGAAAATGCCGATGAGATTACCCTCATCAAAACATGCAGGCTATAGATAAAAGAAATTTATCTAGAGCATTCCCACACTATAACTTCTAGTGAATTTAGAAAATAAGATTGTCTTTGAATGTTGAGGTCAACATGCTAAGTGATGTAAGCAAAGCAACAATCTTGAGCCCAAATTATCCCATAAGATAATATATGTGAGGGATCACTAGCGTCCCATACCACCATGATACCACCCATACATACCTTAACAATTTGAAACTCCCTAGTATGCCGTCTAGAAAATATGAATAAAATCCTGTATAAAAGAAATAAGATGGCTTTATCCAGACTTTCACATACTAAACCTGTCTCTATATACTTGAGATTACATCAAGGAATAACTCCTTCTGAGTACATCATTAGAAAAGAAATTGAATTATTGGTGCCTTTCTAATGATAACTACCTAAAACACAATAAAGTTAGGGTAGAAAAATAACTCACCTAGATATATAAGTAACTAGGTATCCGAGTTGAAATATGTACAAGAGTATAAGAAATATACTCCAAAATTACGTGCAAAAAACGAAGGCAAATGCTACCTTCAAAGCACATGTAATTATTCAAAAGATCAAAAGATCCTTATAAAACCATGGATAAAAGCATAGAAGCTCCTCGAATCCATGAAAACCATAGTTGATCATAAAAATCAATGCATACCATCTAATGGACATAAATCATGCCAAAAGAAGCATTAAAATTGATGGCCAACTCATCAATCTGGAGTATATGAACATTGTGTTGTTCAAATAAAACTCCAAAGTAAGGAAGTGAAACACATGTGTGTAGCACTCAATAAAAAACCCCTAGACACAAGTGATCTAGGCAGAACCTGATGAGTCCATATAAAACTTTGAAAACATCCAATAAAAATCCACCAAAACAAACCGATCAACTAACCTATGATAGAATTTGTCTTAGGCTTAAGAAATTAAGCTTAATGAACACTTTAATAAGTGCAAAATAAATTATCATGAAAAAGTGTCAAAGGTGAAACACACTTTGAACGCTAATTATAGCCATCAAAAGAAATTAAGGAACATGTCCAAAAAGAATGGCTAAACAATGGTAAAAAAATCATGAATACATCGTTTAGAATTAATCCAAACATAAATATCCATTAATACGAGGTATAATCGTATTAATAATATGCGAATAACCCGTATCTATCTAATGTTAGCACGAGAAAACGTACTTCAACATTAAATAACCCGAGAAAATATTAAATTCTCGAGAAAAATAATTATCATGATTTTTTTCTAATTTTTCCTAATTTTTTAGGGCCTCAAAATATAATAATTTTGAATTCCACCAAACCTATCTTATGGCATTCCCAACCTATATTTTTTCAGAAAATTTTTAGCAATTTAATTTGCCAAAATACATTGATATTTTAAAAATACCAATTTTTTAGGATTTCTAAAAATAATTTCTAGAAAATTTCTAATTTTTCTCGAGAATCCCATCGTTCACGAAATTTCCAATTCCGCCCGACAATTCTCAAATCCAATGAAAATTTACAATTTTAATGGATTTTTCTAATTTTTTGGGTCTAAAAATATATTTTTAAAGGAATTTGAATGGTCATGGACGCCCGAATGGACACACCACATGCCAAACACCAACCCTACATTTTTTCAAAATTTAAAATAACCTTTGTCTAATTTTCCACTAATTTTCAAGAATTTTTAAAAAAATTTGAATTACCCCGAACGCATTTAGAATACGAACGGTCAAAAAATTTCAGAATTCCAGCGGTTTTCCCGGAATACGGAAAGCCAGAAGTTTTGGGAAAATGAAAAGATAAAAAAAATCGGAATGTGAAAGGTCAAAAGTTTTCGGAATATGGAAGGTCAAAAGTTTTTTCGGAATTCGGAAAGCCAAAAGGTTTCGGGAAAACGGAAAGCCAAAGGTTTTCCGGAAGATGAAAAGCCAAAAATTTACAAGAAAAAATTTCCAGAAAATTTTCAGAGATTTTTTTATCTCAAATTCCAATTTTTCTGAATTTTTCAGGCTTTTTCTAAGCTTTTTTTGAAATATTATCAAAAAGCTTTTTTTAATAAAAAATTTTTTTAAAAAAATAAGCTTTATTAGCTTATATAGGATTTTGATTTTTTAGGGGGGGCGTTTTTTTCCGCCGGCTGCTATGCGCAGCCCCCCCCTCCCATCGCCTGCGCGTAAGACTGTGAGAGAGAGAGAGGGACTCTCTCTTCTCCCCTCTCTCCTTCCTTTCCTCTCCATTACAATCCTTCTCCTCCAATCTCTTCTCTCTCTCTCTCTTAATCAGAGAGATTAACTTAATCCATGATTAAGTTTTTAATTAAACTTTTTTCTAATCATTAATTATGATTAATGTTAAAAAATCATTTTAAAGAGATTTTCTCACGGAAAAAAGAAGGAAAAATCATATTTGAGAGGCGGAGAGAGTCCCACGCACATGGGAGAGCATTTCATGCATCAACACGCTGTCCCCTACTGAATTTCAGTAGAAAATTGACAGAAATTTGATCGCATTTCCGCGGAAAAAACCCACAAAAAATGTATAAAAATACATTTTAAATAAAAAAAATGCTCAAAAATTTCCTAAAAATTTAGGAAAATTTTCTAAAAACTCTAGAAATTCAGGGAATCCATTCTAACAAAAATATCCACCATAAACTCTATGGTATTTTTGTAAAAAATTCCATTAATGCTTGATTTTAACCATAAAAAATAGAGAAAAATAGCATTAACTCACGGTATTCCCCCGCAACGTCGATTTGTCCATTGAATTGTAGTTACACACATTTCAATCACCATATCGATGATCCACGTGCAATTCATCAACACAAATCAACAACATAACATTTTTATTAGTAAATATTAAAATATACTAAAAAAATCAACATTTAAATAGAGATTGCTCTGATACCACTGTTAAAACCCTAAGATCTCTCTAGATAATTGTTATGCATAAACATGCATAAATCAGGCATAAACTCAACCACCCAACCACCCCCGAGCCCAAGGGATGCATACATGAATTATAAATGAAATACATCATACCTCTACCTTGATGTCCCTTACCATCAAGAGGTATAACACAATCCAATAGCATGTAGCTATAGTGTGAAATGGTAGGTGAGTAGATATGGACCTCTACACAAGAGACCATAGCATAAGCCTCCAAGTCTCCAAGTTCCCAAGCTCCCCAAGCTCCCTTGAGTGTGCCCCATGCCCCTATTATATAGGAGGGCCCCAAGTGACTCTTGACTTTCCATTTCTCATGTGTGACCCTTGGATGCCTGACCCTAACCTTAACCCTTAAGGTTAGTCCTAACCCATGCTCCACTAGAGCTTGTTCCCATGCTCCCATGCTCACAAGCCTAATGTGGGTTAGCAGTTGCGGGTCACCAGGTAATCTCTTGTTGGATAGCCATAACACTTAGGTATTACAATACATATTAATTAAGACCAGCAAGTAAAGAAAATGAAGCCCAACACTTTCTTTCTAAGAGGTTTTGTTTGTAGCAAAAATGTCCCACAACAACCAAGTAAACACTGAATCAAATGCAAAGATGATAAGAAAACAGGCTGTGTCTAACAAGGAGTCAAAACAACAAGGAAAACCCAAGGGGTTAAACGGAATACCAAAGATACCGAATAAGTTGTTACAAGATGCTGAAGGTTGGGTAACTAAGCATGGTCATTCATCTAGTTGGCTGGGTGATATGCGCACTAATGGAGAACACACACGCGTTTGAGTGTTCCAAAAGAATACAAAAAAGGAGCCCTAGTTGTTTACCTACCATGCACCAGAATGCTACTTACTGAGAGCTCTTAAGGGAAAGTGTAATGGAGAAATTGCAGGCAACTAGCTTGCATAAGATGGCAACTTTCTGGAATCCTTACTATGACCCTGTTCTCATCATAACTAAATTCCTAAACTCTTATGATGCAAATAGAGGCATGGCTATAGTAACCATAGGAGACTATGAGGCTGAGAAAGTTAATCACTAAAGTAGTCGTCCTGCCTTTAGGGGTGTCATAGTCAAAAGTCAAACTAGGCACCATAAATATCAGTACACACATGAAAAAATGGAGTAAGTCACCACATGGAGAATTCTCTGCACCAATGATAGGATAGACTTGAACCCCTCCTCATTATCCTCATTAACAATGACTACAAAAACATCAACCCCTTACAAGAAATGTCAATGTGTCATAGTTTTCTAAAAGGAACTGCATCTATAGGTACTAGGGTCTATACGGGATGTGAAAGGTGCATGGGAGTCAACACTTGCTTAAACTAATGATCAACCCATGCTAACATAGTACAATTTGTGTAGTCACCATCCATACATAACCCATAAAAGCATGCAAAATATCTAGTGAAGATCTTGGGCTTTGTTGCCATGGTGCTCCTAAGGGAATAGAGTCCAAGATTGCTTGCAATTGTTTCTCACAATCATGTAGTGTAAGATTAATTATGCTACCATCCACACACCAAAAATGCCTCTCCTCACAATCCTTGCCTCATATAGTAAATGATATGAAGATGTTGCATTTCCTGCCAAATGCACAACACCAATCCACCACTTGGGTTGTACCTCATAGTAAGGGATATGAAGATGCTCATAAACCTTACCTCATAGTAAGGGATATGAAGATGCTACACTCCCTACCGAATGTAATGCCAAATGCACCACACCAATCCACCACTTGAGATGTACCTCAAAATATATCTACATCATGTGGAAGTTGTTAATGGAAAAAGAGAATGTTTAACACATGCTCCTGCTCCATCATGCTCCCCCTTCTTGCACCTGGTCTGATAGAGAACCTCCAAATCACCTTAATGTTGACTTTGCCACACCTATAAAGATAATAGTACTATCATGTGCTCTTAAACTGGACACCACATCCATCTAACCATACCCATCATTGTTGCTAAGTGATACCACGTGCCCTCATCAAGAAAGAATCATGGAGAGAGAAGCAATATTGCACAAAGTGTGCATCATGTGAGAGAGATAATCAATGATGTAGAAGTGGTAACCCCTAACAATAATGTGCAAATCTAGGGTACTTTCCACTTCATCCATATCAAACTCTGTATGTCAATAACTAATGTGCACCATGATTGCAATCTAATGGAGGGCGAGTAGAGGAGAGGGTTTGCAAATTGTGATAAAAAACAGGTAGAGGGAGAGAAGACACACACACAGGAGCAAACCGTAATGTATATTGCAAACCCTAACCATAGAGGGAAGCCATCTCCCTTCTCACACAAAGCATAAAGTCATAATCCATAATACATAACACACACTATGTGTTGTGTCCACACACAGCTAACCCTAGCTAATGTCTCACACATGTTCCTACCTAGCATGCCAGCACATACCGCAGCTGGCACAAGCTAACATCGAGCTTGAATCTCAACAGCCCCTCTCAAGCTCATGATGTACTGCCATAGATGAAGATGTAGATGAGCTTGGGCTATCAAAGCTCTCAACACTCCCCCTCAAGCTCATCCCACGTACTCCCAACATAGCACAGAAGTACTCAAACTTCTTCCTGCTAAGTGGCTTTGTAAAGATGTCGGCCACTTGCTCTTCAGTCTTCACATAATACTGCAAATCCACTATACCATCCAACACTTTCTCTCTGACAAAATGATAGTGGACCTCTATGTGTTTGGTCCGCGCATGAAAAACTGGATTCTTGGCCAACTGTATGCTGCTCATGTTGTCACAATGAATGACAACCTTGCCATCAATAGGCTCACCAAAATAAGTCTCATCAAGAGACTCTTTAATCATACTCCTTCACATGTAGCAATGGCTGCACCCCTGTATTCAGCCTTTGTATTAGATAAAGTAACAATAGGTTGCTTTTTGCTACTCCAACTCACCACTACACTTCTAAATGTAAGGGCATAACCACTAGTAGACCTCCTGTTATCATACGAGCTACCTGCCCAATCTGCATTTGTGTAGCCATGTAAATCCAAGCCTTTACCATGCTCATAAAGAAGACCATAATGTGCAATGGTCTTTACATAATGTGTCTCACTGCATCCAAATGAGGTTTTCTGGGGCTCTGCATAAATTGGCTTACTAGCCCCATAGCATAACTGAGATCCGGGCGTGTGATAGTTATGTAAATAAGAATGCCAACCATCTTTCTATATATAGATGGGTCATCCAACTCTTCACCAAAATCAACCTGCAACTTCACATTCTGCTCCAAAGGTGTACTCATTGGCTTACACCCTATCATCCCATATTTTGCCAACATATCCAATGCATATTGGTGTTGCACTAACCATGTACCTGCATGCGTTAAATGTGAAAGCCGGTTCTAATACTACCTGATCCAAGGATACATGGAAATTGACATGCTGGAGCCGCTAGAGGCCAAGGCAGGGGTGGAAACTACAAGGACATGAGGGACGTGCCATCGGACACGGTTCAACACTTGGAAGTACTTATCACATGGAAGTCTCAATGATAGTCAACATCCTTACTAGATGAATCCAATATTGCTCAGTAATTATAAAGGAGTAAATTGATAAACTCATTTTGTTGCAAATTTTATTATGAGATTGACACACAAATTGGGTATCTCCGATTGTGATTGTACCCAAGAAAAATGGAAAGCTTCGTGTGTGTGTAGATTTGAAGAAAGTGAATGTGGCTACGTGTATATGGATCACTACCCATTTCCATACAATGAGCATGTTTTGGAGAGAGTGATTGGGGATGAGCTTAAAGCTTCCTAGATAGATTCTTGGGATACAATGGTGTCCATTTCCTTGGAGGACCAACACAAAACAAATTTAACTACTACATGGGAAACTTTTGCATATAAGGTCATGCATATTGGGCTGGCCAATGGTCCTGAAACATTCCATAGGTTGATGAGTACCAGCTTTCAAAGACTTCGCAAAAGTGGTTGAAAGTGTCATCGATGATCTTTGTGCACATTTGCAATGGACGAGGCATTTAGCTTGCTTGAGAAAAGTGTCTAAAAGGTGTTGATTATATCTTATACCTTTGAACCCTTTGAAATACCAATTTTGGGTAAAACATGGAGTTATATTGGGGTACATAGTGTCCAAAAATGGAATTTCCATTGCTGACAGTAAGCTAAAACTCATATCAAAGTTTTCACCGCACATTACAAAGGGGTGCAACAACTTATGGGCCATGTAGACTATTATCAGAGATTCATTACATGTTCTACATTGATATAGCCATTCCATTTTTTAAACTTTTGATTATCTTTGAATGGACTAAGAAATGTCAACAAGCTTATGATGAATTGAAGAGGGAATTAGCCAATGCACCTATTTTGAGACCACCAAATTAGGACATTATACATTAATGCCTTAAACTTTGCAATTGGGTGTATTTTGGCATAACCAAGGGAGCATAAACTAGACTATATAATATTCTTTACAACTCGATAGCTCAATGAAGGAGGTGAGATGAACTACACCACAATGGAGAGGGAAGGATTAGCCATGGGATATGTGATTAAAAAGTATAGACACTATCTATTGGCTAATAAGTTCATATTCTTTGTGGATCATCAAGCTTTGCTGTTGTAAAAAAAAACCTTTCATGACAGGGTGGATTACCACCATTGCTTGTTGGAGTTTGAATTTACCATCACAGCGAGAAAAGGTTCACAATATGTATTGGCAAATCACATGTCAAGAATACCTAATGGAGAACCTATCTTGTTCGAGTTGATGAGATGAACTACTAGATGTTGTGCTATAGATCTGGTATTTAAATGGGGTGAAGAGATCTTAGAATATCTTGCCTTTGGATTCCCACAGGACAAGTGCTTGAACAAGGATAAGATGTGATGGCTCATTAAGCTAGCATCACCTTACCAGTTGATATAGCAGGTTAACTATACAATCTAGGCAAGGATCATATGCTTAGACATTGTGTCACAGAGAATGAGCTCCTGGCCATTCGTGAAGAGGATCATAGTGGAATTATTAGTAGAAATTTCACGAGCAAATTAACTACTCATAAGATCTTGCAAGCTAGGTTATGGTGGCCAACTATGTTTGGTGATGCCATGGAATTCGTCAAAATTGAAATGAATGTAAATGCTTCAACATTCCTCATGAAAAATATAGGATGCCTTTAGTTCCAATCATTGTGAAACAATGATAAGATCTTGCAACCTATGTTATGGTGGCCAACTATGTTTGGTGATGCCATGGAATTTGTCAAAATTAAAATGAATGTAAACGCTTCAACATTCCTCATGAAAAATATAGGATGCCTTTGGTTCCAATCATTGTGAAACAAACTTTTGTAAAGTGGGGAATAGACTTTATTGGACCCATTAGCATAGTTGCATGTTAGTTAGATGCAAGTCAGATATATACTTGTTGTCACAAACTATTTCACTGAGTGGGTTGAAGCAAAAGCCACATAGAAGAGGGATGCTCGTACAACTACCAAATTCTTATATGAGCATGCCATATCAAGATTTGGGTGTCCTCTAGAGCTAGTTAGCGAATAAAGGCTCCCATTTTATCAATGAGGTCATTGAACATGTATTGAATAGATTCTTGGTGGTGCATTAAAAATTGTCACTATACTTTCTCTAAGTTAATAGACATGGAAAGTACTAATAACCAAAAATGTAGAAGCTAGTCTCGTAAATGTTTGGGAGCAAAAGGTGACAGCAGTGATGTGGACCTACAAGACTTCCTAAAAGATGGACATAGGGAAAACTCCTTTTTGGCTCACCTATGGTATTGAGGCAGTGATGCCTATGGAATATCTAGTGCCAAGATTGAGGATAGTGGTTAAACAAAACCTTATGGAGAATTCTCTAGCCGAGATGTTGAATGAGTTGGAGAAGCTTGATGAGACTAGAGTTGTTGCTCTCCATGGGATGATTATAGAAAATCTTGGGAGAAAAAGGTGGTTTGACCAAAACTTGAAAACAAAGGAGCTAAAGAAAGGAGACTTGGTACTCATGTACAGAGTTGGTTCTTCCAAAAGAAAGAAACATAAATATCGATGGCTAGGGTCATTTAGGGTTGCAGAGCTTACCTCACAAGGTGAAACTTACATCGAAATCATTGATGGAATAGAGATGCAAGGCTACATAAATGGTTAGCCACGTAAAAAAAATATTATGGACCCTTAACACAAGATATGTTGGACCAGTTTGTGAAAAAAGAAACAAAGAAAGCTGAAACAAGACCAACTCAAGAAAGAGGTACATGAGGAGGCTAAGGAAAAGGCTTGCAAAGCCAAGGGAAAAAAAAAGGCTACACTAAGTGTGAGCATGGCTACTTCAACCCTTATAAAAGATGTGATGACCTTGAGATAGAGCCTGCTTGACTCAAAGCTAGACTCTCTATTGAGGGAACAACCATAAATCCCATTGCTATGATTGACTTAGGAGTAAGTCACAACTTACTTTTCATCAAAGAAAAAATATCCTCTATGATTTCCATGAAGAAATGCTTGATGTTTTTTTGCTTCAGTCCCAAAACCCTAAACCTAGGCTTCTACATGCATCATAGACACTCTAGAACCATGCTAGATTGAAATATTGACTTTCTAGTATTATACTATATTGACAATGAGCAAAACGATGATGTAAAAAGGCTGATTTAATGAAAAAATGCAAACCCTAATTCTTCTTACAAACCTTAATTTGCTAATTTACATGCAAACCTTAGCATTGATACATAACTTTTCCTAGGAATGACCTAGACATGCTCTAACTCATGGCATAGAGAAGTAGAGAGAAGGATAAGAGAGAGACTCTTTACCTAACCTACTTCTACTATATATTATTGAATGAATGAGTAATTACAATGATTGTCATAGATCCAATGTAGATCTAGACTATGAATGCTATGAATGAACTTATGCTTATTGTCCTCCACCGTGCGCTAATGGAAAACGCTGATTTGGAGATGTACTTGGCTGATCCAAAACTGTTAGACTGCATTCCCTTGGACTTTGGCTCTACAATCTCTGTCTTTGAATGATTATGAATGACCCATGATTTGTCTTTATATAGTAAAGTGATAGCAAATCGTAATCAAGTCAGTTTTCGCTTTTTAGGTCATAAAAAGTCATCAAAATGTCATAAAATGTGTTCATATTGTGCCCATAATATGTTCCAACCATTGGTGCATGTGCTAGGCACCTCTGGGCACCTATAGGGCCACTAAAATGGCTCCAAACTGCCTATATACAACCTCTAACTTTTCCCTTAAGGAGATTGTAAGGAATAATCATGTCTACATGGCACCGAATTAAGGTGTGCACATGACAACAATAGTAACACAAGTTGCAGGGGAGGAGCAAGTGACAAAGTACCAGGAAGCCTGCCACCGCACCCTGAAATTACAAAATCTCCCAACACAATAGAGCTACCAACACCTACTAAAACATCGGTGAACGGTGCCAAGCCCTTTAAGGGAAAGTCAACAAATTACGAAGGCACAAGGCAAGGCAATTACTCAGGAATTGACAAGCAAAGCTCTTAGGACCTGCATGGTGCCAATGGTGGAATTAGAGCTATTAAGAAGGGTACCAAGCCATTTAAGGGAAAGTCAACAAATTCCCAAGGCACAACACAATGAAACTATTCAGGAGAACTGACTAGCAAAGTTCTCACACTAGCATGACTGCTTGCCAGAAATCCTCTTCTAGTGACCAATTTAAGTGTGATAAGATCCACCCTATAGTCAACAATGAAGGCAACTCACTCGACCACATTGCTAATCCAAACCATAGTGGAAGATGGATCCTCCACATCCAAGAAGTATGACCAAGTGAAAGCACATTAGGAATTTTTGGACCCAAAAAGGGCATCCTAAGGATTTCTAATTTTAAGGGATTAGAGATTAAAAAGCTGGGCTAAAGGGAGACAAAGGCTATGATGACCCCTATTTTTTGCCTTGCCACATCAGCCATAACCCCTAGTTTCACTTTTTAAAGGGAATATTCTCGTACTCTCTCTCTTACTTTTTGACTTTTCTCATACTTTTTGAATTTTTTATCTTCACTCATTCTCGTGTTTAGGTGGGCTCCAAAAAGAAAAAAAAAATTAATTTTCCATTTTTTTACATTTTGAGGTGGAAAAAACACCACCCAACCAATATGTATTATGAAAATATATTTTTCCGTCCAAAAAGCTTGTAATTCAAGGGTCACATTAGAAGCCTGTCAGGAGCCAGTACATCCATAACTAACTGTTAGGTCCTCAAACAACCCTATAAACATAACTAACTGTCATCAGGAACCACTATATCCATGAGATCCCAAAATTGTGAAGATCCCAATTTTTTTAAATTTTTCTCATAAATGCAAATTATTGATGAAAAACTCCATGTTAGTATATTTGTATATCAAAAATACCATTTTCTACTCAGAAAAACGGATTTGTGTTAAACCTCAATAAAAAACCTCCAACAACAAAGTTTTAACAGTCTCCCTCACTCACTCTCTCTCTCTCTCTCTCTCTCTCTCCCTTTGAGGATCTCTCTGCTTTATCTTCTTCCTCTGCTTAGCTAGGGAGCCTTTGCAAGCTGTGTGCGTAGCCTCTTGTGAAGCTAGAAAATGGAAGGTTGATTTACACATTCGCATTCCTGAAGAGTATGGCAGCTCTAAAAAAACCCATCCTACTGATGCAAAATCTGTCCAAGCTTGTAGGATAGCTAAGGAGAAAAATGTAGATCTTTAGGTTGATGGGCGTCTCTATCCAATTGACCCTCCATTAAGAGCAAACCCTTTATCATCTATTATGGAATTTGTTGGTGAAGGAGATCTTGGCTTGTTAGGATATTATAGAAGATTGACTACAAGTGGAGCTTGGCAAACCCATATCCATTGTCGATTGCAAGCATCACAATTCACCCTTTTACAATGTCAAGAAGGACTTAAAACATCATCAGATAAAATGAAAGAGATCCTCGCAGAGAATGTGGAGAAGGATGCAAAGATTCAAAGGCTAGAGGAACTTGTCAAATGACTCAAAGCAACGCCAAATGGTGCTCGTCGCGTGAACGTAAAAAGACATTGGCTGGTATAGAATCTCTTGCGTTTAAAGGTGGAGCACGAAAGAAAAGGATTCGTACAACAAAGTAAGTAACATAAAATTTCATTATGCACTCAGTGATTTAAACAAAATAGTCATGATTTGTGTTCAGCCATTCTGAATTTTTTGCAAGAGGTGTGTGGTTCTAACGAAGAGGGATGGAAGGATTTGGTCAAAGCCATTCTGAATACCAAGGATATTCTCTCAATTATTATTGACCCTAATTGTCCTAAAATATGCCAAGTTGTTGTCAGCAATGTGGTGAGCGAGATCACCACCTCCATCGATTCTTCATCAATTCAACATGCTTGTGATGCAGCTGGAATCAGCACATGAAAGGGTACCAAGCAATCCGTCAGGTTGATGTAAGAGATTACCACCTCCATCGATTCTTCATCAATTCAACATGCTTGTGATGCGGCTGGAATCAGCACATGAAAGGGTACCAAGCAATCCGTCAGGTTCTAAGAGATGCATTTCTAAGACAAGGGATCACTAGCACTTTATTTCCTATATTCAAGGTGATTCACAATGTTAAGCATATCAATAATGATGATGTGCAGGGAGCTATAGGATAGTTTTATCACGTTGAGGGCACACTAAAAATAGACATAGGGGTGAGCAAAAAGAAAAGCAAGATAACAAGTACAGAATTTCACTATGATGTTTACAATAACATCTTTGTTCATATTGAGAGACTACAACAAGCTATGGTGAAGTTCTACCGTCTTTCACCAGAAGGTGAGAACTTGTAATTGCTACTATTTATGTTTTTAAGTATAAAATGAAGATGATTATTTTGTTTTGAATATTGTAAATTACCGTTTATTTGCAGTTTTGGGAAGCACACTTTCATTTGTGCTCAAGCTAGATGAGTGCAAAATTGTGAAAGGTCAGAAGCTGGAATGTATGAGAATTACTCTCATGAATGAGGCCATGATATGTGCATGGGAAAAGACTACCAAACCAAGTTTTAGCGTGCAATATGAGAAAGAGGTCTGGTGGCTTGGTGCATTCGAGGTACCGAAGGAGACACATGAGGTATTGACATGGATGTTTGAAAGGACTCAATGGATAATAGATGTAATCAAAAAGCAAATTGATGGTCAACTTTTAGATGTAGAAAACATAGAAAAGTTCAAGGTGGATTGGCATCTTCGGGGAGATTTGAAGACAATTAAATGCATGATGGGTTATGCTCAAGGCACGACATCAAGATGGCCTTGTCCAAACTGCAATGCTCAGATTGATATTCCTAGGTAGAAAAAGACACATGAAAAAGGTATGCAGAAGCTTGGTTCTATTGGGAAGGATGCCTTGAAAGGTCCCAAGAAAGGGAAGAAGCAACAGGAAGATGCAGTAGATCCAACCGAGTCAATTGACGATGAAGATGAGGAACAACCAAATGCAAGATAGGTGGAAGGTGTCATATCTCTTGATATGCTAGGAGAACCAAACAGGAATTCAAATTGGAGCCCCATCATTAATTTTTCACTAAAGAATATACAATTTTACACACTTCATGCATTGATGAGAATCTTCGATCGATTGGTTAAGTGCCATATCGATTATGCATTCACAATGCCTACACAAGAGAGAAAAGTTATAACCCTTGGTAAATTAGAGCATCTTTTGAATTCTCTGGGCTGCCATGGCGGAAACGTGAAAATTAAAGTGAATAAGTAGGCCTTTGCTATGTCATACGAGGTTGCTCAAAAGGTCTCCATGACTGGAGCAAAGGCAAGGAGATTTTTGGAGAAGCCAGCAAACATAGAGAATTCAAAGAAGACTTGGGGACTCTGGAGAGACCTGTGTGCAATCACCATAAATGTAGATTGTCCAATGCTAGCTCTTGTAAATATGTGCAAACAGCTTTGGATAAATTTCAATAACATGGTTCGTATTATGAATCAAAGTAGCACAACTGCCCAAGAACGAGCATCATTCCAACAACATATCGTAGAATTCACCAAAAGTGTGCTAGGTGCTTGGCGAGAGAGTAAAGTAACACACTATATGGTAAGTTGTACAATAAAAAAATAAACTGGTGTTTTAACTTGGACTTTTTCTAATTGAATTCTATTGTCATTTGTACATTACATAGTTTATGTGCATGGTGCATATTTCATGAACAAGTATGGATCACTCGACATGTGGAGTACCCAAGGGATGGAGAAATCACATTATAAAGCAAGAGGGGTTTATTTAAAAAATACAAGACATGGAGGTGGAGCTTGTGCAGGAGGAACACATACAAATTGTCTACAAGAGATGTTCAATTGGTTTTATCGCACAACCTTTGGAAGGGTATTGGTTAGGGAGCGGGCCCAATAATCAAAGCTTGCGTAAGAGGCATGCAAGGTTGCAAAAAGTCATGCTCGGCTTGAATGGTTGCAGAACAATGCTCCCCATAGGCATGGTGCTTGGCATGCGCACGAATGAGGAGACAAGGGAGGTGTTGGGTTGTGCATGCACAAATGAGGAGACAAGGGAGGTGTTGGGAGGTGTTGGGTTGTGCACAAATGAGGAGACAAGGGAGGTGTTGGGTTGTGCATGCACCAGCACAAATCTAGATGTAATAAGGCTAAGAAAATAAGTTTAGTTAGGTTTTTTTTTGCCCTAAAAAACTATTAATAGTTCCTTCACTCACTTCATTTTCATTTCACCTTTTTAGAGAGCTTGAGCTCAAGATCTACGTAGGCACCCCCGTAAGGACACCAGCACATCATCATGTTAGCACAGTAGGCATAGTCGTACATGGATATGGCACGCACCAAGAACACCGCACGTGTTACCATGCCTTCACAAAACATAGTGCAAGGCACCCAAAGACCACATACTAGTGACACCAGAGAAGAGAGTGACCCCTGAGATTCTAGGACATGCCCAATGGGATCACCAGATATCAGCCCTCCTCCCACAGTAACACCAATGCACACACATGCAGGCCCTTCTAGTGGGAGCAAGCGCGTGAAGGAGATCCCACAATGCGGCCACCCTAGAGATCAAGACAGAGACTTTGATGATGAGCAGTTCGACTGGGTTGGTGAAAACATTCCTACATTGCGCACCACCACAGGTGGCAAGACCTTACTACTAGGACAGGGTCCCCTACCTACCCGGGAGGAACTTGATACACAGGTACTATAGCAAGCAGAAGGAGGAGGATTCTGTGAGGTCCCTCTCCCCACCATGCAACGAATTCAGGGGTGCTAGCAGTGGAAGTAGCACTTCTTGCGTAGGCTAGGGTCCCACACTCAAGGCTCGTCCATGGATATCCGGACAAGAGACTAATCCATCGGTTCTTCCAAAACCGAACCCGGAAAACTTCCCTTGCCCAGAAAGCATGGGCGATTCCGCCAACATAACTTTTCTCTACTAACGTAGTCAAAAGTCTTAACTAATTGAACTGATCTGACCGAGCCCGTAAGTCCCATAGTCAGATCAGGGAAAAGATTGTACTTGGATCATAGAGACCAATGCTTTTTTCCTCATCATTGAGAGGCACAACCGTTGATTCTTTTCCATAGAATAATTTTTGTCCGGGATTTACTTCATCTATCGAACCAGAACAGAATTGAGTCTCAATTTAGGGGTCCATCAGTCCAGCCTAACCCCATTTAGTCCCATGGGTTAGCCAACCACCCAACCACTATAGTGATGGGATCCAATTAAGAATTTGGTTAGGTTATCCCGGGTACCAAGGAAAAGAGTTCCTAGGCCCCTAGCCGGATATTCATGCAAACTTAAAACTAGTCACACCACTTACACACCCAATATAAAATTACCCGTATGTGTGGGTATCTTCGGTGACCCAGAGCCCGAGCACCGTATGGTCAGCACCGTCTAGGCACACCAACACAACACAGAGAGCTCCAAGGAGAAGGATGCACCAAGGGCATAGGGCTCTATAAGAAATCAAATTTTATCAGAGGAACACTGAGTTGCTGATAAGAAGAGCCCCTTCCACTCGCACGATTAAGGAGATTCTCCAACGATATAGAATAGAGTTCCGTGCGCAGGGGATTGCCCTTGAAGCATTGCAAGAAGCCACCGAGGTTACCTTGTTGGGCTTTTTGAAGACACCAACCTCCTTCTTGCAATACATGCAAAGAGGATTACCATTTCTGCCAAGGACATGCAACTAGCTCGGCGTATTCGAGGCGAGCGTGATACAATTTAGAAATCTTAGATGTTAACGTGCTTTTTGAAGCAACTCTTTTGTTTCAAACCCCCCTTGTAACAAGCTTATCTGGCTTTCATTTTTGTAACCTTCTGATAATTTAAATTTTAAGTTTCGCTTACAATGTCTCGATGTCATCATGTTTATTTAACATGGGGTGTGTATCATGTGCCAGTTTGTCACCCAAGGCATCAGAAATTCTCGTGGAGGGCTGAGGAAGCTGTGCCAAAATAGTGCAAATTTGGCCTCTGCACAGGTGATGTAGGCTAAAAATTCTCACTGTTCTAGCACTTCTCTCCTAGCCACTCAGGATCATTTTTGATGCATTTATAATGAAGTTGAGTACACTGATTGTGTGAGAAACAGTAATTTACAAGATAAAAACACCTTTAATCATGTGTAAAAATACATTGTTTATCATCCAATGCATCATAATTGCTCCTGGAGGGCTAGGGCAGCTGTGCCAGAATAGTGCGAATTTGGGCTTTGCAGCGGCGACGCAGGCTCAAAATTCGCACTGTTCCGGCACTGCTGTCCCCTAGCCACTCAGGATCATTTCTGATACATTTATATTGAAGTTGAGTACACTGATTGTGACAAAGTAGTTTACAAGATAAAAATACCTTTAATCATGTGTAAAAATACATTGTTTGTTATCCAATGCATCAGAATTTCTCTTGGAGGGCTGGGAAAGCTATGCCAGAACAATGCAAATTTGGGCTCTACGATGGCGGTGCAGGCTCAAAATTTGCATTATTTTGGCACTGCTCCCCCAGACCCTGAGGGTCATTTCTGATGCATTTACAAAGAAATTGAGTACACTGATTGTGAGAAACAGTAGTTTACAAGATGAAAACACCTTTAATCATGTGTAAAAATACATTATTTATCATCCAATGCATTAGAATTGCTCCTAGAGGGCTGGGGAAGTTGTGCCAGAACAATGCGAATTTCGGCTCTACAGCAACGGTGCATGCTCAAAATTCACACTATTCTAATACTACTCCCCCAGGCCCCTAGGGTCATTTTTGATGCATTTACAAAGAAATTGATTGTACAAACTAGAAAAAACAATGATATACTTGATGAAAATAAGTTTGCAAAAGCTATATTGTATTCATAACAAGAAGTGATACATCTTCACAAAAGCTTTCTTACAATATTGAGCTTCCTTCTCTTGTTATCAGGCAGAGTGTGCTCAAGGAGTGATTGGGCTATTTTTTGAGGATCCTTTGTGCCTATGATTTTGGCTATACCTATACGAGCAAGAAGCTTACTCCTAAATCCAGAACCAAAAACATCCCTAAATTGCCCCTCCCCAACCTCTTCACCTCCTGCTTATTGAAGGTATAGTAAGCTCCTGTGTGGGGATGTAGATGTCGATGAAGTATTCAAGGCGCTGGATGTAGGGGCGGGCATATTGTTGAATGTACTTAAGTAGCTCAACAGGCACCCATCGATCATTGGGGCAATGGGGAAAGGAGATGGAGTGGGGAGCCAAGTATTACTCCATGTATGCAATCTGCATCTCATAATGTTGGGACACAAGGGTGAGCGACTTTTCAAAGTCGACTTCATGACAAAACATGGCAAAGAGCTTGCTCTTGGCACGGGTTGGTGGAGAGGAACTCACAGAAGTCGTCAAAGTGGGTAGTCATGTGTGAATGCAAAGAGATAGTGTGAGCTCGTGCTTGGTTTCTATCGAGTGAAAATGAGAAAGAAGGCACCTTTGGCCTATTTAAAATTTAAAGTTTGGCATTTTCACACTAGATCACTAGACAAAAAAATCACAGTTTGCAAAAATATTAAGATTTCAATTAAATAAAGAGGGGTTAAAAAAGAGCTTGCTACAAAATTACAAGCATGCCATCTAATCTAAAATTGTTATAATGTCTTCATTTTTTACCTCTTGTAACATTTACTTCATGTTGATCTCCATTTCCTTGTTGACTTGAAAGCTCGTCATTGCCTTCACCTCGATCTTGAAACTCTTGCCCCTCACGTGCATTAGAACAAAGGCTATTTTCCCATATACCCAGTTTATCTTCAAGCTCTTCCACATGCCTACTATGTGTTGGTAGTGTTGAGAGATGTAATCGTGGTGTTGTGTGTATGTGGGAAAGCACCCTAAAGGTGCAAGATATTGTGACAAGATAGGAATGCCACATGTAATATTGAATGGTGTGTAAGTGTTGACCAAAAGAGTGGAAAAGGAGTTGCCACATGGATGATGATGTGTAAAGTGGGATAAGGCTAGAAAGCCTATATCATTGTATGGTTCACTTGAGATAGGTAATAGAAGAGATCAAGTGTTGAGTGTGCAATCTCTCTCTCTCTCATGGAGTTTTTAGTGTGGTTTAATCCACCTATGTTGCTTAATCTATGTATATCACCATGATCAGTCCCATTTTAGGAATCTTAACATGGTACCAGAGCTTGGGTGGGCTCTTGGTCATGGTGGTGAATACTTATGTATAGTTTCTTGGTTATGAGTTATTTGACTAAGCATTATTTTTAGTTTATAATGGAAAAAATTATGCACACTCATATTATCATTTGGATTTGCATTTGTGAGGATTTGAGAGGAGATATGCAACAAGGAGGTTGCATAGACCAAGAGAGTTGAAAATGGGAGTTTTGAAACATGAAGAGCTTGCTCATCATCAAAGAAGCTGAAAATGGAGATTTCAGCAAGTATGAAGACTATGGAGTCTTTGGTGTCAACAAGGAAGCTGCCAAGGAGACAAAGGTGTCTCAACAAGAAGGTTGGTTTTGTGAGTTTTGCCTTATGAAACTTTAAAGAAGGGTTGCTGATTTGTGGGATGAGAAGATCCCATGGTTCTTTGCACTTGGGCAAAGAGCATGTGTGGAGGTGTATGCTTGTCAAGATGATGGCAAGTGAGATGGTGGACACAATGGAGTTCACATGTGTGTGCATCAAGAGGATGATGCACTTGTGGATGTTGCTCAAGGAGATGAGCAAAGTAGTAGAAGTTGTGGGAACTTTCATATGTGTATGCACCTATGGTTTCTCAATGGGAGAAACTTGACAAAGCACCCTCAAAGTTTTGTATGCAAGGAAAAGCATGGAGAGTTGCAAGTTCATTTGGGAGCTTGCAAGGCCATGCTAATGGCATGTCGTAGGAGAAACCCAACTTGTGAAGCACTATCCAAAACACTGAAGCTTGGCGAACTCAAAAGCGTAGTACAAATATGAAGAAAGAAGATGGTGGGTGGATAAGGGCCACCCACCAGGGCCGTGTGCTCCAAGGGATTTCAAAGGAGGTGCAAGCAAACAACAACAAATGTACAATGCATGAACATAAAGCAGCAGACATCAGGCAAACGAAAGGCCTCCCTCAGCTCAAAGACCATCTCTAACGACGGGAGCCACGTAAGCTGCATGCTAGTCTGGCAGCCATACAGCAAACTAAGAGATAAGAAGAGCTCTAAAGCAATCAGGAGCTTGAGAAGAGATAGGTAAGAAGTGAACTGCAAGCGAGAAGCAAAACGCTTGGCCATGGTAGTGCAAAGCATCATGAAACATACAGACAGAATAGAGCACAGGAGAGTAGAAGATGAATTACCATGAAATCTCGGATCAACTCTAGGAGCAGACGACCCATGAAGAAGCTGACTTATGGGGCTCGCTTTGCAGCAGAGCAGCGTGTGGACTTGAAGAAAGCTCCCGGCGTATAGCAGAATGGCACACAGATACGACATAGATTGTCGTGTTTACAAATGAGGTACAGGGTGTGATGCATGCACCTTTTAAAAAAACTATGGAATAAAATCTTTTAGAGATAAAGGTTGATTCACACCATTGTTCACATGCCTTTAGAAGACACATTTTATGTCTTAAGGGTTCATTCACACAAGATTTATAAAGCCTTGTTCACATGGTTGGATGAAGATTAGTCCCATTCACACACAACCAATTTTCAAAGTTTTTAAGAAGATGTTCACACACACATCGAGGGTCCCCTACCCGGTTGTGACCAAAATGGTTTGTATAATTTTTATTTTTCACCCACAATTGATGATGGGTAACCGTGCCCAAGCCTTCGTGCTCAAAACAAGGATTTATTTTGTAACCACCCATGGTATGAGGGTTGCCCTGCTCGAGCTCACCTAGAAGCTCGAAATGGTTGTTGCGTGATGTGTGCATAAGCGATGCACGTGTGAGGTGCATGCGCATGGGTTGGTTCCCATCCGAACTTCCATGTTCAAATCGGACTCAGTGGTTCCGCTGTGAGCGAGTCGGCTCAAAATGGACTAGGTGTCTAAGATGGTAGACACGCACACACATGTTTGGTTGATGGACACTCCAATGTATCATTGAGGGGGAGTGTTGAGAGGTAGCGATTGCGGTTGTGCAATGCTACATTGATATGGGTGATGGATGATGGATGAGTTGTGGAACACCTCAATTAAGAGGGGGTGTTGAGAGATGTAATCCTGGTGTTGTATGTATGTGGGAAAGCACCCTAAAGGTGCAAGATATTGTGGCAAGATAGGAATGCCACATATAATATTTAATGGTGTGTGAGTGTTGACCAAAAGAGTGGAAAAGGAGTTGCCACATGGATGATGATGTGTAAAGTGGGATAAGGCTAGAAAGCCTATATCATTGTATGGTTCACTTGAGATAGGCAATAGAAGAGATCAAGTCTTGAGTGTGCAATCTCTCTCTCTCTCCCTCTCTCATGGAGTTTTTAGTGTGGTTTAATCCACCTTAATTATGTTGCTTAATCTATATCTATCATGATCAATCCCATTTTAGGAATCTTAACACAGGTAGGGCTATGCACCTTGATGCTGAAAATTCAAGGTCCCCCATTTGCCATGATTGTGAGACCATGGTTGTCCCCTCCTTACGCTTCCCAGTCTGTAAAAATATAGAAAGTGGTACAATAACCAAAAAGTGTAAGGGTTAATTCTAAACATGTAGTGGAATCAGATATACCTTTCTTCTCATCAACTTGAAACTTGATTCTTCCACATTGTCAAAGCCCATGATGCTAAAGTGTTGACGCAAGTATGCTAGGCTCTAATGCTTGCTTGCTGCCACTCACTCAATCCATCCATTTTGCATCATCATAGCTACCTCAATAGGCACAATTTCTTTTTCTGAGGCTTGAAGTGGGATCCATGTCCCGTGCTTTTGCATCCATCTTTGGTAGTGCAGACGCATGTACAAAATAGGGCGTGCCTTCAAGAACCTGAAAGACACTGTTATATGTACATTATGTGTGCTATGTTATATACACAGTCGTGAGAGAATCTTTCCAATGGCCAAGCTCGTAACCCTTGAGGTCTCCAAGCTCTACAATGCCTTGAGAAGCAATTCCACCACCACAGCTCCCACGAGCATTGTGACACCGTCGCATTGTACTACGGCAGGTACTCGTCCTTCCTCTCACCTCACTTCACTCACACACACTCACTAGCATGCATGAGGGAGAGAGATTAGCAAGAGGATTAGCAAGAGCAAGACTCTATTACACAATGAGAGTCTATTGTATTATGAGAGAAGTTCACTTATATACATGGCCATAAGTGTTCACACTCAAACTCTGGCTGACCAGGCACTTTAGGCTCATAAGAGGCTTAATTCTATTACAATGACTACTCTCATAATATATCCATGAAGTAAATCACTTGGGACTTCATCCTACATGCTACCACACTCTCTTGAAGCGAGAATCGCCATAATTACTCCGTCACACCATTACGGGCACCCATCCAAGTTGTAGATTCGGACACCATTGCTCCATATCTTAAATGTATGGTCGACCCTTTGGTGTATCTACCTTCACTCTTTGATGTAAGATAATGGTGGTAGCTCTTGTTAACTTTGCGCTTCACATCTCAAGGGGTGAAAAGAGCATGAGTTTGTCTTTAATACGCTTATAAGTCTCCATTGTAAACATGGGAATTGATTCTTGGATTTTTGGCTCAAATGTTGTCGAGGCAGTAGGTAAGACTGTTGGTTGGCTACCATTGGGGTTGCTTGAACACACAAGCTCTTGTGTAGGTGTTAAATGCAGGAGAGTGTTTGAGTGACTTGCTTGGTGTTGCTTGGGCCTCCATTCTTGTCAAACTTTAGGTGAAGCTGTTGGGGTTAAAGTTGATAGAGTGAGGCTGTTTTCACTTTGTTCGATTTTGGCAACCATATGATGGGATCACCCATCATAGTATCCTTGTTGTTGAAATACGTTCACAAGCACCCATCTTTGATGAACATTATAAGGTGGTTGATTCTTTTGGTGCTGAGGTTTATTTTTTGTGCAGGCTTAGGTGACTTTTTGATGCGCTTGGGAATCTAAGCTTTGGTCTTATTTTGGTAGTACCCTTGTGCTTGCAGTAATTTTTTTGGTACCCACACTTGTTGACGGTGTTGTGGAGTACTTTTATTTTTCCTTGGCCTCTGAGTGCTGCGTTGAGGAAGAGGCTTTGATGATCGAGGCACCCAAATTTGATTATACTTTTATTTTTCCTTGGCCTCTAAGTGCTGCGTTGAGGAAGAGCTTCTGATTATCGAGGCACCCAAATTTGATTGGCACATTCGTAGTAGCCTTGAGCTACAAGTAGTTGCTTCTCCACCCACATCTTGATACCATTAAGATACCTTGATTTTAGTTTTCTTGGTGGAGTTTTCTTTTTGGTTGATGTGGAAGGTTTGGGGCCCTCCTTGACATTGGTTTACGCTAAGGTTACAGGTTTAGGACTCATGTGCATTGTTGACAATGATGAGGCTAGAGTCTCATGTGGAGTGGCTATTGATGATGATGCTTCTGAGGATGTAGCCATCTTTTTTGGTGAGGTTTGTTGATTAAGAGGCATAGGCTCCGAGGCTTTTCCTTTGAGTTCCATTTTAGACATAGATGGTGTCGGTTGGGGATCTTCAGGAATAGCTGTTGATTGCGAGTTTTTGGCTTTTCCTTTGAGTTCCATTTTAGACATAGATGGTTTCGGTTGGGGATCTTCTTCAAGAATAGCTGTTGATTGCGAGTTTTTGGCATTTCATTTTGTTGGTTGAGGATGTAGTGGAAGAGGTAGATGCTTTGTCCGAGTTGGTCATTGATGAAGATGATAGGTCTTTATGTAGAGGGGCTTCCAAGGAAGAGGCTTGTAACTTTTTGTGTTCAGCATCATAGAAATCCATTAGGGTCGGTTCCTCTTCCCCTTTCAATATGGTATTATCAACTTTAGGTCATTGACCATCATGAGATGACCCTATTACTAGCAAAGCATAGTGGTGCTTGGCCAACAATAGTTCACGCCATAATTACTCCGTCACACCACTACGGGCACCCGTCAAAGTTATAGATTTGGACACCACTGCTTCATATCTTGAATGTATGACCCTTTGGTGCATCTACCTTGACTCCTTGATGTAAGATAACGGTGGTAGCTCTTGTTAACCCTAGGAATGGGTTAACACCAAGTTTCCCAGCAGCAGCAGAGTGAATGACACTATACCCTTCCGAATAGGACTGGAACTTTTGATTGGAAAAATAATAATATCCCCCTTTTGAGGCGAGTTTCAATGGCCCTTTTCCACTCTCTCACATTTGAAAGTGGTGGTCAAAATCCTATAGGTTGAAAACCCACAAGACGTCCCTCCCCCTGCCTAGACCTAGTACACCCCTCCACAAGTGTGTAAACCTAAATGAATGCAATCATTACAGCTATAGAGGGTGGGTGGACAAGAATAGTCACAATTTTTTGAAGGGTTAAGAATTGGGAAATTAGGAGTGCAAGTAGTCCATGTATAGTGACTTCCATACCCATGGCGGTCTCTAAGTCAGGAGTTTATAACAAACACAAGATTTTAGGGCCGAGGAGTTACTGGCAACTGTCCTCCCAACTCGGAGGCCCACTCAAGGAGTAGATGAAGATCATCATTGGGTTCTGGCTGTTGACTTCTTTCTTGGATTGCGAGATGACGCTCCAATTCTTGTAGGCAGGACTCTGTGTTGCTAATGAGATTTGAAATTGATGTTTCTCTGACCATCCTCGCAGCATCCAGGTCTTCAAATCTTCGGGTTGCATCTTCTTGGGCTCGTCGAGCGGTTGCTTCCCTTGCCTGAGCATCAGTAATCTGTTGTAATATTTGTGCTGCCAACCTCTCAGTGTCTTGAAGTTGTTTCATAAGCTATGTCACATTTCCTCTATGTGCCAACTCATTTCTGTGGAGTTGATGTTGCACGTTTTTACCAACTTCTTTTTGATGACTCGACCTGTTTGTGGTATTGGCTACTAAGTGGGGTTTAGGTACCCATATTGCTGCATTGCCTTGGTAGTATCCTTGTGCTCGCAGGCAGTAAGTCCTTTCGGACCCATTGCTCACGGGCTCCCTGAGGTCTCTTTGGATGCTTGGAGTCCTGCCCATTGGTTTAAGTCAACAAGGTCTGACTTTTGAACTGTTTGCAGGCTCTTCTTGGGTTCTTTTTATCATTTATGGTGTCCATCTTGTTTGGTTGATATGTTAGTTGATTCTTGGGCACCCACTTCTATGTACCCTTAGATGTAGGGTATTGTGTTGTGGGTAAGCGTCGCGGAACATTTGCTGGTTTCGTCCTCTGAGGTGTTGCCATTGCACTTGTTGTTTGTTCATCAATTATGATGTGCTTCCCTCTATTTGTTGAGCTCCATAAGGGTATGGACATGACCTTCTCGCCTGTGCTTATCAGTGCTATTCGTTCATCCCACTGGATATTGCATTTACTGGCACAGATCTAGAATCGTCCTAGAATCATCTCTTCTTCCATGGATCCTGTAGGCATGATAAACACCTTCTCGACCAAGGGATTATTTTTTATGGAAATGTTAACATTTAAAAATCCCTCGGCTTTTGTGGCTATCAAGTGAATGCTACGAACTTGCGCATCAATGCGTTCAAGGTGTGGTTTACCTAATGCTACCCAGGTTTCATATGAGATCAAGTTATGACTTGAACCCGTATCTATCAATGCAATGCTTGTTGCATGGATTTTAACTGTAGTAAGTCCCACCTTGACTTGTGTTGGCTCAATGTTTAGTTTCCCTTCGTCCAAAAGGGTCACAGAAGCCATGTTGACATGTATCAGTATTTTGTGCAGTAGTTGTTTGGCTTTGATCTCTCTAGCCTTAACCTCTTCTTGTGCTTGCTGTATCTTTCCACAATATTTTTTTAATTTACTTCCATTGACATAACCCTCCATTTGGATGCTATCAATTGTCTCAATTTGAATAGACCCCTGAGGTGTGATTTTCGATACTCGGAATGGTCCTAGGCCTTGGTATTTAAGTTTCTTTTTCCTTGCGCTACCGACACCATAGACAAGGACAAGATCCCCCGTTTCAAGTTCTTTTTGCCTAAGGTTTTTATCAAACCAATGTTTCCTTTGTAATTTTTCAACATGAGTCCATGTGATGCTATTAGTCTAGTCTCATCGAGCTTTTCTAAGTCAATTTTTCAACATGAGTCCATGTGATGCTATTAGTCTGGTCTCATCAAGCTTTTCTAAGTCAATTTTTCAACATGAGTCCATGTGATGCTATTAGTCTGGTCTCATCGAGCTTTTTAAAGTTAATTTGCCTTCTTTCAGCTAATGCATTCTCTGTTAGACGCTCTTGTACGACAATCCTTAAGCTTAGGACTAGGTATTCCATAGGCATAACTGCTTCCACACCATAAGCTAGATGGAAAGGAGTGTAACCTGTCGCTACCTTATATGATGTTCGATAGGCCCATAGGGCTGCTGTCAGCTTATGTTCCCAGTTTGTTCGACTTGCTTCCAAGGTTTTTTTCAAGATAGTACACAAAATCTTGTTTATACTCTCTGCTTGACCATTGGCATGTGGATACTAAGGTGATGATTTTCGATGGATCACTAAGAATCCCGCAAGTAAATTATCAATCACCTCATTGTTGATAAAATGTGAGCCGCGATCACTCACCAATTCTAATGGGCAGCCGAACCTCGAGATGATTTGCTTATATAAAAATTTTACAGTTGTTCGTGCATCAGCTCTCTTTGAGGCTCTGGCTTCTGCCCATTTCGTGAAATAGTCTGTCGCCACGATCACATATTAGGCTTGGGATGGATGTGTCGCTGGACTAATCGGTCCCACAAAATCTATCGCCCATTTCTCAAATGGTTGTCTTACAATAATAGGGGTGAGCAGCATCTTGTCGCTTTACTGTGTGGAATAGCGAAACGTTAACATTCTTTGCATTTTTTGACAAATTATATGGCGTCTCCGAATAACATAGGCCACCATAGTCCTACTTGAAGCACTTTTCCATCTGTGATTTCTCCAGCAAAATTCTCGCCTACTATCCCCTGAATGAGCTTCTTCCAATATGGTGGACGAAATCATCCTCTCTAACACATCTTCTAAGCACATTATCTTTTCCTAGCTTATATAGTTCTCCGACAATCAGTTTGATAAGGTGCAGCCAGCTTGATAAGCCGTCGCATTTTATCTTTGTTCAGAGGTATTTTCTATTGCTAGATACTTTGAGATTTCTTCACTCCATTTGGGTACCATGTCCAACTTAAATAAACAAGCATCAGGGAGGTCATCATCAACACCAGTTTGCTGGTTCCCCATTTGGAATCCTTGACATGTGGTTGGCCAACACATGCTATGTTCCGTTCCTTACCATGACTGTAAAGTCAAATTCCAACAACAATAATAACCACCATGTGATTCTCCCCATGGTGCAAGATTTATTTACTAGGTATAATAAGGCTTGATGGTCTACGAAAAACACGAATTTGTTGGCCAAGAGGTAATGTTGATATTTCTTGACGGCGTAAACCATGGCCAATCCTTCTCTCTCTGTGGTGGTGTAATTCACCTCTGCATCATTTAGCTGGCGACTAGTGAAGCAAACTGGATAGTCCAATTTGAACTCACCAAGCTGGGCTAGTACGCAACCAATAGCAAAATTTGATGCATCAATGTACACGTGAAATATGAGATCCCAACTGGGGGGTTGTAGAATTGGCACGCCTGCCAATGCTTACTTCAGTCGATCATATGCTTCCTGACACTCCTCGGTTCACTCAAAGACAATGAGGAGATTGTACAAGGGTTTGGCTATTTTAACATAAAAAATTATGAAGCGATGATAATACCCCATATGACCCATAAAACTTTGCACTCCCTTGTAGTTGGTAGTTGTAGTTGGTAGGCGGTGGTAACTCCAATATCAGCTTGACCTTGCTATCGTCAATGGATATACCATTCTTTGAGATAATGTGTTCCAATATCACACCATGCTTGACCCAAAACTGACACTTCAACGGGTTCAGTGATATACAATATAATTGACATCGCTCGAACACTTTCCTCAAGCAGGCCAAATGGTCTACCCATCAAGAGTTTGCACATAGATTGTCAATGAATACCTCCAACCACTTTTGTAAGTAGTCCTTGAAGGCTGTGCACATCAACCGTTGAAAGGTTGCTGGGGCATTTGTGAGGCCGAACGGCATAACCTTGTATGCAAATGTCCCCCACATTATGTTGAAAGCGGTCTTGTGCTGGTCCTTTGGTGCTATGGACACCTGATTGTAGCCGGAGAATCCATCTAAGAAGCTGTAAGCTTCTCTCCCAGCCACTCTTTCCAAAACGTGTTCTGTGTACAAGGCAACGGATAATGGTCTTTCCTAGTGGTTGCATTAACCTTTTTAAGATCAACACATACCACCCTAAGCTTTCCATTATTTTTTGGCACTATCACGATTGGTGCTAACCAATCCGTATGTTTGATTTCATATATGAAATCCGTAGCAACAATGAGCTTGTCAATTTCCTCCTTTACAATTGCCGCATACTTAGGATTCATCTGGTATTGTTTCTACCTGGGTGGTCTCAAACCTTCCATGATTGGAATCATATGTTGTACCACCTCAGGTGGTACCCCCTTCATCTCCTTGTAATTCTAGGCAAAACAATCCTTAAATTCCTTGAGGAGAGCAATGAGCTCTTCTTCTTCAACCGAAGTCAAATCTTTAGCAATGTATACAGGCTGAGCTTCTTCCCTTGGTCTCGCAATATCCACCTCCTTGACTTCTGCCAGGCCATCGTACAATATGGACAGCCCATCCTCTTTCACCTTTGTAGCTGTCAATCGGACACCCTCCATTCGCAAACAGTGTGGGTTTTAAAGTGGTCGGGTACCGAGAGCAAGTCTGGCTTGTCCTCAATGTCACTTTTGGCTTTATCCATGATCTTTTTAGCCTCATGTTCTGCCTCTGCTAGGGCTTTATTGCGTTTTTGGTGCCCAGCTTTTGTAAGCTTGGGTGTGTTTGCTCTTGAAGGATGATTTTCTCTTTGTGCCTTCCCTCCAACGATATCTTACCCAACTCATCGTGTACCGTAGTGGCCTCAAGGTACCTCAGCCACATTGGGCATCCGTGGGTGTTCTTCGTAATAGGGAATTTTATCGGGCTATATACCGTTTATGTTTTCGCCACCATCTAAGGCTCTAAGCACTGGTACGGCTTTGTGCTATAGTACCTTCTGTACTTGATGTCTCCCCTCTTGATTCCTCATCCATGATCTAGTGGCCAACACATGCATCCAGTTTTCATTGAAGTTCGAGAGGAGGAAGTGACCCATACATTTTCATTTCTTCATCATCCTTGGGATCTCCCTCCGAGGGTTGGCATATTTGTATAGAAGTGGTTCGTTCCGTTTCGTGACCAAATCATTACCAAACAACTGCCCCTCCATGGGGTATGCTTTCCATGTTCTTAGATCAATCTTTAAGATTTGTGAATCCCTACGTACATACACATGATCCAAGGCCCAATCATGCACTAATTTGGATTCCCTCATGAAGGGTCTCCCCAATATTATGTCATATGTATCAGGTTGGTGGCAAGAAGTCCATGACCATGAATGTATGATGATAGCGAAACATAAAAACTCTGAATTTAACATTCTCCAGAAGCCCAATGGGCCTCGAAGATGTTCCGTCAGCCATTTTAACGATCAGATCTACTTTTTTTAGATCGGGTTTTCCCCTGTTTTCCCAGCAACGTTTTGTAATGATGCTAACCCCCGCCCCACCATCCAGGATAGCCAATGCCTGGTACCCATTATGGTGAATCAGAATGGTAGCATTTGTGTCATCATTTTCGTAGTAGCATCCCAGTTGGTTAACTGGGATCTTAATGACTCGGGTTTTCCTTATATGCCTCAAGGTTCTTTCTGCCAAAGGTGGCAGAGTATCATCTATAGTATTGGATGGCTTTAGTCCACCCTCTATTGAAAATACAAGTGAATAGGGTGTGTGCAGGAACAAGCCCTTGGTTAGAGGCTGTAAAAGAGAAGATGTAAATGTCAAAGAACCTGTTAAAAGGTGAGAAGAATCTACTGGGAGAGAATAAAGGGTAGCATAAGAAGATTTAGGAAGTGTGGAGATATTCTGGGAGATATTCTGGGAAAAGTGAAGAGGTGGAGAGAATCAGGGAAAAGAGGTGGAGTGAATCATGGAGAAATCAATGGGATTTGATACTTGATGTAAACTCTATAAATTGAGGCATTGCCCTAATGAGAATTTGCTAGTTTTTGAGTATCCATGCCTACATTAATCTATTTGTTAATTACCTACTAATTACGTCTTAATTATTTGCTAATCACTTTGTTAATGATGTTGATTCTAGTGTTTGATCCACCATAGCTCATCACAATGCTCAAATTTCAACATGGTATCAGAGCATGCTTGAAAACACCTTGGGCTAAGAGGAATTAGAGAACTTTGATTTGGTGAAGTAGTAATGTCAAAAATAGCTCAGAAAAACGGCACCTCGTAAATCGACGATTTCTGCTGCATCCATCTCGGCGGTTTGCTGCGTGGAGTTGATGGGCTTGAAGAGCATTGAGATGGCTAGCTATGGTTAGAAGCACTAGGGCTAATTTTAACTGTGCAAGGAGAATGGACTCCTCCACTAGCTGGGGGTACAGAGGTGAGTTGAAAACTAACTAAAATTTTAATTATTTGCTAATCACTTTGTTAATGATGTTGATTCTAGTGTTTGATCCACCATAGCTCATCACAATGCTCAAATTTCCACATGGTATCAGAGCCATGGCTAGAATCCATCAGATTTATGAGCCCATTATCTAATTAATTAGGATTAGTAAATACGTAAGGGGAGGCAAACTTGGTATAGGGTCTAGGTGTACTAGGAGTATTCACTTGAGGGGAGGTGTTGAAAATACAAGTGAATAGGGTGTGTGCGGGAACAAGCCCTTGGTTAGAGGCTGTAAAAGAGAAGATGTAAATGTGAAAGTCTCTGAGAGAGAGAGAGAGAGAGACCCCACAACCCAATGTAACCTGCCCCAACAAAGTAAAACCACCTCTGAGCCACTGATGATGTAGGCCACGTGGTAGGTAGATGTATGTGTGAGCACTTTAATCAAGGTCGCGGGCACTTATAGTAGCCTTGGACACAGAGAGAGAGAGAGTGTCAAGGACTATAAAGTTTAGGGACTTGAGGCACTGGTCGCGGGCTGTCAAGTAAGAAAGAAACTTGATACAGGGTCTAGGTGTGCTAAGTTAACTTGAGGGGAGGAGTAGACACTAGTCACGGACTATCAAGTAAGGGGAGGCAAACTTGGTATAGGGTCTAGGTGTACTAGGAGTATGGGGTTTCATTTGGGAGGGTCGAGATTCTAGAGCAGTGCCTAGTTCTCTAACCATCCCTTGGCCCATCTCTGCGCCATATTTAGTAAGTCTACCCTTGTGGCTACATTAAGGTCCATGGTTGGATCTATCCTAGGCCTTTGAGGAATTTCTCCCCCCCTTCCTAGACCTCGTCCACTTCTTGTATTGGCTCTTCTAAGTAATTCGGGTCCATGGGATGGTCCAACCAATGTACCTTGGAGTGACTCTCCATTAGTCGCCTCCGTACGTCTTTGCAGAATCAAGAGTTCCATGTCTTGCAGGAATGTAGGGTGATTGATCATTTGCTCAATATCCTTTTTGGTGTAGAGTTGGTCCTCTACTTCACCTGCCATTCTTACTAGGTTACCCTCTTCTTCTAGGGTTGTAAACCCTTCCTCCATTATGGATTCCTCGTTCATGGGTTTCAAGTTTGGAATTTCTTCCTGACTTCTATCCATAACTATTTCAGGTTCCTTCCCTCGTGAGACTGAAGTGGGTTAAAACTTCCTGTCTCCTTTTGCTCAACTCTTGTCCTTCGAGTATCGAGCTCTTGTTTCCTTAAGCTCAATTCTCGTAGTTGTCGTTCTACCTCACCCCGTTTGAGGTCTAACTCTACTTCCTCGGTGGTGGGGAAGAATATTTGACCTGTCCTAGCCGCACTTTCTATGTCTCATCTTATTCGGGGGGTGCCGGTATTCGATGTTTGGAATGGCACTCCTTGTCGTGGATCGAGTCTAGCGCTGTTGACGGACCCATGCCCACAGATTGCGCTTCTTCATCATGACTGGTTTGGAGATCGAAAAATCCCCAGGCGATATCAATGATATCACTGGACCTGGTTGGGGAGGGTGGTTTCTCCTCTTCCTCAAAACCCAACGTATCTTAGCCCTTCTTCCATGGACTCTTCGCTATACTGTTTTCAACGGTGGTCAGGTTTCTTAAAACACTCAGGTGTGTTCTTGCGGAATGTCATGATCCCACACTTCTTTGATAGGAAGATCCTGGGTGATTCGATGCACTATCGCCAGGCGTAAGATTGTCTCCGATGAGTTTTCCAGATCTTAAGTGCATGTATGTACGATTTCATAACCTATTTGTCAATCCAATTTGATTTTGCTTCCGATTCTATCACCCTGTTTCAGAAGCCGTGAAACTGCAGAGAATGGTTCACGGCATGAAACTGCAAGAAATGGTTCATGGCGTGAACGTTATCCTGCACTTTCACGTGCTCAAAAAATTTTGCTTTTCGGGTTAGATCCCCTCTTTGTGATATAGGCTGCTCTCCTAAACCGACCCTTGTGGCCTTGGTCTGTTTAACCGCTGGATTTGGCCAACCCGTGAATCTGTAGAGAATGTTTCATGTCATGTGAACACGAAAGTGTTTCACGCCGTGAACAATTTCAAAAGGGTTCACGTCGTGAACCGAGAAGGGTTTCACGCCATGAACAGCTTCAGAATGTTTCACATCGTGAACGTTTTACTGAACTTTCACGTGCTCAAAAATTTTGGCGGACTTCACGGTGTCAGAGATGTTAGGATAAGGTTTTTTATTTTCAGAAAGGCAATCCCATAATTTTCGACGTTAATTGCGGCATTGATTTCGTGAGCGATTTCGCGGCGTGAAACTACAGGAAATGGTTCACCGCATGAACGGTTTTTCTCAATTTCACGTGGAACTTATCACGGTTGAAAGTTTGTGATTTTGGGTGTGTAATACTTATCCAATTGATACCAAATCGATTGTGCCACTCCCAAGGAATGAAATGCAAGTTCTTGGCACAGTCAATGGTCCCTTATGTTTTTGATTTTTATGAATTTTTTGAAAAAGAAAGAAAACCAAACACCAACCTGCTCATTCACCTTGGTGTTTTCAATGATGCGAATATCAAAATTAACAAGAACAAACAATGAAGCCTTAGCTTAAAACCACTCCACCACAAACATACACAACCTCACAACCAATTTCTCACAATTTTTTTCCTACCACACACATCTTATCCATTCATTTTTCACACAATGCACTACCAGAATGCAAGGGCATATAATGAATCCTATGCAATGGGAGCCGAAACTCCAAGAGGATGGAAGAAACAAAGGTGTTTCCCTGGCACAGCGGCACCAAAAATGTTATGGGCTACCGCACATCCAAGAGGGAAATCTACACATTCACCTAAAGGATGAGCAATAGATCATAACTGTCGTAGGGTACTTATTACTAATGCATCGAACTTGAATCCCTTGAGGCCTCCAAGCTCAATTGTTAAGCTCCAACCTCCAAGCTTCACCTCCACGTTGTCACCGCGTAGAGTCGTTCACACCGTCACATAAGGCAATCACTCTCTCTCTCACTCTCTCACGCAAGCATGAAAGAGGCACAATGTTAGAATGTTCTCACTCCTTCAATCTCTCTCAAGACATAAGGGAGAGCTCTCTATAGCACAAAGGGGATTGTGTCTTTTCATTACGAGAAAATGCCTACATACATTTGGCCCTTATTCACACTTGGGCGCCCAAAACTCAATCAATATCTCATAATGTACAACTTTTATAGTGCCGTTTCATGACACTTATCAATGTTCTTTATTGGGGATCATGTTTATTAATCTAAAATGGGATTAACAGAGAGACGTATTAAAGAAAGTTAGTTCATCACAAGAAGAACAAAGTCCGTCTCTTCGGATAATTGGAAGATTCCGCATGGGGTAGCCGGTATTCGTGAAATGAATTCGACACCACTTTCCAGTGTTTAAAAAAAACGTTTCATCTCTAATTTGGTTCAAGATCATGTTTTTAGAAAGGATTTCTATCTTTATCGTTTTCGTGCGTGATAATCTACTATTTCTCTCGGGCTATTGTTTTTGGCTTCTTCCAAAGCCTTGAGGTGATTTTTGTGCAGGATAGAGAGAGAGAGAGAGAGACTTTGAGATTCGGGTTGGTCGTCCTTAGATAGGGAACATCGGAGAGAGAATGTGATTTATGTCCTCTGGGAGCCATTTGGTAGAACCCAGAGTGGACGAAATTTAGAAGAGGCATACCTGGGATAGCCGCGACGTCCAGCATGGTGGTTGGAGCCTTGAGGTGATTTTTGTGCAAGAGAGAGAGAGAGAGAGAGAGAGAGAGAGAGAGAGAGAGAGAGAGAGAGGGAGAGAGAGAGATTTTGAGATTCAGGCCGGCCGTCCTTAGATAGGGAACATTGGACAGAGAACGTGATTTATGTCCTTTGGGAGCCATTTGGTAGAACCCAGAGTGGACGAGATTTAGAAGAGGCATACCTGGGATAGCCGTCGCGACGTTCAGTGTGGTGGTTGGGTGGACGGGTGTCGGAGGAAAGCCGTATTGGCTAGATTTTTTTTATTGGTGATTCTCTCTCTAATTTTAAGATTTTGTATTGGCAATTATTATTGTTACTTTGGATTGTCAAGGATTATGATTTATTGAAATCTCTTCATTTTCTGAAGTATGATGTGATTTTTATGTAAGTTTTGAGAAATTTTGTGCATAGATCATGGAACAGAATATCGAGGTATTACTGTTAGTAAGTGTGATTCATATATGAAGCTGAGTGTTTGGGGTAGTGTAAGTTTCTTCTTAGAGTAGTGTAGTTTTTGAAATTTTGCTCTCTTATCCTATAAATTTTTGAAAGGAAACGTACAACATTTTCCCAAAGCACACATTTCTTTTCCTAGTTATATTTTTGTTTTTGTTTTGTTTTTCGAGCCTGGGTCAGAGACGAGCAAGCTCGTTCTGAGACTCCAACAGAGAAACACTTTTGTCATTAGCTTCGTCGTCTCCAATCTCAGAGACGATTTCACTACTTCCTTAGGATATTACCCTGGAAGACCCATGAGCTGGGCACGATAGCGACCAAGTACTCTCTACGTCGGCTCGAATAAATAACGAAATGAATACAAATTAACAAATTTAAATCTAAATCTAAATTGCTTCAAATGACCTTGGTTTTTAATTCTTCTCTGTGTTCAGAAGGAAATGGCTCATAGGCTTCTGCGCGATGAGGCGGCGGACGGATGGGAGCGTTCAGACTTCCCAATCATCTGCGAATCTTGCCTTGGAGACAATCCGTACGTTCGCATGGTAAGTCGCGTCCTCCCTCCACAGACTCTGCTTTTAGGGTTTCTAATGGATTGTTTTCCTGCTTTGGTTGAGGTTTCTTTTGATTTTAGGGTTTTATCTGCTTTGAGGGTTTCTGATGTTTCTATAAGACTTTAATTCTGATTTCAGGGTTTCATTTCATGCTTTTAAGTTCTTATTTGCCTGAAATGGCCGACGGTTTCCTTTTTCTTTTGAGATTTTCAAGGCATTTTGGGGTCTTTCTGCTGTCAGGGCTTGGCTGCCGAACGGCGTCTTGGGAGGTTTATTTTTATTTTTTTTCCGGCCATGCCCTAATTTGTTATTTTTAATGCAGACCAAGGCCAATTTCGACAAGGAATGTAAGATATGCACCCGGCCGTTCACAGTGTTCAGATGGAGGCCCGGTAGGGATGCACGGTACAAGAAGACTGAGGTCTGTCAGACCTGCAGCAAGCTGAAGAATGTCTGCCAAGTGTGCCTGCTTGACCTTGAGTATGGTTTGCCAGTGCAAGTACGAGATTCTGCACTGGGAATCAACACTAATGATGTCATTCCAAAGAGCGATGTCAATCGGGAGTATTTTGCTGAAGAGCAAGACCGGAAGGTCAGCTCATCGAGTTCCATTTCAAGAGGATTCTGTGTTGCATAGTCCTTTAAGTGTATAGTTCATTTTACCTCCACGGTATAGTAGGTTTAACGAATGCCTCTATGATACAGTCTCCATTTGTTTCAAGGTGAAAAGAAATGTTCTATGTTCCTTTTGCATCCAAAACACATTGTTGAAAAGATCTTGTGAAAAAGGATCACCTGGTCAAATTTATGAAAATGCTCCACCCTAACTGTCAGATCATTGTGCAATTAATGTTGCGGTGTTGTGTGGCCATGAATGTGGAGCAATGGATCTGCATCCTTAGTCCTTTCAAACCACAAATTTGGTGTTAAGATATTTTTCAAACCACCCATCTTGCTACCTAGGTGATTTCTTCTTCTTTTACAACAAAGCCCAAAAAGACAAAGAAACGGTTGAAGTTGGGCAAATGGGTAAAGGGAATTGATAAAACTTCAAGGATTTGAGAAGTGAGAATTGGGAGAGCAAAAGAAATTTGTGAATCATGGTTGAAGATATAACAAGATGTTGGAGAAATCAAAGACAAAAGAGAAAATGGAAGGAGTATGGGATCAAGAAATGGATAAAAAAGGGGAAATATGAGCAAGAGATGGGAGTTACTTAAAGGAAGGTGTTGAGTGTGGAATGTCATGCACGTCGGTGAGCAGTTTGAAGCATTGTTGGGCATGCAGGTGAGGTAATTTGGCAGCAAAATATCTTGGTATTGTAAGATTATTGATGATAAAGTCTAGGTGTTACGAGAGATGATTAATGCAATAGAAGACTTGATAGAAACAAAAGTAGGCATCAATAACCTAAACTAATACAATATTTTTGTTATATTCTAGACCGGGGAGAGAATGACAGGGGACTTCTTTACCTTGTCGGGTGCTCACCACAAAGATAGAGTTTGCCACCTTTGTAGCCTAGATCGGGTGGTGGAGTTGGATCCCCTAGGGTCCGCACCATTGCCTCCTATTCTTACCACGATCTTCTCTAGACGACCCTCCCTCATTGCACTGACATATGGTGCGTCAGAGAATTTGGTAGCACACGAGGGCCGTTGTCTTGCTGGCCTTGGAGAATTTCTTCTCTTCTTTGAGGGGGAGATCGAGTGAGCGCTTCACGCCCTTTTCCACTGTAACTACCTAGGTGAGGATGGGTTTCTGGTTTCCCTCTTGGGATCTCATTAAGGTTGCCTTTTCGGCGGCCTTCAATGAGGTCATGGCGACATGCTTTGTTTTTGAGTGATTAGCAGAAGGCCTCATTCATTCGATCCCTAGAGAAGATGGTGATTGCCTAGAGATTCTTTCGGTTTCCCTCTTCAAGCGGCATGAAGGTTGGCTTTTCGGCGGCTTTCAATGAGGTCACGGTGACATGCTTTGTTCTCGAGTGATTAGCAGAGAAGAAGGTGATTATTGCATAGAGATTTGCCAATGGTGTCCTGTTGTCCTCCTCGGCACCGATTGCACAATGTAGCGGAGATAAGACTGCAAGAGAAAGAAAGATCGAAAGAAAGATATATTAAGCATCTACTAAAGACGCAATGGGCCTATGAGACCAAAGTGATACAATAATGTGTTGGAACATTAGTGATTTCGAGCGTGTGATCTATGGCTAGAAGGTGCCTTGGATTATCCCATAAGTGGGGTATGCAAGTCTTACCTATTGTTCAGTCTGGAATTTATCCCGCACTTAGTTCTGCAAGGAAGAATGGGATCATCACATCGTGGGTCAGTCTCTACATTCAAGGCGGTTCAGTTCTTAATCATTGTACTCATTTCAACTTCAATAATAAGCAAATACACCGAAGGTGGGGGCCCTTAGTGGCTTATTGGGATTGAGTACTGTGTTTGTGCACTATCGTTTTTACCCCCTTACCATTCAAGCTTCAGCTTGGAGGGTTTACTTCTCCTGGGCTGAAACGAAATGTTGTTGTATTCATCCTTTGATTGCTTTAATGATGTGGGTTCTGTCATTAAATATTACTCTAATGTAATGTGACATCTTGTATATTGATGCTGCAGGCAAGGGCTGGGCTTGATTACGAGTCGTCCTATGGGAAAGCTCGCCCAAATGATACAATCTTGAAGCTTCAAAGAACGACTCCTTACTACAAGAGAAATCGTGCACATGTCTGCAGTTTCTATGTTCGTGGGGAATGCACACGTGGTGCTGAGTGCCCTTACCGACATGAGATGCCTATCACAGGAGAGCTTTCTCAACAAAATATCAAGGATCGATACTATGGGTCTCTCTCTCTCTCTCTCTCATATGCGTCTCTGCATGCCTGTATGCTAGTTGCAGCTTTTTTACACAGGCACTCACATTCAGCCCCTTGAATGAGTATATATGCTTGTGGAAGTCATGGTCACAAACGTGCAGTTAAACACTGACTAGTTGGTCTGATGTTTTTGACTTTCCATGGATGCAGAGTAAATGATCCAGTTGCTTCTAAGCTTTTAAGAAAAGCTGGAGAGATGCCCTCACTTATACCTCCGGAGGATGAGAGTATAAGAACTCTGTATGTGGGTGGCCTTGATCAAAGAGTGACTGAAGATGATCTCAAAGATTTCTTCTATGCATATGGGGAAATCGAATCCATCAGATTGGTTGCCCAAAGAGCCTGTGCTTTTGTCTCATATACTAGTAGGGAAGGTGCAGAAAAAGCAGCCGAGAATCTGGCCAACAAGCTGGTCATTAAAGGTTTGAGGCTGAAATTGATGTGGGGTAAGCCTCAAATACCAAGATCTGAGCTGGAGAACCAAGGGATTGATGACGCTGCGAAGCAGAGCATCGGGCTTGTAACTCATGGAGGCATGCTCCCGAGATCTGTCATCTCACACCAGCAGAATCAACAGTTGCAAAGCAACCAAGAGCAGCCGTCTCTGAATTATTTCAATATTCCTGCTCCTCTGCCACCGACCGAGCGTCCTTTCTACCCTTCAATGGATCCTCAAAGAATGGGAGCTGTGACATCAGCACAAGATCCTGGTAGTAGTACTGCCAGCCAGGGTGAGCAAAACCAGTCCATCCAGCCACCCCCATATGGTCCCCCTGGTGTGCCTCCTCCTGCTTATGCGCGCCCACAGTACCTGCAGCCGGTGCCTTCGTCCCAGTATCCACAACAGCATTTTTGGCCACCACCTTACTCGCAGCCTCCTCACCAAGGTTACCAGCAGTATGTGCAGCAGTATCCACCACCACCAACAGCAGCAGCAGCACCACCTCCTGCCCCATATTACACACCACAGGCTTAAATGCTTCATTGCCGAAGAACTGTGATATGATCCAGCACTCTGGTGGTGTTGTAGCCTTCTCTGAGAATTGGGCCATTGCATGCTCCCAGGCACACCATTTGGAGTTGCCACGGTACTTTGCTATGTAGTGTGCACTCTCGTGTCAACTTCAAAATGGTTGTTAATTTTTTGAACAGAATGGTTTGTGTGGTTTTCATTCCCGTCGAAATTCTGGCTTTCTCATGTGCCATTACTTGAGCATGTGGTTTTGAATTTGTTTTGGATAGGGTCAGTATCTCTTTTGTGGAAATTTAAGGTTGGCATCCATATAAAGCTTGCTATTTATGCAATGCTAGCATGCTGTTGAATTTTTTCCCTTAGAATTTAAGGAAGCAAAATACCCCCTAATGTTCAAAACGTGGTTGAGAAATCACCTTCCTTTCTTGAAGCAGTCAATGGAAAACAGTTCTATAAACATACTCCAAATCACCTTCCTTTCTTGAAGCAGTCAATGGAAACCAGTTCTATAAACATACTCCATAAATTGCAATTTAAAGTCACTTTTTTTTGGGGGGCAAAATTTATAGGCTCGTCACTCGCAGTTTTGCAGGTTATACGTGAACCGCTAATGTGGGTGTGCAAAATGACTCATTTTCTGTATTATGTTATGGTGCTTGAAGTGCGACTTTGATGCATTGCGTGAGAAGCGGCATGCATCTGTGTCTTCGTGCAAGTTCAATAGAGAAGAGAGCAGTGAAATCACACAGCACACCGAGCGTCCTAAAACTACCGTTTGTATTATGTACAAGAAAAGGACTATTACAATTGAATTCTATGTACAAGACCGAGGTTGAGAGTTAAAGCGTCAACACACAACCCAAACAAAATGACGTACTGAACACTCTAGCTACTTTGTTGGAGGTTAGTGCTGAGCAAATGCAGATGATTATGATGATTTGGCTACCCACATATATATATACGCACCGATGCTATTGGTCGGTTTGTTTTATTGCTGTCCACTAGGTCCATGACTTGCCATGTGTCATCATTGCCACCACGTTGTTTGGTTGCTTGGTTGGTCCATGACTTGCCATGTGTCATCATTGCCATGACGTGGCATGTGCGTTGTTTGGTTGCTTGATTGTTCCATGCTTGGGTGTTATGCCCTGAACACTTGCAGGGGTGTCACATTCTTCCCTACTTGCATCATAGCTATCCTTAGTTGCATGGCCTCTTGATAAGCTCTCAACAATGGGGGAGACTCATCGGTGAATTGATCCTCATTAGACCAAACTACCTGTTGGATTGGGTAGCCCTTGAACTTCAGGAGATATTGTAGTCGCTTTCGACGAGAATCCTACTTGTATTGGTGCAAAACAACCTACTTTGGTACCAAGACCTCATGTAATCCTTCACTATCTCACCAACTCGGGTTCATCCTCATCCAATAGAGCACTCAACTCTGGCCCATGATACTCCACAAGTTTTGGTCAAATGAAACATTGGATGCATCCTTCCTACAATGGTCGGTAACTCCAACTACATCACTAAGCTTCTTGATATTCTTGAATGGACCTTTCTTCTTCAGAGCTAGTTTGGAAGCAACTTCTCTGAATTGTTTGAATGACCTTCAAATAAACCCTATCTCCTTTGAAGGTATTATCCCGACGATGTTTGTGAGCCTCTTGGACTTGCTTTGTTTGCGTCTTTGTGGAGCCCAAATGGCTTAGTTTTCATTGCATCGAGCCAAGGAATAGCTTAGTAATTGTGCTTAGGAGTGGAATTCACTCTGAAAACATAAGCATTAACATTTTTGTTCATGCATTATTTGAATTGGTAGCTTACAAGCATGTAAAACTGATAAAAAAACAATTATAAATACTTAAATACTTGCATAATCACCATTAATTAGGATTAAGATTCTTAATCATCTCTCATGAAGTCCAAAAACCTAAAAAAAACTTTAAAAACCAGGCCAAAGAAGCTCGGGTTGGGAGACGTGAGCCCATAACCCCACAAAAAAAGATGAGTTAAACACGTGAGTCAATACACGTGAGCTTGGAGATATGAACCATGAGTTTGGGCACATGAGCCGTGAGTCAACATGCGTGAGTCAAGCAGATGTGAATCTAGAGGTAGGTATGCCTAATATTGTATCAATTAATTATTACGGCGTGAAAGACTTGTAAGGACATACCTACTCATGTACTTTAAGGATTTTTCATGTTGTACAATATGTACCAACTAGAAAATTCTTGTCATTTGTAATTATTGGGACATTAAAGTGTAATTATTGTCTAATAATTGCACACCAATCTGTCATAGGCCTAGTGCATAATTTTATGTGTCCTAGGTAGACCTATTTCATAAAAATAAAATATGTGAGCTTAGTTCATACAAAAAAGATTGATGCAAACTTGATTTGGACTAATTGTTGGAAACGACAATACAATCGACTATAGTGTATCAAATCACACTTTCTCAAACCCACCCAACCTTTGATCCCATAAACGACCATCACTCAATAGAGCGCTTCTCTATTAAGAAGGCAAAACTCCTTTAGATCCATATCAAGAGAGGAGGTTTGGGATAAGATGATCTAACTAAATGCAGACGTAAGAGGAGGAATGGAAAGATTGGGGGAGGAGAGCGAGCTTGAGCTCTTGCAAGCACACACACACACACGCTCACAACAATGGAGAAGACACACACAGAAATGGAAGGCAGAAATCATCATCTACTTGTTCCTCTTGAAAGAGATCTACAAGCATAAGTACTAGAGTACTATGTACAAGCGGTCCATAATGTGAACATGGTAGGTGAGCTGCAAAGATAAGTATGCTATAACTCGGTTGGACTAGGTAGGTGTAGTCTAGTTGTAGAATCATTGGCGAAGATCCGTTGTGTTAGCTACCAAACGTGCCAGTGGTGTAAAGGTTGAATGGTTACCCAGACATGTCATGAGTGTCAGCTTGTGTTAAGCTTGACAACTCAACACTCCCCCTCAAGTTCAACTCCATTTCCAAGATTCCAAGCATAATACAAAATTTGCAAAGTTTCTTTGCTCCCAAGGCCTTGTTGTTGACAATGTCAGCTACTTGCTCTTCTGTGCTGACATACACGAGATCAACATCTCTTACCAAGACCTTCTCTCTAATGAAGTGATAATGTACCTCTATATGTTTAGTCCGCACATGAAATACTTGTTCTTGGTCAACTATATGCTACTAAGGTTGTTGCAATAGATGACAACATGCCTATCCACATGTAGTCCCAAATCTCCAAGTAGCTTACGTAACCAAGCTACCTCACATGCTACCATTTTAGCACCCATGTACTTTGCCTTTGTACTCAACAAGGCAACTGTCGACTGCTTCTTACTGCTCCATGTTACAGCACCACTCCCAAGGAAAACATAAACCCACTACCAGCCCAATCTGCATAAGTGTATCGATACACGTGTAACTGTATACCAACCTCATAGAAGAGGCCTTAATCAATTGTGGACCTCATGTAGCGTAGTGTGTCTCAAACTATCCAAATGTGGCTTCTGAGGAACATGCATTAATTGTCTCTCCAACCTAATTGTGTAGTTTATGTTTGGCTTGGTGATCGTTATGTAAATCAAACTGTCTAATATCTTCTTGTACATAGTGGCATTCGCCAAAAACTCACCTGCATTTAAACTCAGCTTTTGCCATTCTGATCCAACAATACAGAAATGGACTTACCATTTTTGGACAACATGTCCAATGCATACTGTCTCTGTGATAGCCATATGCCTGCTGACTAATCCAACGATATAGAAATGGGCTTATAGTAGCCAGCTAGCCATACCATATTTGGACATGTCCAATGCATACTATCTCTGTGACATCCATATACCCTTAGGCATCTTGATGCGCTCAATGCCAAGAAAGTGTCTCACCAAAATCCTTCATGTCAAACTTCTTCTCGAGGAGACCCTTCACATTCTCAACTTTCTCTTCATTGTCAACCCCAACAATCAAGTCATCCACCCTCATAATCAATGCCATAGGTCTGAGCATGACCTTTGGCAACTAATCTCACCTTGTACTTGCTATGCTTCCATCTAAGTTGTGCTTCACTTTGTAGACCCACGTACATCCAATAGCCTTTTTATTCTTAGGCGCATAGGCACCGATTCCCATGTCTTGTTTGCATCCAATGCAACCATTTCTTCATCCATGGCTTTCCCCCAGTGTACATGCTCAACAACATCCTCGAAATATGTGGGTTCAACCTCCTACACAACCTTTTCTATGTATGCATAACGGTGGGCTACATAACCATCATACATTAATCTCTGAACATGGTTTTTGAACCTACATGACCTACGTGGTCCTAGATATGTCCTTGCTATCCTTGTGACTATCTTAGTCTTCCTTGCACCACATGTCCTGACAGTTAGAATCCTGAACTCCTCCAAGGCTTTGCTCTGAGCCACTAGATTCTCCATTAACATATGAATGCCCTATTGAAATGTCAAGCATGCCAAGAGACTCATCAACCTTTTCTTTACCTTTATGTGATGCACTTGTTGAACCTATAGGACGACTAAGTTTTTGACGTAGCCTGCCACTCCAAGGTCTATCAATAGACCCACTCTCTTGGTTCACTCAATGAATGTGATTACTGACCTGTATTCTTCGCAACAACCACCTGCTCTTGTGAATCGGTCCCAATCGAGACTTTTATAGCAACATACCAATTGCTCATTTCATCAAAGATATCCATGATCACCCTCGTCTCACACGTGTGACAGGGTTATAACATCTGTACCCATTTTGTTCAAGGGAGTAACCAATGAACACACATTTTTTAGCCTTTGGATCCAACTTATTAGTAGCTCATCAGGAATGTGTATATATGAAATGCATCCAAACACTTTCAAGTGTGATAAATCTAACTCTTTGCCAGTATACTTCTCCTCTAGAATCACACCATGCACTGTTATGGTCCTATTTATAATGTAAACTATGGCACAACTACTTCAACCCAAGAATGGTGAGGCATGCTCTTCTCAGCCCATCAATGCACAAGGAACCTCTATAATGTGCATGTACTTCCTCTCAGTAATGCTATTTTGTTGCTCTGCGGAGTGTACCTGCATGTGAATTGTCTTTTGAATTCCATGCTTTCTGAAGTACTCTTCCATGCTTTTCGAACTGACATGCTTCACATACTTAATGCATTCCATCCATCTTAAAATTTGGCAAACTTTGTAACAATTTCTGAATTTTGCATAGACTTGAATCGCTTCTCATTCACATGACCAATACGTTTGTGCCAGCTATCTATATCGGTCACAACACCTGCACCTTATGTAAACATACCAGCTTTCACCTCAAGCATGCTTACATCCTAAGTAAACATTCTGCCCACTCTTTTTCTCTTTGCAACCAAACGATATTTTTTGTTGAAGTCCTCAACATAGCATCCCTCAAGGTTAAAGCGTACCTAAACCTTGCTTAATCATCTGCCTAGCAGAAACCAAAATCTTTGTTATGTTAGGTACATGAAGTACATCACAACCAAGTACCTCATCTTGCCAAGTACATGAAGTACATCAACCAAGTACCTCATCTTTCCATCATGCATAGCCAAGTACCTCATCTTGCCATCCTGCATAGCCAATGGCACATTCCCAATGCGAGCATTAGGATGAGCTGTGTCATCCCCTGTCCCTACACAACTTGGTTTTTCCAAAGTTTTAACATCTCTTAACTACTCACACCATGACAGGTCATGTGGTTAGAGGCTCTTGAATCCACATACCATACATCATCACCGTTTGTGGATACATTTGCAGTCACACTGAATTTAACGCGCTACATAACAAATAAATACTCGGATCTATCTTCAGTCCTGCAGCTTCAAGTTGCATAATTATTTTGCTATAACTTACCACTTTTTATGTCACTCTGCTTTGTGACATTCTGCAGGCAGCAAAGTGACATGGTCTTCCACAATAAAAGTAATTCTTTGAACTTGATCCAGATTGCTGTCTTTGTCAATTGCCTCCACCTCTCTGGCTCCCTCTACCACCTTGAGATTGGCCTCTTCCACCTATGTGTGTTTTGGTGCTGCTGTGAATCATTGATTGATGTTACCCATTATTTTGATTTTGAAAATGGCACCACCTTGGTCATGACTATGACCACGACCTCTATCTCTATCTCTACCTGAATTTGAGTAGAAGGCATGTTCTAAAGCGTTCTTGCTTTAGGAGGAAGAGTTTTCACCCAAAGACTTTTCTTCTATGATTAACATAGACACCAAATCTCGAAAGCTAGGAACATTCTCTCTTACAGCAATAGAGATCGTAAATGGCTTGTATTCTTTGCCTAGCCCATTCAAATAGACGCTCATCAAGTCATCGTCTCTTCCACTGAGACATTTATAAATCCAAAGGGATTTAACAATACCCTTGATCTTTAACGCATACTCATCGATGGACATGTTCTTCTTCTCCATGCAACTCTTGTTTTAGTTACAACTTCCTTACCTTTGTGTTTATCTGGAACATCTTCACCAAGTTTTTCCATGCAATTGTTGGAGTGTTAGCATACACCCTATCATAGTGTCTATCACATTGATTGACAATACATGACTTTCCTTGTACCTTGGTTCTAGTCTTTGAATGTCTTTATCTCTACTAGAGTAGCATTCTCTTCAAGAAATTCTGGAGGCTCCTCATTATCTCCTTTAATATAGTCCCAAAATTATTTTTCTATCATTAAATTGGTTCTTCTAAACTTCCACGCATGGAAGTTGTTTTTGTCAAGCTTCTTGCTGGCAATTTTGCTTACAAAAACCAAAAACGTGTAAACAAACAATTTTTATATGCAACCTACAACATATTAGTATCTACTATAACTCATGTATAGTAGTACTTCTACACAATCTGTATGTCATAACACACGACGAGAGTACACGTACATATACCCACAATAAGCAATACATGTGTAATCATTGTTTGCATACCTAAATTGCACTGTTGCACTACAATAACCAGAATTCGGACATAAACAATTCCAAATCATAACATCCCAGAAGAACTGCTCGAAAACACCTTGCACAGTGGTGGTTGAATGGAGGCCAAAACGTGCCCAAAACATAAATCAGGCTATAAAAATTAGTACAAAGTATTGCGTATAATACAGTACATCTGCACCTGCAAAGATAACTCCTCAATCGGAGACGTATAGCTCCCAAAGATACCTAGGGGGTGGTGTCATACCAAAACAATAAGAGGAAGAGATGATGATGATCTTAACCATGTATTGCTTCCTTTACCTTCATAGTTTACTTTGCTTTTATCGGTCAACTCCTTAACTTGAATCAAGATCTGATACTATCATGAAAAGATTGAGTGAGGAGAGAGAGCTTGAGCTCTTGTAAGCACACACTCTCACATAACAATGGAGAGACACACACAGAAATGGAAGACTAAAACTTTCTTGTTGTTACTCTCAAAAGAGGTCTATAAAAGACAAGTAAAAACCAACATAAGTACTAGAGTACTATGTACAAGCGATCCATAATGAACATGCTAATAATTAGGCGAGCTAGTAAGATAAGTATGCCATGACTCAGTTGGACTAGGTAGGTGTAGTCTAGCTGTAGAATCACTGGCGAAGATTCGTCATGCCAGTTCTACCAAATGCGCCAGCGATGTGAAGGTGGAATGCACATCATAAGTGTCAGGTTATGTTGAGCTTGACATCTCAACATGAAATACGTGGAAATAGAAGCTGCCATCATCCTTAGACCCCAGGTTCATTAACAATGCCAAATACTTCTTAAAAAGGGCAATAAATTGCCCTATTTGGGTGAAGCTCTAGTGAAGAAGTGGGAGCGGGAGTAGGACCATGAACCTCAAGGTTTTCTCTCTCAAGAAGTGGTTAAACCATGTCGGATACCACAATGTTTCAAACACTTGATGTTGATCATGAGCTAGGATTATCCCAAGCTGATCATAACCACCAAGAAGTAGCTCAACAAACTGTAGTTATGGAAATTGAGACATGTCTCCTTTACTTTAACATTAAGGATAAGTGTTTCTCAAAACACATAAGCATATGCAGTGTAAGCAAGAGTCCCACTTTCCACAAGAGCTCATTATAGAAGCGTCTTCACCCATGGAACCAAGTCCCAGTTCTTCTCCGTTTGGATGATAAACAAGGAACACGGGGAAGGGTAAAGTGCCAATGTCTGGGACTACCTCAAACTAAAGGGATCCACAAGGGCATTCTGATAATTTGTCCTTGGCCATATCGTCTACAACCTTAAAGCCATGACTATAGCATATGACAAAGAGCCTAATCCCATGGAAACCAAAGAGCCCAATCCCATGGGGCAAGAAATTCCAAGCTTGAAAGAGAGGGTTTTGTGCAACCAAAGTTCCATTGGAAACCAAAGAGCCCAATCCCATGGGGCAAGAAATTCCAAAGCTTGAAAGAGAGGGTTTTGTACAACCACTTCCTTATGTTCCAATGTCACCTGAATTTGCAAAAGACATGCTAAGGATGACATTTGAAATGGGAAGGGGTTTTGCCACAAACATCATACACCTAGAGGCTTAGAGTTTGGCAAAACAAATCCAATCCACATCTCAAGGATGATGATCAAATTTTATGGAAGAATCATTCAATGTCTAGAGAAGTTAGATTAATTTTGCGAAGCTATGGGAAGTTTTGATGATCCCACCAAGATCTATTCATTTAGGCTTTGCTTTGAAGGCAAAGAATGCTAGTGGTTTAGGTCTCTAAACCCATATGCAAAGAGGTATTTATTGAGCTAGATGGAGCCCTATTGCACATACCTAGAGGAGGAGGGTGAAACAATGCGGGATTACATTGCTAGATCCAAGTATCTCTCCATGAAATACAACCCCGCGAGAGACTAGATTGCTCATCATCAATAGATTTATGATTGGTCTTAAGAGAAAGAGACTCCATGACCATCTCTACAAGTCTAAACACTGAGCTCTACTATGGATTTGCACTTGAACATGTGTTTGATGTGAGGAATTATAGGAAAGTGTCGCAAGACTTTACGAGGTACATCAAAACTCTTCACATCTCTTCTATACCTTGCTTCACCACAAGTGGGACAATGTCGAGCCTCCTTATGCGTCCCACGAAAGAGAATGCAATCATTGACGCATGCATGTATGCGATCATAATCCAATCCTCCAAGAGATGTCACATAGCACCTCGCTATGTCTCTTGAGCTGGGTAGTCTATTCCCCTTTGGAAGCGTGTTTGATAATAGCTTGCATCCAATATCATCAATTAACGATTAAAACATATTGATCTTTATTCATTGCAAAACCCTTAACCACTAATTCAAATTTGCAAGTTAGAATGCTTACTTCAATAATGCATCAAGACTTGCATTGCTCCATCTAGAAACTGTTTGTAGATTGAGTAATTCAAATGAAGCACGTAAAATAGAGAATGTGCACCCTTCAAATACCGGTGTCGAATGAAGCCTTGTAAAGATGCTCTTGATCAGTTTCATCATCATCCATACCTTTGGGATCATCCCTAAAAAGATGCCGCACCATATCATCAAACACTTCCTCTTCTTTCGTGGAAATAAATTGAGGAACTAGTTGGGATTGGCCTTGTGGAACTGTTAGGGCTGGAGTTGAGGCTAGCCTTGAGGTTTTCCTTGGGCGTGGCCCTACCCCATTGTTAGCCTAACGATTAAGTAGATTTTCTACTAGCTCATCCATGCTCATATCCTTGACTAAGACTCTATCTAGTGGTGCATCCATAGTTGTTTAGTCTTTGTATGATGTGTCTCCTATCTCTTGGTTCGGGTGGTGGACCAATTTTACATCCTTGTCTTGGAGATTGTCTACTAGGTCTATTGCCTCGCGCGACAACACTCATCAAAATGGTTTAGTATCCCTGTGTTAGAGTTTTCATGGAAGGAGCGTCAGGCTCACTTGTTGCCTAATGCCCATACACAACACTTATAATATGACACGGGCTCTCTGCATCTAGTAGACACATCAACATGCACTGATATCTTAAGCTCCTATATTAAGCCTCATTATCGACAGACATCTAGGTATGTTTTTGGATGTGAATTATTGGGAGGTTCCCTTACCTCCTTTAGCATGAACTTTTCAAGGATGGCCATGGTCAACAATTCATCAACAGTCATATTTTTAACTTGCCTTTCCCTAGTGTCCGAGTCAAGCGAACTTGACACTTGGGACGGTGCAACCAAAGATGAAGTATTATTTAGGAGTATAATTTTCTTTAGGCTGGGGTAATTCTAACACGTTATCCTCAAATTCAATGGCAAATTTATAACATGCATCCAATGTGGTTAGTTTTAAACAAGGTAGATAGTCATGCATTCTAAGGTCTCGTACTCCCTTCTTGGAAGCATGATAATAACTGTTCATTGGGGCAAGCCTCCTGAAGCTTGCACAACGAGATTTCAAATGTTCAAGATGAGAGATAATCTCTCATTGACTCATGCTCTTGTTGCTTAATGTTGTAGAGTTGTGCCACTAGGCTCCTCTTGTCTCACTGCTTTGCTTAATGTTGTAGAGTTATGCCATTAGGCTCCACTTGTCACCACTTCTAGAAAATCTTGGCATAAAGATATTCTAAGCTGAGTAAAATTGACCTTATCCTCTACCTTAAGCATCATATACCACTGATGTGCCTTCCCACCTAGCATTAGGGAAAATGAATGGATTTTTGTGAGCTCATCAATGTGTTCACATGTTTCACAAATGGACTCAAAGATTTCATGTTGGATGGGATCCCCATCTCCATTAAGGCTTTGGATTAATTTTACTATAGTGATATGATTCCACAAGAGTTTTCCTTGGGGCATGAGGAATTCCCAATTTCCTTGCCACCCCCTACCTATTTCAGCTACTATCCTTAACAAATCAGCTCGCTTATAGAAGGTTGCTTCTGTGAAATGCATATGTCCTCCTCTACCTCTGCCGCTCCTCCTTTGTGGATTTGTCTCTAGATAATACTCCTCTCTACCCAAGGTCATGGGAAAGGATGGAATTTTTGTATTCAATGCTTCTCTCCTCTCGGGAAATATCTGTTTGTAATGAAGTAGATTTGGTTGCACATGCACATGGGGGATGGGGCCTAGGCACTTGGATTTAGGGTCATTTACATGTGTACTTTTGGGGGCCTTGGGCTATATGACACATAGGGCTCATGGGCATTGTACAACCTTTTGATTATTTTGACTATTACCTTTCTTAGAGCTCTTATGCCCAAGCTTCTATGGTGTTCTTCTCCCTTAGAGATGAAGTTAATGACTACACCCATGTTATCTACTCTGTGTCTTGAGTGGGTCTTTTTCTTTCTTGCATTGGTATCAGAGCCTAACCTTTGATCCATTTTCATTTTACTTTCAAGAAAATTTGAGGAATTCTTGGATTTATTGATTTTGTTGATAAAGAAATGGGGATATGGTGATCTTGCTTGAGGTGATTTGATCTTTTTTATTCTTATTTTCCTAAGCTTTGAGGGCTATGGTTATTGTAAACCAATTTTTTTTTTTCATGGCAAGAATTTTCTTGATTTTTTTCTGAAATTTCTTGTTTCTTGATTTTCTTGATCCTAATCTTGCTCAAGAATGCTTAATCTACAAGAATTAGTGAGATTTGATTGAGATTTGATTAGATACTTAGGGATTATGGTTCATTTTGACCTACTCGGCTCAAATTTTAGACCTTGGACCAGATTTTGGGATGATCAGACCAATTTTTGGGAAAAAATTAGCACTAATCACTTGTTAATCACGTTTTTGAATTTTCTTCCTTTCTTCAAAATTTCCATAGCCATAGCTCATGCTACAATAGTTATATGCCTTCCTAATCTTAGGGCTTTGATTAACCATGACTTAAACTTCACATAGACTACCCTAATGGCAAATTTCAAGAGGATTCATGGCCATAAAGGTTGCTGCCATTTTCGCTGATTTTTGCTTCCATCTCCATGACTATTTGGCTTACTTGAGCTTGCATAAGCTTAGGCTTACATTAGCCACGCTTATGGTTGGTGATTAGCAAAAACAAGCAATGGTGCCATTTTTCTTGGGTGTGAAGACAACATGCAGCACAAAGTTGTGAAATCACTAGCGGGCGCTCGAATTCGTGTGGGTATAGGCTTACGTGGTGATAGCCTAACCTTATGTTTGCCTTAGCTAAGCTTATGGTTAGTCAATGGCTTTGCAAATGAGTGTATTACGCTTGATTTTGGTCGTGAGGCTGCCAACAAACCTCTGCACATTTTTCCTTGGTATGTGAAGCTTAGCCATCAATTATCAAGTGTTAATGATGCTTGACAATGGTCATAAAAAATGTGAGTAACAATTGTCTTATTTTTTTTCATTGAAATGCTTCAAATTCTCCTTCTCATGCATATTAAGGTTTCATGGAGATTGGATTGCATAATGTAGCAGCAGGAAGAGAAAAAACTTCAAATAAGGCTAAAACATGCTCACGAGTAAGCAGAACTGCAAAAGTGTATTCTTGTCAAGGGGATGTCAAGGATAGGATCCCACACTTAGGATCTACTGTACCATTTTTCCCCCATGGCAAATAAATTAATCATGTGTAGGAAAACCTTCTCTGCATGTCTGTTCATTGCATTGTTTCTTCCTATTCTTATCTTTCTTTCTAGACCGCATACAATATAAGCAAGAAAATAAGCAAGGAAACTATGCATTTGTTGCATTTGACACACCAAACATGCACTTCAAAGTTTGAAGATATCCAACAAGGTGCCATTCCACTTGATACTCACCACCATAACCTTCAACATGCAAACTTTCACCATGATTTTGACATTGCACAATATTAGGTATCTCTGTCAAGTAAAAGAAAATATTCAAAATCTCGTGATCTTCCTTTGGTACTTCAAATGCAGCAAGCCACCATATTTCATTCTCAGACTACTGTACACTAAAGTAATTAGGATGACAAGGGAACCAAGTACTTTACTCATCACGAGAGATAGATTAACACGTTCTAACTTTTGACCTTTAATAATTTCACTTTCATCAAGCTTCAAAACAAATTTTAGCTTGCCTCTACATTCCGTAAAGATATATTATAAAATTTTACCATTAGATATTGTAACTTGCATGCATCCAACACAATATTGTTATTTGTGTGCAAGACGAACGGCACTTCCTTTGACCCATACTTGCATACTTGCATACTTGTCTATGACATAAGTGCATTGGTTCACCACAATAAATTGTTCCACCTTACTATTTAATGAATGTCGTGCTTGCACCACATGAAATGATTCAGGAGGAGGTAACACCCTTCTCTTTTGCAACACTTTTTTAAACTTTTTATTTAACTATCTGTATATCATGCCACAAGATTGAGAACTTATTCCTACCTTATCACATATTCCCTGCATATCATTTATTTGTGAAGGCATTACTTACCAATTGTAAGCATTGTATGGCAGCTTCATCACCAACTACTCAAACTTTGGGCATTGAAGCACTGACTTCACCATATCTTTAGTGAGTACCTTTTCAATTCCTTGATTCACTTCATTTATTGGATTGCTAAACATCTTTTACATGTTCTCACATTGTGCATAGATATTTTGCTTGCATTGTCCATCTCTCTTTGACAACATGTGAAGTGGTTTAAATGGCCTTTGGCATTTGTAGCGCCCTTGTAGTTGTGGGCCCATAAGTGACAATTGTCTCTAGTATTGTCTCCATCTTCTTATTGCTAGCCTATAAATCATGTACACTTTGGGCATTGAAGCGCAAACTTCACCATATCTTTAGTGAGTACCTTTTCAATTTCTTGATTCACTTCATTTAGTGGATTACTAAACATCTTTTGCATATTCTCACGTGGTGCATAGATCCTTTGCTTGTATTTTCCACCTCTCTTTGCCAACATGTGAAGTGGTTTAAATGACCTTTGGCATTCGTACCTCCCTTGTAGTTGTGGGCCCATTAGTGACAGTCATCTCTAGCATTATCTCCATCTTCTTATTGCTAGCCTGTAAATCATGTACCTAGTTAATCAAACTCGCATTTTGCATTACCATGGCCTCTTGCAAATCATTGTACTCTTGTTTTGCCAATAATGATCTATGCAAACCTCCAAGTATAACCCTACATTACCCTCATAAACATACTTAACAAATGATGTTAGTCTTGAGAATTGGGGGGATTGTTGTGTAATAGGATCAGATGGATATATAGACCCATCAACCCAAAGATCTACATGTTTTTTTCCTATTATTTTGTGTAATTCCATCATCGATGGATTCATCATTGAAACCTCAGTTCTCTTGTACAATGGGACATACTCTTCATTTAGCTAGAAGTGTATACTCCACTTCTTAGAGTTTCTTGCTTCCTAAACCATCAAAAAACCAAAAACACACAATACATAATAAATAATAAATATTACATCACTATCTCCATTGAGTACAACCAATGCCTACAATAAAACTTATACCAAATTTCATGATATATGTAACTTAACACCAACTTCAACACACAACCTTCAATTCATCACATTTTAGTAATTGTGTTTAGCTTTTTATAGAACTTGTATTATTAACCTAGTAAAACCGAACTGAACTCTAATGCACATAATTAATGACAAAACATTACTAACCTCCATTTTTGTTTCTCTTCTTCCGTCGTGTGACTTGTGTTCTCTATTGCTTCTGTGTGTTTCTTGTCTGTTGCTTCTTTCCTTGATAGCAGGATTAATGAAGAGGGAAACGGTTTGTTGGCTCTTGATAGTATACATAAAGTATGTGAAGCATACTAGCTTGGTAAGTATGCTTTCCCACATAAAAAGCATGTTAGTGCAACGCCATTGGATGTTATACATTCGGATATATGGGGACTGATCAGAACTACAATAATTACAAGTTGTAGGTCTTATGTTACATTCATTGATGTAATCACACTAGGAAAGTGTGGGTTTATTTTAGGTGAGGTTTTTGCTCACTTTTAGAGATTTAAATCCTTGTATGAGAAGAAAAAATGTATGTAGATCAAATGCCTAAGATCAGATGGTGGGAGAGAATATTTCTCTAATGAGTTTAGTGATTTATAGGAAATTAAGAGGCAATTCACATGCAAGTATACACTCTGCAACAAAATGGTGTTGCAGAAAGGAAAAACAAACACATTGTAGAAGCTACTCATGCCTTGATGTCTGAAAGGAATATGCCATATTAATTTTGGGCTAAAGCAGCACAACTATGTGTATTATAAATACAAAACCCCCACTACAAGTGTTCATGGCATGATGCTTGAGAACATAAGTTTACATGCATAAAACTAGACATTGTTTCTAACTTAATACTATTTGGGTGTATTGCAAATGTGCATATTCTAGATCCTTTGAATAGGTACTAAGTCCCCTTTGTCTTCGATTGACAACACCTCGATCTCTTGGAAATACGAGGATACGAGCAAAAGAAGGGACCTAACTCTATCTTGCCAGGGGAAACATCATTATTCTAATAGGAATCTATTTCTCTGATCAATCGGCACTCAATGTGTGTGATCGAGGATGGAACAAGTTTGCACTTGGTACATGGAAACCAATGCCTTTTTACTATTTTCTTTATGAGGCACGGCCACTGACTCGTTCTCCTAAAACGAAACTTGTTCGAGTACTATTCTATTATGGATTGTAAATAATAATTATGTTGGAAAGTTACCCAACTCATCGAGTCCACCCATCCATAGGATGATGCCATCGAGGCATCCATCCACCCATGCACCCAATCATTTTTATTATCTAATTAGGTCTTACCACACTGTGAAACATATAAAAACACATTCCTTTATTAGGGATCTTACACAATGTTTCTTAAAATAGCCTTTGAAAACAAAATTTACATCAAACAATTCCTATAACAAAATGTTCACAAAAGAGACCTTAAAACCGGGTTAATAGCTAATTCCAGGCTTCCATATCCATGTCCATGTCCATAGACATATCCAAACCAATACCAATCCACCGATGATCCAGAATTCGATCTTTCAGCCTGAACTAGCAACACTATATTGGGGAATATGGGAATTTCTCACAAGTTTGAGACACATGGTCAAAACTTTGGATTTGCCATAACTTGAACACCAATACTCCAAATTGAGCACACTATAGCTCACTAGATCCCATTTTTCAAGCGCTTTCCAATGATAGGTCACATGATAGGATTTTGAGAAACTTATAGGCATGTTCACCCGGTTCTACTTTTTTAGTATTCAAAAATGGGAATTGGAAGATTCCCAAATTCAGTAATATGGTATTTAGCTGGGTATACCTCACGGACCATACTCCCTCGTCATCGAGACCAGTCGGCGAGGGCCAAGCCATCCTATCACCCCCTTAGGTCCTGTCGCTTGTACCAAACCCTCTTGCTCCTCAGAGGGGACATCTACTAATGAGGTGGACTAATTCACCACGCTAGCCTAGGCCCACAGAACTAGGCAACATCATAATTACATGTCCACCTCGTGGGGTGGAAATCCAATTCCCAGTGGCATAGGAGGGGATTACCTTGGGCCGACTCTTGGGCTTGCTATACTACCTCCGCCTATGACTATGCAAGCCTACAGAGAAGTTAGCGAAGTAGGGAAGAAGCTGTACCTGCAGATTAGCAATAAAACCAGCAAACATATCCATAGTAATGAAACCAGCAAACATATCCATAGAAATCAAGGAAAAATCTTTTCTTTTCAATAATTCATTATACTATTTCTATAATAAGTTTTATCTTACTTAAACTTTAACTTAGTAAATCAATTAAATAGATAACTACTAGCAATTAATCAAGAAGCCAGGGCCATACCTCAACCCCCAAGAATGATATATAATTGAAAAACTAAAAATGTATATACCTTATAAAAATTATGTAAAAATTTATCGTTTATCGTTGCCTTTGCTCATTAACAAGAGCCTCAAAACTTGAAATAGGAGAATGGAGAGTCTCCTAATACCTTCTCGTAGAAATGGAATTATCCGACCATCCTCGAGCTTAATGTCCTCTCACTCGTACTATGACTCTTCTCTCTTTGAAGGACTATGGCAAAGTAGCCTTCTCTCTCAAGGGCTACGGCATACTATTCATCCTTCAAAAGAAAACTATGGAGTTGAGGTCTCTTCCTTCGAAAGACCATAGCAATCTAGCCTTCTCTTCTAAGAGATTAGATAAGAATGAAGCGATATATACATCTCAAGGTCTAGAATTACCTTGAGGCTACTTGCTACCTTCTTATAGTTTTCCTGTGTAGAGACCCTGAGAGAACCAGCAAATTGTTTCGGCCATTACTCTTTGTTACAAATGCAACATATGGTCATGTAGCTAGTCAAAAGAACCAAAAGGCATCTGGTCTACAAGCCAACGGGTAGAATAGGCAAAACTGTCTGTATATAGCCGCAAACGTTCCATCTTTAGAAATGCGTTGCTTTTCCATATTTTTAGTGTGCATGGAATCTAAATATGTAAAAGTACTCTAAATATAATCTCCTATCACCTAAATTTGAAATTCTATTTTTGGAGATATTTATCTCTTAATGGATCTATTCTTATCTTCTTGTTTGTTTTCAGATTTTTGAAACTAATATTTTACTCTATCACTTTCTTAACGTTTCTAGTCTTATAGTCTCTCTTGAAGTGCAGTCTCTTTCTTCTTGAAACCTATATTAAAAGAGAATCTTTACATGGCTTGGGAGGGATATTACATTCTCCCCCACTTAAAAGATTCGAGATGTCCTCATCTTGAGGTAATCTCTAAGTAAATCCTCCTCTCTCTCCCAAAGTGGTGTCCCCACTAGGTAGAAATCTTCTTTTATCTAAACATTGTTCTTAAGAGTCCCTTCTTTCATATATCTACCTCATTTTGTTGAGCTTCCAAAATGTCTTCATTATTCTAAAGTTACTTCTAGCATTATTATCCCCCACTTAAAAGATTCGAGATGTCCTCATCTCGAGGTAATCTCTAAGTAAATCCTCCTTTCTCTCCCAAAGTGGTATCCCCAACCACTAGGTAGAAATATTCTTTTTCTAAACATTGTTCTTAAGAGTCCCTTCTTTCATATATCTACCTCATTTTGTTGAGCTTCCAAAATGTCTTCATTATTCTAAAGTTACTTGGCCTTATTCTCCTAAGTTCATACATCCATATACACTCTTATATGATATGAACCGATTATTTATTATCCCTAATCATACCTTATGAATTCCTTATTCCATACCCCCATGTAATACGGTACTTCCCAAATTGCCATGGAAAAACGTAAGGGGATCAATCCTTTATGCAATCTAACCTATGATAGCAAGATGCATAACCTTAGCATTGTCTCCTAGAATACCTGTATTCATCATGTACATTACTTCACATGAATCTTGCACCAATCAACTTCTATTTACTCATAGAAACACTTGTTAAATTTAGCTATCTTTAACCCATCATATGTATAATCTATATCAAAATTTCTTACTTAATCTCTCATTTATAATCTTATCATAATCTCTATAATACTTCCTAACACAATCCCCATGTTAATCTCTAGTATACTCCCTAACATATTCTTAATTAAACTTTGATTAAAGAATCAATGATCTCTAGTATACTCCCTAACATATTCTTAATTAAACTTTGATTAAAGAATCAATGATCGCTAGCTTAATTCAAAACAGTCATAACTTGGGCAACCACTTCCTAGTTTGGATGTTCTAGGCTTCATACTAGCCTCATTCTCACCTCTTGGGATTGATATAGGCCCATCCCATTGGGTTTCCCCTTTCCATGCTTTAGGAAGAGAAGGGTCCTTGGTTAGTTAGGGAAATCTTATGTGGCCATGTTGTTTACACTTGAAGCATTTGTTCTCATGGAAAAACTCATTGCGTTGTCTTTATTCTTGATATATAGGTGTGGGAGAGCTCTTCTTTCTAGTCTTGTTGTCTGAAAGATTGGTCTTTCTTCTGATCTGGCCAAGGATGATCTCGAGGAAAGAATAATTTTTCTCTTCATCATGACCTTGTTGGCATCTAAAACATCTTCTTTCTTGAAAGGTTCTGATGCAATGTTTACGAGTCGGAGATCTGCTCTCTAACCCTGTTATCTCTATTTCTTGATCTTGATTTTTCTCTAGCTCACAATTCCTCTTAGCTGCCAAGGGTGGGCTTGACATTACTCTTGAATTAGGGAACCTCTTCCTGATTAACATGGAAGGACTCACGTCCTTCTCTGGACACTTTCCATAAAAAACTTTATCATAGTCTCTATCCATAATTATGGCTTTTGAAATGGAGGATGGCTTGGTAATTCTTGACTAGGTTATTCAAAGGCGGATAAAGCTTCCGAGTTAATCGATGGAGAAGAGTTACCTCATCTATCTCTGGAGCAAATCGGAGAAGTTTAACAAACGTTTGGTGGAATTCGTTTAGGGTCTTCCTTTCTTGGGTTAGCTCCAGAAATTCATTCATTTTATCCTCCCAAAATCCTATAGGACAAAACCTTTCATGAAGATGTACCTTCATGGCATCCCATGACAGTTGATTCTGGTTCTAGTGGTTAGATTGACAATAGTTCTTCCAACTAATCCGAGCATTTTTCATAATTTTTAAACAAGCAAGGGCGAACTTGCTTCTTTCATTGTATCTAGCTACATCGAAATACTCGTCCATGGACTCTGTCCAAGCCTCTACTTCTTCTCCAAAATTCCTTTGTTCACCTTTGAATGGTTCTGGTCAAAAGCTCCATGAAGGACTTCTTTAATGCCATTATCCAAGCTTTCTTAGCGAGAAACTTTCTCTTGCCTAAAAAATATCCAAGAAATCTCTTAGACTCAAACTCTCTTTCTTAAAAGGTCTTTACTTAGCTGGTCTATATAAATTTCATGATATTTTCTATATTATATACTAAGTACAACACTTAACATGGTTAATTGCTGGGACACTCTCCATCTCACTGATAAGTCTACTCATTTAAATTGACTCCTCCAAAAATCTGACCTCATATATTATAGGAAGAGTAATACTCTCCTTAGATTGCTTCAATAGACTGAAGCAATAATTATTCGTTATTGTTAATGATAGCTAACTAACTTTACTTATATCCTTGGTCATGGGCATGTTAATCTAGAATTTCCATCACAATAAAATCATGAAAGGTTAAACTTTCAAGTTTCCCTTGGTAATACTAGAGATTTTCATTCAACTATTATTTTTTTTTTTAATTTGGTCATTGAGTCGCCTATTCTTGTCAGATATTAAAGATAAAAAGAAAATCATACAAACTTCAAAAAAGGACTAAGTGTCATCAAGAAAATAATTTAAAATTTAATATTCCCCTACCATCAAGCTATCATCCATGAAAAGTTCAAAACTATCAAATACTTATCATAGCACCACATCTGAAGGCACTCAAGATTAATACACGAGAGTTTTATTTTTTTGGTAACATCCGAAGTTAGACCCATGTTTGGTCTGAGATGGGGTTAGGAACCGGATGACCATCCTAGTGTAAAGCATCTAGTGATGGCATTCACACGTCAACTATTCAAACCTACATTGGTACCGTACACAGGTCTCTCCTTAATGGAGCTATTATCTTAATAATTTATAATATACTAATTAATGAGATATATCCTAAAAATTTATCTAAACAAAGTTTAGATCTATCCTTCTAGTCATTCAGTTGCATTGATTTCTTAACTAGATCACCCTATGGTTTTCCTCAAAAAGGTTTCCTCCCCAATCTTATTTTATTGTACAAATATCTTGCGTGTGCACCCCCAAGATACAAGCACAATTTCATAGGATGATTGTCTCAACATGTGAGGATATTCAAACCACTTCTATGGCCAGTAGAGATGATTGATTCATCCTCATATAATAAACAATCACTTGTTTTAATGCCTTAATAGTTAACCTTTGAATAACAAATCCTAGGAACTAAGATCGGCTCTGGTACTACTTGTAAGGTCCCCGCCCTAGCTGGCTCAAGGAGATCCTTTTAATAGTCAGCTAAGTGCCCTTTGTCTTTGATTGATGACACCTCGATATCTTGGAAATACGAGGATACTAGCAAACGAAGGAACCTAACTCTATCTCGCCAAGGGAAACATAATTATTCTAATAGGAATCTATTCCTCTGATCAATCGACACTCAATGTGTGTGATCGAGGATGGAACAAGTCCGCACTTGGTACATGGAAACCAATGCATTTTTTCTCTTTTCTTTATGAGGCACGGCCACTGACTTATTCTCCTAAAAAAAACTTGTTCGAGTGTTATTCTATTATGGATTGTAAATAATAATTATGTTGGAAAGTTACTCGACTCATCGGGTCCACCCATCCATAGGATGATGCCATCAAGGCATCCATCCACCCACTTTCCACCCACACACCCACACACCCAATCATTTTTGTTATCTAATTAGGTCCTACCACACTGTGAAACATATAAAAACACATTCCTTAATTAGGGATCTTACACAATGTTTCTTAAAACAGCCTTTGAGAATAATATTTACATTAAACAATTCCTATAACAAAATGTTCACAAAAGAGACGCTGAAACCGGGTCAATAGCTAATTCTAGGCTTCCATATCCATGTCCATAGACATATCCAAACCAATACCAATAAATAAATTATTATTGAAAAGAAAAAATATTTTCAATACCAATACCAATACTAATAGGATGATGCCATCAAGGCATCCATCCACCCACTTTCCACCCACACACCCACACACCCAATCATTTTTGTTATCTAATTAGGTCCTACCACACTGCGAAACATATAAAAACACATTCCTTAATTAGGGATCTTATACAATGTTTCTTAAAACAGCCTTTGAGAATAATATTTACATTAAACAATTCCTATAACAAAATGTTCACAAAAGAGACGCTGAAACCGGGTCAATAGCTAATTCTAGGCTTCCATATCCATGTCCATAGACATATCCAAACCAATACCAATAAATAAATTATTATTGAAAAGAAAAAATATTTTCAATACCAATACCAATACTAATACCCAAAAAAGGATGATACTCTTCGACTCTGCATAGATTATCGAGGGTTAAATCAAGTCGCCATCAAGAATAAGTATCCTATCCCTCGCATCAACGAGCTTCTTGATAGGCTTCATGGGGCCAAAGTTTTCTCAAAAATAGACTTAAGTTATAGTTATTACCATATCAGAGTTAGGGAAGCAGATACACCCAAAACAGCTTTCAATACTCGTTATGGCCACTATGATTTTACTGTAATGTCATTCAGGTTGACCAATTCTCCTGCAACCTTCAACCTCCTAATGCAAGATATATTCCGTCCTTATTTGGATGAATTTGTACTTGTTTTCTTTGATGACATCTTAGTATACTCCAAGTCGGTGGAAGAGCATCAGAAGCATGTGCGTAGAGTTCTGCAATTACTGCATAGACATAAACTCTATGCCAAGAAGAGTAAATGTACCTTCTTTACTTATTGGATTGAGTATCTTGGATTCATTGTCTCCCAAGATGGTATCTCGGTAGATCCCACCAAGGTCAAGGATATATTGGAATGGCCACGCCCTAAATTAGTCCGTGAAGTTCGTGGATTTTTGGGAATCACAAGATGGTACATGATTTTCATCAAAGATTATGCCCTGGTAGCTGCACCCTTGATGGATCTTCTTAAGAAGGATTGCAAAATAGTGTGGTTGGCCAATACATTAAGTCAGCTTTGATCAGCTCAAAGCTATTATTACCTCAACACCAATCCTAAAACTTCTTGATTTCACCAGGGAATTTGAGGTGGTTACTGATGCCAGTAGTCTAGCACTTGGTGGTGACTTAGGACAAGAAGGAAGACCAGTGGCTTACACTTCTCGAAAGCTAAAGAAATATGAAGCAAAGTATCCCACCCATGATTTAGAGCTCTTAGCAGTTTTTCATTGCCTCAAATTATGGAGACATTATCTCCTGGGGGGGAAATCCCAGCTCATAACTGACCACCACAAGAATCTGAAGTGGATCTTCACCCAGCCTAACCTCAACATGAGGTAGAGAAGACGGATTGAAATCCTACAAGAATATGACTTCGACATCAAATTCCACCCTGGGAAAGATAATGTGGTAGCGGATGCACTCAGCCGAAAATCCTTCTTGAGTGCAATTTTGATGCCAAATGATCCCATACTGAACAAGGTCAAAGAAGTCTCATCTCGTGATCTTGATTACTAGAGGATGGTGAATTTAGTAGAAGAAGGAGGAACTTAAGAGAAAGAGAAAAATCTAATCAAGGGGTACTTTATCCATGATGGGAGTCTTTACTTCAATCAAAGGCTATGTATTTCTAAGAATCTAGCTCTAAAGAAGCTAATCCTCCATGAAGCTCATGATAGCCCTGCTCTGCAGGGCATCCAGGCTATGCAAAAACATTAAATGCTCGAAGGAGGAGCTATCATTGGGCAGGCTTGAAAAATGATGTCCTTCAGTACTTGAAGCAATGTCTTTCATGTCAAAGGATCAAAGCTGAAAGAGTCAAGATGCCTGGGAAGCTTCAACCCTTGGATATCCCCCAGATGAAGTGGGAATGTATAAGCATGGATTTTGTCACAAGTCTCCCCACCGTATAAGGAGGATATGATTCCATATTTCCATATTAGTGGTGGTGGACTTACCAAAGTAGCTCATCCTATACCAGCAAAGAAAACCTTCAAAGCTTCTGATGTTTCCTGGTTATTCGTCCAAAGAGGTCTTCAAGCTTCATGGTCTTCCAAAGAGGATAGTTAGTGATCGGGATTCTGATTTAACTTCAAAGTTCTAGCAGTCCTTATTTTAGGCCTTGGGAACTCAGCTTTGCTTTAGCACAACTTATCATCCAGAGACTGAGCCAGACTAAGCCCCAGGCCCATGCAAGCCACATGTCAGTGTACTTTCACCGTACACCATCCTTTGTACCCACGCTTTTCTCTCCCTTTCCCTACACCCACACCCGTACCTCGCACCTATATAAACCCCCCAGTACCTCATGTGGTCGAGACACCCCAGCACCTTGCTCTACCTGTACTCATCATTCTGCCCAACGCCCATACCTAGTAGTCTGCACCTGGCACTCTGTGTGGTACTGCACCATGCTATACCCGACAACCTTCAAGCAAGCCATTTTTGCCCATCTCCAAGTAAGTCCTCTACAAAATATTTCTTGCATCCTCTCACCCTTGAGGGTAGAGTGTCCTTAGCTGCACCTCCCCCCCCCAATTAGCGGGGTGACTTTAGTAAGGGCTTTTAGCCTTAGAGGTGATTCACACCTAGGGTTTTTTTGCTCATAACTTGAACAAACGAACTCCAAATTGTGATCCAACTGAAGCGTTGGATTCGTGATATCGCGGACTACAAGAAGGCGAGAAAAATGGCTCCTTCACGAAAGCACCAAAATATCACCCTGAGAGACACGCACATCAATGAGTCTCGAGAGGTTGCTCCAGATGCCGCCCCATCTCTCCCCTTGGGAGCCCCACAAAGAAATAATGACCAAATTAGCTTGGTCATCGTTTAAAATGAGATTATTTATTTATTTATTAATCTTTAATTTTAACTTTAAAGACATTAAGAAATAGATGCTAGTTTCTTTATACCAAATTTTTTTTGGTGAAATTGTTGTTTTCTCAAGGAAAGTGATGAAATCTGTCATATTCTAGAATGCAGTTTGTAAAGTGTTATCTTGGTTGAGTTAAGAAGTACATGTATATCTTCTCTCCGCCTCGACGCTAACCCCGTTTCCATGCTTGTGTAGCTGGGCGGCGATGTTAGCGAGGCCCAGAGTCGACCCAAGGTATCCCATCATACCATTGGGAGAATAAGATTTCACCAATGGAGGTGAATATTGTGATGCTGCCTAGTTCTGTGGGCCCTGGCTAGTGCGGTGAAAAAGCCCTCCCTAGTGTGTAGACATCCCTCTAAGGGGCGAGAGGATCAAGCGATGGAGCTTAAGAGGATGATAGGCCGGCTTGAGTTCTCGCCTGCCGCCGACGATGAGGTGTATGGTCCCATAGGGATTGCCTAGTTTATAGAGGCTGGAAGGCCGAATTCTAGATCATCGGCAGAATAAAGTAAAGAGCCTCGATTTGGCTATGAATAATTTTAAACATTGCATCTATTTTTTTAAAAATACTTTGTTTGTAACAATTGTGTATCATTGATAAAGATTGTTTAAACAAACCATGTGTAAGGCTTTTAATTAAGAAACTTGTTTATTTATGTCAAATAGTGTGGTAGGATTAATTAGAAAATAAATTAACGCGTGAGTTGGGTGGAAAGTGGAGGATGGAATGCCTTGACGGCAACATCCTATGGACGGGTCGACCCAATTAGTTAGGTAGCTTTCGAATAAATTAATTAAAGAACTACATTAGATAAATAAATCCTTGGGCAACCCTACTCTAGAGGACTAGGTCAGCGTTGTGCCTTGCATAGATAAGGAAAAAAGTGTTGTTTCTAGAAGTCAAGAATAGAGGTTGCCCGAGTTAAAGTCGATCACTCTATGAGTGGTTTGATTTTAGAAATCCTTTAAAAAGACCATGCTTCCCCTGGTGAGATAGAACTAGGTTATACCTACTAATCGTATCCTTTTATCTGACATGGTCAAGTAGGAAACTACCCCAAGTTAGACTTAGTAGACTATCTTAAATGTTTCCCCTATTTAGGAAGCGGCTAACCTTACAAGTGGTATATGAGCCAAGTTTGGATATGTCTATGGATGTTTATGTAAAAATTTATCATTTATCATTGCCTTTGCTTGAACAAGAGCTTCAGAACTTGAAATATGAGAATAGAGTCTCCTAGTACCTTCTCATAGAAATGGAATTATCTGACCATCCCCGAGCTTAATGTCCTCTCACTCGTACTATGACTCTTCTCTCTTTGCAGGACTACGGTAAAACTATGGCAAAGTAGCCTTCTCTCTCATAGGGCTAAGGCATACTATTCTTCCTTTAAAAAAAACTATGGAGTTCTGGTCTCTTCCTCCGAAAGACCATAGCAATCTAGCCTTCTCTTCTAAGGGATTAGATAAGAATGAAGGGATATATATATCTCAAGGTTTAGAATTACCTTGAGGCTACTTGCTGCCTTCTTATAGTTTTCCTGTGTAGAGACCCTGACAGAACTAACAAATTGTTTTGGCTAGAACTCTCTGATTAAAACTCAGAATATGGTCATGTAGCAATTCAAAAGAACTGGAAGGCATCTGGTCTATAAGCCATCGTAAGTAAAATAGGTAAAAATGTCTGTATATAGCCGCAAACACGCCATCGTTAGAAACGCATTGCTTTTCTATATTTTGTGTGCATGGACTCTAAATATGTAAAAGAACTCTAAATATGACCTCCTATCACCTAAATTTAAAATTCTATTTTTGGAGATATTTATCTCTTAATAGATCTATTCTTATCTTCTTATTTCTTTTTAGATTTTTGGAACTAATATTTCTATAAGTCAATATTAGGTAATTTGGGAAAAATCTCACATTTTGGGAATCAATTACTCCATATAGTTTTGGACATATCTTAAACATACTAACTCCAAATTTGTCGGAGATCATAGATTTAGATTCTACTCTTCAAGATCTTTCCGATGATATGTCACATGAGGGGGTTTTGACAAACTTTTGAACAAGTTCACCATGCTCCTATTTTTCAAATGGGAATGGGATTTTTCCCAAATTATCTAATATGGTGTTCTATCACTTTCTTAACGATTCTAGTCTTATAGTCTCTCTTGAAGTGCACTCTCTTTCTTTTTGAAACCTATATTAAAAGAGAATCGTTACATGGCTTGGGAGTGACCTCTCTTGTTAAACCCTAAACCATCATTTTTAGTAGAGAACTCTTCAAATTGTCCTTTTCATGAGTTTGCCTCAACATTGTTAGCTCTGCCTTGTCTATGCCATGTCAACTATTCATGCTTGTGGATGCCAACGCTACTATTGTGGTGGATAAGTTTTGTTCTCCAAAATGCATGTTTTGATTAAAACTCAAGCGTCTCATTCATATCAACGTGTGTCGACCTTTGCATTCATCACAGATGGAAAACATGGTTCGATTCACAAAAACACGGGACAACCTTTGCATTGACCATATGGTACAAATCGACACAACACATGCTTGGATGTACAATTTATTGGAGACTCCATCACCGCGGTGTATTGAACCGGACCATGTCTACATTAAGCATGTTTAATACTTCATTATTTAACATGTTAAATTCTCATAAGTCATGAATAAATGCCTCCGCCAATAGGAATACCACAACACAAGGTGGTTGCCTTGCACATTTTTGGGTCGTCCCCTCGCTTTGTATTGATTTGGTGCACGTTACAGAATGATAGGTATTTTAAAAGTGTGGATGAGTTATTATGTGTCTCTTATGTGTAGTATAGCCCTTTGTATATGAAATTAGTACAATGCGAGGAGGGAAATTGATTACATGCGATGACTACGTTGAGATTGCATTAGAGTGATTTTTATTCAACAAGTTTTCATGAATACTTCATTGCATGATGATTGCGTTGTAGTGATTTTTTTTCAATAAGTTTTCCTACATACTTTATTGAGAAGAATGAACATCTATCTGTCTTATTTTTTTCTTAGATGGCATGTACAAAGAAGACCGTGGGGTCTTATCATCCTAAGATCCTCAGATAGAAGGTACGATTGGGTAAAAACATATCATCAACAATGAGAATGAGCAACATAGATCTGTTGTCCCCAGGAACTCCAAAAGGTACAGAGGCACATGCAAAGCGCAAGTCCAAAGCTCTCATTTTAGCACTTTGTCAGATCCATTTATGAAAGGAACCATAGATCTGTATGCATTGGTAGGGTTTTGGCTTGGTTGCAGTTGCAGGAGGTTACTGAGAATTGGTTTATCGAGTATTTCCATGATAGAAACATTCTAGTTGCTCATGCACACAGAGTTACAATGATGTCAAAGGACATGGACTCCCTTTGGCTACTTAGGTTCTGGTATAACAAGACCCTAGAGCTGGTTCAACTTTTACTGACACAAGGATGAAAGCTATTCTGGAAATCCCTCCCCTAAGTGATAGAGTTAAGATCACCGAGGTGACATTCCCATGACACATGGCTCATAGCACAAAGGATCCAAAACCAAGCCAGAAATAGGGAGAGGTTAGAAAGGGTGATAAAGACAGCTGCTTATTTAGAATTGCATCGATCCAATGTTGAACCATTGAGCTATTTGTGCCCCTCCTTCGATGTGATGCTTCCAGTGCGTAACATTGGTCAATACTTCGAGATTGAGGTCCTATCCAATGTGCACAAGGAGGTCAACGATAGAGTTATATTGGCTACTTTAAGGTTTTCTATGTCCATGTAATTAACTTGACTGTAAAGTGTTATGCCTTCTTAAAGTAAGTAGTATGATGTAAATTATCTGTGCAACCTAATTTTATCAAATCTCCCATGGGAGTCTCAGCATAAAGTATATGTTTTGGATTCCCTGTTATCCACCGTTCTGGTTTCAGAGGAGCATTCCTATGTGGATATATGTCCATGGTTAAGGGATGTAAACTTGGACAAAGGACATGTCTTTATAATGGCCTACCATGAAGAGTAATAAGTGACATATGACCTGAATTACACTTTTGGTATTGTAGCATAGATACTAGATGTTACTTCTCATACTCTTAATTGCCTTTTGTAGTTCCTATTGGAGTTTGATTGCTTTTGATATTGAATCAAAGTGATGTTATCTTGCTAATTCATTAGAATTTGGCTTTGATGGCATTGTGAGACAATAAATCCACACAATCATTTTTAATATAATTGTGTGTGTGTGTGTGTGTGTGTGTGTGTGTGTGTGAGAGAGAGAGAGAGAGAGAGAGAGAGGAGATAAATTTTAGTATTGATAACTGTAAAATGGCATGTCAATCTATTAGAAAGATAATAGCTAGTGTCAAGGCTATCACCCAGGAGATGTTAGAGGTAACACAAATTATTAGATGCAAAATCTTGCATCAAGAGAATGGCTATAGTTGTGGTTGGAGAGTGTGCTATAATGCCATCATGTTGTTGTACTCAATGTTGGGACTAACCCTCAGAAATTGTAAGCATGCATTTTTCTTTTAATGATATCTCAATTTCCTTGTGCATTCTCTGACAACACATATTTAATTTTTCTTTTGTGTAGAATCCACGATTAGAAAACTACACGGATTTGGATTTACGATTATTTAGGGCCATGACAATTAAAAATCTTATCAATAATATTGAGAAATGGTTTGCGTTTGTGTCCCCTCCACACCACAGCCCCACCACCAAGGACATGGCCACGGTAGCTTGCACAGGAGCAAGCATCATCACCTCATGAACAGCAAGGTTTCCCTTTTAGAGAGAAACCTTCCCAAGAGCAAGCTTCCCCTCCCTAACAACACGCTTCACTAACCAACTTGCATTCACCCAATGTTTAGAACAAAGCTCTGATGCAATATGTAAATTCAATATATTATACAATGTAAGAAGGCATTGATCATTGTATTAAACTACTCTTGAGATGTATAAAATTTTCTCATGATTGATGTAAACACGACATTAATGTAACTATTCGCTATTGAAAATACAAGAGGCTCTATTTTTGTATCTCCATGTTGTAATGATCTCTATGATATAGTCGGTAGCACTAGGAAAACTTATCGTGGAAATGTCTTTACATGAAATGGTCCTTTGTTTCTCTGAGGTACCTATATTATGCAAGATTCAAAGTAATACATATAAGTAATCGTGATTATGGCTTAATGTTGAAATCTAGACATTTGCAAGGTTGGAGTGATTGTCATAACTTACTATAATTGCAATGAAACACATAATCATCAGGCACATGTGTTGAAATATACAAGTGAATAGGGTGTGTGCGGGAACAAGCCCTTGGTTAGAGGCTGTAAAAGAGAATGTGTAAATGTAAAAGAACCTGTGAAAAGGTGAGAAGAATCTACTGGGAGAGACTAAAGGGTAGCATGAGAAGATTTAGGAAGTGTGGAGATATTCTGGGAGATATTCTGGGAAAAGTGAAGAGGTGGAGAGAATCAAGCAAAACAGGTGGAGATATTCTGGGAAAGGTGGAGTGAATCAAGGAGAAATCAGTGGGATTTGATGCTTAGATGTAAACTCTATAAATTGAGGCATTGGCCTAATGAGAATTTGCTGATTTTTGATTATCCATGCCTACATTAAGCTATTAGTTAAGATGTGATTAGATAATAATCATATCTTAATTATTATCTAATCACTTTGTTAATGATGTTGATTCTAGTATTTGATCCACCATAGCTCATCACATTGCTATAATTTCAACATGGTATCAGAGCCATGCCTAGAATCCATCAAGTTTATGAGCCCATTATCTTGCTAATTAGGATTAGTAGAAAATTATAATTTTTCCCTCTTTTTCAACTATTCTCTGTACCCCCAGCCAGTGGAGGAGCTTCCTCTCCTTGCACACATCAAATTAGCTCAAACCCTTCTAGCCCAACATAGTCATGATCCCCATGATTCAGCCCATCAAGACAGAAGCGCAAACCGCCAAGTATAGCTGCCGATTTTTGCTGATTCGCTAGCGTCGTTTTTCTGGAGAAGAATGGAGATGTTGTCTTGCTCAGCTACAATGGGTCTAATTCCTCTTAGCCCCGGGGGTTTTCAAGCATGCTCTACAAGCTGGTGAAGTCAGAATTCTATTTAATCAAGTCTACAGTGAGATCCAAGCTCTTTATCAAATCTGCAGAGGTGACTTTGGTAAAACAAAGATTAAGCATTCAATATTTGGTCAAATCTTGTGTTTATTGGCTTAATCCTCTACTAGACTCATTGCTATTGATGGCCTTGAAAGGATTTGAGATCATTTGAAGTCTAAGGCCCCAGATCTGGACTCCCCGCATACTCTATTTTTTACACACAAAACAGTGGATTAATTTGCTAATCAATGATTAATCAATACTAATCACTTATTTTGGTGCAATTGAGGGTTCAAATTAACCATTAGGTATCTGATACAGATCCCTATAACTTCAGATTGCAATTCGGAGTTGGTTTGATACTCCAACCATTCCGTACAAATTGGTTACCCTTGATTTAATGTAATTTTTGGTGATTTTATGCTGATAAATTTGTTGTAATCATCTATTAGACACCAGATTGAGTTGTAAAAGGGTAGACACTGCCCTTGAAACTTGAAAAAATTAGATCAAGAGGTAAGACCTCCTTCACATCATCATGAGTACAGCACAAGAAATAGCCAAATTTAATGGGGAGCAGTTTTACACATGGCAGATAAAAACCATGTATTTGCTCATGAGGAAAAATCTATGGTGGGGGCTAGTTGAGGGAAGAGATGAATGCCCAGAGGCAAGAGGGGAAAATGAGTGGAAGAGCAGGAATGAAAAAGCATTGGGACTTATTGCACTCAGTTTAAATGATGAAATCATTCATCACATCACAGGGATACAATGGGCAAAAGATGCATGGGATGAACTCAATAAATTATTTGGCACAGAAGTTAAAAATTCAAAGATAAATCTGTTAATGCAATTTTACAAATTGGACATGAAGGAAAGTGAACCTTTAATCACACACTTGAACAGATATAAAAGCATTAAGCAACAACTGGTAGCTATTGGCAAAAAGGTAGAAGATGATGAGGCACTAGCAGTGCTTCTGAAGAGTGTGGACAAAGGTGAATATAAAAATATTGTAGCAACACTAAAGAATGTACCTGAATTGAAGCTATTCAAGATAGAAGCAGCTCTACTAGAGTAAGAGAGCAGAGGCAAAGAGAAGAAATGGCTCGACTCAACAGCAGGAGAAGAAAAAGCATTCTTCACCCGAGGAGGATTCTCTCGAGGACGAGGACGAGGCAGAGTAGGAGGAAGGACCTTCACTTGCCACAACTATGGAAAGCCAGGACACATGACAAGAGACTGCCTATAGCAAACCCAGTGGAGAAGGAACGACATCGGCAAACTTCATGGAGGCTCTAAAGGAAGTGGAGTCGGATCATCTTTTCTAAGAGAGAGAGAGAGAGAGAGAGAGAGAGAGAGAGAGAGAGAGAGACCCCACAACCCAATGTAACCTGTCCCAACAAAGTAAAACCACCTTTGAGCCACCGATGATGTAGGCCACGTGGTAGATATATGTGTGAGCACTTTAGTCAAGGTCGCGGGCACTTGTAGTAGCCTTGGACACATAGAGAGAGAGAATGTCAAGGACTATGAGTTTAGGGACTTGAGGCACTGGTCGCGGGCTATCAAGTAAGAGAGAAACTTGGTATAAGGTCCAGGTGTGCTAGGAGTATTCACTTGAGGGGAGGTGTTAAAATATACAAGTGAATAGGGTATGTGCGGGAACAAGCCCTTGGTTAGAGGCTGTAAAAGAGAATGTGTAAATGTGAAAGAACCTATGAAAAGGTGAGAAGAATCTACTGGGAGAGAATAAAGGGTAGCGTGAGAAGATTTAGGAAGTGTGGAGATACTTTGGGAAAAGTGAAGAGGTGGAGAGAATCAAGCAAAAGAGGTAGAGATATTCTGGGAGAGGTGGAGTGAATTAAGGAGAAATCAGTGGGATTTGATGCTTGGACGTAAACTCTATAAATTGAGGCATTGGCCTAATGAGAATTTGCTGGTTTTTGATTATCCATGCCTACATTAAGCTATTAGTTAATTATTCACTAATCACATCTTAAGTATTCACTAATTATATCTTAATTATTATCTAATCACTTTGTTAATGATGTTGATTCTAGTATTTGATCCACCATAGCTCATCACATTGCTGTAATTTCAACAACATGTAGGTCGTCCTCATTTTCCAGGTTTATTCTCACTTGACGCAGGGAGATGTTTGATCTAATATTGAGTATTGTAAAGAGCTCATATTCAAACCATACCTCTAATAAGATCACTGGATTTTTAATGTCTTCCTGATCAATTGTTATAAGATTTCCATTGTCATAATACCATCACATATAATGAAAGGCTAAAATGAAATTCTGAGAGCCAATCATGTACTTATAGATGATAGAATTTTGATGGATTTTGCAAGTAACCCCATTTAATTTTTTTACATCCCAATTTTGATCTAAGAAATCCAGACATTTCTCTAATTTGAAGATAAACATTGACAATATTTTTTTTGACCTCCTCATCATAAAAGAAGTAAAAAAAACATGCAATGGCATAAAGACAATGATTTTTATCATTTGGTCTCATACATCTTTACAGGTTTTGGTGTATCTTTACTCTAAAGCACTCACTTGTTTCTGCAGTGGTGGGTATTGGACTTTTAAATGAAGGGAGTGGCAATGGTTTCAAAGATCCAGAGCCTGTAACACTATGAGGTGCCATGTAAAATCTTTCATAAAAGAAAACTCCTCTCTTACTTTGTATAGGTGCTCACCAATAAAATTATGAAACGCATCAAAGTTTCCCACTATACTGTCAATAGATTTCCAGTCTACCAGGTTTGAAGGATATATATCTATACATAAAAATACAAGTGTAAGTATAGATATGAAGAACAATGCATTAACATAATGTAAAACCCTTTTGAAACACATTGACATACAATTTGGTCTATGGAGTGGGATGTCAATAGGCCAATGTTACAAACGTAGTTATGAGTACATGTTGGCATGTTGCATAAGGACTTCCTTAATGCTCATTCTTATGTCAGAGAGTTTGAAATCTTTAACTCTCCATGAACTCATTCGTAGACTTTTTTCTCTTCCTTGTCTATAACATAACCCAACTACCACTAGAGATGGTGGACATAGGAATCAACCTATGATTATCCATATCAAAGTTGTTGTATACTATAGTAGCTCAAGTGGAGGAGCAGGGATGCCTAGGACATGTGGTCGCCAATGAAGCACATTCATTCAAGCAAATTATAGAAAGGAAAAGCATATGCAAGAAGAGATAAAACCTCTAGATCATGCAAAATTTTTAGAGGAAAGACCATTAAATGAGCTGGAAACTTTGAAGAGAACATTTCAAAATTTTAGAGGAAAAAACTACCTGTATGCAATGAGTTGACAACACTCTAGTTTTCATATATGTTTAAGAACTGACATAGTAAGTGTGCTCTAAGTACTTTGAAATGCAATTTGCATATATTTATTAATCATATATTTATAAAAAAGAATATAAGAAAAATATCATATTACCAAAAGTTCCATTACGGTGGCTATCTTCCTATGGGTCTAAACTCTCTCTCTCTCCAGAGGAAAAAGGCCCAAAATTGAGTCCAATACTCCCCTAACGCTTCAATGGAATGATATTCTTTCCTTTTACTATCTTGATCTCGATACATTTGAGCATATTATTTTGAGCTATAAACACCAGTTCATAACATGTATAATAAGAGTCATGAACAAAATTGTACAACAAAAATAAAAATTCAAAGAATAAAGGCTACTAAAAATTGATGAAATTGAGTTCATGTTCTCCCATCTAAACATAAGAGCTCTTGTGATCGAGTTCATGCTCCCATCTAAACATAAGAACTCTAATGATTAAACTTCTTCAACACATGGACCATTGTTGGGATCACCAAGGGTGAATAATGGACCATTGTTGGGATCACTGAGGGGGTGAACAAGCTATAGAGTTGGTGGTAAGGTGAATGTGTCACCATGCTTGCTCATGAGGGTTGCCCAAAACCTATCGATGTTATGATGTTCCTCTTTAACTATTTTTGTTGTAATCATGATGTTTCTCAATTCTTTGTGTTGTAAATTCCACATTACAACAAGTGAACTCCGCCCTCTTTCACAAGGTAGGGTAGTGACACCCCTAATAAGATGAGTTTTGGTTGGGCATGTAGTCAAATTGGTAGAACGGTCGGGTCTCATTGTGGGGGCCGATGATACAACATGCTTACATAAACAAGGATATTTATTTGCATCCCTCCATTAAGATTCTAAAGCATAAGCCTAATGGTGAGTGTTCTTGAGCTCTCTCTACATTTGATTATATGGTTATATATGTTTCTAGTGAGATTGTCGAATTCCGTGCTCATGTTTGTATTATTATATATGTGTTTTGTGTAGCTTTGTATGCTTTTAATATTGAAGAATGGCAACCAGTTGAATGTCTGAGTGGAAAAATAATTGGTTTCACAGAGATTGGCAAATTGTTTGTACAAGACTAAGAATGTCAATTCCTTGGCAGCTCAAAAAATTTACTTTTATGACTACATGTATATTATGCCATCTACAACTTGTAGATATGTCATGTTAAAACACATCTCTCTACCTCCCTTGTCATCTATGCAATGGCCCTAGCACCTAGCATGAACTTAAGTGAATCATGCTAAGTTAAGTTGGTGAATGATGTATAGGCTTCAATAATGAAACCAACAATTGGTTCAAAGGATGTTCATTTGAGTTGGTTCATGCCATTTAATTTCTTTGCATACTTATTTGCAACCTGTGAATGTTTGAAGAAAACCAAAATCAAGTATGCTTGCAAGGGTCCAAGTAAAACATGGTTGATTCACTTAGGAAATGATTGGGATACAAAGAGAACCAATCATGAGGACACAATAGAATGTCGAGTAACCGTACGTGATGTTTCTTTTAGGTAGAATCTTATTCAAATTGTTTGTCTAAATAATATAATTCATTGTGCCCACTTTATTTCTCTTGTTACTAGACACTTTATATCTCGACAAACATTGTGTATGTGATTGAAATACATGAGATGGAGGCTTCTCAAAGGTGATTGGCTAAGTTTGGATCAAGATACCCAAGATCAAGAGAATTATGCAATGGTAGATATTGAGGTCCTTTTCGCAAGGACATTGACACTATCACAATTAGTGTGGAGGGTAACTGGGCTTTGTTATTTCTTAGACAGGAGATTCCACTCATGTTAACTAATACACTAGTTAATTTCTACTTTATATTAGATATAACTAATACACTAGTTAATTTCTACTTTATATTAGATATTAGAAAAGTCAGAAGTAGAACTATTAAGAACACTCTGATGTGTGCACAATGTACTATTCCTCATGTGTTTGAGATCGTGGAGTCGTCGGTAAAATTACCTTTGGCTATTTTGGAATGAAATAAAAGTTGTGTTATATTTCTTGCATTATTTCTCTTTGGCTATTGTTACCATGTTTCTTAAATTGTTATTTTTTACTTAAAGATATTAATGTTAAAAGTTTACGTTAATAAAATATTAATAATAATGAATTAAATTTATTTTACATTAATATTAATAATGAATTAAAGGTGGTAGAAAGGTTAGAAGCAAAGACGAGACTTCAACACTTTACATGCAATGTGTTTACAATCTTAAGGTGGTAGAAAGGTTAGTACAATCTTAAGGTGGTAGGAAGGTTAGAAGCAAACACGAGACTTCAACACTTTACATGCAATGTGTTTACAATCTTTGTAAAATATATAACTATGATAAATTTAAACTACTTTTTCAGTTTATGAAGATGCAAATAGAATGGATGAAGATAGAAGTAAAATTTATTGAGTACACATTTAGAAATATTAATGAATATGTTCTTGAAAAACTAAATCTTGTAGAGGAGAGAAAAAGATGACACCCAAGATAGACGATTGAGGTTCGATGCCTGTGACCTACACGACGAGGTGTGAGCACACGACGGGGGTGGCTCACACCCATGACGGGGGTTGCTTGTGTGAGCCGATAGATTATTCCACCTTCCCAACACAAGATGGAGCTTTGGTATGCATTATAATAGGCGTATGATTTGCATGGATGAAGTCGTCACAAATCTACGTGACAGAATCAATAAGTTCCAGAGCTTTAATGAAAATGATAATGTTTTGTTGATTTCCAAAACCTTCGAAGACCCCCCCCCACACACACACACACAGGCACGTGCGGCGCGCACACCCACGACCGCCCAAAAATCAAAGGATCTTGCTTTTGATGAGGCGGTGCATGATTGCTCTTTACACGGCCATTCCTTGCAATTCGGAAGAAGTGGAGTCCGTTTCACCACCTGCATCGCCGCCGCCGCCGCCGCCACTATCTCTTCCTGGGGAGCTACTAGTAGAGCCAACTTCTAATTTGTAGTATGCGTACAGGATTAGTTGCGTCCCGCCCAACACAACGTTCACGCAGTTGGGTACCTGCCATCCCAAAACAATTAGCACTAAAACGTCCCTCCTGATTGCGGGTGCATTAATCTGTGCTAATCAGAGCTTTGCTTACCGCTAATATCACATCTCTAGTGAGCCACGCAAATAACGACCAATTTGCCGCGCTGAGAAACATGAAGAGAGGAAGATAAAACGGCATAAACTCCACGCTGCGCGTCTTAATCACCCGTTTCTACAACAACAAAACAATTCGGGATGCAAGTAAGACGCCCTAACAGATAATTAGGGTTGCGATTATGCGTCTTCATCTCAAGCTACTTACAATTAAATTAACATACTAATTACTGAAGCTTACCAGAATCAACAAGGGAGATGCACTAAAACAGATGGAGTTCACTGCACATATTATTCCCACTGCATTAGCACGCACATGACCAGACAATAGAGTCGTGGTTAGCGTTACCATGATCACGTAGAAGGACACGGCTATCGATAGCAACACCATCTGAAGCACCTGCAATTAATATATGTGACAACCATCATCAAATCACCCCCCATTAATCCCCTCTAAATCCAGAACTTATTAATCATAATTACCATCAACAATTACCGCACCATCAATCCGGAAATAATCAAACACCCCATTAATTAATCCCTTTAGTCAAACAATCTTTATCACGAATATTGCAATTACGGAAATAATAAAACGATCTTCATTTAATTACTCTCCATCACGTATCCTTATTACATTTCATTTCGTCTCGAATAGCATGCGGGATAGAAGCTTGCATCGACGAGTCCTCTGAATGAGGTGATTTTTTTACATGATTAGGCACGGAATTAGGTTGGAAAGTGGTTTTTAAACATGATTAGGTTAAAAAGAGAAGCTTACTCTTTGATGCTTTGAAGCAAACCTCAAGTAAATTGAGTTGAATGCGAATTGAAGAGCAAATCCGACGCTTGTGAGAGAGACTAATGGCCTTGCATGGGGGCCTCTTAGGAGGCCAAAGTAGGTCCACTGCATGGTGCTCAGAAACCCAAATGCATAAGGCACCCCAGAGAATGCTTCTGTTGATCTCTCTCTCAAAATCCTCCAAAAAATTGGCCTGTAGAAGCATATCTCACACGTCAAATAAACTTAAGTTATATGTATCAAAATCAAAGAAGGTATAATTAATGAACTGTAATAACAATAATACCAATGCAAACCACCTAACTATAATCCAATAATTATATTCTTACACTGGGCATAACCTTAATGCTATTATTAATATAAGCGTCTTACACGAAATTCTAAATATTGATTTTAATTCAGCTCCTAAACAATGATATCATAATTAGCTCAAAGAAGTTACTGGACGTTGATATCACATGCGTGCAAGCTAGCTAAATATAATTCTGCATTATGATCATAGGCATAATCATTGATAGCTATTAGATTTAAACAAGCTACGAGACATTAATCCTCATATATAGAAAGCTGAACTTACACTGGTGAAGCATATAGAAGCACTCCAGTTACATTTCCTGTGAAAAGTTCCACGTAGAGATTGGAAAAAAGGCTAGTACAGTAAATTAATGGGGTATTTGCATAACTAGCCGGTAAAAATGGTGTTAAGAAAATCTAGTACGATTAAAAGGGGTTTTGCATAACAAATCAGGCTTACCGGCAAGGCCAATTACCAGGGTGAAAACCGTCATTGCCCTTCTCTTTCATCCAGTTCAATTTGAGGATGAAGACGATAAAATAATAGTCACACGTAGCTAGTTTAAAAGGATAATTAGGGCAGCCAAACACATACTTAGGAATAAGCATAAGTTTAATTAGAGGATAGAGATAACACCCATCAATCATTAAGGAGGTAATTATCATATGCGTGGCGTGGGAAAAGGTTATACCTTGATAGACAAGCACTCTGTAATAGGTAATTATGATATCTGTAAGCCATGGCGTAAGAACAGGTGACATCCCAAGTGGCGTTAGAAAAGGTGCCCAAGTAATCAACAAGTATTTACACCAGAATCAAATATAATTGCAAATATCTATATATTATTCACAAGAACCGTCATAAGGTCTTCGGTTAGTGCAAGGTTGCACCAGCCCTAGCCCTAAGTGGAGAGAGAACCTTTAATAGAGTACAAGCACGTGACCCATACTTTGATCTCGGGCATTAAGTTTTTGTGTGTACTCATATGTGCATACATATGTATGTGTGTACGCAAGTGTGCGACTGCATGCATACGTGTGTGCAAGTGCGTGACAATGAGTATGTGTGGTGGTATGTGTGTGTGTTTGTGTGTGCGCCGCGTGTGCGTCTATGTGCATGTGTGTGTATGCATGTATGCATACACACACTGTGTGTATGCATGTATGCACATGTGTGTGTATGCATATGTGTGTGTGTGTGTTTGTGTGCATGTGTCTGTGTGAATCTGTTACATAGATGCATATCTGTGTGTCTCTCTCTCACCAGCATTTTCTCTATGCCTCTATCACGTGCACAAACACAACCCCCTCTCACACAGGCACATGCACTCTCTCTCTCTCTCCCCCCCTCTCTCTCTTCTTTCTCATACACATACACACCTCCCCTCCATGCGCATGTTTGTGACCATGTGTACATGTACATATGTGAATGTAAATGTGTTTATAAATACTAGTATTAACATAATATTATTATATATTTACTATATATACATTGATTACCTTGGTAGCCTAACACCCTTGCATAAAAGCAAGCAAGGTTGTGAGGCCACGTGGACTATGACAAAAATGGACGCTTAAAGCACAATGATGCGCTAGACAGTCACGTGGATAATGACAAAATTGGGTGTTACAAGCAACCTACAAACAATGACAAAACTGGGCATTAAGAGCAACTTGCACTCTAAATAGACTCAATGGACGCTAATAAAAACAGAAGTTGGTAAAAATAGAACACAGCATCTAGACACTAATAAAAACAGAAGCTGGTAAAAACAGAACACAACATCTACCACCGCCATCTTCAAAGAGAGAGGCAGAGGGACGTCTCATTACTACCGTGGTCGCCAGCATCAAACTCGTCTCCTAGGTTGGCATCTTACATATATGATTTTTTTATTATCATAATCACCCTTCGTCAACCTTTGTTGGCTTGCCCAACTGCTGTCACACTCCATAATCACCCTTCCTCTATTGGCTTGTCCTTAATCTACAAGAGGAGTTAAGCTGGGTGATGATTTTGTAGCCTCACACGCCTCGAAAGTCACCGGTGCCACCCACCATGACAGGCGATCTCATTGGTTCCAGCATTGACAAGGCCATATAGGCTCTTAGTATTCCCTTACACCTTCCCCCATGAAGCCTTAAACCTCTCCACTCCGAGATCATTTGGATCCCCAACTTGCCATTTTTCATTGGAGGTCAAACTTGGGCCCATTCAGAAATAGTGAGCTATTTGGGACAAATGACATGATAGGATGGATGCACATCATTAGGGCTTTCCAAAAATCCATAGTACACCCAGATCCGATGTCGTTTGGAGGGTCAAACTTATATGGTTGACTTTAACCAAAAAGTCAAAATGTTCAGAGGATATCTACGCTTTGGTCACCTACCAAACCCTCTTGGGAATAGTTATTACTTGTCATCACAAGCCCACACACCAAATTTCATCTAAATCCGATGATAAAATTTTGAGTACTCTATAGCCTAGTTCCTATTTTCAGTAGTGTCGCACAAACCCGAAAACAAAGAATATTATGGCTATCCAAAAATCTTTTGTTCTTGCATATTTGGATACTACGCCACAAGATCTATCCATAGAGCCCTAGATCATCAAATTCTGACACCATATACGCCTTCTACTAGCCATTTTCCATTTTTAGCCATTATGCCAAGGGGGCGTCCATCTAAGCAAGCGATAGAACTTCAAGAGACAAGGGAATACAGGGAAATGATGAATGAGGATCATGTAGAGGAGATTGGTGAATTTACAAGGCAACAACAACATTGCAAATGTGGCACATAGGACAAATCATCATGTACAAATTGGGCCAAGTTTTGCAGTTGTGGCCAATACATTAAATCAATTGGGGGGAGAAAATGCACAAGCAATGCCCGCTATGAAAAATGATATGTCACAAATGGTAATGATTATGAAAAGCATGATGGAAAGCATGATGCAAACCATTATGCCAGAGCTTATGAGCCTTTATGATGACATGAAGAGCATGGATGAAGATAAGGGTGGATCATTTCACAATGTTCTACAAGCTCATGTTGAAGACAAAGAGAATTATAGAAAGATTTAGGTATTGATGAGTATCATAGACCTCCATGGCTAATCACCCACCATTGATAGCTTCGAGCAACAACCTCGTAGTTGGCCAGTGTGGATGGCATGTCATCTGGCAAGAACAAGTCAAGTTTGTCAACACTATCATCCAGGATGACAGATTGTTACAACACCCAACACCAAGTCCAAAGGTTAAGCACTATGGGATGTAGTTGGAAAAAGAAAACGTGAGCAGGATTAGTAAAGCATCACATCACCTCTAAGTGAGTAGGGTTAGTAACGATCACATCACCTCTAAGTATGCCCATTACTAAGGTGGGGTCAGCATCCCTCTCTGTGTTTTGATGTATAAGTGTTAAATCTCCTAAACTGAGGTCCTTTGTCAGGTTAATCTCATATATTTGAAGCAGCGAGAGTGTTAGTGTAGACAAAAACAAGGTAAGAGTTTGAGGTGCTTTGAGGAGGAGTCATTAGCAATGAACCTATCTCTTAGGCACACTCGATAAGTTATCATAACTCATCCATTTGATCACTTCTTTGAGGCCATTATTTGAGGGCTAGCTGCTGCTCTAATTCCTAGATTCTTCTATCTTTGGCATTGAGGAGAGTCGAAATTGCAGCTTCTATTGCATCCTGAGGAGTTGTGAGCTCTGTGCACCTTCTCTTCGTTTCTTCGGGTAGTTCTGTGGGTGATAGCTTGGGCCTAAGCCTCCTCTAGTTGCTTGAGTCGATCTTGCGCGAGTGCTTAGCTGCTTGAGCTACTGGTTGACATGTTTGAGAACTTTCTGGTGACTCTCCAACATATGCTCCATCTCCTTGGTTTTTGCATATATTTGTGCTAGTAGAGGCAGAGTCTTGAAGCTAGAGTTGTATAGCAATTGGTCCATTCTTTCCAGGCTTTCTTCAAGGAACGTATCTTTTGCCATGTCTAGATGGTCTAAGAATGAACTTGTGCGCCTAAAAGGTTTTCGAACTCAAGGCGCCTTCTTTTGCTGGGGATGGGACTCTCTTCTTGCCTTTTCTGTTTTTGGCTTCCTTTGCTTGTTTCTCCAAACTAGGCTCTGGAGGTGCTGAGGTTTGCTCGATTTCCTTAATGACCTCTGCCTGTGGCTGTCTGCCTCTGGCTGTGGCTACTCCTCCTTGTGTCAACTTTCTCTTCCTTCTCAGCTGATGGGGGCAAATCTGGAAGTGTTGTATCATGCTGAGCGAGAGGTTTTTGAAGACTAAGGCCGTTGGGCTGGAAGGGGCATTTGGAGTATAGATTCTGGTATGTCTTGTTCCCCTATCCCCAAGGGTAACTACTCGGGTGAAGCTGATGGTTTCTACACCTAATTTAGAATCAATTGTTGTTTTGTCACCACAAGGGAACTTGCTGGCCTTCCAGGGCTACATTATATTATGCGATGTCCTTGGTCACATCTTCTTCCAGTCTTTTGGCTTCCTCTTTGACTTGTTGTCTAGTTCTTGGCTTTTTGGATGGTTCTGTAATGCTTCATTTCATATATTTTGTTTTGTTTTAAGTCTTTCCTTCCTTGGCACCTTTTGACATCTCCTTCATGAGCTCTTTGGTGTCCTTGAGGATAGCTTGCCCTAACTGTAGTTTTTCTTGCAGTTGTGCAACAACAGGATCCAGAATCACCTCTTACTAGACTTATGAGATAGCCTCTTCTTGATGCGCCGTGGGTATTGGAATGTTACCAACATAGCTTAGAAATTTGGTGAGGAGATAGGGGTTGCAGACCCTCTATTGGTGGGATTTGAGGTACTTCTCCATCTCCTTATGTAGGTACCAAGCCCAATCATCTTCTTTCTCCTTATGCACACGAGCTATCTTGTGAAGGGGTATTCGGCTAAACCTATCCACCGGCTTGTTTTGCATAATCATGGACATGGCAGGGTAGGCTCTCTCGTCCCCTTCTTCCTTTATGTTGTTGTACTCTGCCCCATTAGAATTGTAGGAGAGCTTCTTCAACATATCTTCAATAAGCATCTGATCAATGTGATGGAGATGTGTTGCGAGACTGGAGGTGGCAAGTGGAGGGCCTCTCTGATCATGTGTTTTGTGATATGGATCTGCTCCTTGGATCCATCTGGCTTGGTGAAGGTTCCTCTCTTGGTGTTTTTGTCATATGTCTTGAGGTACTCTGCACATCGGATTTGGTTGAAGGTTCTAGGGAGTACCTCAGCCATCCTTCCCAAGCCCACTTTCTCTAGCTTTTACTGCACATATGTGTCCTCTAGAATCTTGAGGCATTATGGGCTGTGATACTGGAAAAGGAGGTTCCCTTTCTCTGTCTGGACGTCTTGCTAGATCACCGTCCCATCTAGGTGGTCCTTGGCATAGAGGCCGAGATAAGTAAGTTTATGCCGCAATGCCCCCCTTCTTTCCTTCTGGTGACTCCAGTGCAGGATCTTGTTTTGTCTTACTTTTCTTCTTTGCCAAAGGAGATGTAGTGGTGCTTACTTGAGTGACCACAGGGGTCTTTTCATACTCAGGGTTGGAGTCTCCTTTGGTGGATCTGGAAGCCATCATGAGAGCGTCACCCTCTGATGGCTATTGGTAGGAGTTAAAGATTGCTCAGTACATGTGTGTTATGCTGTGGGGAGGTCAAAAACTTGAAATTGGCATCAAAAAGTTAGTATTGCATTTGGCCAGGTGTTTCATAGGCCTGTTATGACATTTCATGACATGAAATGCACCTTGGTTCATGGCGTGAAATGGCAGGTTTGAAGATGTAAATTTTGAATAGAATATGCAATTAATCCTCTAAGGGGTATATGCATGATGGAAAGAGGGTTAGTATGGTGAGCAGCAAACAAAAGTGTAGTGTGGATGTGAATTAGTAGAGAACATTTCACAATGTGAAATGGTACTTTATCACGAAAAAGCAGAGTTTAGGATTTCATGGCGTGAAATGGTGAGGCGGTCAGTGATGATTTGTGTTGGTTAGTATCTTTGAACTAGAACATAGATGTTTGAAGAGCAATGGTTAACAGGACAGATAGATTTTGTAGTTAGTTATGAGATGTGTGTATTTCACGACATGAAGGGGGATAGCCCATTTCATGGTGTGAAAAGGTACTTCACCTTGTAAAATAGCAGAGTTAAGGATTTCACGGCTTGAAATGGTGCTTCACCATGAAATAGCAAAGTTTGGATCTCACGCCATGAAATAATAGAATGCTATTTCACGACTTGAGATCAATTTGTCATTGGTGATTGTGATCTTAAATCGCAAATAGGTCAGGCAATTGAGTGCAGGAATTATCAGATGCAAAAGAGAACTTCGATCAATTGCAAGCATGAGGAGAATCGATTCAACATTTTAGCAGGGTTGCAAGCATAAGGAGGATTAATGAATCTTTAACATATGAGCAAGCATGATGAGAATCAATGAAGTATTAACATGTGAGAGCGTCTGAGCCCCTACTTAAGGAGTGGAAGTGGCAAAGTGTTGGGCTGATGATGCGCACGACATGATGAAAAAAATCAGCAGAGTTGAGATGCAGATTTCAAAGATCGATAGGAGCGAAGTGTAAAAAAAGGGAAAGATTGTCGTTTTTATGGTCTAGCCCATCTGCATGGTGGCTATCTTAATTAGGGATGCCACATAGAAAAATGTGATTCATTGGATCTTGCTGGCCATTTCTTGGCATGAAAAACCCTAGCTCTTCACAACGTGAAATAGTCTGCAGCTTTTCACGGCCTAAAATGCTGTTACATTGAGGTTTTCATGTCGTGAAATGGTCACTTTCCCTTATCCATGCAATTGGTGATACCCTATATGGTCCTATATGCTCATTCAGTCCAAGTCCAAAAATTATGCATGTATAGGAATAGATATCAAGCTCGTGAAACGTATGAACCTGTTTCACGGCATGAAATGGGTTAGACATTTCACGGCATGAAACGCTTAACTCTCTACCTTGTTGTACCCATGGAAAATTGAAGTCATGTCCTTGGTATCAAGGTACTTGTTCCTTATTGCCACCTTCCCTTGCCTTATTTCCAGGCAAACCATGTTGGAACTTTGAAGCTTGTTGGTATTTGTTGTTATAGACGCCTTAGTTCAGAATGAGAACTCCTCAGTTTTCCCTTATTTCCAAGCAAACCGTGTTGGAACTTTGAAGCTTGTTGGTATTTGTTGTTATAGACGCCTTAGTTCAGAATGAGAACTCCTCAGTTTTCCCTCCATCCAATGGAGGAGAACATCACTGTAATCTTTGTGAACCTATTGTTCTTCTTGTGCATGTGGGTCCACTTCTGTGTGTTAACTTTGTCTAGAACTTGGCCCCTCTTGATTTCTTTAGTGGGTGACCTCGGTACCAGTGGTGTTGCACTCTCTTGTCTAATTGTTTTCTTCCTCTAAACTAGTTTCGATGGTGCCTTGAAAAATAATATAGATGGGTCCTGATTATGCTTGTTCCCTTGTCTCTCTTCTTTGCTTTTTGAGGTAAACCCTACAGTGGATGTTTTTTTGTCCCCTGGTAACCATACTTGCAAGTCTCCTTGATATTATCCCTAGGCAGCTAGTATGTCTTTTCTCACCCACCTGTTTTCAATGATGGTGCTTGGGTTCATATGTGGTGCTGCTTCCTCTCGATGGTTTTGTTTCCTTGGCCCTTGCTTGTATTTCTATTATGCTGCCTTGACAACCCTGAGGTGTTGACATAGCCTTGGGCTTTGATGTTTCCTTTGTTGGATACATATAGTGCCCTTGCGGCAGTCCTCTTGAGTGGTGAGGTTTTTTAGAGGTCAATGCCTTTTCTGTGGATTCTCTTGATTTGCTTGTTGCTGGCGTCTCCATGTTGCATTCAATTGCTTGTTTTTATTTATTCAAGGGACTCCATAATGGAATGGTCAGGTGTTCATTGCCTTGACTGAGTTGCAGTTTCCTTTCCTCCCATTGGATGTTACAGTTGGTGGCGTAATTCCAAGACCTTCCTAGTAGCATCTCCTCTTCCATTGTACATGCAGGCATAATAAACACCTTCCCAACCAAGGGATTATTTTTTATGGAGATGTTGACATTTAAAAATCCCATGGTTTGTATAACGGATAGATGTACACTACGAACCTAGGCATTAGTTGCCTCTAGGTTATGTTTGTCCAGCAGCGCTACCCAAGTTTCATAGGAAATCAAGTTGTGAATTGATGTCGTATCATTACTGCAATACTTTTTACTTGATTACCCATTGTAGACATGTACACTTAGGCTTGTAGGTTCAATATCTAAGTCATCATCTTCTAGCAATGTGAGTGAAGCCATGTTTACATGTAGAGTTCTTCCCTAGAGTCTCTGTTTCATTTTGGCTTCCCTTGCCTTGGCTTCCACTTGAGCTTATCTCATTTTTCCGTTTTTTAGCTGTTTCTTTTATTTCAAAAGATGCTCTTGTGAGAGAATTTCTTGGATCAGTGGTTCGTAATACATTTTCAGCTTGCTTCCGTTGATGTAACCCTCCATTTCTACCCCATCTATAGTGTCAATTCTGACCGACCCTTGTGGGGTGATCTCAGACACTCTGAAGGGTCCTAACCCTCGATATTTCAATTTGTTTTTCCTCATGCTTCCAACACCATACATGAGGACAATGTCCCCTTTTTCAAGCTCCTTGTATTTTAGGTTATGGTTAAACCAATGCTTCCTTCGGAGTTTTTCGACCATAAGCCCATGCAATGCAATTAGCTGTGTTTCATCAAGTTTGTCCAAGTCAATCAACCTCTCGACTAACACATTCTCTGTGAGCCTTTCTTGTATCGTAATACGTAGGCTTGGAACTAAGATGTCCATAGGCATTACCGCATCGATGCCATAAGTTAGATGGAAAGGACTATATCCCATCACTACCTTATACGATGTACGATAGGCCCATAATGTTGTAGTCAACTTGTGCTCCCAATCTGTTCAACTGGCCTCCAAGGTCTTGGTCAAGATAGCACATAGAATCTTGTTGGTGCTCTTAGCTTGGCCATTTTCTTGTGGATAGTAAGGTGATGATTTATGATGTACCACAAGGAATCCCGTGAGTAAATGTTCAATCACCTCATTGATGAAATGTGGACCCCATTCACTGTCTAATTCTAGCGGGTAGCCAAATCTGAATATGATTTGCTCATACAAGAATTTAGTCATAGTTCGAGCATCAGCTTTTTTAGAGGCTCTTGCCTCTGCCCACTTGGTGAAATAATGTATGGCCACAATCACATATTGAGCTTATGTGATGGATGCACCTCTAGACTAATGGGTTCAAAAAAAATCAATGCCCTATTTCTCAAAAGGTTGTCTCACTATTACAAGGGTAAGTGGCATCATGTCTTCTTGTTGCGGAATGGAGAATCGTTGACATTCTTCACATCTTTTTACAAATTTGATGACATCTCCGAGCAACGTAGACCACCATATTGTTGCTTGAAGAACCTTGCGAGCTGTAACTTCTCCAGCAAAGTGTCCTCCATCTATTCTCGAGTGTGCTTCTTTCAATATCGTAGTGAATTCATCTTCTTGCACACATCTTCTGAGGATATCGTCCTTACCTAGCTTATATAGTTCTCCTACAATTAGTTGATATGGTGCAGCTAGCTTAATAAGCCGATGCATCTTATACTTGTTCAAGTGCCGATCTTGTGGTGGAAAACCATAAGCTAGATACTCATATATTTCCTCACTCCACTCAGGTACCATATCAATCTTGAATAGACATGCATCTGGAAGGTCATGGTCTACACCCATTTTGCATGTTCTATGTTTGGAATCCTTAACATATGGTCTACCAAAACATGTTGTGATTCTTTCCTTACCGTGACCATGAAGTCAAATTCCAAGAGTAAGACTAAACAACGTGTGATCCTTCCCGTGGTGCACGGCTTGTTCACCAGATACAATAAGGCTTGATGATCCACAGAAAATACAAACTTACTAGCAATGTCTATATTTCTTGACAACATATACCATGGCCAACCCCAGTTGTGGTATAGTTGATTTCTACATCAGTTAATTGTCGACTGGCAAAGCAAACCGAGTAATCCAATTTAAATTCCCGAGGTTGCACCAATACACACCCTATAGAAAAATTTGATGCATCAATGTGCACATGGAATACAAGGTCCCAGTTGGGTGGTCTCAAAATTGTTGCACTAGCCAGTGCTTTTTTTCACTGATCATATGCTAGTTGGCTCTCTTCAGCCCATTTAAAGACTATGAGCAGTTTATATAATGGCCTAGTAATTTTAACATAGAATATGATGAATCTTCGATAGTACCCAGCATGTCCCATAAACCATTGTACACCCTTGTAGTTTGTTGGTGGGTGTAATTCCAGAATCAACTTCACTTTGCTCTCATCGGTGGAAATCCCATTCTTAGACACAATGTGTCCCAATATCACACCATGCTTGACCCAAAATTGACATTTCAAAGGGTTTAAGGATATAGGATACAATCGACATCTCTTAAACACCTTCCTTAAGCAAGCCAGATGTTCAGTCCATTGTGAGTGTGCACAAAGATTGTCAATGAATGCCTCAAGCCACTTTTGCAAGTAGTCCTTGAAAAGCCATGCACATCAATCATTGAAATGTTGCAGGGGCATTAGTGAGTCCAAAAGGCATAACCTTATAGGCATAGGTCCCCCACATTGTGTTAAAGGTTGTCTTGTGTTGCTTCTCTGGTACAATGTATACTTGGTTGTATCCCGAAAAACCATCTAAGAAGCTATAGGCTTCATCAACTACTACTCGTTCTAATACATGATCTATATATGGTAATGGGTAGTGATCTTTCCTGGTAGCTGCATTGACATTTTTGAGCTCAACACACACTCTGAGCTTCCTATTCTTTTTTGGCACAATCACAATTGGTGACAGCCAATCTGTGTGCTCAATCTCGTAGATGAAATCTGTAGCTATGAGTGTATCAATTTCCTCCTTTACAATAGCTACATATTACGATTCATTTGTTAATGATTTTGCCTAGATGGTCTCGATCCCTCCATGATCAGGATAGTGTGTTGAACCAACTTGGGTGGTACCCACTTCATTTTAGTATACTTCCAAGCAAAACAATCCTTGAACTCTTTCAAGAGAGAAATGAGTTCCTCTTCAATAATCAAGTCATAAGCAATGCAAACAGGTTTGGAATCCTCTCTTGGCTCAGTAATGTCTACCTCTTTGACTTCTGTTGGTCCATCATAAGACATGGAATGGCCATTCTCCTACACTCTTTTTGCCATCAGTTGGACTACTTTTCGCTCTCATCGATGGTGTAAGTTTTGAAATGGTCTCGCACTAGGTGCAGATCTAGCTCATCATCGTCCTCCTTTCGAGTCATCGCCTTCATTACCTCTCACTTAGCTTCAACTCCATAGCTTTATTTTGTTTCCTTCTTCCAACCTTAGAAAGCTTAGGCTGATCATCAGGATCTTGAGGAGAAGATTTCTCTTCTTGTTTCCCTTCCAAGGTGATCTTACTCAACTCCTCAACCTAGTTCTTAGAGAACACATCGTGCACCTTAGGGACCTCAAGATATCTTAGCCATTGGGCATCCGTGGGTTTACTTCGCAATAGGGCATTGCATTGAGTGATATACCTCTTTTATTTCTGCCATTTCCTTAAGGTGTTTAGTGTTGTTTTGCAACCTTGCATCCTAGGCACTCATGTGCTTGAGGCTTCATCTTCTGTTTCCTCTTTCATGAATTGCACATTCACCATGCACACTGAGGTAGTAGGAATAGTTTCCAATTCAACATACTTTGTTTCTTTGGGAGGTAACATTTCTATGGTGGCAAGTACATGCATCCAGTTTTCACTAAAGTCTGGAGGTGGAAATGACACGTACATCTCGTTCTCTTCCTCTTCACATGAGTGTTCTTTAACTGGTTGTTGGCAGACTTGTAAGGATATGGTTCCTGCTATTGTGATTGAATCGAATCATCTCCAAATAATTTTCCTTCCATGGCACGTTAATGAATCTCGGTGCTTTCCTTTCCTCAGGCACTAGGTTCTTCTCAGCTAGAGGTGTTTGGCTCTCCTCTGTAGTGGTCGTTGGGTTCATTCTTCCTTCTACCCAATCTTTGGCATCTGCCAATAATGTCGGCGTGTTGCATAACAATGGTCCAAGTGGCATTTTGACAATTGTGGACAATACTACTGAGAGACTACCTATATCTCTGGGTTCTCTGGTGGCAAGTGAAGCCTCCTTCCACATATTTGTCTCATACTCAATCTCCTAGTAGGGAATGAATGGTTCGACAATTCTTGATCTAACTTTGCAAGAATCCTTGCCATCAGTTCACTATTAGTCTCTTCCTCAGACTCTTCCAGAATCGGAGTTGGCAGATCTAACTTCCTTTCTCTTAGCAACTCATTTCGTGGGGATACAATGAATCCCTAGCCTTGTTAGCCCCTCGATTTGGCTTCATGGTTGTGTTGACACTCCTTTACAAGGGCCTTAGCTTCTTTGAGCTTTCTTATTTCCTCCTTTGTATTCGGATATTCTCCAACACCCATTGGGGTCGCTGGTCTCTCTTTTACAGTTCCATGTGCTTGCTCATCTGGTCTCAAAAATAGATTGTCTCCTTCCTCACTGGGTGGAGCCAGTGTTAATGGTATCTTCCCCATATCCATACTGAATTATGACCAAGGTGTTGCCCTTGCCCACCTTTTTTGCTCTTCTCCTTCTCCCAGACTTAGAAGTTGTAATACCTTATGGGTGTTTCCTTTTGTCCACCTATTTGGCTTGTGCGCACATCAGGACATTTACTGGCGTGATATTTCTAGGCTTCATATCCACACTTGACACAGGAAAGAATTGGCATGGTGTGTGTCTGTGCCGCTATCGGTTGAGGCTGACCAACATTAGCTATATTTTTCAGAGGACACTCTAATACTCATTGAGGTCCATTACAATGGAAACACTCTATGAGTCCCTTTCTCATAGTCGAGTATATGTCTTTTACCTTCCACTGTATCGTGGTTTGAAACAATACTACTAGTGTGCTATTTTGTAGGACATAATACTCTAGTGTGATCTCGGGTGGTTCCTCATAATAGTCATTATTCACTTTTACTTCGCACATAATTTCCCCAACTGCCAAGGGTTCTTCAATTAACACCTAGTTGATCTTGGTCTGTGGTGGCTGTTGTGGTGGTAGAATAGGTTCGAGTAATGGCGTCATATCATGCATCCTAAATATTCCTCTCGGTAAATAGGATGCATTCGGCTTCCCTGCAGCCACATTGGGTTGCATTGGTGGTGCTAGTAAAGCTAATGGCACTCTGGGTGGATGTGGTGGTAGAACAAGTGGCGATAATGGCATCATATCTTGCATCCTAAACATTCCTCTTAGTAAATAGGACGCATTCGGTTGCCTTGTAGCCACATTGGGTTGCATTGGTGGTGCTGGTAAAGCTAATGGTGCTCTAGGTGCTGGCAATTGTGGTAAGGGTTGAATCCTCAGGTATCTGTACATGGAAGTATTGTTTTTTCTTAGTATTTGACAATGACCATAATAGAGCAACTGTCTCAGTCGTCTCTCGAGGAGTTCACTATGAAAAAATCCTATGTATCATGTGTGTTTAAGGAGTATTTAAAAAACCCCTTACATACTTTTGTGAATAAAATGACCCCTTTTTCTTTATAAACTTACGATTTTTTTCAAAATTGGTTAAAAAATCCCCTCCTATAAATGTAATTCTATAACTTTTTTAAATTAATATACCCCTCCTAATAAACTCACGTGATACACTTACATATTTTTAGGTGAAGCCCCAAGGCTTGGTATTAGGTGAGAACATTTAGTGCTCATATGATTTTGTCTACAGATTGAGCACCAAATTAACTCTCTCCGGGGGTAGAGATGGGCATTCCCCATGCTTCCCTCCCATCCTGGTTTTAAGCTTCTCCAAGATGGCAGTACTGAGTTCTTCAACTGTCATGTTGCCAACTTGCTTGTTTTTAGGTCCCGTGTCTTGATGACTAGAGACTCGTGATGTTACCGAAGCTTTGCCTTGGCATCTTCTAGTTGTGGCAACTTAAGCATGTTATCTTCATACTCGATAACTTAAAGAGCAAGTATTCAAAGTAGGTGGTTGGACTAACACCAAATAACCATGCATCTTATGATCTCGTACTCCTCTTCGATATAACAGGGCAATAACTGATCATCAGTTAGCCTTTTCCTGAATTCGCATCTTGAGTTTAGGTGCTTGATTAGAGAAACATAACTCCTCATGGATTTATTTTCTTTTTGCTCCATGTTATGGAGTTGAGCCATAGGCCCTCCATCTATCACCACTTCGAGCGAAGCTTGGTATGAACACATTCATAAGCCGAGTGAAATTAACTTTGTCCTCGGGCTTTAAGGTTCGATACCATTGGTGGGCCCTCCCATCTAGAGTTAGAGAAAAGACATGTATCATGGTCACATCGTTCACCAACCCATAAGTTTCAGATGTTGACTCAAAGATCTCAAGGTGTTGGATTGGGTCCCCATCTCCTGAGAACTTTTGCATGAGTTTCGAAATGATGTGCAGTTTGATCGGATATGTTGGATTCAAGGGTAGTGTCTAGAAACCTAACCATGCCTTTTCCCATTTCTACCCTTGTGGTCGTGTTTAGAACTATGTGGGGATCCACTATTTACCTTCGAGGAGAAATTTTCAACTACCTAGACCTCGTCCTCTACCTACGTATGTCCTTCTACTATTGAATCTGAGTCTACGGTTGGGTCCGATACATTCCTCATTACTTGGTTCTTCATTAGGCGGCCTCAGCCCGCCTTTATTAAATCAAGAGTTCCATGCTCTGCAAGAAGGTGGGATTTTTTATCATCTCATTTATCTCCTCCTTTGTGTAGATCCAATCCTCTTCTCTTGCAGATGCCCTAGGTCGACTGTCCTCTTCTTCTTGTATTTTGAGGTCTTCATCCGCCTTGGGTTCTAAGGTTGGTATCCCTCCTTCTGCCATTCCAACCCCCATGTTATCCGTGGCATCCCTAGATGTTTTTGCTTCCTTGCCACATAATCGAAGCAAATTATCAATTTTCCTCCGTTGCACCGCCATTCTACCCCTATCAAGATCTTGCCTTTTTAAGCTCAGAAGTCACAAAATTGACGCTTTGCTTCAACCATCTTAATGTAAACCTCCACTTCCTCAAATGTGGGGAAGAAGATTTGACCCATCTTGATAGCGTTCTCCCTCTCGCCTAACCCTAGGAGTAGTTCCACTAAGTCTCAACGTGTTAGTGTTCTTGGGGCCATACGTTGGGGTTGTAGGTGTTGTTAAATCTAGTTTGGGCCCATTTCCCTCACTCGTTGATGGACCCTTATCCGCAGATTGAGCTTCATCTTCTATGCCGAGTTAGAGACCAAATAATCCTCTGGCTATACCAAATATTCCACTGGATTTTGTAGGAGAAGTGGGTTTCCCTTCCTCTCCATTTTTGAAGAACCTTAGTCCTTCTTCCATGGATTCTTCACTACTGGTTTCTGCAGTGGTAAGATTTCTCCAAGCTACAACACTCAATTGAGTGCTCATCGTGCAACCTGAACAAACACTTTTCTAATAGGAAGATCCTAGGTAATTAGATGCACTGTCATCAGGGGTAGGGTCATCTCCAATAAGTTTTCCTGACCTCAAGTGCATGAAACAACAATTCAGTAGGCCAACTCACTACTCCAACTTTTATGCTCAGTTTTGTTTGTCAGATTGACATTTCATGTCATGAAATGGGTTTCATGCCGTGAACTAGGCTTCATGTTGTGAGATGTATTTCATATTGTAAACAGATTGTGTTTCACGCCTTGTAATTTCAGGCTAGAATTGCATTAACTGAGTCGGGGAGATTACTATAGTGCACTTATGACTCTCTCTTACCCTTGATTTGACAATACTTCACTCCGTGAACTCAACCTATCTCATGTTGTGATATGCAGTTATATCTCACTCCGTGAGATGCGGATGCATTTCATGTCATGATTGAGAAGTATTCGTTTCACAAGAAGAGTTTTTTAGTTTCCTTGTGTCAGTCATGTGTCAAGGATAAGATGCACTAACTTTGGTAAGGCAATCCCGAGATGTCCGTCATTAAGGCGGGTAGGATCTCACGTTGTGTTATGCAATTACGTCTCACGATGTGGAAATTCTTTCCTGCGCTTTCACGTGTTTGTCAATCGAGCCAACATAATGATTTTTTGAGTGGTTCGCATGCTTCTATTTTTCAACATCATGGACATCAAAAACCTTGTTAAGATATCGAGCGATATCAAGCTCAACTAGTGATACGACGGACATTGATGAACCGCCTGCGTGATAGCCTCCACACTTATGTCACTGGCACGTTTGGGTGCGATTATGTGATATGTTGCCAGTGGATGATAGGCTATGTAACAGCCACTTTGGAGTACTAGAATTATGGCATAGTTATAGCACCAGCTCATATAGTCGGTGGCTCACACTATAGACCAACTACTTTGTATGTTGTTGTAGGAGAGTACTTTCCCTTTATGTACGTACTCTTATCTTTTAGTTATATGGTTGTAGAGAAGAGAAGAAGATAGAAGAAAAATTCAACCATCCATCTCTCTTGTGCCTTGCACTCTCAAGTTGTGTGTGTGCATGTTTGCTTGCAAGAAGGAAGTCAATCTCTCTCTCTCCCCCAGAGTCTCCAATTCATGTGAGAGCTAAGGAGCAAGCAAGAGGCAAGAACAAGGAAGCAAGGAAGCGGTACACGAGTAAGAGCATCATTATTTCTTTCCTATCTTGGTTTAGGTACAACACCCCTTGGTAGCTCCAGGAGCTACACATCTCCAATTGAGGAACTATCTTCACAGGCTTGGAGGTGCCTGTGTGATACAAAGTACTTTATATTAAAATTTTACGGCCAGAATCGCGTATCGAGCGCGTCTCAGTCTCCGTTGTTCTGTCTCATTGCAAAGTATTTTTGACAGTTTCGATGGGGGAAGTTCTAGTTGAGAACTGTCTCTGGTTCAAATCTAGTTATTGTAGTGCAGCATTGCATTTTGGGAGTGTAGACAGTGTTTGCACATGTATTGTTGACATTGGGTGTATGTAAACGTACTTGGTCAGATCTGGTGACCTACAGGTTATGTTGTGAAAGTACCGCTGCAACAGTCCACAAAAGATACTGATGTGTTACAGGTTGCATACAGAAATTATCTGTTGCACTTTTTTTAATTGTTGCAGGAAAACATGTCTGGTGTGATGGAGTCAATCAGATTGTTAGTGAGAAGCTGGACAAGAACAACATCCATGCCTGGAAGTTCAAAATGACCAATTTCCTTATGGATAAAAGATTTTGCGACTATGTCAAAGAAGGCGACAGTAATAAGGAGCCTCGTGAGTTGTCTGAAGAGAATGCCACTCCAGCAACAGCAGCAGACATAAAGGCATTCAAGGATTGGAACTAGAGTGTAAGGAAAGTCATGTACTAGCTTTCAAATTAGTGTCACAATGATAGGTCCACATATAGGATGCCAACACTCCAACTGTTGCATGGCAGAAGATGGTGTGCAGATGTTTCAAGCTAACAAAAAGGCAACAAAATTACAGCTAAAGCAAGAGCTGCATATTGTGGAAAAGAAAAGTATGACTATCAATATGTTTCAAAGATCAAGAAAATTATTAAATACCTTGGGTCTATCAATGAATCGGTGGAAGATGATAACTTGGTAAGTATCTTTTTGAATGGGCTTGGCAAAGAGTATAAGCCATTCAAGACCTCCATTATAGTCAGGGAGAATATTCCCAACTTTTGGGACTTGATGTCTATGCTAATCATAGAAGAAAAGGCTTTAGGTGAGGACACTTCACAAAAAGTAAGAACACATCAGAACATGCCTTCTAGTCCAATTCAGATATAGGCAGAGGTAGAGGTCATGGTTGAGGCCAAGGTGGTGGCCAACAAGGAAATCAGAATTTTGGACAACAATCCAATTATTCACAGCAGCAATCATACACAGGTGGAAGAGGCCAGTCTAGAGGTAGGGGGAGCCAAAGAGGCTGAGGTGGTTGGTAGAGAAATCAGAATGCAAATAGCATAGAGTTCTATTATTTGTGGCAAACGAGGGCACAAGACAAAGGACTGCTATAAAAAGCAGAATGACATTAAAAGTGAAAAGTTACAGCAAGGCAACTATGCATTGTCATCTAGTAAATAAGGAGGTGATGACAGAAGTGAGCAGCTATTTATGATGCAACACTTGCTCAATTCCATAACAGGAGATGTGCCAAGATCTCAAGATACATGGTATGTGGATTCTGGTGCCTCTAACCACGTGACCAGTCATGCTAAGTGGTTTAGAGACATGTAGAAAATGGAAAAACCACGTTATGTGAAAAGAGGTGATGATACTACGCATCCCATTGCACATGTTGGTAAAGTGCCATTGTCTATGCAAAATGGCAAAATGAAGTACTTGGTAGATGTACTTCATGTTTCAAATATTACAAAGAACCTAGTTTCTGTTGGACAAATGGTTGAGCAGGGTCTGCAAGTGAGGTTTAATCAATGTCGCTTAATTAAAAATCAACATCGAAGACTTCAAAAATCAATGTCGCTTTATTGCAAAGGGTAACAGAAATGGTAAGATGTTTACTTTGGATGTGAACATGCCTGAAGTAAAGGCAGCCATATTTGCGCATGGAGAATACGTGTCATTTATAGATATTGACATATGATGGCACAAGCGCATTGGTCATGTGAATGTACATCGACTGAAGTCTATGCAGGCCCAAAATATTACTGCATGTTTGCCAAAGTTTAAGGTTGATGGTATGCATAAAGTATGTGAAGCATGCCAGCTTGGTAAGTAGGCCAAACATGCTTTCCCACATGAAAAGCATGTCAGTGCAAGGCCATTATATGTCATACATTCAAATGTATGGGGACCGACCAAGACTGCAACAATTGTAGGTTGCAAGTAATATGTTACAGTCATTGATGACCACAGTAGAAAAGTGTGGATTTACTTTATGAAGGAGAAAAGTGAGGTGTTTGCTCACTTTCAGAGATTTAAAGCCTTGGTCGAGAAGGAAAAAGGCATGCAAATAAAATGCCTGAGATCAGATGGTGGGGGGAATATTTCTCCAATGAGTTCAGCGATTTCTTGTGAGGAAGCAGGGAATCAAGAGACAGTTTAAATGCAAGTACACTGTGCAACAGAAAACAAGCACATTATAGAAGTGGCACGTGCCTTCTTGATCTGAAATGAATATGCCACATTATTTTTAGGTAGAAGCAGTAGCAACTACTGTGTACATTATGAATAGGACACCCACTACAACTGTTCATGGTATGACACCTAAACAGAAGTTTACAAGCATAAGACCGGATGTGTCTCACTTGAAAGTGTTTGGGTGTATTGTATATATGTATGTTCCTGATGAAGTGAGAACAAAGTTGGATCCAAAGGCAGAGAAATGCATCTTTATTGGTTATGCTGTGGAGCAGACCAGTTATAGATGTTGTAACCCTACCACTCGTGAAGTGCGAGTAAGCAGAGATGTCTTTGGCACGATGAGTAGCTGGTATGCACTAGTAATGAAGGCAATAAAAGATATAGATGTAAGAAGTGTTGATGCTGCACCGCATGTAGAGCAGCAATCATAGGTGTTTAGCAGACCTAGAGAGTCCTCTAGCAGTGGATCCAATGTTAGCCCATGGTCAAGCAGGTTGATGATAGATGTAGATACATGTATCACACAAAGGGAAGGAAGAAACAAATCAACCTTTTGTTCCTGATCTGTCAGCATGACACTCATATGCGAATGGTGACTCTAGCAGCTCTAAACAGAGCCTTGATGAGGAGCTTGGCATCCCATTCGTGTGGTTACTCCTGGAGAACAAGGGCTATTTTGAGGACACCTGACGACAGTGATCCAAGTGTACGCAGGTCTACGAGGGTTAGGTACCCTGTTGACAGGTTGAGATATAATGGATATACAGCCCATCATTATGCTTACATGGTTAAAGCAATACAAGATTCGGAGCTCACTTGTTTTGAGCAGGCAATTGGAAATAAGAAATGGGAAGATGCCATGAATGAGGAGATGGTAGCATTGGATTTAAATGAAACATGGGAGTTAGTGCCTTTGCCTAAGGAAAAGAAGGCAATTGGATGCACGTGGGTGTATAAAGTCAAGCATAACACTGATGGTTCAGTGAGCAGGTATAAGACAAGATTGGTGGCCAAAGGCTATGTGCAAACTTATGGCATTGACTATGAAGAGACATTCAGCCCAGTTACAAGATTGGTAACCACCATGAGAGCTGTCATTGCTATGGCTGCAACAAAGCGTTGGTCTTTACATCAAATGGATGTAAAGAATGCCTTCTTGCAGCAAAGGGTTGGTCTTTACATTAGATGGATGTAAAGAATGCCTTCTTGCATGGTGATTTGCAAGATGATGCAGCCACCAGGTTCTGAGAGTGATGCACACCCAAATTTTATGTGCAGGTTACGCAAAGCCTTGTATGGCTTGAAGCAGGCACCCAGAGCATGGTCAAACAAGATCGGGGAGTATTTTGTTACCATTGGATTTCAAATATCCAATGCAGATTTTTCACTTTATGTGAAAAAGACAGACATAGGGATCATGCTATTGGTAATCTATGTGTATGACTTGATTATCACTGGTGAGATAGTGATGTTGACATACAAGATGTCAGGAGGCTTTTGAAGAAAAAAATTCAGATGAAGGATTTGGGTGAGCTACGATATTTTTTGGGCATAGAGGTGATGAGATCACCTCATGACATTTTGTTATTACAAAGGAAATATGGCTTGGGCATGTTGTGTCCAAGTATGGTATGGCATGTTGTAAGCCTATTTTAATACCATTGGAGCAGAACACAAAGCTTTCTGCATATACAGGTGAGCTTTTGGAGGACCTCACTACATACAAGCGCATATTGGGTAGCTTGATCTACATGACCATTACTAGGCCACACTTGAGCTATGTGTTGGACTTGAGCTATGTTGTTGGACTTGTGAGTCAGTTTATGCAGACCCCTAGGAAGCCACACTTGGATGCGGCTAGATGGATTCTTAGGTACATAAAGTCCATAGTTGATTATGGACTTTTCTATGAGGGGGTAGTACAAAGATACAGCTACATGGGTACACAGATGATGATTGGACTGGTAGTGTTGCAGACAGGAGATCTACCAGTGGTTTTATGTTCTCATTTGGGAGTGCTACTGTGAGTTGGAGCAGTAAGCCTAGCAGCCAACAGCTACCTTGTTGAGTACAGAGGCAGAGTACAAGGGTGGTGCTATGGCAGCTTGTGAGGTCACTTGGTTTCAGAAGCTACTTGGTGATATGGGTGAGCCCGTGGATAGGCAGGTTTCATTTGTTGGTGACAATATGAGTAGCATACAATTGGCCAGTAACCCAATATACCATGCTAGAACGAGGCACATTGACATCCACTGTCACTTTGTGAGGAAGAAGTTTCTAGAAGGTGATGTAGATCTGGTATATGTCGGCACACAGAGGATCAAGTGGTTGACATCTTTACAAAGGCATTGGGCACAAAGAAGCTCCATAGGTTTAGGAGCTTACTTGGAGGGCAGTGTGTGGATTTGAGCTCAAGGGAGGAGTGTTGTGAGATATCGAGCTCAACTAGTGCTATGGTGGTGGACATTGATGACCCGCCTGGGTGATAGCCTCCGCACTTATGTCACTGGCACAATTGGTGCAATTATGGTTGATATTCCGCCAATGGATGACAGGCTGTGTGACAGCCACTTTGGAGTACTAGAGTTATGGCTAGTTATAGCGCCAGCTCATATAGTCGGGTTCACACTATAGACCGACTACTTTGTATGTTGTTGTAGGAGAGTACTTTCCCTTTATGTATGTACTCTTATCTTTTAGTTATATGGTTGTAGAGAAGAGAAGAAGATAGAAGAAAAATTAAGTCATCCATCTCTCTCTTGTTTCTTGCACTCTCTTGTGTGTGTGTGTGTGTGCGTGTGTGTGTGTGTGTGTGTTTGCTTGCACAAGGAAGTCAAGCTCTCTCTCTCCCCACACGGTCTCTTTAAACCTGGCATACTTGCATTATCTTGTTGTAACAAAATTTTCTATCTAAGCTACACACTAATTTGATCCATAGAGATCTAAAGTGCATTTTTGTGAATTTTCATGTCTTAGCATCTACATCAAATCATTTTCCGTGATAATTAGGAATTTTTCATGAGGTCTTAATCCATTCCTAGTCGCACATGAGAATTTCACCCGGCTACGCACACATACACACACGATACTAACCACGCACACATACACACACGATACTAACCACGCACACACAAGAGAACCACAAAAGGGTACCACCCTTTCCAAATATTGGCCACTTATAGGCAGTGGACAAGTTAGTCGCTTGGTCGATTGGAGTGAACACCCTGCACAGCTTTGGTAGAATTGGGCGTCATAAGTCAAGTCACGATCTTTGATGTCCATAGCAACCATCGTCCTTGATCCAAAGCATGAGCTTGAAGGACAAGCATTGCACATTGTTGTTATCGTAGGATTGCCAAAGAGAATGTGGAATCAAGCGCCGTGACGATCAAATGACGATGGCCTAAGGAGTGCGGATGGCTGCCTATGTGCCCACCTGCACACAAACACACCCTTAGTATAAGATCTCCCCAAGAGGATTTGAACCCTAGACCTTCCGTAGAAGGTCCAAAGTCTTATCCACTAGGCTACTGCCTTGGGGACCAACAAGCTATTAGTTGCAACCGACCTTAATTGACACCCTTGCTAACTTCATTTTGACCATAGCTTACTCTAGTAGCTTGTCTCCTACATGTACCCAATGTCTAGATGTGTCTAGACATTGGGTACAAGTAGTAGACAAGCTATCAGGTGCAACCGACCTTACTCGTCGACACCCTTGCTAATTTCATTTTGACCATAGCTTACTCCACTAGCTTGTCTACTACATGTACCCAAAGTCTACCTGTGTCTAGACATTCGTGAACCTTGGTTTTAAATGAGAACATGAATACCAGCTGGTTGCCCTACTACCAAGTATGCAAGAGGCTTTACATGTGTTGGGATGCTTGTAGATGTTGGAAGGTCATGGCTTGGCCGTCTACATACCTTTTCAGTAGCCCACCCACCCCACCTCTCAATGCAAAACCTTAAGACCAATCCATGAGGCTTCTCGATATTTGATAGGAAGTTAATGGTTTGCCATCACGCATGATGTCTCTACACCCCATTATTTTGCTATAGCTTCTAACACAGGTTGATTGTAGCACCATGGAGGAAAACCAACTTTTGGAACTTGGCATACATGGAATGCCATCTACACACGACCCCGGAGTTCTTAGCATGGCTCTTCCTGAACTTTCCCAAGGTCTTTGCAAGACCAACAATTCAATGTCTATAGACTAAAAGCAAACAAGTATATGCTACAAGAGGACTATCACTTTTGACGTTTTATTACCCAATCTTTTGTGAAAGAAAGCTTGTAGAGAAAACTCAGGGAAAAATAGCCCTGTACCTATTCTTGGAATTAATAAACCTATAAACACTCAAGTGGGGATTCTTTTGGCACACATGGGAGGGCGATTGGAACCCAATCTTGTGTCTTCTCTCTAGCTCATGTGTTTTTCTTTTTCGTACGCTTTTCGAGGTCTGTGTTGAAATATATATTATCTCTAGAGGGTCTACATACACCTTTAATGCTTGTACTGGTCATTTTATGAGACCCTACATTTGCATATTTTAATAGATATTATTTGGGATTTTTCTACCATTTTTATAGCATTTTATAGCATTTTAATGCTACAGGACAGCTGTCGGCCCACTACAGTTGGCCAACCAGTTCTCAGGAGGGATATATAAGAGTGCCCACTCTTTCCCTTAGTTTTCATCTCATTCTTGCACTCTACCATTTTTTAGGCATTTTATAGCATTTTAATGCTATAGGACAGCTGGCAGCCCGCTATAGTTGGCCGACCAGCTCTTTCAGGAGGGATATATAAGAGTGCTCACTCTTCCCCTCAGTTTTCATCTCATTCTTGCATATCTGCTGGAGGTCATTGGCTGTAGCAACACTCTCTTATGCTTGTAAGCACCTACGGGCTTCCAACCTTCTATAGTTTGTGCTTTGGGCCTACAACCTGTGTTTCCTCTTTCTTTCATGGAATCAGAGCCAAACGTTGATCTACAGGTAAGGGATTGCTGCATTTTTCTGATTGGAGCAAGACTTCATCAATTTATTACGTTTTCTGCATCTATACTGTTGGACTACTAAATTTTTGCTGTTGGAGGTTGAAGCTCTCTTCTAGGTGCTGAGACGACAGGGTTTTTGAGAGATTTTCTTTCTCTATTTATCTTTTCCTACCCTCCCTCCCTTTCTTCTTTCTCTCCTCTTGCTGTGCACATCTTGAGAGGGGGCTATTGTTGGATTTTACAACCCTCTTGCTTTAAAGAAGGTTTCTTGTCAGAGGACATGGCTTCAGGAGATTTCTCTATTGTTGCTCCTTCTCCCGTTGATACTCTAGCTCCTTCATTGCTTGGATCCCCTGCTCCCGCTCCCCAAGTGGTTCCTCTTCCTAATCTTTCTTCTTTGAGTTTCTCTCATCCAGGTCTTGCTCCCACCCCTACCCATATACCATCCTACAATCCTTCCCAAGTCAGTGACTCCATGAAGCTTACAATAACCAACTATCATACATGGTCTTTCTTCACTCAGTTGTTGCTAGAAGGAGCTAGTGTGTGGATGGCTATCTCCACACCTCACTTGGTGGATCCTGCTTTGAGAAGCATGTTGGATGCTCGAGCTCGTCTTATCATCATCCATTACATGACTCCATATATACAGACACAGTTTGTCTCTACCCGAAGTAATGCTCATCAAATGTGGACGGAGATCCAGGGGAGTTATGGGAGAGTTTCGATAGTGAAGATTGCCAAATTGGAGTCAGATCTGGAGAATCTTACAATCAATGAGTCAGATAACTTGATTGAGAAGATTTGAGAGTTCACCCATATCAAGCTGCAGCTTGAGGAGTACGGGAGCACCATCAACAATCCCATCCATAAACTTCTTGGTAAATTGCTTGCCTCCTTTAATTCTTTTAAGGATAATATTTATTTTTGTGATCCTCTCCCCCCTTTTGAGGAAGTCGTGAGTTATCTCCACGACAAGTGCATGCTTCACGGAAAAGCCAAGTTGGAGTCTGCTTTTGTTACCTCTGACAAGGGTAAAGGCAAAGGCGAAAAAGGGACCTCCAACAACAACAACAACAAAAACAAAGGCAAAGGCAAGGGTAAAAAGGATTCAAAGGAGTCCAAGGACAAAAGCAATGAATGTGATTACTGTGGGGCAGGACAAGTCATACTGATGCTCATTGCTTTGCTTCTGACACACATATTCATCAGCTTTTCTCCCCCTTGATGGCTTTGGTTTTTGAGGTAGATACTTCTCTATGGCATTCGCGCTTCGGTCATGTTCCCATTGCTGCTTTATAGAAGTTCCATTCTCAACAACTTGTCAGCGGACTACCTCAGCTCAGGTCTCTTTCACACATCTGCTCATCCTACATGATGGGCAAGCATCATCGAGATGCATTTCCAAAGGAGGCCGCTCATCGAGAAACTCAAAGACTGGAGCTTATACATGCAGATCTTACTAGATCCATGGAGGTTGAGTCTCTTGGAGGGGCTCGATATTTTCTTCTTGTGGATGATTTCACTCGCAAAGTCTAGGTATGTTTTCTGGCTTGCAAGTCGGATGCTTTTGCCACTTTTAGGGCTGGATCGCGATGGTGGAAAATCAGTCTGGGGGTACAATTTCTTTTCTCTAGGCTGACAATGGTGGCGAGTTTATACCGTTTGATAACTTACTTGCGTCAAAGGGCATTCACCGACAAACCTATGTTTCTTACACTCCTCAGCAGAATGGAGTTGTGGGAACAGAAGAACCGGACCATAAAAGAGATGGCTCGTTCTTTGTTGCATCTTGCTAATCTTTTTCCTACTTTTTGGGGTGAAGCTATGGCTACCTCAGTTTATCTCATTAACCATTCTCTCACAAAAGCGGTTCAGGGGATGACTCCAGAGGAGACTTTTACAGGACACAAGCCTTCTGTATCTTACCTACATGTTTCGATTGTGTTGCTTATGTGCATGTCCCAAATCAGGCCCTTATTTGCACCAAGAAAAGTAGCACCCAGTCACAGAAAGCACCAGCATAAATATACCTATGTAACACCAAGCCACTTGATTCGGTTCAGTTCCAAGTCTTCCAGTCAGCATTCAAGCGTTTTGTTAAACCTGTTTTATCATTGGCTTAGCATGGGAAGTGTGAAAATCATCCACCTCAACAAAGTGACTTGCTTTTGCTTGCACTTATAATATTTAAGTTTATGGGGCTCAAGGGAAGTAGCACTCTGTGCGAGGATCACCAAGTTGCCAAATCAAGGCACACACACGCACGCACTCACTCAAACACCAGTTCATAGTAGTGAAGGCACATTAGAGGATATAGGTTAAAAGTGGCAAGGGCATTGCTCACAAAGATGGTATACAATCAAAAGGAATGTTGGGGCTCTTTGTTGGATCCTCACATCTTCATAACAGCAACAGCATTAATGACCAAACAAATCTTGTAGACCCAATGTTCGCTTGAAATCATTCGCGTACAAACATCAAATGTAGCCAGATCCCTTGATTTGTTTCAGAACTTCTACTCCATTGCAAAGCTTACCCCCATGCATCTCTCGATGCCAAGGACCAAGAATCAAGTACATGCTGCATTGCTGAAGGCCAGCAACCAAATAAATGAAAATCTGAAATATTTTAGAACTTTAACCCAAGCAAGTCCCTTTTTTCCATGGTTTTTTTTTTGGGGGGAGGATTTGGGGGGGGGGGGGGGGGGGGGGGTTGGTTAACTGTAAGTAGCCTTGATTCCCTTTTAACTATAATGATTGCCTTGACTGTTTGGCATGGCAAAGGAGTTCGCAAAATGGAAAAGACCTACAACTAGAGGTCTCCATGACTGAACAGCAATCCTTGTTCTCACTTTACCATAAAGCTGCAAAATAATTATATGTCTAAGAAGAATCAAGGTCGCTTGACAAGTAACTTCCCAAAACTCTGACCAACTACTGGACCACCCTTCCGAACCAAAAATTAGGCACAAATAATGTGCAATGGTATCCATAGTGTGAGTTGGTCTAAATTAACAATTAATAAGCCCCTCCCAAATTCTCAGAAATAACCCTTCTATATGAATACAGTAAAAGAAGGCACTTAGCCCTTCCACACTAGATTTCTTCAGAGAAGGTTTGTAACACTTCTGTTCACTACAACCCCGAATCAATTGACTACCAGTACAAGGAATTATCAGGCAGGAAATGACTTTTGACCCCAGCCTGCTTGCCTCCTATGTCAAATTGAGTAAACACAATCTGTAACCAAACAGCAAAAGAAACAATAACGACCCAGTCTCTTCCCTAAACCCAAGGCCAAATGAATTGCTTGCTGTTAAAACCATAGCCTCCAAAAGGAAAATCTCCGGTTGTTCCTCCAAGTCCAGAACGTGTTAAGACAACTCGTGACCAGAAAAACCCTAGTTTCTTCTGAATAGTGTGCTCTCTCCTGCCAAAACCACTGAACCATGTAACTCTTGAGTGCATCATTCCTCATTCTCACCAGGATCCTCCAGGAGATAGTTGGCAGCCAAAAGCTCATTTCTATCACAAGCAAGGAAGGCTTCTATGACACGAGCCCGATCAAATCCCAGGGCCTCAAGCTGCACATCATAGAAAAATCATCAGGATTTGGGATCAGCATGTAGAGCTGAAGACTCAATTAAGCTTTAATCACAATAGGTGAATACCCGTTCAATGGCTTCTCTCTCTTCAGGTGTGACATTGATTGACTGGGGCATTGCTTCAGCAATCTGCCCAAGAATATCCCTACAAGAAGCAACTCATAGTTAAGTTGCACCTTCAGGCTTCAATACACCGTTGCAACAGCTTTGTGCAAAAAGTTGCAACATACCCTTCTGCTCCTTCTGCACCTGGTTCATTTATCAGCCGAAGAAACTCTCCCTGATTGTCCCTAATCAAACGCAGCAGTTGAGGATTTTGCTTCCCAAGTTCCTGCAACATGGGCTGAACATACCAAATACATTAGGTACAGACCATTTAAATACATTAGCCATTAAAAGCAACCAGAACTTCTACCTTAGATGCATGGAAAAAATAAAACAAATAGCTAACCTGTAAAATCTGTGGGTTTGCTTGAACCATGCTCCTAAGAGCTTGAAACTGTTGACAACAGAAGGTTGTAAGGCCATAGCTTTGCTATGATGGGGACTTGAACATCATGAGAACAACTAATATGCAATTCTTTGTGCTCATCGTGGCACTGAAGTAAGTCTCAAGGAGAACTTAGATCTAATCCCTGAAGAAACCAGAAGCATGAATGGCCACACACACACAGCTAAACGATTTGAAAGGTTAAAAACCAATGTGAAGCAAAAGATAACAATCAGTAGTGCCTGCCTGAACCAGCTCCAATGGCAAAAATGTGCTAAAAACCTGGGGTATGCCTTGCGTTATGGAGATGAGTTCTGACCATCAATGAGACATATAGGCACACCCCAGCCATTAGTCTCAACAGATGTGTGATCTACTAGTCCTTGGGCTCCATATCTTATGGCAGTTCCCTTATGGATCTGTAACTCTTGGTGAGAAGACCATTCCGTATCATTCCACAAATTTGGGTAAAATCCACTAATGGCATTGTGCTTTCTTTAGAGTGGATAAATCCCTACTTAGATAATCAGGACTTCACAGATTTGCTAACCAGATGAAAACCCCAGTTCTACATTTCCTTAAGGTACAATATGTCAAGCTTCCATACAAGAAGATCTAGGTCTCTATTTCAAGCCTCACGCAAAAAACGTGAGAGAGGACTCAAGAATAGCAAAAACAAACCTAGCTTGCCATACCATGTTTAACCACCCAACCATTATATATACCAGTGATGTCATGTGCATACAATGCCATGGACATTCTCAGGTGCTGGTCCAAAAGAGGCAGCCAGATAAAGAGTATGAACCAGAAAGAGCTAGGACTTGGAGCACAAGGTGCAGTGTTGGACAGGAGAATGGACTTGGATCCCTGTCAGCTGTACCAGAAACAGAACAGGAGCTGTCGGCTGAGACCAGAAGGGCCGTCGGCTGAACCAAGACAAAGGCGGCTACAGGCGCATGATGATTAATGAATTTTTGTCCAGCCAGCTGGCCGACAGCAGTCGGCCAGCTCTCCGTGATGTTCAAGGGACTATAAATAGCAAGAGTTGCTCCTCATTCTTTTCATTCAACTCATTTAGGAGTTGGGTCCTTAGAGTCCCAGTTAGGGACAGATTTTGGGGATGTTCACCTTTTCCAAGAGGGCAGCGCTGTAGATTAGGAGTACCTTTTTGCACCATATGAATGTACTGAACTTCCAGCCATATCTCTCTTTCTCTACTCTCTCTTCATGTCTGTGTTTTGCATCAGCATGTTTCCAGTAGTGTTTAGGGCTGAAAGAAGACCCCCAGAGCTTCCGCGTGTTACATTGGTATCACAGCATCAAGCTCAACAAAGCTAAACACTGAATCAGTCCCATATGATGGTGTACAAGTCCAAGGTACAGGAAAGTACACGGATACGAAGTCCACGGCGGCAAGGAGCACAGAATCGGGAAGAGCCCCTAGGAGGTTTGTTGGTGGTGTTCCACAAAGCCAGAGAGGATGGCAATCCTGTGAGCCAGATAGGTTCTCGAGCAACGGTCCCAAGGGAGGTTTATCCTCCAAGGATGATGTGAGAGTGCCAGACTCATTTCTCAGGAATGAAGACCAAGACAGTGTTCAGAATCAAGGCAGGAATGGATTGTGGACTAGATGGAATAGATGCATAGATCTTAATCTGAGACATAGTCATTTTGGAGACCGGGCCGGGTTTTCAATGAAAAGGGTTGCCAGAGTTGGATGGATGACAGAGGGACACTCCGAGAATAGAGTGGGATGATGACAATCATCCAAGAACAGGTTGGAATCCTGTCATCAAGTTTAGCAAAGAGGGATGTCATGTGCATACAATGCCATGGACATTCTCAGGTGCTGGTCCAGAAGAGGCAGCCAGATAAAGAGTATGAATCAGATAGAGCTAGGACTTGGAGCAAAAGGTGCAGTGTTGGACTGGAGAATGGACTTGGATCCCTGTCAGCTGTACCAAAAACAGAACAGGAGTTGTCGGCTGAGACTAGAAGGGCTGTCGGCTGAACCAAGACAAAGGCGGCTACAAGTGCATGATGATTAATGAATTTTTGTCCAGTCAGCTGGCCGACAGCAGTCGGCCAGCTCTCCATGATGTTCAAGGGACTATAAATAGCAAGAGTTGCTCCTCATTCTTTTCATTCAACTCATTTAGGAGTTGGGTCCTTAGGGTCCCAGTTAGGGACAGATTTTGGTGATGTTCACCTTTTCCAAGAGGGCAACCAAGGGCTGTAGATTAGGAGTACCTTTTTGTAAAATATGAATATACTGAACTTCCAGCCATCTCTCTCTTTCTCTAATCTCTTCATGTCTGTGTTTTGCATCAACATGTCTCCAGTAGTGTTTAGGGCTGAAAGAAGACCCCCAGAGCTTCCGCGTGTTACAAGTGACCCCGAGCGTCCAGTGTGTACCTTCCCGGCCACACACCATACTCACATGCCCCCTGTGTCCCCGCTCGTACCCTCATGCTACAAATCACTGGGTCTTTGGCCTACAACCGGCACCCACAAACGTTACCCGTTCACACTTATTATTATAAGTGATGATGTGCAATAGTATGCCACCATTGGTTTTCCCACGCAACATCCGTGTGTCCCATGCATTACTTGTAACACGCGGAAGCTCTAGGGGTCTTCTTTCAGCCCTAAACACCACTTAGAACGTGCTGATGCAAAAATGCAGACAGAAGAGAGAGGAGAGAGAGAGAGAGAGAGAGAGGTGGCTGGAAATTCAGTATATTCATATGGTACAAAAAGGTACTCAGTCCATAGCCCTAGGCTGTCTTCATAAAAGGTGAAAAATCACCAAAATCTGGTCCCTACTTGGACCCTAAGGACCCAACTCCTAGATGAGTTGAATGACTTCAATAATCAGCACGTGGCCTTTTATAGTACTCTTGGGACATTGGAGTGCTGGCCGACCAGCAGGATCATTCCTTATATTGCTGCACCTTCAACTGCTTTGTCCTCTGGTCCAGCCGACATCATCTTCTGATGCAGCCGACAGTCCCCACTTGCAACTGATAGATTCCTCTTCATGTCCTCCATGCCTTGCTCCAAGTCCACACTGGCTAATCTGCACTCTGTGCTCCATACATCCTGGTTCTATCTGGTTCATACTCTTTATCTGGCTGCCTCTTCTCGACCAGCATCTGAGAATGCCATGGCATCTTTCATGCACATGACATCCCCCTCTGCTAAACTTGAGGATGGGATTCCAACCTGTTCTTGGATGACTGTCATCATCCCAATCTTTTCCCGAAGTCCCTCTGTCATTGTAACGCGCGGAAGCTCTGGGTAGTCTTCTTTCAGCCCTAAACACTCTTGAAAACCTTCTGATGCAAAACGCACCATCTGATGCAAAAACGCAGGTAGAGAGAGAGTAGAGAGAGAGAGAGAGAGAAGTGCTGGAATTTCAGTATATACTATGGTACAAAAAGGTACATGTCTTTGCAGCCATGGGCTGCCTTCATAAAAAGGTTGCTAACCCTAAATTCTGTCCCCTATGGGACCCCTAGTGACTCACACCCCTAGTGGGAGTGAATGACTCAAATGAGGAGCACCCTTGGCCTTTTATACTTGCTCTTGGACTTCTAGGACTGCTGGAAACTGGCCGACTGCTGGTCGGCCAGTATTAATACATTAAATGATCTATTAATTCAGCCGACTGGATATTCCTCCTTGATCTTGGGGCGCATGCTGCCTACACCTTGCTGACGTCAGCCGACAGCTTCTGTACTCAGCCGACTGCCCCTTGGTGCTTCTCCAAGTCCAACCTGTCCACTACTGCATCTTGTGCTCCACAGTCTGACTCTATCTGGTTCCTAGTCTTTATCTGCTTGCCGCTTCTGGATCTAGCCCTAGAAATGTCCATGGCATCTGTGATGCACATGACATCCCCCTCTGCTAAACTTGATGACGGGAATCCAACCTGCTCTTGGATGACTGTCATCATCCCAATCCTGTTCCGAAGTCCCTCTGTCATCATCCATCCCTGGCAAACCTTTTTCTCTGAAACTCCGTTCTGTTCTCCAAACCACTCTGTCTCTGATGAAATCTATGCATCTGGTCTTCCTCTAGTCCACAATCCATTCCTGCCCTGGCTCTGAACACCGTCTTGGTCTTCGTTCCTGGAGCTGAGTCTGGCACTCTCACATCACCCTTGGAGGATCAACCTCCCTTGGGACCGTTCCCTTAGAACCTATCTGGCTCACGGAACTGCCATCCCCATCTGGCACTGTGGAACACCACCAACAAACCTCCTGGGAGTTCTTCCCGATCTGTGTTCCCGCCTTGGGCTTCGAATCCGTGTACTTTCCTGTACCTTGGACCTGTACACCATCATCTGGGACTGAATCAGTGTTTAGCTTTGCTGAGCCTGATGCTCTGATACCAATGTAACACGCGGAAGCTCTGGGTAGTCTTCTTTCAGCCCTAAACACTCTTGAAAACCTTCTGATGCAAAACGCACCATCTGATGCAAAAACGCAGGTAGAGAGAGAGTAGAGAGAGAGAGAGAGAGAGAAGTGCTGGAATTTCAGTATATACTATGGTACAAAAAGGTACATGTCTTTGCAGCCATGGGCTGCCTTCATAAAAAGGTTGCTAACCCTAAATTCTGTCCCCTATGGGACCCCTAGTGACTCACACCCCTAGTGGGAGTGAATGACTCAAATGAGGAGCACCCTTGGCCTTTTATACTTGCTCTTGGACTTCTAGGACTGCTGGAAACTGGCCGACTGCTGGTCGGCCAGTATTAATACATTAAATGATCTATTAATTCAGCCGACTGGATATTCCTCCTTGATCTTGGGGCGCATGCTGCCTACACCTTGCTGACGTCAGCCGACAGCTTCTGTACTCAGCCGACTGCCCCTTGGTGCTTCTCCAAGTCCAACCTGTCCACTACTGCATCTTGTGCTCCACAGTCTGACTCTATCTGGTTCCTAGTCTTTATCTGCTTGCCGCTTCTGTATCTAGCCCTAGAAATGTCCATGGCATCTGTGATGCACATGACAGTCATCCATCCATCCCTGGCAAACCCTTTTCTCTGAAAGCCCGGCCCGGTCTCCAAAACCACTCTGTCTCAGATTAAGATCTATGCATCTGTTCCATCAAGTCCACAATCCATTCTTGCCCTGACTCTGAACACTGTCTTGGTCTTCATTCTTGAGAAATGAGTCTGGCATTCTCACATCATCCCTTGGAGGGTAAACCTCCCTTGGGACCGTTGCCCGAGAACCTATCTGGCTCACAGGACTGCCATCCCCTCTAGCTTTGCGGAACACCACCAACAAACCTCCTGGGAGCTCTTCCCAATTCTGTGCTCCTTGCCTTGGGCTTCGTATCCGTGTATTTTCCTGTACCTTGGACCTGTACACCATCATATGGGTCAGTGTTTAGCGTTGCTGAGCCTGATGCTGTGATACCAATGTAACACGCGGAAGCTCTGGGGGTCTTCTTTCAGCCCTAAACACTACTGGAAACATGCTGATGCAAAACGCAAACATGAAGAGAGAGTAGAGAAAGAGAGACATGGCTGGAAGTTCAGTATATTCATATGGTACAAAAAGGTACTCAGTCCACAGCCCTAGGCTGTCTTCATAAAAGGTGAAACATCACCAAAATCTGGTCCCTACTTGGACCTTAAGGACCCAACTCCTAGTCTCTAGATGAGTTGAATGACTCCAATAATCAGCACATGTGGCCTTTTATAGTACTCTTGGGACATTGGAGTGCCGGCCGACCAGCAGTCGGCCAGCCGATTGGTTATATTCAGCTTTAAAGCTGCGCCATCTGGACATCATTCCGTATATTGCTGCGCCTTCAGCTGCTTTGTCCTCTGGTCCAGCCGACGTCATCTTCTGATGCAGCCGACAGTCCCCACTTGCAGCTGACAGCTTCCTCTTCATGTCCTCCATGCCTTGCTCCAAGTCCACACTGGCTAATCTGCACTCTGTGCTCCATACATCCTGGTTCTATCTGGTTCATACTCTTTATCTGGCTGCCTCTTCTCGACCAGCATCTGAGAATGCCATGGCATCTTTCATGCACATGCCATCCCCCTCTGCTAAACTTGATGACGGGATTCCAACCTGTGTTGGGGTAAAGACATTATGCCCACCTTATAGTGTGTACAAGCCCATAAGTTATAGTACATAGTACACTTAGTACTTTTAATGTACTAAGTGCACTATGTGTACTAGTGCAATATACATGTGTGATAGGGGAGTCACACACTCACACTTGGTGAGTTGACTTATCCCCACAACTCTCTCTCTCTCTTCTCCCTTCTCTCTGTGTGTTTGTCTCCCACACTGAAACCCTAATTCACTCTCCCATTCAACTGGTATCAGAGCATTCTTGATCCCCTTGTCAGAATATGCAGCGGAGATGATGACCAAATCTGGGAACACAAGAGCAAAAGCAAAAACGCAGGCAGAAAAACAGCACAAGAGAGAGACAGATGTAGGCGTGTAACTCTGCTCTATATACACAAGAAGATCCCGAGATATGATACAAATGAGGTATGGGGGCTGAGGACCTATATATACCTCCCTGGAAGGGCAGTCAGCCAGCATAAAGAAAGCCCACGACTGAGAAAAATGTCCACGACTGCTGAAAATAGCAGTCGGCCAGCTACAGATGCCTACGCCTAGTCAGAACAAGTCGGCCAGCACTCTGACAGCCCACGACTGATGTAGATCCAGTCGGCCAGCTTCAGAGTGCTCCTGGCATCACCTGGCAGCCCTCCCAAGCCTCAGAAAAATGGAAAAAAATAGGGGAAAAAATAGGGGTGTGGGGAAAAATGGGAAAACACCTCATAAGGGCGGGCACACCCACAACAAAGGCCCTGGTGTATAAAACTAGACAGGAGATGACTTCTAACACCCCCTCTCAGCTCCTGGCTGTGTGACCAACCACTGGGAGCTGGGGTGCCGCCTGAGCAAATCCTGAGAGCGACTTCGTGAAGAGGTCTACCGTACTGTCCTCCGTCGAACAGAACTCCAGCAAGATGTCATCAGCAACAATCTGTTCACGAACAAAGTGCCTCTGGATGACCAAGGGTTCCTCCAGTGGAAGCCCAAACCTGCAATGTAACCTCCTCTTGCTCCGTAAAACTGCTCCTGGGCCATAAGTAGATCCCCTCGTGTCTGAAGATACTGAATCTCCTCCCCAAACTGAGTCACTCCATCCGCGGAGTCGGACTCCATCCAACAATCCCCCTCCTGTGTACAAGAGTCTATGATCCTTCGCATGCCGCAGAAACCACAGGAAACGCAATCCTGCCTCACAAAGAGACATCTGCAACCAAGAGCTCAACTGCCTCATCAGGAAGCTCCCGTCCAATCTGGTGTCCATCAACCAGATCCATGAACCATATAGCTTCTGAATCACAGAGACATCACACTGCTCACAAGGATCAACACCTGTTACGGTGCACAAGCAAGTCCTGGAAACCTGATGAAACCTGTCAACAACCCCCTCTGAATCCGGAACCACAAAGCCTGGAGAAAACACCTCCTTCTGCAAGTAAGCACCTGCTACCTGCCTGGCTTTCCGAAAGGTCCCCGTGGAAAGAACATCCTCAACTACTGGAAGTTCTATGTCCCGAACACGACGAGACATCAGAGCATAAGTGACCTGTTCAGCTTCCTCTGACTCACGAACACAAGAACTACCAACATCAGTACTGGAAAGTTCCTGCCAACTGCTGCCATCTACTGGTAAGCTATCCACCATCTGGTCCCGGAAAGCCCGCACCTGCAGCGTATCCACACCTGAGTAGCTATTACCACACTGCCACTCATCACAATCTTGAGGACTTGGGAGAGAGAGTGCTGAAAGCCTGTAGACTCCATTCTCCACTCCACCTTCCCAAACCACTTGGCCTGTTGCTTTGTCCCGGAGAGCAACAAAATGCTCATCAAACTCCACCCGTACGCCAGTCTTGCAAACCTGATGCACTGACAACAGATGAAAACCAAGTGCCGGAACATACAACACCTAGGAGGAATGCTTCCCCCCTCTGCCATCGGGAACTATCTCCATCCTGCCCTCACTGTGAACTGGGATAGTGGACGTATCCCCAGTAAGAATATGACCAGAAAGCCTGCAGAGATCCTGTAAACCGGAACGGGAAGGAGTCATGTGCCTGGAAGCACCACTATCGAGAATCCACTCCCGAGTATCCGTTGCGGAGAGTCCTCCAATCTCCTCCCTGCCTGAAGAAAATGAAGCATCGGTGTCCATCACCTCCAAGTGCACAAAAGCCGGAGTCTTCATGATTGCTGAGGAGTCTTCACCCTTCTCGGTCTTCCGCTTGGGACACTGCCTCCAGTAGTGGCCTTTCTCGCCACAATCATTACAGGTCCTCTCTGCCTTTAGCTTCTCGCGGTCAGCGTCGGACATCTTCTCAGAAGACTTCTCCGATGAAGCCTTCCCTTTGCCCGAGTTACGGCCTTTCGACCGTTGGCCAGTAAAGGCCTCCGAACCTCCACCCTGAGGAGGGTTCGTGAATCGTTCCTCCTGGTCCAGGACCATGGGCACAAGCTCCTCCCACGTGATGGTGCTGAGCCTGCCACTGGTAATCAAAGAGGAGTAAAATGCTGAGTACGAAGAGGGCAAATGTGACAGCAACGTGATGGCCATGTCCTCTGACGATATCTCCTTCCCAGCCTGAAGAACTTCCTGCTGAAGAGCCTGCAGCTTGTTAATATGCTCCCGCATCGTCGCCGACTTTGCAGGGCTCATAACCCGCATCTGTACTTCCAAAGAAATCCTCTTCATGGGCGATACCCTGTTGTACAGAGAAGCCAAATGCTGCCATATACCTCTGGCCAGCGTCATGTGCTTTACATGATTAATTACCTGTGGTGTGCAGTTGAGGAAAATAAACGAACGGACCTTGGCGTTGACGCGATCCCACATCTGCGTTTGGGCCTCCCGGTCCTTTCGGGTTGACGGTAACTCCCCTTCCTCTACTTCCGGCCGTGGAATACCAACAACGACGAAATCGGCGAGATCGTAGGACTCCAGAACGGATTCCATCATCACCTTCCATATGCCGTAGTTGCTCCCGTCCAACTGACGGTCCACCGGGAACGTGGGGAGAGTCGGAATCTTCACGTGTCTCTCGGCCATCTCAAATAGATCTGCCATAGCGGGGATGTACTCTGAAAAGGGTGGGTGGGTCGGAACAAAGAAGAACTGATACCTGCAAGTGGCTGTCCAGCAAATCAGCCCGCCTTCCTCTTGCTTCTCCTCTTCCCGAACAGTCCAAAACAGTCCACCAATCAGCCACAAAACAGCCCCCTCTTGCTCACACAAATCCCAAGACCTATCTAGAGCCTAGGGCTCTGATACCATGTCAGAATATGCAGCGGAGATGATGACCAAATCTGGGAACACACGAGCAAAAGCAAAAACGCAGGCAGAAAAACAGCACAAGAGAGAGACAGATGTAGGCGTGTAACTCTGCTCTATATACACAAGAAGATCCCGAGATATGATACAAATGAGGTATGGGGGCTGAGGACCTATATATACCTCCCTGGAAGGGCAGTCGGCCAGCATAAAGAAAGCCCACGACTGAGAAAAATGTCCACGACTGCTGAAAATAGCAGTCGGCCAGCTACAGATGCCTACGCCTAGTCAGAACAAGTCGGCCAGCACTCTGACAGCCCACGACTGATGTAGATCCAGTCGGCCAGCTTCAGAGTGCTCCTGGCATCACCTGGCAGCCCTCCCAAGCCTCAGAAAAATGGGAAAAAGTAGGGGAAAAATACGGAGTGTGGGGAAAAATGGGAAAACACCTCATAAGGGCGGGCACACCCACAACAAAGGCCCTGGTGTATAAAACTAGACAGGAGATGACTTCTAACACCCCTCCCTCTTCTTATGATGGCTGCACCCTGTTTTTTTTTCAACTAGTATTGCAGCCTTGATAGCATCTTCGGCCAGTAATAGAACAGTGGAGCTTGACGGGCGGCAGGGACAAGTGCTTTGCAATATCACTGTTCTTTATGGTCAACACTTCTTCCATGGGCTTGCCTTTAATCCATTCGGTGGCTACGGAGGAGGAAGCGATGGCGGAGCCGTAGCCGAAGGTCTTGAAACATGAGTCCACGATCTTCCCGGTGTCAGGGTCGACCTTGATCTGCAGCTTCATCACGTCTCCACAGGCGGGAGCCCCCACCAGGCCAGTTCCCACGTTGGGGTCGTTCTTGTCCAAGGAGCCCACGTTGCGAGGGTGGTTGTAGTGATCCACCACATTTTCGTGGTAGCAGGCGCGATGGACCATCATGGCTGATGAGGAAGGCACAGAACCGCCGCCTCGCGCCGTCCCCAAGGCCCGGCCAGCGATGGTGCCCAGCGTACGACGCATGGCTACTTGCTTGATCAAAGTAGCGGCTGATTTAGAAATCAGAGAGGGAGAACAGGCAGGCAGTGAAGGACTTCAAGACTAAAAACTCCAAGCCAGCTGTAGTCAAAGAGGATGCCAAAGTTCTTGCCGCCGAATCTTAGGGTTAAAATAGCCAGCTAGGAGAAGCCTTGTACGCCTGCACCTGTCCGACTACAACAGTAGTATACAGCAGCAGCATCATCTATACAGCAGCACCAAATTCGACACCCCCTTTCTGCAACAGAAATTCAAAAATTAAGAGGTATTTGCTTCAATTCTTTGGGAATTTCTTATCAATTCAATCAATTGAGCAGGTACAGGTGCCGAATTGCTCAATTTTGAGCAAAATTGGCAAAATTGGGTGACATTGGTCACAATCAGGATCAATTTGCAGGAAATTGGATGTCAAAATTTGGGGCTTTTGATGTATTTGTGCAATTGGGCATTCATACATGCTGTATGATGTGAGCAATCTCACATTCAGGCCAAAATTGCAGGAAATTGCAGTGCAGATCAAAGGGCTTTTGTGCCGATTGGATTGATTTGCATGCAGGCACTCGCATTTGATGCTTTGGGCAATGTGTTGATTCCTGTCAAGCACTCAATGTGCCTGTAAATCAAGGGGCTTTTATGTATTGGTTGTATATGTGGCCAGGGGGAAGCATCGTGAAGACTCTGGATGCCTTCATGTGCGTTAATGTACCATGTACGATCAGAAATTGATCTTAAATCAAGGGGCTTTTCAAGATTTTATGCTGGTTGAGCTTGGCAAAGCGGCAGGCAAGACTTTTATGCTTTGAATCCTCAGAAATCCACTTGCAGTCAAGGGGCTTTTGCTCAATTTCAGTCCGGGACTATTGTATGCAGTGTTGGGGACTGTAAAAGTCTGATTTTCACTCATTTGGACAGCCAGGAGAGCATTTATTGCTACTATACTTGCTGGTACAGATTTGGTACAGATTTGTACAAGTTTTGGCATGGCTGCACATTGATTTGAGTGACCAAAAGGCTCAATTTCAGCTGCTGTACTTGCCGGTACAGGTTTGGTACATCATTGGTGAGCACTTAGTACTGCTGTACAGTACTTTGGAAGGGCAACAGAGCACATTTAAGGTGCTGTCCTACATCTGCAGCAACCAGATTTTGGTGATTTCATCACATACAGTGGGAGAAAAGTTGCATTCGTGCTTCCGCAGTGGGAGATAAAGCTTGGGAGAACAACTGTGAGCACTTTGTGTGCTTTTTTGGTGCAGTGTTTGCACATTTTGCAGGGAGTCAGGCATTGACAGGTTGCATATTGCTATGGCAACCACAGGTGAGAGCTCTTCATTGCTTCACATCAAGAAGCTTGAAGGCTCACATAACTATGATATTTGGCAAACCCAGTGCTATAATGTGTTGCTCCAGAAGAAGCAGCACAAGCCTATCAAAGAAAGGGGTGTAGTGCCCGCTTCTCTTACTGCTGAAGAGTGGGAAGATATGGATGAGCTGGCAAGATCTACTATCATGTTGTCTGTGTCAGACTCTTTACTTTTCAGCATTCGTGAAGAGAAGACAGCTTGGGGAATGTGGCAGAGATTGCAGGACTTTTATGCCCGGCAAAGTGCCTCAAGCAAAGTGTATTGGTTGAAGAAACTCATAGGTCTTCAAATGAAGGAAGGGGCGTCTATGGCAGCCCATCTAAATGAGTTTAATGGTATTGTCAGCCAAGTTATAAATCAAAAGTTGGCAATGGACGATGAGTTCAAAGCCACCTTTCTCTTATGCACTTTGCCAGAGAGTTGGGACACATTCACGACAGCCACAAGCAATTCGAATGCTATGCTGTCATATGCAGATGTTGAGGGTGCTCTTCTTCAAGAAGAGATGAACAGGAAGAACAACTCTGTTGGAAAGTCCAATGCAATGAATGCACGTGGGAGATCCCAGCAAAGGGGTAAAAGCCAAGAACGGGAAAGGAGCAAGTCTCGCTCCAAAAAGGACTTGGAATGCCATTATTGTGGCAAAAAGGGACACATCAAAAAGCAATGCTACAAATGGAAAAATGATCAAAAAGAAAAGGGAAAAGGCAAAGACAAAGACAAAGATGAAGCCAAAGATGTAAAGCCAAAGGGCAAAAGTGGAGTCAAGATTGAAGAAATCAATGTGTCACATGCAAGTGACAGTGAGGATGAGGTCCTATTCACGTCTTCACTTGATGCCCATTCACTTCTTACAGGAGATGGTCATGGTATGCACTCATGGATCATTGATTCAGGTGCCTCCTTTCATGTCACAGGTTGCAGAGACTTGTTTGTCTGGTATACTGCTGGCAATGAAGGAGTAGTTTATTTGGGTGATAACCATGCATGCAAGATTCTTGGCAGAGGTGATGTGAGGCTTGTGTTTTCAGATGGCTCACAGCTTATGCTCCATGATGTCAGGCATGTGCCTGAGATCAAGAAGAACCTGCTTTCTACTGGACAGCTTGATGATGCTGTTTATGTTACCACATTTGGTCGTGGAAAGTGGAAGATTAGTAAGGGCTCACTGGTTGTTGCCAGAGGCTCTAAGGTGGACACTCTTTACTTTATGCATGCAGGTGTTTGTCACCATGCTAATGTAAATGCAACCGAGCTGCCGGAAATCTCTGTGGCATAGCCGGTTGGGACACATGAGTGTCAAAGGAATGGAGCAATTGTCTCGTTTGGGTTACTTGCCTTCTCTAAAGTTTTCAAGTTTTTAGTTTTGTGAGCATTGTATATATGGTAGGCAACCACAGTGCCCCCACAAGAAAGCTCTTGGACAGAAAGATGCTCAGTTAGAGCTTGTACATACAGATGTATGTGAGATGCCTCAGCTTTCTTTGGGAGGGGTAAAATATTTTGTGTCCTTTATTGATGATGCCACACGCAAGGTGTGGGTTTATCCTCTTCGTTTGAAGAGTGATACATTCTCAGTGTTTCAGAAGTTTGTTGCTCATTTTGAGAATCACCACCACTGCAAAGCATTGCCCTTGAGAAAAGTGGCAACTTTCCTCACCTTAGAGGACTCTGTGTAATTTCCACCAGAAAAAGCAGCATCAAACTGCTATAAAAAGGTAAGTGCTTTAAGTTTATCCTTGGCCCACTGAATGTATCAAACTTCACTGCAGCTCCCCCTTCCTTGTAATCCTTCGCCTTTCCCATAGGCGTTAGATTATCATATGGAAGTGGTTTCGCAAGATTGCTGCCCCCAACATTCATACCCATCATTGGGTCAACATTTCCCATTCCCACACCAGGCATACCATACATTCCAGCCATGTTTCCAAACATTCCATTATGCATACCTGGTTGCATACCACCAAACATATTGCCTTGCATCCCAAGGTGCATGCCTCCAAACATATTTCCTTGCATACCGGACTGCATACCACCATACATATTCCCCTGCATACCAGGCTGAAAATTAGCTCCAAAAGGCCCGTGCATACCCATGCCTCCCTGAGGGTAACCCCCAGTCATAGATTGGAACACCGAGCCACCACCAAAATAACCTGAATGCATATTCTGCTGAGGAATAGGTGGCTGTCCATAGAAGGAACTCTGAGAGTTTGCACCATAAGCATGCTGCATGTTCGGAAACTGGCCAAAAGATGGTTCCTGTGGGATGGCTCCACTATGACCCTGTGGAAGATTCTTAGATCGAACCTTCTTTTTCTTCTTTTTCTCGGGCTCTGTGCGGGGCTCTGTGCGGGATCTCATAAATTCAGCAAATCTCTCACTCTGAGTGAGCTGCATAAATACATCCATAACACTAGCCAAGCGATCTTTGAACTGAGCATCATCATCCTCTTTACCATGTGCATCCTCTGGCTGTGTTACATCCTCATAAGGCTCAACATCTGCAGCCTGTTCTCTTGCAAAAATATCCTTAGATACATCTCTCTCAGGAGAAGTCTCTTGCTCTTCCTCTTCATGATAGACATCCTCTGTATCAGACATGTTTGCTGAATTTTTCAGCGATGGCTTTCTTCAAAGCAACCACGAGCTCACCCCCTTCAGAAAGTTGATGATTGGTCCCGGCAACGGAACCTTGAAACCGGCCTCTGATAGAAACCAGAGTGCGGTAGACTAGCAGTCACCCGTCCACTTGTAGTCTAGATAAGAAAACAGAAAAAGATTGGGGCTAGAGTGCCCAAATCTGAAAACAAAGCGACATCTGTTGGCCCCAAAGCTTGGCGCCCCTTGCGGTATTTCTTTATTCAATTCCAAAAATATGAATGGCTGAGTACAACAAAAATCAGCCAAGAGATTACACCTGTATGTCCAATCTGACGGCCCACAATACCTCTTAGCACAAAGGATCTATGCACACAGATTTGTGTCTCAAAATAACACACTGTGCCTCCCTCTGATCAGCCAAGACCACTAAGCAGGGCAGCCATGAGCATACATCTGGCATAACTCAAGCACATGATTCAACATCTCAGCTCATACATACATGTACTGTTCAACCTCTCTCAACCCTTGTCAATCTGCCATACCCCTCCTCTCACAAGGGGCCAGATAACTCAAATCTGCAACAGACATCAAGCAGTAGAAAGAGAGATAGATGAACAGAAGCGGAGCTTACCAAATTCAGCCCATGAATCTGCACTGGAAGAAGCAACGGTACCAATCTGTACTTGCAGGCACTTGTTTCCACAACCCTGCTTCACACCTGAGTATGTACTTGTCTGTACCCTCCTCCTTGTGTTTACCTCTATGCTGTACTTGACTGTATAGATCTGAAAAACAGCACTGTACTTGTTTGTACTTGACTGTACGGGCTATTTGTCACCAGCCTGGACATTTCCCAGTCTGAAAGGGGTCTGGTGGACTCCAAGATGTTTAAATATTTGAAAAGTACAAGCTTTGGGAATGGGAGATTATCCTAGAATACAAAGGACCACACTCCTAAAATTTAGGAGAGTTGCTATTTTTGGCCCGACTCCGATGGAAATTCTGTTCGCGTCATTACATCTGGAATTGAGGAGATACCAAGAGTTGGCAAAGTGCCTATGACAGAATGTCTACCAGTTGGGATATTTTTAGAGATAAAGTTTATGGAAGGACCCATCTCTTAGATTGGGACCTGTGGCAAGAAAGTGGACCAAAGTGAGACAAGTGGCCTGACACTTGTTAGAAAGTGGATCAAAGTGAGACAAGTGGCCTCACACTTGTCACTTCAGCTATTGTGTGGCTCTCCACTTGTCATTGTAGCCTTCTCTTGCCATTTTAGCTCATGGGAGGCCCAAATCTATAAATTGGAGCCCTCTCTCTTCATTAATGGAGGCTCTCTTGCTCCACACTAGCCTCTACCACCGTTACAGGTTGCCCTAATGATGGCTACTCTCTTTCTCTCTCACTTGAAGGCTACCCATGAAGAATACCGGCTGTTGGGGACTGTTTTGGAGGCTTCCATCGCGAAGAAATACTGAAGGCAAGGGTATTTAATCATTTATTATGATTTCTAGCCATTGTACTTGTTGTACCAGCATTTGTACTTGTTGTACAAGCTGTACCAGCCCTTGTACTGGTTGTACCAACTTCTGTACTTGCTATACCACCCATTGTACCGGCTGTACCAACTTTTGTACTTGCTGTACCTGCTGTACCAACCACCGTACCGGCTGTACCAGCCACTGTACCTGCTGTACCAGCCCTTGTACTGGCTGTACCAGCTTTTGTACTTGCTGTACCACCCATTGTACCGGCTGTACCAATTTCTACACTTGTTGTACTTGCTGTACCTACTATACCAGCCACCATACCAGCTGTACCAACCACTGTACCTACTGTACCGGCTGAATGGAGAGTTGTACTTGTTTTACCCTCTCTATTGCATGAAGACCCGTGGTTTTTGGGGAAGAATCAGTACCCACACCGAGGTATATGGATTATATTGTTGGCTCAGCATTTCTACAGCCTATGTTCCGGCTTGGTTGCCTCGTGTTGGGCTGTGTTATGGCATTTGTATAGGGATAATCCGGCATCTCCCGTGGGGAGAGTAAGGCCCTCAAAGCTTGTACATGATAATATTCTCCTTGGGTAATAAAATACTCCAAGGGGGGGGGGGGGGGGGGTCGGCCCATTCCGGCCTCTATGCGGTGTCACACATGCAAGCTCCATTTTCAGCATTTGTGGATGTTTTGTCCAGCTTTATGTTTTATGCAAAGTGATGATGGATATGTGTTAAGGCTATGGCCATGTTTAAGTGTTTTAATATGCATTGATGGTATCGACAAGTGTGTCAAAGGCCCTAGTCCCCCGGGCACCCGCCGCCAGTTACATTGGTATCAGAGCATAGGCTTTCTTGGAAGCGGAGGCTTCCTTCTATCAATAAGGAAGAGAAAAGATCTCAAGTGGGGACCACACTTACCATCATTGCTGGTAAGCATGGCCAGCCGCTTCATAGCTTATGAAGCAAGAGCATGAGCAGTAGACAGCTTGTTGATCTAAGGATTTATGAATTCACAGAATTTTATCGTGGAAGTGTGAAGTTGGCTTTATGTGCAAACGTTTAGCACTCTTTCCATATGGATATTGTGGATTATATTATCAAGCTTACAGGCAAGCTATATGGAGATATATCTCAGGATATCTTAAGGATATGGTGACGAGATATTTCTTTTGGCTTCATGACCAACCTAGCAAAGAAAAGCTAAGTATACTTTTGAGTTTGCAAAGTTGGTGTTTTGGCTATTTACTATGACGTGTTTTTGATGTTCACTAACCCTTGTATAGCTATGGAAGGAGAAAGGTGTTGTTGTTTGCCTTGAGATGGTTTCAGGGAAACATTGTTTATGGCTCCCTTTAATGGGATGAATTCTTTTCATGGCTCCCTTTAATTGGGATGGATTATATCTATGGAGATTTCTTTCTTGGACGAGATTTATATAGATATTGGGCTCCACAAGCAATTTCTATGGATGAATCTGTCCGAGTTTATAGAGAAGAAATCTTTGGATATCTCATGGATATGATGCTTTTATGGATAAAGTCCACCTCTACTCCAAGGTGTGTGGTTAGCACGGAGTATGTGGTAAGAGTTATGGTATACAAGGATTATGGTATACAGGTCTATGGATTCCTGGACTTCTTTTCTAGGGATTTGGATCCATCCTTAGGTTTATGGATTATGTTTATGGCTCCCTTTTACTGGGATGGATTATCCTTTTTGGCTCCCTTTATTTGGGATGCACTGGACTTATGAAACTCATGATTCACATACCCTGTGTAGTGTTCTCTTGTCCTATGTGCTCTCTTGAAGATTATTTCTACCATGTGAGGGTGGAACAATAGAGAGCAGATGGAAGGGAACATGGGCACTTCAAAGGGTAGTGACAAGCACAACATACCCTATGTAGTGTTCTCTTGTCCTACGTGCTCTCTTGAAGATTGTTTCTACCATGTGTGGATGGAACAATAGAGAGCAGATGGAAGGGAACATGGGCACTTGAGAGGGTAGTGTGAGTTGGTGGCGAAAATGCCTACAAACTATTGGTGGCTGAAATGCCTATAAACTATGTGTAGCAGAAATGCTTATGGAACACCAGGTTATCTATGCCTGCGAGTGATTGTTTTATCTTGTTACTTGAGCCCACCTCTCATCCAAGGTGTGTGGTCAGAGTACCAACACGGAGTGCAAGTGGTAAAGTGGACATGACGGGACTTATGTCTATGCCAAGGGTCATGTGGACCGATGTCTTGTTGGCAGGAGACTTATTTTGTCTCGCCCATTTACTTGGGACATGGATTATGATATCTGGACTTATGGGACTGATTTGTCTCGCCCATTTATCTTGGGACATGATTATGATATCTGGACTTATGGGACTGTTTTTGTCTCGCCCATTTATCTTGGGACATGATTTTGATATTGGTATTATGGAGACTTATTTAGTCTCGCCCATTTCTTTGGGACATGGATTCTTTAGTTATATTGGATTTTTGAGACTGTCTCGTCTCGCCCAATCGATGGGACATGATTATATCTTGAATATATGGCTTGAAGCTCAAAGTTGCGGACAACTTTTAAGAAGCTGGGGAGGATGTCACCAGCCTGGACATTTCCCAATCTGAAAGGGGTCTGGTGGACTCCAGGATGTTTAAATATTTGGAAAGTACAAGCTTTGGGAATGGGAGATTATCCTAGAATACAAAGGACCACACTCCTAAAATTTAGGAGAGTTGCTATTTTTGGCCCGACTCCGATGGAAATTCTGTTCGCGTCATTACATCTGGAATTGAGGAGATACCAAGAGTTGGCAAAGTGCCTATGACAGAATGTCTACCAGTTGGGATATTTTTAGAGATAAAGTTTATGGAAGGACCCATCTCTTAGATTGGGACATGTGGCAAAAAAGTGGACCAAAGTGAGACAAGTGGCCTGACACTTGTTAGAAAGTGGATCAAAGTGAGACAAGTGGCGTCACACTTGTCACTTCAGCTATTGTGTGGCTCTCCGCTTGTCATTGTTGCCTTCTCTTGCCATTTTAGCTCATGGGAGGCCCAAATCTATAAATTGGAGCCCTCTCTCTTCATTAATGGAGGCTCTCTTGCTCCACACTAGCCTCTACCACCGTTACAGGTTGCCCTAATGATGGCTACTCTCTTTCTCTCTCACTTGAAGGCTACCCATGAAGAATACCGGCTGTTGGGGACTGTTTTGGAGGCTTCCATCGCGAAGAAATACTGAAGGCAAGGGTATTTAATCATTTATTATGATTTCTAGCCATTGTACTTGTTGTACCAGCATTTGTACTTGTTGTACAAGAAATACCAACCCTGGTACTGGCTGTACCAGCTTCTGTACTTGCTATACCACCCATTGTACCGGCTGTACCAGCTTTTGTACTTGTTGTACCTGCTGTACCAACCATCATACCGACTGTACCAGCCACTGTACCTGCTGTACCAGCCCTTGTACTGGCTGTACCAGCTTTTGTACTTGTTGTACCACCCATTGTACCGGCTGTACCAGTTTTTGTACTTTGTTGTACTTGCTGTACCTACTGTTCCAGCCACCGTACCGACTGTACCAACCACTGTACCTGCTGTACCGGCTGAATGGAGAGTTGTACTTGTTGTACCCTCTCTATTGCATGAAGACCCGTGGTTTTTGGGGAAGAATCAGTACCCACACGGAGGTATATGGATTATATTGTTGGCTCAGCATTTCTACAGCCTATGTTCCGGCTTGGTTGCCTCGTGTTGGGCTGTGTTATGGCATTTGTATAGGGATAATCCGGCATCTCCCGTGGGGAGAGCAAGGCCCTCAAAGCTTGTACATGATAATATTCTCCTTGGGTAATAAAATACTCCAAGGGGGGGGGGGGGGGTCGGCCCACTCCGGCCTCTATGCGGTGTCACACATGCAAGCTCCATTTTCAGCATTTGTGGATGTTTTGTCCAGCTTTATGTTTTATGCAAAGTGATGATGGATATGTGTTAAGGCTATGGCCATGTTTAAGTGTTTTAATATGCATTGATGGTATCGACAAGTGTGTCGAAGGCCCTAGTCCCCCGGGCACCCGCCGCCAGTTACACTATTCCTGCAGAAAACCAGAAGTAGCCGCCTGCTGTTTTGATGCTGGTCGCCTGCGCTGCCTTCAAAAGATGACGCCCAGCACCCGTACTTGCTGTTGTACAGCAGACACCACCTGTACCTGACTGTACGGCCACCTGGCAGCAGTCGTACAGGTGTCTGTACCTGCTGTACAGCCCCTGTCAGAGCCCACAGCCTCTGTACCCTCTCTGGCTATCTGCGCCGTCTCTGTCCACAGCAGTACCTGCTGTCGTACAGCACTGTACGGCTGCTCTACGGCCTGCTCTAGCACAGATTTCAGCAACAGCACCCCTCAGCAGTCGACCAAAGCTTCTCCTCAGCTTTTCCACGGATGAGAACCAACAAGAGTGTCTTTTTCCCAAAAGCTAGAGAGAGGGGGAGGAGAGAGAAGCACATACTCCAAAAGTGGAGTGGCCTCCTCCCCATAATAATCCTAGGGCCCCAAACTTAAAAAGTCCCTAGGGGCCACTTAGGCCTAGGGGCAACTTTAACAAACATTAAAAGTTTAATGTTCTAGTTCCCCCCCTTCACACCTAGGAATGCCCACACATCTTTAACTCTGTCCGGGCACCCCCTCATGTGAATCATTCAATATTCTGACTCTGCAACCACCATGCCCACACTTGTGCTGTTCCATTTTCACAGGGCCATGACAGACTTCTTCTCAGAAGACTTCTCCGATGAAGCCTTCCCTTTGCCCGAGTTACGGCCTTTCGACAATTGGCCAGTAAAGGCCTCCGAACCTCCACCCTGAGGAGGGTTCGTGAATCGTTCCTCCTGGTCCAAGACCATGGGCACAAGCTCCTCCCAAGTGATGGTGCTGAGCCTGCCACTAGTAATCAAAGAGGAGTAAAATGCTGAGTACGAAGAGGGCAAATGTGACAGCAACGTGATGGCCATGTCCTCTGACGATATCTCCTTCCCAGCCTGAAGAACTTCCTGCTGAAGAGCCTGCAGCTTGTTAATATGCTCCCGCATCGTCAACGACTTTGCAGGGCTCATAACCCGCATCTGTACTTCCAAGGAAATCCTCTTCATGGGCGATACCTTGTTGTAAAGTGAGGCCAAATGCTGCCATATACCTCTAGCCAGCGTCATATGCTTTACATGGTTGATTACCTGTGGTGTGCAATTGAGAAAGATAAACGAACGGACCCTGGCATTGACACGATCCCACATGTGTGTCTGAGCCTCCCGGTCCTTTCGGGTTGACGGTAACTCCCCTTCCTCTACTTCCGGCCGTGGAACACCAACAACGACGAAATCAGCGAGGTCGTAAGACTCCAAAACAGATTCCATCATAACCTTCCATATGCCGTAGTTGCTCCCGTCCAACTGACGGTCCACCGGGAACGTGGGGAGTGTCGGGATCTTCACATGTCTCTCGGCCATCTCAAACAGATCTGCCATTGCGGGGATGTACTCTGAAAAGGGTGGGTGAGTGGGAACAAAGAAGAACTAAAACCTGCAAGTGGCTGTCCAGCAAATCAACCCGCCTTCCTCTTGCTTCTCCTCTTCCCGAACAGTCCAAAACAGTCCACCAATCAGCCACAAAACAGTCCCCCTCTTGCTCACACAAATCCCAAGACCTATCTAGAGCCTAGGCTCTGATACCATGTCAGAATATGCAGCAGAGATGATGACCAGATCTGGGAACACAAGAGCAAAAAACGCATGCAGAAAAACAGCACAAGAGAGAGAGAGAAGTAGGCGTGTAACTCTGCTCTGATATACACAAGAAGATCCCGAATATGATACAAGTGTAGTATGGGGACTGGGGGCCTATTTATATGCCCCCACATGTGGGGTCGGCTGCCTACAGCAAGCCGACTGGCCCTGAGAACACGACCAAACACATCTCCAGTCGATCAACAGCAGTCGGCCACCTCCCAGATGCAGTCGTGGACCAGTTCAGCAGTCGGCCAGCACATGGGTTGCCTCCCAAGCCACAGAAAAATGGAAAAAAATAGGGGGAAAATGTGGAGAGTGGGGAAAAATGGGAAAACACCTCATAAGGGCGGGCACACCCACAACAAAGGCCCTGGTGTATAAAATTGGAAAGGAGATGACTTCTAACAGAAAATTCCCACCAACATCATAATCTCATCAAGACTAATGTCCTCATCAATTTGCACAATACTTTGAGATACTTGCATGAAGTCTCTGTCTAATCTTTGCACAAAACCCTCTATACTTTCCTTCTCTTTGTTGTCGGGGACGGAATATCTCTCCATATAGCTAGATAGAGAGTCCTCATGTGAGAATACCATGCATCGATCTCTAAAGCACTTTTGCTCTTGGGTAGTCACAAAGTGTTGCGCAACATTATATGCCTTAGCCAAAAAAGCAAGGCCCTCTTCAAGTATAAAAAGGCTTGAACCTCTCTTCTAGCACCATGAATAAGATCGTGAAGTGTGTGGAGATCATCTTCATCATTATCAAGGAGTAATCATCATTGTAGAAGATTAAGAGCTCATAATCGATATCATCATCGAGCGTGGGATTTTTTCAACGCAAACCAGCATCAGTACCTCTACATCTTTACCTGATGTTCAGCGCTTGTGTACCTACCTGTCGACTGTTGACAGACAACGCCACCTCCGCTTTTGTTTGTGCCGCCAGACAAGCCGACCGGCCAGCCAGCACCAAATCAGCCAGCGCAAGCCAGTGCTGCTAGCACCACTAGAGCTTGTGTTGCTGCCACCGCCATCACCCGCCAACACCAGCATCCCCTCCTGCCACCACTTTCTGAGCAGAGCCACCTGCACCACTCCACCAGCACCATCACCCGGCAGCTATCCTAGACGCTGCCACCATAGTTGTCACGGTACGAAAATACGATACCGTATGGTACGATATGAAATTTTCAAATACCGTACGATAAAATACGGTTTTTTTTAACACTTACAAACTATGGAGCTTCAAGCGGAAGGTTGGGGAGGGAGGAGTCTATAGTGCTTGAGGAACCAGAACATAGAGATGTGTCTCAAGATGTGTCTCTCCTAGTTGGATCTCCCAATTGTCTTCAAAAAAAAACCTGCATGAGTAATGCAATACCAGATTTTTTAGGTCTCTCAACAACCCCATATGGAATACTGAGTGGACACGAAAGTTACGAAGGATTGCGGGCATTTGGGATCTTCATTAAGCAGGATTTCTTTTTTTTTTAGCATTTGGAATTTTTTTCTCAAGGTGGAGAGGGGGGGGGGAGAGGGGGGGAACTCATACCGTACGAACCGTACGGTACGAATGGATTCGTATCGGTACGAGAAACAACTATGGCTGCCACCAACAACAGAGCCGACCTGTACCTACCTATTGGCCGCCTACCTTCTGACCGTCATTGCCACTTGAAGCACTATCTCCATCGCCTTCTAGCCAACATCAACTCTCTGAGCGGCCTTCTTGTGGATTGTCTCTTTCTCCAACTTGGGCAACAAAACCTACAGTTGATCATCGTTGGATTTGGATTTGGATTTGGATATTGGATCTAGTACTAGCCCGGTGAGAGATTCTTGTGGGTCATCCCCGTGGTGTGCTCGGCTTCAAAGATCTCGTGCCTCAACATTGACCTCGACTTGGGTTTCTACATCGGCATATTTGTTTGCTTTTGTATTCATTGATTGTATTGATCCTGGCTTGCAAGCTCGTGGATTGTTCCTGAATAAATTTCTGAAAGGGGACGGGGCATGTTCCCTACTCAGTGTGTGCACTGTGCAAAGATCCTTGAACCCTTCTCTCTCCCCCTCTCTCTACCTTTTCTCTATATATTTCTATCTCTTGGATAGGTAGTTGAATCTGTCACAGCACGCCCCGCAAGGTTTACAGAAGGCCAAGCCTCATATCACCCGTACTGTGGCCAAGGCGTGGAACCCACTGTCAGGGATCCCAATTTAGACTTCCCACTAAGTTAGCTCCGTGCTCGGGAAGACCTACTATTTACAAGTTCCAGGAACGGGAGCTATATCCATTGCATAATGCATATGCACGCATCTTTGCTTGCTTGAAACTCTTTTCGCGTGACTTGTTTTCGTGTGACTGCTGCTATGACGTGTCCAATTCATGGGCAAGGGACACCCACCCGTGACCGTGCGAGTGCCTTGTATTTTGACATGGTTTGTGGCATGTGAATAGGTGGTAATAATTCATTTAAACCCTTGTTTATTTTTCTAAAGGTTTTATAACCTTCGCTATTCACATTCATTAAAATTGGGCACTGGCCACTGGCCAATGATTGGGGCCCAAGGGACCCATGTATGCGCAGCCTAATCTTTGGGCACCCTTTTGCTCATGTGAACCCTCTTTATTCAGTGGACACTAAAGGAGGTGCCACCTTTAATGAAGGTGGGCACTGCCAAATGTCGAAGCGTTGGACACCTTCCACCCCCCTTCACTAACCTATCCCACGAGTGCTTCTCTCCCTGTCATTAGAAAGGGAGCGCATCATTGCTGGGCTCTCTCTCTCTGCAAATCGACACCAAGAAGATACATGCCTGGCTGCCCTGTCTAACTGTACCTGCAAATACACCTGAGCAGTACTTGGCTGGAAAGTTGAAACGCTACAGTACCTGCAGTACTTGCTGAAAACCCTACTTTACCTGCAAGTACAGCCTACTGTACCTACAGTACCGGCGTACCTGCACTACTTGCTGAAACCCTAATATACTTGCAAGTACATCTGCTGGAAACCCGACTGTACCTGCAGTACCAGCTGGAAACTCTACTGTACTTGCAATAACTGTTGAAACCCTATTGTACCTGCAAGTACACCTGCTGGAAACCCTACTGTACCTGACGTACCTGCTGTAGCCACCTACCGTACCTGATACCTGCTGTAGCCGCTGCTGTACCTGCTAAAACCCTAACTGTACCTGCAAATACAAGCTGAAACCCTAACTGTGCTTGCAAGTACATGCTGGAAACCCTACTGTACCTGCAAGTACATGCTGAATATCATCCTACATCTACAATACCAAATGTACGTGCTGTGAACCGGCACCAAGTGTACCTGTTTGAGTACTTGCTATTGACACCACATACCAGTACATGTTTGTGTACTCGTACCTATTCACATACCTATACCTGTTTGTGTACTCGTACCAGGGAGGCTTGAGCCACGGTCTCTGCGAGGGTGTGAGCCAAGCTTTTGTGCATGATCGCGGAACAATGGTTTCGCATTCACTTCCCTCTAGGTGTATGAGACTGGTGGTAGCCAAGCTATTTAGACTCATTCGACAAGTCCGGCATCGACAAACTACTCCGACACACTTCTTTTTGGGTAGCTTGTCTTCATACTTGCATTGCATTGGATTATCTGGCTAGCAAGCCCTGGGAACTCCAATAATATATTTCCGTATTGAGGGTGGTGGCAGAGGGGGGGGGGGGGGGGGAGGCTCGTTCGCGGCCCCAATGGTGGCATAATGTGCAGTGCTTCTCTCTTTTGCAGATCATCTTGTGCAATGATGTATCATTCAGCTATGTGCAACGTGGCTTTTACATATTAAGTGTGACGTGCGTATTGCTTACGAGATGGTGCTCAAGGACGTTCGCACCTAGCTGATGTAGTTATAGCCGTCCTATATGCACTAGGGTTTACACTTCCTACAGTTGATTCTTTCAGCCTGAGGTACTCTTGTTCGAGCCATGTACACAAAAAGCATCCGGTAAAGTCCCAAAAAGCAAAAACTCCCAAAAGCACATAGGATTCAACCCTCGGCATAACTCAACCAGCTCTCTGTATGACACAGCAAACAGTCCCAAAACCTCTTATGCATGAAAATGACCAAGGCCTAGCTAGGGAAACACACGCATACAAGGGCCAGTCAAGGACCATGCAAAACTCAGATAAAACATAGCAAAAGCTCTTGCTTTTTCATAGATACACAACATCACAAAGACTGTATTCACGTATATCTAGCCATGCCGTCTTCCCCACCCTAATCTGACTCTGCTCCATCTTCCGCCCTATTTGTCCCATATCATCAGGCCTTGGAAGACAAAAGCAACGCACAGACTCCAAACTAAAAGAACCTTGGCGATGGATTCTCTCTTCTACTCATTTCTGAGTTGCAGAGTTTACAACGCGTCATTCCACCAGGTCTGGCTCTAATACCAATGTAAAGTCCCCCAAGCTAAAGCCCCTATGATTGAGCATAAACCAATGACACCGGCATCTAGCTCACCAGTGTTCAGGCTCACACCCGAGCACAAGAGGTAAGCAGCATCAGATACATCGCTCCACGTGCAAAGTCCCAAGCGTCCCATACCACCAGAACACACCCATCGGATGTAAGCATGGAGTAGTCTCAAGGCCTCCAATCCAAGTCTGAGGAGCTCTCCCTCAAACCGACTCATAAAGTCACTTATATAGGCCTTCTAAAACCAGGGGCCAAATATAGCACGTCTCATAAAAGCTACTAACCCCCGCTTAAGATGCCTAACCCCAAGCTATGGTTTACCTAACCTGAAGGTCTTAACCCTGATTAGCCTTGGGTTTGGCATCCCGTAACTCCTAGAGTCATTGACTGCCCATCAACAAGCTGCCCAAATAATTGATAATGCATGAAACAATAGATGTCTTTGAATTTTGATCCATAATATCTTTAGCAATTGAAGTTTCATAGTAAGCACACCTGAGGATTGGTTCTCAAGAAATCCAAAGCCCCTGGAGCAGCCGCACCAAGACCAGGCATGCCCTGAAATGAAACAAGTTCCAAAAACTGTAGTAAGACACATATAATGAAGTTAATTCTTTGACGCATTCAGAGTACAGATTAACTTCCAAAAATCCTGATTCGCGTGGTAGAAACTAATAGCTCACAACCTGAGGAAAGAGGTCCAATGGAGCTGCATTTGGTCCTCCACCAGGTGCCAGCTGGGTAGGGGCCGCAGGAGGTGGCACTGGGGCAGGGACGGGGGCTAGGGCTGCTGCCGGCGTCGTTGCTGGTGCAGCACCCGTGGCAGCTGCAGCAGGAGCCCATGGTGCTGGAGCAGCAACCTCAGCTGCATCTGGTATACCCTGAAAAAAGTACGGTAACTGCTAAATACTTGTTCCTTCACTTTCTATTTGATTTCTGGTAGGAAATTTACATTGTAGAGATATTCAACAGCTCGCTCTGGATTGTTAAATGCAGCACGCAAAGCCCGCAAAACAGTCTGTCTTTCCCAGCTTCCTCCACCCATGTCCATAATCCATTCAACAGTTTGTTCCAGATTGGTCCCTGCAACCAGATTAGAGGCAGCCTGCTCATATACACCTGTATTCCTGCAGTCAATATTTGAAAATTACTTTCTGTCTACAATACTAAATGCTGTATTGACACACCAAGTTTTGTTAAAAAGATTCATAACCATACTCACTGTGTGGGAACTTCATCGGGTGCTGACACAGCTGCCAATCTGTGAGGCAGGTAATATATTAGAGTCAAGCAAGCCATCCTGCACTAGCAATAGGAAGAATACATCCAAAAGATAAAGCTTTATCAAAAAAAGAGGGTACTCACGGAGTAGGAGGAGCTGCAGCGGCTGGAGATGCAGGTGCCGCAGGGCTGGGGGCAGGAGCAGGCGGCAATGTTGTAGCAGGGACCTTAAAACACACACTCAAATCTCCATTTAACCCTTTACAAATATTCCCTCTGCCAGAAATCACACAAGCCCACAATCAACAAAAAGGTTTATATTATATAATCACCTGAGATCCACTTGCTGAAGAACTTCCAGATGGCCCAGATGCTGTTGCTTTGGTCTATAAACATGAAAAATATATTGGTCACAAGGCTCAAACAAAGGTTCTATAAGTAAAGACTAAAAAGGGAAAGTATGGAAAGACTAAAAAGGAAAACCAAATTGGTAACAAAATCTTGAGAGATGGCATCCAAGCTTCTCAAGATTGTAAGTTATAAAACTTGATCTACTACATTTTTTAGAAAAATGGAACCTACACTGATGAACAAAACTCATGACCCCACGCAGGCCCACGTGTATAGGAGAACGTGACAAGAGTGCTGGCCATTACTTAATAAGATGTCCCCAGTGAGTTGGTCTAGTGGCTGCTAATGGATGTTGCCCAAGAGCATAAGTTCAAACCCCCTAGTGAGAAAGATTAATATTATCACTCATGGGTGTGGCTAGCCCTCGTCACACTAAGCAAGGAGGGGAGGAAGACTGCCTGCAAGAAAGATCGCTACTAATTTCTTGTGGCTGAAACCAGCATGGATGGGGCCGAGTCCAACTTTAGGGTGAGTTTGACGCAATAGATACCCCTCACCCATGGCTATGAGAAGAAATTTAAAAAAATGCAATACAAAAGTGATTGCCCACTTCCAAAACCATTGAAAATTATCTATCATGCTATACTATGATCATCTGTTTTACCTAATGATCCAATCTTAGAGAAAGACCAGAGATGCTTAACACACCTTCGTGAGCATTACTACCAAGAAACTGTCCTCTGTCACACTGTTTTCTTCCATTGTTGTCTCATCCTTCAGTACCTTCCCCTTGTAGATAAGCAGTTGTTGAGAACATGGGAAAGCTTCCTTCCCTTGAATATCTTCAATTCTCTTCTTGACTGCCATTACCTGCACCATAATGAGATTAGAAATCTAGAAACTGAGATACTGGATGCGCTCACTATATGGAATGCTAAACATGTCTTGCTATGTATTCCGAACACAGCAAAAGAAAACCCCGGAAAGTGCTTTGCACCGGTGGATTGCCAAATCCTGATGTGGTCCATCCAGCTTTGATAAGCATGTGCAGCCAATCCCAACACTGGGGGATGTGGTCCATCCAACTTTGATACTGAGGGATGTGGTCCATCCAGCTTTGACAGGCGATTCCAAAACATGTGATGCAAAACATATGGAGGAGACATATTTACATAATAAAGCCTAGATGCAATCCACCTAAAAAGCTTATTCCACCTGCTTAAGGCAACGATCTTGTCCAAGGAAAGTTGAAATGCTTAACAGCAGATGCTTTTGCTTTCGATGCTCTAAGGCAAGGCCTCTGCAAGAAAATTAGAAGCAGATGCTTTTGCTTGCCATGTCCCAGCATATTTCAGGAAATCGCAAGGGTTCGCAAGGGTTTCAAGGCGATGCAGCAAGAAGAAATAAAAACCTAACTCTAAACCCTTCAAAAACAGAAAATCCTTGGCCCTTATCCTAACCCTAGGAGACGGAAACCAGAAAAAACACAGAGAAGAAGGCCGAATTGCTTACTGTGTCGGAGATGCTGACATCAACGTCGAAATGGTTGCCCTTAAGGGTTTTCACAGAGACCTTCATGCTGCTGTAGTTCGATCCACCTTCTTTTAGAGTGTATAGAAAAAAAAACGAGCTCGCGGAGAAGACGGATGAGGGTGGGTAAAAAAGTAGCATCGAAAAAGCTTTGGCACCTCCTGCCGTTCACATCTAACGGCGCCGTCAAAATTTGTCTCCGTCGGCCTGGTTGCGTCGCCGATATGTGTTATCACTTTCAACATGGGTTGATAGAATGTAGAAGTCCTCGAACAAAAAAATGTAGAAGTCCTCGAACAAAAAAATTGACCCAAATCTACCCCCGCATAGTGGAAAGTGATGGCATGTAATTTCAGTACCCTTTAGTATTAAAAATTAAAAAATAAAAAATAAAAAGCTTTGAGTTCAAAGAGAGATTCTGACGTTATAGCCAAGCTAGATGACACACCAAAGTAAACAAAATGGGAGGATCTCTTGGTTGGTGGATAGGAGCCTGATGTGTAAAGTGCTTCCCCACACACATACAAAGAAAAAAAGAGATGTGTTGAGCCTTAGCAAAGCAAGCAAACCACATAATGATCAATTTCAAGGCATTGAAATACAAGGTATATGACTTTAACCCAGGATCTTTGGGGGCAAATAACAATGCCAAATTGTATGGGTGTCTTATTTAAAGGTTCAGGTTGTGTGGTCAGTTGTCAATGGATGAAGAATAATCTAGAATGGTAAAAAAGGTGTAAATGAGTTAGATGGATAAAGGATGCATTTATTGCACTCAAAATGGTGGATATGACATCTAGAGAAGACCATAAAATGGTGTACATGCATGTTGTAATGTGTGCTTAATTAGTGGATTGATTTGGTTTTATCCCTGAGCTTTGCATAATCTCTTTTGTATGCCTGATCTTCATTAGTATCTTTAACCATATTATTTGAACCTCCTTAAATCCAAGTTTTAACTTAGGGAAGATCTCTTACAACCATGAACAATGACATTTCTCATATTTGGGCTTAGCTTTATTTTGAAAATCTCTATGGATCTTTTGTTTTTTCTTAAGGATTTCCCTTCCTTAAATTATTCCAATCTTAATTTCTCAAGTTCATTTCCCTTGAAATCGTCTTCACAATTCTTAAGGATTGGACCTCTTTGAATTAAGTACATTAATCCCTACTTCTCTTATTCTTGACCTTAATCATGGTCCTTATTCAAAGTATATTTAGTTTGGCCTTTTCAAGGTACTCAATACAAAAAAGCTTTTGAGGTACAACACTACAATTGACTAAGGTACTCTCAATCTCTTGATTTAAGGATTAATCGTGGCTTTCTCTCTCTAAAAATATGTTCATGTCAAGAACCTTCTTGCTCTCTAGCAAGGGAGTACTAGTTAGACAACTTGTCTTGGATCATGGAAGTCCCTTTGAAGAGGCTAAAGAACCCAAAAGGTGTGTCAATCCCTCCTTTTTAAGCCCTCTCTCTACTCACTAATCAAACAGACAATCCTTCTTAAGGCAATGGTTAAGTTAGAAAGCTTGAACCACCCTCTTCTAGAATCATGCTCAATAACCCTCTCACTCAAGCAAGCAAGCAAGCATGCACACTCCGTACACACCTTCAACACACACAAGCATACACACTACAAGAAACGAAGCAAGAAGGCAAGAGTTCAAGAGAAGAAAAAATATTTGCCTTGAGAAATGATAGAATTCCCCCATTCACATCATCAAAAGTTACATATATATATATATATATATATATACACACACACACACACACACACATAAAAGAGGTCTTTGCCGGATCTCCTAGCTTAATTAGGTGCCCAATTCCTACCTCTACCCATATATACAAGGTTTGTGGCTATGACAAGCTTCAATACAATAGTGGCCCATGGCCTAAACATAATGTGAATACAATTGAGGTTAGAGGTGGGGATTTTAGGTATATGGAAAAGAGTTAACAACCCCCTCTTTGTAGATTTTCTTTCATCCTCATCTCGAAAGCTGAGAAAGACAGGTGTGTCGATGTGAGGATCTTCACTTCATCTTCGTGAGATGACTGCATCTAGGTGTTGCACCGATGCTTGTTAGAGAGGTTTTTATTGTTGCAGGTGAAGACAAAATGGTAACTTGAGTCGAAAGAAAACATCCCCTCAAAAGAATGCAGAAAGCCTCCAAAAACTAGATCTTCGCAAAAAGCCCATAGATATGTCACAATGTAGGCCCAAGATTAAGGTCAAAGGCAAGGCCTTACATAGGCAGTGCGCATGACTCCCTTCTCATCCTTGAAGTCTTGCAATAAAAAACTTTATCGAAGCTCGGAAGGCCACATTCAAGACGTCTTGATAAGAACTATGAACTGGATAATTAGCCCACACATCCATTCCTCTCAGTGGGAAGCATTCCAAATGGTAGTGACTTGAACTTTGGGAAGTTGAGGAGTAGAGGATTAGTCTTCTTTCTTGCTTCACAATGCATGCATCGGTGTAGTATCGGGTTGATTCTTTGGTTGATTGGCATGGCATAGTACGTGGCCTATCTTTGCGCTATTAAAAAGCTTTATCATCAGCTAGTCTTCTATAACCTTTGCAGTCTTGGACTAGCATATTCTGTATCCATTGTTCGAAAGGATACTCGAACAACAAAAGCATGCCTAATTCAATTGTTAAGTAATTTGTCACCCTAAAATGTTTCATAAGATTATCCGATTAAAGATCATGCAATGCAAGAAGGAATATTATAATTGGTCCTCAAGCGATGGGTCATACAGTAGGCCAAGACACTTCGAGGTTTCTCCCTTAGTGACTTGCTAGGGTCTCCCACCCAGAGAAGCATGCAAGAGGCTCTAATTGGATTGTAGTATGTGATTAGTGCGTGAGTAATACCTAGACTTGGAGTTTGACCCTTATGCCTATCACATCCCACATAGGGCGACTTGACTTGATCGTTATGCTTGTCTCTCAAGCATAAGTGACTCCATAGAAAAAGACCCTATAATTAAGTATGTGCATGTTGTGCTTAGGACTTACTATTCCCTCGGCACATTTTAGCCTTTACTATTCCCTCGGCACATTTTGGCTTCCGGTAATTTGACAATTTGTAGGTAGCCCCCGGGTCTTTTCTTGTTACTTTGTTCTACTTATGTTTCTAAAGGTGATAGCATCCTCTTTACAAACAAGGTCAACATTGAAGACTTTATGCTTCTTGGGGCTTTCCATGGCAAGGTTTGCTTGTTCTTTTGGATTTAGAGGAACCTTCTTCATGCTGGAGGTTAAGGGGATGTCCTAAATTTGCCTTTGGAGTTGTTTCTACTCTTCCATGTGGTTAATTGTTCCTCTACTTTAGCCTTTCCCTTGTTGGTCCTTTTGGGTACCCATACTAACTGTGGCTCAGCTAGCTTGTGGGTTGGCTTTGAGTATGATGACGATTTTTGATGTTATTTGACTTCTGTGCTTTATTGATTGGTGATGGGCCCCCTTTGTAGACTTAATCTTTGGCAACCAGATCAAGCCTTGTCCTTGATAATAGCCTTGGGCCTTGAGGGGGCATTCTGTGGTTATCCATCCTTGGGTGGTTGGATCATTTCTTCACCTAATGTTTGTCCCTCACTTTGGGATACATACTAGCTTGTCATAAGGGGTTTGTTGTAGATTTGATATACTAGACTTTGGGACCCACTCATGGTCACACGCTCGGCCTACCATAAGGTGCTTTGCCATCTTATCTACGCGAGCGGGAACTTATCTTTTGTAAGACAACGTTGGAACATATAAAGCAACCTTACCATGAGCTTAATATCAAATAGGAAAAGTCTACTCACTTAGTTTACATAGTTGCTTAAGACTAGTAACAGAGGCTATACCATTTTTTAAGTTTGGTTGGCCTACTATGAAAACCAATGTCATGAGAATATATTTTAAGTCCTCTAGAAAAATATTATTTATCCCCTCTTGAGTAATTTGGGAACGCCTAGATTACTCTTGCGTCATGCTGGCTAGGTTAATATCGTGGGTGACACCACTATAAATATTAATACGTGCGGTATATGACGTATGTTTGAGGCCACCTATGATTATTTCAGTTAGGTTTGTATGGCAGGGTGATTCTTGGGGTACTTACGCCTGGTAGTCATGAGTTGGTGATGATTTGTGCCTGTTTAATATTTGTGGGATTAATTTAATAATTAATTGGGCTTATATTTTCAGGTGATGAAGACTATGATAACTTTGGAAGAAATGTCTTGGTTCATCACATTTCATTTTTGGCAAGCATAGTAGCTTGTAACCTTATCAAATGATTTTTCCATTTTGAACTTTAGGAAAGATACATTTATTTATGTGGAATTTATTAAAGCCTATGGCTTTACCCTAGTCCCAATTTGACACTCTATTTTTGTTAAAGAAGAGTGCCGTGCTCTCTAAAAAGCACATCTTGTATATTTTGGGGGCTATGGCCTAATTTTGGTGAAAAAGAAAGCTAATAAAGAAATACTCTTGTGTGGGGAGAGGCCACGCACAAGAGGGGGGAAGATTGCACCCAATATGGTCTATGAGCTAAGTATTTTTAATTTTGTTTAAGTGTTTAAGTTTCAATTGATTTGATTTAGTTGAAGCTTACAAGCAATGGTTTTTATGATTGAATTAATTCTCTACTCTTCCACAATCAATTCCTAGAATAAGATTCCGGTTGCAGTGGTATCAGAGCTTGGGCTAGGAGATTTGTGGAGAAGGTAGGAAAGGGCTTCAACTTCTCAAAAATCAAGAAAGTGCAGGAATTTATCCAGTGGACAGAAGGGTGTTTTGTAGGTCTTTACCCAAAGGTCAAAGATTCAAAACTAGATCTACTCTCAAACCCACTCATCACCACCCTGCAAAACCATCCCTCTCTATCAAAAAGTGGTTTTTCCAAATACTCAGTGAAATCAAAATCTGACCGTATGGATGAAATCCTCATAGCCAAAAACCTCACGGGTTTCTCTCAGAAATCAGAAAGCTTCAAGCATGAGTAAATCTATAATGGACGGAGCAGATTAATTAGTGTAAAAGCCATCAAATAAATCTCCAAAAGAATTCCAAGAAGGAGGCGCACGGCGGCAGCCTGCCGGCGTAAATCGGCGATTGGAGAAGAAAAAAAATTTCCAAGCTTAATCCCATAAGCTTTAATCTTCATAAGCTTAATCTTGGTTAATCAAGCTTACTTTTCCCAATCCCCATACAAGTCACATCACTCCTTTTTGAACCTTTACTTTTCCCTATTTTCAAATTTGAAGAGAAATTCAAAGGTTTTCAATTCTGAAAATTTCTGGGTGCAGAAAAGTGATTTACAGGTTTTAAAAGGCTTGAAAATTGCCTAGAAAAGGCCAGAAAATTCCGAAATCGCTTCTGAAAAATTCTGAAAATTTTTAAAAAATATTACAGAGATTGGGCAAGGTTTACAGGACTGTTTCAGTAGGTTTCAAAGTGCAGAAAAATTATTTCATTAACAATTCGACTAGCTCAAGACTCTTGAAATCACACGAAATCGTTCGGGATTTGTTTGAAGCGATAAGGATTTTTCCTAAAGAGATTAAAGCACATGAGGGTACTTCTTCTAAACCATTTACTAAATCTTTTTATGCTTCAAAGAAGATGTATAAACCAGGTTATGACAAAGGCAAGGATGAGGCTAAAGGCAACATGAGTACCAATAAGAAAGTCAATGGTGGCAAACCGAAGACATCTACTATCAAATGTTTCAAGTGCCACACAGAAGGTCACATAGCACCGAATTGTCCGGAGCGTACCAAGAATCCAACACCACCAGCAGCAGCAGCTCGAGTCAATATGATTGAAGAAGACGACAATGAAGAAGAATCATTCGAGCAAGAGGGTAATTCCGATCCAGATTACTCTGAACAAGAAGGTAAACCTCATGTTCATTCTTTGCTTAAAATAAAAGGAACGATAAATGGACATGAAGTTCTTATTTTGCATGATGATGGTAGTACACATGATTTCATTTCTGAAAAGGTACTTAGAGCATTAAACCTTCATTCTTCACCTACACACTATAAAGTCAAAGCAGCATTTACTGGAACAAAGTATAATTGCATGCAAGAGGTGAAAGATTTGGATTTATGCATCAAACCTTTAACAGAAAAGAGGGATTTCTTAGTTGCACCTTTACAAGGGGTAGATATAATTTTGGGTATGCCTTGGAGACACAAATACAATCCTATTATAGACTATGACACTCATAGCATTTCTCTAAGGAAGGACAATGAAGATATTATCCTCCAGTGTCAAGTCAAAGGAGAAATGAGTCCTTTGTTGAGTCACACTCAAGCAAAGAGAGCTCTAAGAAAAAAGAGACAAGACTTATATGGTATGGGTTAACCAGCTTGATGCTGAGTCTGACACATCTAAAAGACCAAAGTTTGATCTTTTTATCTCCAAATTCATGGAAGATCTGCCTCCAGGATTACCTAAGTCTAGGCCTGAGGATCATAGTATTGACTTATTGCCTGGAAATTCACCGCCTTGTAAATCTCCCTATAGAGTCAACAATTTAGAGCAAAGAGAAATCCAAAGCCAAATAGAAGACTTGCTAGAGAGAGACCTTATTCGACCTAGTAGTTCACCTTTTGGAGCTCCAGTACTTCTTGTTAAGAAGAAGAACGGAACTTACTGAATGTGTGTAGACTATCGTGCATTGAATAAGATTACTGTCAAGAACAGATATCCTATTCCTAGGGTAGATGATCTTCTTGACAAGCTTAGAGGATCAAAGGTCTTTAGCAGGATTGACCTAAAGTCTGGGTATCATCAAGTTCGTATGACTTAGTCTGACATTTTCAAGACAGCTTTTAGAACCCAAACTGGTCATTATGAGTTTTTGGTTATGCCATTTGGTTTGACCAATGCTCCAGCTACTTTCAGTCGTATGATGAATCGCATATTCCTTAAGTTTCAAAGTTTTGTTATAGTGTTCTTTGATGACATTCTTGTTTTCAGCAAGGATCGACAAGAGCATGAACAACACTTGGAACAAGTGTTCAACCTTTTGAGAGAAAATGAATTGTATGTCAATCCTGAAAAGAGTTCTTTCTTTCAAGAGGAGATTGAATACTTAGGTCATATAGTGTCGGCTGAAGGGATTCATGTAGATCTTAAGAAAATTGAGTGTATTGCTTCTTGGCCTACGCCTAGAAACATACATGATCTTAGATCTTTTCTTGGCCTATGTAGTTATTATAGGAAGTTCGTCAAGAATTTTGCTTGTATTGCTCATCCTTTGACTGAACTCCTTAAGAAAGCTACAAATTTCAATTGGACTGAAAAGCAAGATAAATCTTTTGCAACACTCAAGAATGCTTTAATACAAGCACCAGTTCTAACACTACCTGATTTTCAAAGACCATTCTTTATAGTAGTGACTGATGCTAGTGGCCAAGGATTTGGAGCTGTTCTTATGCAAGACAACCATCCTATTGCTTATCAAAGTAGAAAGCTTAAGCCTGCAGAGCAAAATTATAGCACTTATCACAAGGAATTAGCAGCAGTAGTGCATGCTTTGAAAATCTGGAAGCATTACCTAATGGGCTCTGAATTTCTCATCAAGACAGATCAACAAAGCATTAGGCATTTGCTTACGCAACCTCTAATTTCAGATAGGCATATCAAATGGGCAGCTTTCATTAAAAGTTTCCAACCTATGATTCAATATTAACCTAGAAAAGAAAATGTTGTTGCCGATGCTTTGAGTCGAAGACCAAATATCAATAACATTTCCATTATTGAAAGTGAACCATTTGTACTTATGAAAGAAACTTACGAAGTTGATCCAGATTTTTCTAAAATATGGATCAAATTGTGTGAAAACAATTGGACACCTCAAGGAAGTTATTCTCATAATGATGGCTATCTTTTATTTGAGAAAAGATTGTGTGTTACTCAACCTTATAGACAACTTGTCTTGGAAGAGATGCACCAACCACCATTTGTGGGACATAGAGGAGTTTTCGCAACACTTCAAGTAGTTTCTCGAGAATTCTATTGGCCTCATTTGAAGAATGATGTAGCTAAATTCGTAGCTGAATGTAACATTTGCCAAACAATTAAAAGCTACAAAGGCAAAGCTTTAGGATTGCTTATGCCTCTACCTATTCCTGATAGACCATGGGAACAAGTGTCTATGGACTTCATTACTGGCTTTCCTACTACTTCCAGTCACCATGACATGATTTGGACAATAGTGGACAGATTTAGTAAGCAAGCCTATTTCATTCCATGTAAAAAGACACTAACTTCTCAGCAAGCCACGAACATATTTGTTAAGCAAATTTTTGTTCATCATGGACTACCCAAAGTGATAGTTTCTGATAGAGATTCTAAATTTTGTAGTTACTTTTGGGTTGCTCTTTTCTCAAACTTAGGCACTAAGTTAGATTTTTCCACAGCTTTCCATCCAAAATCGAATGGACAAACCGAAGTCACAAATAGCACTATCTTAGATATGCTTAGAGCCTATGTTTTCCCAGCAGCCTAGTGCATGGGATAAGTACATACAACCTTTTCGAGGAACACTTCCTACTCACCCAACATATGAGGAACCACCTCTTATTGAGGGAGAGGAAGAAGTCTTAGTTCCTGATGCTATCATTGACCAAGAGATAACAACAACAAGAACAGGTAATCAATACTTCAAGTATCTTTTGACTTTCAAGAATCATCCTCAAGAAGATGCTAAATGGATGCCTGAGAAATTTTTCCGAGTTTACCCTGAAATTCTTCATTCTTTTCAAACCCAGCAAATCCGCAATTGAGGACAATTGCAAACTCAAGCAAGAGGGATGTCATGAGAATATATTTTAAGTCCTCTAGAAAAATATTATTTATCCCCTCTTGAGTAATTTGGGGACGCCTAGATTACTCTTGCGTCATGCCGGCTAGGTTAATATAGGGTGATTCCTGGGGTACTTACGCCTGGTAGTCATGAGTTGGTGATGATTTGTGCCTGTTTAATATTTGTGGGATTAATTTAATAATTAATTGGGCTTATATTTTCAGGTGATGAAGACTATGGGAATTGAAGAGTTTACTTTGGAAGAAATGTCTTGGTTCATCACATTTCATTTTTGGCAAGCATAGTAGCTTGTAACCTTATCAAATGATTTTTCCATTTTGAACTTTAGGAAAGATACATTTATTTATGTGGAATTTATTAAAGCCTATGGCTTTACCCTAGTCCCAATTTGACACTCTATTTTTGTTAAAGAAGAGTGCCGTGCTCTCTAAAAAGCACATCTTGTATATTTTGGGAGCTATGGCCTAATTTTGGTGAAAAAGAAAGCTAATAAAGAAATACTCTTGTGTAGGGAGAGGCCACGCACAAGAGGGGGGAAGATTGCACCCAATATGGTCTATGAGCTAAGTATTTTTAATTTTGTTTAAGTGTTTAAGTTTCAATTGATTTGATTTAGTTGAAGCTTACAAGCAATGGTTTTTATGATTGAATTAATTCTCTACTCTTCCACAATCAATTCCTAGAATAAGATTCCGGTTGCAACCAATCACTTGTATATAAGTCGTTTTTGATAATAAGTAATACACAATCATTTCCATGTTGCCATAGTTTTCTAGTGAGCTCTCCTTCTTCCCTCTTCTTCCTTGCTGTTAAATCTTGCTTGCTTGATGGATGCTTGCTAGATAAATTTGATTGTAGGTTTTTTTCTTGCTTGATGGATGCATGCTAGATAAATCTGATTGTAGGTTTTTTTCTTGCTTGATGGATGCATGCTAGATAAATTTGATTGAAAGTTTTTTTTCTTGCATTAGCTTCCTCTTCTTTCCCTGCCTTTTGCGAGAGAGAACCACTATGAAGATGGATTTATCCTCACCTCCATCTAGGCATTGAGAGCTCTCCCTTCACCCTTTTGGCAAGGAGCATTTCGGTGTGACAATGGAGTGAGGATGCGAGGACAAGCACACCCACACATGGGAAGTTACAATTGTAGCTCAAAGGCAAGACCCAACAACACATGCTTTGGGAAGGCTAAGGTAAGCTATTGACTTAAACATATTTGGTGCCCCTATTGGAGACTAACCTACGGATTAGCTCCGTTTCTGAAAAACATATGATTTTGGAGCATTAGATGTGTTTGTTTATTGATTTGAATTTCCATTTGAAGTTTATTTTACATTAGGGCAGTCAATATTCATTTATTAGTAGGAAAAAACCTTGATTTTTTAGGGATTTGTGTGCAATTAGAGTCTAAGAGGCTTAGATTCATTTCTTTAATCCAAGAATTAAGAGTGAAATCCACTCTGAAAACATGAGCATTGAGCTCTATAAGGTTAAATTAGAGTGAAGTTATCAATTTTGTTCATGCATTGTGGAGTTGGTAGAGTAGAAGCATGCTAAAACCATTAAAAAACAATCAAAAACCACTTTAGTTGCATCACAACTCTTAATTAAATTTAGGAACACTAAACACACCCCATTAAGTCCAAAAAAGATAAAAAAAACCACAAAAAACTAGGCCAAACTAGCTCTTGAGTAGGGGAAGTGAGCCCACAGTGCCTTGCAAAAAGACGTGAACCTGGACACGTGAGCCACTTGGACACATGAGACCTAAACCTGGACATGTGAACCTAGATACGTGAGCCATGAGCCTCAAGATGTGAATCATGTGGACACATTTATCCATTGGAAGATATTCTTGTCATACAATTTGTACAAATTCCAAGGAAAATTATTGACCTTCATAATTATTAGGGAAAAACCAACCTTGTTCATAGACCCTGTTCCTAGATTTGCATGCCCTAGATAGGCCTATTTCACACCAACGGGAAGGACATGAGCTGAGTTCATACAAAAAAGACATGGGCCTGCATACGTAAGCCTAGACACATGAGCCTATAGACATGAGTCTAGAGGCATGAACCCGGATATGTGAGCCTAGAGATGTGAACTTGTATAGGTAAGCCTAGACATGTGAACCTGTAGACATGAGCCTACAGATGTGAGCCTAGAGATGTGAACCTGTATACGTAAGCCTAGACAGACGTGAGCTTACAGATGTGAGTATGAAGATGTGAGCGTGGAGGCGTGGGTCTAACGGTGTGAAACTAGACACGTGAGCCTAGTAGCAAAAAAAATAAAATAAAATTACTCAAACAATTCTCAAACTTGATCCAAAAGCACTTAGGGTCTTTACTGTTGAGATATCGAGCTCGTCTAGTGAGGCGGTGGCCACTGATGACCCGCCTGGGGGATAGGCCCCACAGTTACACCACTGGCATGGTTGGTGAGATCTTGGGTGATATGCGGCCAGTGGGATGACAGGCTGTGTGACAGCCATTCTAGAGACTGGCATAGTTATAGCGCCAGCTCATTTAGTCGGGTTTACACTATAGAGAACCCGTGTATGTATTTGGTTGAGTACCTTTCATATTGTGTGTACTCTTATTCTTGTATATGGTGTGTTGAGTGTTGAGTAGAGAAGAAGAAGATTTTCAGCCTCTCACCTTGTGTGTTCTCTATTAGGGTTTTGTGAGTGTGTGTGTGCTTGTAAGAGCTCAAGCTCTCTTCTCCCCTGCATCTTTTCATGGTATCAGAGCCTGGTTCGTGCTAAGGGTTGAGCTACAAGCAAGAGAACCACAGGAAGCGGTACGAGGGTAAGAGCTGCAACTACTCTTCCCTATTTGTGTTGGTGACTACACCCTTGTCAGGAGCTCTACGGGAGGCACCGGCAACGATCTCTGATTGAGGAGCTTTCTTCGCGGGAGTAAAGCTATAGGGCAACTATATTGTCCTATCGGACGTCATTTCCTAGGCCAAAAACGCGTTTCGGGCGCGTCTGGACCTCCGTTTTTCAGAAAGCAGGCGATTTCGAGCACTGCGGGTAAGTCATCGATTCTCTGCAGAACTCTGTTTTAAGATCTGCAGGAAGACAGATTGACTGTGCAAACACTGTGGGTGCTGCAAAGAGGTCTACAGTTGCCATTGGGTGTATGTATGCACATTGAAGTCACTGGTTGTGACATTTGAGAGTACTACAGTACTGCTGCAGAAAATACAGCAGTTGTGCAGGAAAAACCAGAGTGCAGTTTCTGGTAAAATTGTGTGTTTGGCAAGATGTCTAATGATGGCATAACACAGATTGTGGCTGAGAAGCTGGATAAGAATAACTTCCATGCTTGGAGGTTTAGGTTGACGAATTTCCTGATGGGAAAAGGCTATTGGGACTACATAGAAGGTGAGCATGAAGAGGCACCGGAGATACCGCGGATATAAATCCGACTGCTGCAGATGTGAAAGAGTTTAAAGACTGGAACCAAGGAGCCAGGAAAGTAATGTATTGGCTTTCCATTAGTATACAGGACACCATGATTGGGCACATTCAGGATGCCAAGTCGCCCAAGGAGGCGTGGGACACCTTGGTAAAGCTTTATGAAACAAATACCAAGGCACGTAAGATACAGTTGAAGAATGAACTTCATACTGTGGAGAAAAAGAGCATGTCTGTGAATGACTATGCGTTGAAGATAAAGGGCATTGTGGAATCCCTTGCATCTATTGGTGTGTCAGTAGATGATGATGATAAGGTGGAGGTCTGTCTACGTGGTCTCGGGCCACAATACAAGGCGTTTAAGACTATTCAGACTCAGGAAAACATTCCCAACTTTACAGATTTGGTGTCTATGCTGATTATCGAAGAGAAGAACCTGGGTGAAGACCAACAGTCTTCATAAAGCAAAAACAGTTCAGAGCAACAGGCCTTCTACACGAGTTCAGGAAGAGGACGAGGTAGAGGAGGCCGTGGACGCGGTCAAGGAGGTGGCCGAACAGGTAATCAGAATTATGGCCAGCAGCAGCAGCAGCAACAACAGTCCCACAATCATCAACAACAACAACACGCAGGTGGAAGAGGCAAATTCAGAGGTAGGGGGAGTCAAAGAGGCCGTGGAAATTGGCAAAGGCAATATAATGATGCACGTGAATGCTATTATTGTGGTAAGCCTGGACATGTGCAGGCAGAATGTTATAAGAAGCAGGCTGACATGCAAAATGGGAAAGTGCAGCAAAACAACTATGCATCCTCAAGCAGAAATAATGAGGATAATGAAAGGTTGTTTGTTATGCAGCATGTCGTGAATGCCATGTCTGAAAATGTTGATGCAGCACAAAAAGATAATGTATGGTATGTGAATTCAGGCGCTTCGAACCACATGACAAGTCATGGGGAGTGGTTCAAGGAGATGAAAAACCCGGAAAGACCAGGTTTTGTGGAAACAGGGGATGACACTGCTCATCCAATTTCCCATGTTGGAGATGTGCCATTGTCTATGCAGGATGGCAAAGTGAAGTACCTTGCGGATGTACTTCTTGTACCGAACATAACAAAGAATCTAGTTTCAGTTGGCCAGATGATTGAGCAGGGTTTGCAGGTTCGGTTTAACTCTGATGGATGTTATGTTGAAGATTTTAAAGACAAGTGCAGGTTGGTTGCAAAAGGCAACAGAGTGGGCAGAATGTTTACGTTGGATGTAGACATGCCTGAGATGAGTGCTGCAATGTTTGCAAATGGTTCAGAGATTGTTGCAGACACAGACATTTGGCATAAAAGGATTGGACATGTAAATGTGCAGAGACTGAAGTCTATGCAGACAAAAGGAATTGTGACAGGGCTGCCAAAATTTAAAGTGGAAGGTATGCAGAAAATATGTGAAGCATGCCAATTTGGGAAGCAAACAAAGCATGTGTTTCCACGTAACAGATATGTGAGCAGAAATGCACTAGATGTTGTGCATTCAGATGTATGGGGTCCTACGAAGACCATATCTATGGGAGGCTGCAGGTATTATGTGACTTTCATTGATGACCACACAAGGAAAGTGTGGGTATATTTCATGAAGGAGAAGAGTGAGGTGTTCACTCACTTTCAGAATTTCAGAGTTTTGGTTGAAAAGCAAACAGGGAAATATGTAAAGTGCCTAAGGTCAGATGGAGGGGGAGAGTACTTCTCCAATGAGTTCTCTGAATTTTTGAAGAAGAATGGTATTCGGAGACACTTTACATGCAGATACACTCCGTAGCAAAATGGAGTTGCTGAGCGGAAAAACAGGCACATTGCTGAGATTGCGCGAGCATTGATGGAAGAGAAGAATATGCCACATTGCTATTGGGCTGAGGCTGTTTCTACAGCAGTATACATCATGAACAGGACTCCAACTGCAGCCATACATGATGTAACTCCAGAGGAGAGGTTTACTGGCAGAAAACCAGATTTGTCTCATCTGAAAGTCTTTGGATGCATTGCATATGTGCATGTGCTAGATGAGCTGAGAACTAAGCTGGATCCAAAAGCTAAAAAATGTGTGTTTATTGGATACTCCCTTGAGCAAAAGGGATATAGGTGTTATAACCCTGCTACACATGAATTGAGGGTAAGCAGGGATGTTGTCTTTGATGAGATGAGCAGCTGGTATGCTGCTGAAAAAGAAGCTGTTGGGGCTGATGTGAGTGGAAGTGTGGTTGCACAGAATGCAGGTCAGCAATCAACAGTCTTTGAGTGGACCAGGAGAGTCCTCATCTAGTGGGTCTATTGATAGACCATGGAGTGGCAGGCTACGTCATAATACCAATCCTGCAAATGTGATTAGTACATCACGTAAAGGAAAAGAGAAAGTGGTTGAGCCCCTTGGTATACCTGACATTTCTGCAGGGCATTCTCATGTTGATGGAGAGTCTAGTGGCTCAGATATGAGTCTTGATGAGGAGCTTGGGATCCCAGCTATGAGAACACCTGGTGTAAAGAAGGCTATGGAAGCTATGAATGAAAAGCTGCGAAGATCAGGGAGAGTGAAGAACCCTGTGTAGAGATTTACATATGATGGTTATGTGGCACATCACTATGCATATATGGCAAAGGTTGTGCAGGTTGTAGAGCCCACATGCATTGATGAGGCTGTTGGAAATGTGTGTTGGGAGAAAGCTATGGATGAGGAGATGGATGCACTATATGGAAATGAGACTTGGGAATTAGTGCAATTGCCTGAAGGCAAGAAAGCCATTGGATGCAAGTGGGTGTACAAAGTTAAACATAACAGTGATGGAAGCATAAACAGGTACAAGGCTAGATTGGTAGCCAAAGGATATGCACAGACATATGGGATTGATTATGAGGAAACTTTCAGCCCAATTGCCAAGATGGCAACGGTGAGAGTTGTGTTAGCAGTGGCTGCGTCAAAGCAATGGTCTTTACATCAGATGGATGTAAAGAATGCATTCTTACATGGGAATTTGCAAGAAGAGGTGTATATGCTGCAGCCACCTGGTTATGAGGATGTGAGTCACCCCGAGCATGTTTGCAGGTTGAAGAAAGCCTTGTATGGCTTAAAACAAGCACCAAGAGCATGGTCTGACAAGATTTCTGAATATCTTGTCACTATTGGCTTTCATGTAGCCAATGCAGATTTCTCGCTGTATGTGAGACATGGTGATAGAGGAGTTGTGCTTGTTGTCATCTATGTAGATGACTTGATCATTACGGGGGACCATGATGTAGAGATCTTTGATGTAAAGATCTTGCTTAGACAGAAGTTCGAGATGAAGGATCTGGGGGAGCTCAGATATTTCTTGGGCATTGAGGTGATTAGGTCACCACATGGTATTGGATTACTGCAGAGACAGTATGGCTTGGACATGTTGTCCAAGTATGGTATGACAGGCTGTAAGCCTATTTCTGTGCCATTGGATCAGAATGGCAAGTTGAGTGCAGATTCAGGAGAGATCTTGGAGGATCCTACTATGTACAGGAGCATAGTAGGAAGTTTGATCTACATGACGATCACCAGACCAGATTTGAGCTATGCTGTTGGGTTGGTGAGTCAGTTTATGCAGGTTCCACGGAAACCGCATTTGGATGCAGTGAGACGCATACTGAGGTATGTGAAGTCTACTTTGCATTGTGGACTATTCTATGAGACTAGGACAGAGATATGTGTACATGGGTACATAGATGCTGATTGGGCTGGTAGTATCTCAGATAGAAGATCTACCAGTGGATTCATGTTTTCTTTGGGGAGTGCTGCTGTGACTTGGAGTAGCAAGAAGCAGCCTACGGTTGCTCTATCGAGTACAGAGGCCGAGTACAGAGGAGCTGCTATGGCAGCATGTGAGGTAGCTTGGTTGAGAAAGCTACTTGCAGATTTGGGTCTATCAGTGGATAGACAAGTTGTCATTTTCTGTGACAACCTTAGCAGTATACAGTTGGCCAGGAATCCAGTATTTCATGCTCGTACGAAGCATATAGAGGTCCACTACCACTTCGTCAGAGAGAAGGTCTTGGCAGGAGACCTTGACCTTGTTTATGTCAGCACAGAGGATCAGGTAGCTGACATCTTCACCAAAGCATTGGGTACAGAGAAGCTCCGCAGATTCAGGGCTTCACTTGGTGTACATGAGATGGAGTTGAGCTTGAGGGGGAGTGTTGTAATATCGAGCTCGTCTAGTGAGGCGGTGGCCACTGATGAGGGATAGGCCCCACACTTACACCACTGGCATGGTTGGTGAGATCTTGGGTGATATGCGGCCAGTGGGATGACAGGCTGTGTGACAGCCATTCTAGAGACTAGCATAGTTATAGCGCCAGCTCATTTAGTCGGGTTCACACTATAGAGAACCCGTGTATGTATTTGGTTGAGTACCTTTCATATTGTGTGTACTCTTATTCTTGTATATGGTGTGTTGAGTGTTGAGTAGAGAAGAAGAAGATTTTCAGCCTCTCACCTTGTGTGTTCTCTATTAGGGTTTTGTGAGTGTGTGTGTGTGCTTGCAAGAGCTCAAGCTCTCTTCTCCCCTGCATCTTTTCATTTACTATGAAACTAATCTAGACTAATTGTTGGAAACGATAATACAATCAATTTCAATTCATCAAGCTACACCTCCTCAAACCCACCAAGCATTTGGTCCAGCAAATGGCAAGCACTTAGCAGAGGGCTCCCTAGTTAAGAGCGCTAGACTCCCTCGAATCCACCTCAAGTGAGGAGCTTTGAGAAGAAATGAGCCAACAAAACACAGATGTGAGTGGAGGAACAATGGAACACATGGAAATAGGAACCACCATGGTCCTCTGAGCTCCGAGTTCATCGATTGGCTAAATAGCGCCTTAAAATTTATAAAGAAGGCATTCAACTGCTCCATTTTGGGCGTAGCTCTAGTGAAGGACGAGAGCAGGACCTGGAACCTCAAGGTTCTCTCTCATAGGAAACAGTCAAACTACGTCAATGTCTAACACCATAATGTTTCAAACATTTGGTGTGAATCCTAAGCGGTCTTTATCCCAAGAAGACCATGACGAGTAAGTAGCCCAACAACCGCAATTACAGCAAAGGAGACATGTCTCTTTTTATTGTACCACTGAGGATAATGCTCCACAATACACACAATAGCAAGTGCACACAGCGCAAGTAGGAGTCCCGCTCTCCATAGGAGCCCACTACAGAAGTGCCTTTACCATAGAATTAAGTTCCACTTCTCCATTTTGGATGAGGAATAGGGAACATGGGGAGGGGGAAGGGACCAATGTCAAGGGACTACCTCATCACACAGAGATCCACAAGGGCGTTCACAGAATGTGTCCTTAGTTGCAGGCGAGCCATTAACCTCAAAGCCAGGCAAGCCGGTAGAGAACAAGTGCCATTGGAAGTAGCACAACCTAACCCCATAGGACAAGAGATCTTGTATCTTGATATAGAGGGTCTTGTGCAACCACCTTGCTACATTCCACATGAATACGTAGAAGATATGTTGAGAAGGCATTTGAAATGGGAAGGGGGGTAGTACCTAAAGGCTCAAAGTTGGGTAAAACTAAGCCAATCAACATCTTAAGAATGATGACCAAATTTGATGGAAATAGAGATCACATTCAGTACTTAGAGAAGTTCCAACAAATTTGTGAGGCCATGGGACAGATTGATGATCCCACCAAGATCTTCTCATTTGGACTTTGACTTCAGGCAAAGCAAGCTAGTGGTTTAGGTCTCTAAGTCTACATGAAAGGGCAAGCTATGAGGTCTTGAGACACACTTTTACTATGGGATTCCCACCCAATGGAGTTAGATGGAGCCCCGTTTCACATATATATAACCTCAAGAGCAAGAGGAGAAATGAAGTGGGATTACATTGCTAGAACCAAGTATCTTAATCCTTAGAACCAAGTATCGCCGCTTGAGATTGTGCACCCATGAAAGACTGTATAACTTATCATTCTTAATCTGAAGAGCAAGAGGATGCACAACCATCTCTATGAAAAAGAGAATAGAGGGATACACATGAGACACACCTAAACCATAGTTTCTCTATTTTATTAGCACACACAAGGTAGAGAAGTACCATAGCTTTCCTTAATTACACTCCACAAAACACAACACATTTTTCTAATGATACGTTCACACTGAAATAACCTAAAGCTAATGTCCACACACTTTGCTAGTTGGACGCGGCCATTATTTTCCACACACATACACACTGCTAGACTAGTCTCCACATGTTATTGCTATCCACTAGATCCCAATGAGCTTGCATTATTGCCCACACACACACACACACACTGCTAGATTGGTCTCCACATGTTACTGCTATCCACTAGATCCAATGATCTTGCATTCTTAACACTGCCCCTCAAGCTCACCATATCCATCTCATGTACTCCAAGCTGCTCTTCGGCAAGCTTTAAGCTTTTTAGAATTATATCTCAGTGAGTTGCTTCTACTGTTGTTAAATGCTCTTGGAGCGTTTGAACTTGGTTGGTGGTGCCTTGGACCTGCTTCCACAGTGTTATATTTCTGTCTTTAAGCATATGAGTGGTCAAAAGATGGCATCGCCACACCCTATGCTCTTGTTCCCAAATAGAAGCACTTGTTCCAGCCGCTTCTTCCTTTTCAGAGTGTGGCAACTGTAAGAGACTGTCCAGGCCTCTTCCAGATCCAGAACAAGAAGAACAGATGCAGTAGGCAACACAGCTAATACCACCATCACTTACCTCTGAAGAGCTGCAAGAAGGACAAGCCTGATTGAAGGACACAAAGGAAATCATGAAGGAGCTCAAGAAAGGTAGAAAGAAGAAAACTGAAAGGAAGATGAGAGGAATAATGCCTGATGTTGCAGGGAAACACAAAGACTAGAGGCCAAGCTAGCCCGAGAGATAGCATCTTACCAAGAAGTACTGGGGTAGCAGGAAGCGATAAATTTCAGTTTATCAGCACCTTTAGTGGGGACGGCAGTAGAAACACATCAACAAACCCCACCTCCAAGCCCAGCACAATTAATTTTCAAAAACCTTTCCCCTCTTCGTAATTCCACCATATCAGATACACCTGCTTCTGCTGAGTTGCATATAAAGAGAGCCACTCAACAAGAAAAATTGCTAGAAGAAGAGCACCAAAGCCAATAAGAGGCAACATCATTACAAGGAGAACTCCCCGAAGAATGATTGGATACATAAAAGCAAAAGAGAATTGACGAGACACCAAGCCCCAGCAAATGGCAACGTTTGGATGATGTAGAAAGGATTACAGAGAAGTTGTTTTTCCGTGAGATAGGTTAAAGCCGTGAGATGGTTTAACCCGTGAATTAGTTTTTCTGTGAGATAGGTTAAAGCTGTGAGATGGGCTAAAATCGTGAAAGTGCAGGGTGTGAAACTCGTGAGTCAGTTTGGAACCGTGAGACTGTTATTCCGTGAGATAGGTTAAAGCTGTGAGATGGCCTAAAACCGTGAAAGTGTAGGGTGTGAAACTCGTGAGATTGTTAGTGCATATACCCTATTTTTTTGGGTATTTTTTGAGAGTTAATTGGTGAGTGTAGGTTTATGTCGTGTTTAGGGCAAAGGAACAAAACACTCGTATGTAGCAAAATTAGACTTCATGAAAATATAGAATCGTGAGAGTGCAGGGTGCGAGTTACAAATGTGATTTACGAGGTTTTGTGAAATGATGAGAATGTAGGTTTATGCAGACAAGGGAAGCAAACACACACATGCAATTAAATAAACTCGTGTACTTGTATGACTTTCCTATCATGCAATTTTGATTATGTTCAAGAAGAAAAGAAACAAAAAAACAGAAAGAAAACACGAAGGTAAGGCACAAGCTCCCACCTTAACTCTGATATGTCGATTGCGCGGTAGATGATCAGTTGGAAATTGAGGGCGTGGAGATGTAAGCTCAGGAATATCACACGATGCAGAATGCACAAAAAAGGAAAGAATTTTGATTTTATGGTGCAGCCGTCAGACTGGGCGGCTGCCTTAATGGAGTATGCCATGTAGTCTCCCATGATTGGTCGAAGAACAAGTGACCGTTTTACGGCGTGAACCATTTAGAACAAGTTCACAGTGTGAATTGTTTGGATTGTTTCACGGCATGAACTATTTGGAACCACTTCACAACGTAAGTGTTTTGTATAGAGAGTGCGTGCAAGGTTGATACCCTATATTCCTTTTATGCTCAAACACTCAATTATGCAATCAAAAGTTGGTTGAATGAAGTGAATGATTTTTTTAAAACCTTGTATCCACTTTTGAGTAATGGATGCCCTTGTACTTCCTTTTGTTTATTGCCATGGGAACCAAGGTAGTACTTTGGCACTTATGGGCATTTGTTGTTGCAATCATTTTAACTCTGTGTGAGAGTGCTTGATCTTTCCCTCCATCCAACTGAAGAGTGCCTCTACTGAATCTTGTTGATTGGGATTTGTATATGTCTCCATTTGTTGCACCTTTTCTTTTTTCTTCTCAGTAACATTGCCTAGCTCCTCTAGTGTGGTGGGTGCAAGTGGCGGGAGTGCTATCTTTAGTTCATTCTATTGAATCGGTTTCTTTCTCCACACCAATGTTTTTGTATTCCTAGCATTTGTTTTAGCCGAGAATTGGCTATGGTTTCTCTTACTGTCCCTTTCTTTATTTCTGAAGGTATTTTTAATGATGGACTTTGGGTGGGATTTTGGCACCCATATTGTTGTATTACCCTGGTAATAGCCTTGTGGATTATGGCTTCATTTGGAATACTACCGGCTAACATTTGAAGGTTATCTCTATCGCTTGTCTGTAATATGAACTTTTTTCCTTGATTCCTTAATTACTCCCTTCGCATCATTGTATAGCTGGTTTTCGAGTTGATCCTTAGGTCCTCACTACTGAGCACCTAGTGACTTTGGCTATCTTTTGCATGTGGATTGTGGGGTTGATTTTTTCTTTGGTACGCGAGCTACTGTTACCGTCCTTGGTGTTTCCATACCATCAATCATAGCTTGCTTCCCTTTGTTTATGAGCTCCATAAGGGCACGATAATGACATTGTTGCCCTTGTCTAGTTGTGTCGTTCTCTTTTCCCATTGGATATTTCAATTACTGGTGCAAATCCAAGATTGTCCCAGGATCATTTCTTCCTCCATAGATCCTTCATGCATAACAAACACCTTCCCAAACAAGGGATTATTTATGATTAAAACATTAACACTCACTTAGAGATCCCTCATCTTTCGTAGTTGACAAGCGCACACTTCGTACTTGTGCATTGGTGGCCTCAAGGTGTGGTTTGTGTAGAGCTACCCATTGATCCTGTATCTATTAATGTAATGCTTGTCATAAGACTTTTAATCATAGAGAATTTCACCCTGAGCCATGCTAGCTCAATGTCCAGCTCATCCTCATCAAGGAGGGTTAGTGAAGCCATGTTCACATGCAATACTCTCTTTTGGAGTATCTGTTTTTTGGCCTTGCCTCTCTTGCCTTAGCTTCTTTCTCCCGAGCTTGCTTAATTTTTTCTTTTGCTAGCTCCTTCTGTTGTTTTAAAAGCTGCTCTTGCACGAGCATCTCTTGGGTCAGTGGTCCAAAATATTTTTAAAGCTTGCTTCCATTGACATAACCCTCCATTTGTACGCCCTCAATTGTTTCAATTCTACCGACCCTTGAAGTGTGATTTCGGACACTCGGAAAGGTCCTAATCCTCTGTACTTGAGTTTCTTTTTTCTGGTGCTTCCCACACCATACATGAGGACAAGGTCCCCCATTTCTAGTTCCTTTTATTTAAAGTTATTTGTTTAACCAATGTTTTCTTTGTAATTTTTTTGACCATAAGACCATAGTTGTTAGGTACGATACCGTACGGGAAAATACGGTACGATATATATTTTTTTCTTATCATACAATAAAATACGGTGTTTTAAAAAAATGCTTATAAACTTAGGTATTTCCAATCCTAGATATGGAGTAAAAAGGAGGGAAGCATCATAGTATAGAGGAAGTTCAAATAGCCATAGATAAGAAAAAAAAAAGACTATTACCTCCAAAAAAAAAATTTGGGAAAAAAAATTTGGAAAAGAATTTTGTTTTTCTTGAAAAAATCCGTATGAGTTCGTACGGTATTGTACCGTATGGTATTCCATGTATGATAAGCCATCATATGCTATACGAAAACAACACTGCATAAGACCATGCGATGGAATTAATCGGGTTTCATCAAGTTTCTCTAAGTCAACTAGTCTTTCGGCTAATGCATTCTTAGTCATTATTCTTACATCGTAATTCTTAGGCTTGGAACTAGGTACTCCATATGCATTACCGCTTCAACACCATAAGCTGGACACAGAAAGGAGTATATCCTGTCGCTACCTCATACGATGTTTGATATGCCCATAAAGCTACCGTTAGCTTATGTTGCCAATCCGTTCAACCTGCTTCTAATGTTTTTGTCAAGATAGTACACAAAATCTTGTTTGTACTCTTCGCTTAACCATTAGCCTGTGGATAATAAGGGGGTGATTTCCGGTGGACTATAAGGAATCCAGCAAGTAAGTGATCAATCACCTTATTAATGAAGTGTGAACTGCGATCACTGACTAATTCTAATGGCAGCCGAATCTCGAAATGATTTGTTCATATAAGAACTTAGCTGTTGTGCGTACATTAGCTCGCTTAGAGGCTCTGGCCTCTACCCATTTCGTGAAATAGTTTGTGGCCATGATCACATATCAGGCTTCTGAGATGGACGCATAGCTAGACTAATAGATCCAACAAAATCAATTTCCCATTTCTCAAAAGGTTTTTTTACAATAACAGGGGTAAGTGGCATCTTGTCCCTTTGTTGTGGAATAGAAAATTGCTAACACTCTTTGCACCTTTTAACAAACTCCATGGCATCCCCGAATAATGTAGGCCACCATAGTCCTACTTGAAGCACCTTGTGAGCTATAATTTCCCCAACGAAATGTCCTCCAACTATCCCAGAGTGTGCTTCATCTAATATTGTGACAAATTCGTCTTCTCGCACACATCTCCTTAAGACATTGTCCTAACCTAGCTTGTATATTTCTCCAGCAATTAATTGATAAGGTGCAACAATCTTAACAAGCTGTCGTATTTTATCTTTGTTCAAGGGTCGATCTTGCGAAAAACCATAAGCTAGATATTCTGATATTTCTTCGTCCATTTGGGCACCATGTCTAGTTTGAACAAACAAGCATCTGGGAGGTCATCTCATCAACACCAGTTGCCAGTTCCCCATTTGGAGTTCTCTACATATGATCAGCCAACACGTGATGTGTTCCCTTTCTTATCGTGACCACCATGAAGTCGAATTCTAATAATAATAACAACCAACATGTGATTCTTCCCGTGGTGCAAGGCTTGCTCACCAAGTATAATAAGGCCTGATGGTCCACAAAGAATACAAATTTGTTGGCCAATAGGTAATGTCGATACTTCTTCATAGCATAAACTATGGGGCCTTGTTCTGTGGTGGTATAATTCACCTCTTCATCATTCAATTAACGACGACGACGACTAGCGAATCAGACTGGGTAGTCCAGTTTGAACTCACTAGGCTGTGTCAATACGCATCCAATAGCAAAGTTCGAGGCATCGATGTGTACATGAAATATAAGGTCCCAGTTAGGTGGTCTGAGAATTAGCGCACTAGCCAGTGATTGATTTAATTCATTATATGCTTCCTACATTTTTTAGTCCATTCAAAGACAATGAGTAGCTTATATAATGGTCTAGCAATTTTAGCATAAAATATTATGAAGCGACGATAACACCCAACATGGCCCATAAATCTCTGCACATCTTTGTTGCCTTCATCAGTGGAGATAGCGTTCTTAGAGATAATGTGTCCCAATATCACACCGTGTTTGACCTAAAATTGGCACTTTAAAGGGTTTAAGGATATATGATACAATCGACATCTCTCAAACACTTTTCTCAAGCAAGCAAAATGGTCAGTCCATCGAGAGTGTGCACACAGATCATCAATGAATACCTCCAACCACTTTTGCAAGTAGTCTTTGAAGGCTGTGCACATTAATCATTAGAATGTTGTTGGGGCATTGGTGAGACCGAAAGGTATGACTTTATAAGCAAACGTCCCCCACATTGTATTAAAAGCTATCTTATGCTGGTCTTCGGACACTATAGACACTTGATTGTAACATGAAAATCCATCTAAGAAGCTGTAAGTGTCTTCACCAGCAGCTACTCTCTCCAAAACGTATTCCGTAGTATAAGGCAATGGGTAATGGTCCATTGAACTTTTTGAGATCGACACCACAGACCCTAAGTTTTCCATTCTTCTTTGGCACTATTACGATTGGTTGACAACAATTCTGTATGTTCTATCTCGTAGATGAAGTCCGTAGCAGAGTTTACCAATTTCCTTCTTTATAATTCTTGTATATTTAGGATTCATCTGGTATGATTTTTGCCTAGTTGGTCTTGATCCGTCCATGATTAGGATCGTGTGTTGCACCACTTCAGGTGGTACACCCTTCATCTCTTTGTAGTTCTAGGGAAAACAATCTGTAAACTCCTTAAAGAGAGAAACAAGCTCCTTTTCTTCAGCCGGAGTCAGCCGGAGTCAAGTCCTTTTCTTTAGCCGGAGTCAAGTCCTTTTCTTCAGTCGTCGTGGAGTCAAGTCCTTAGCGATATAAATAGGTTTGGTTTTCTCCCCTGGCTACAATATCAATTTCCTCGACTTCAGTTGGGGGCCATCATATGATGTGGATAACCCATCTTCCTTAACCCTTTTTGCTAGAAATCGGACCACTTTTCGTTCGTCAATTGTGTGTGTCTTGAAATGGTATGGTACTGAAAGTAGGTCTGGTTTATCCTCATCCTCACTTTTTGTTTTAGCCATCACCTTCTTAGCCCCTCGCTCGGCTTCTACCAAATCTTTGTTTCGTTTTCGGCGCCCAGCTTTCGTAAGCTTAGGCGTTTCCGGTTCTCGAAGGGTGACTTCCTCCCTATGTTTCCGAATATCTTGCTCAATTCCTCACCCCAATTCTTAGAAAACTCGTCGTGTACCTTATTAGCTTCGAGGTATCTCAGCTGCTAGGCATCCTTGGGTTTTCTTCATAGCAGGGCATTTCGTCGAGCGATATACCATTTTTGCTTCTGCCATCTTCTAAGGCGTTGGGCAGCACTGGTACGGCCTTGTGATCCAGTCCCTTCTATGCTTGAAACTTCCTCCTTTGATTCCTCTTGAATGGGTTGCCAATTGACCACACAGATAGAGGTAGTGGGCACAGTCCCATATTTAACATATTGGGTTCCTTGGAGTTGCATCACATCTATGGTGGCTAGCACATGCATCCACTTTTCACTGAAATTTGGAGGAGGAAGTGATGCATACATTTTTGCTTCCTTTTCCTCTTTTGAAGCTTCCACTGTGGGCTGGCATATTTGTATGGATGTGGTTTGCTCGGTTGTGACCGAATCATTACCAAATAGTTGCCATTCCATGGGGTGTGCTTTCCATGTTTGCAAATCTATCTTTAGAATATGCGAGTCGCTTCAAACATACACATGGTCTAATGCCCAATCGTGCACCAATTTGGATTCCCTCATGAAGTGTCTCTGCAAGATTATGTCATATGAGTCTGGTTGGCATAGAAAGTCCATTACCACAAATATATGATGGTAGCGAAACGTAAAGAGTTTAAGTCATACATTCTCTAAAAGCCCAATGGGTCTTGAAGATGTTCCGTTTGCCATTTTAACGATAAGATTTGCTCTTTTTAGATCGGGTTTTCCCCAATTTTCCCAATATCATTTTGTGATGTGATGCTAACTCTCGTCCCACCATCTAGGATAGCCAGTGCTTGGTATCCGTTATGAATTGGGATTATAGCATTAGTGTCATCACTTTTGTAATAATGTCCCAATTAATTAACCGGTATTTTGACGAATCTAGGCATTCTTTCCCTTGCGTGTTTTAAGTTTCTTTCTACTAGAGGTGACTGAATCTCCTTTGCAGTGTCTGCTGGCTTTAATCTGCCCTCTACCCATTCTTTTCTATCTGCCCACAATGTTGGTGAACTGCATAGCAGTTTTCCCAATGGCATTTGCATGGAAGTAGATAATACAGCTACGAGATTGCCTATGTCTCTGGGCTCTTTGGAAAATGAGGGTTCCTTCCATGTGTGCATCTCATATCCATCCCTAGGGAATGAATGAATGGACTTATCCTGCACAACCTCCTCAAAAATTCTTGACATAAGGTTTCCTTTAGAACTTCCGACTCTTCTGAAATTGGAGTAGGTACATCCAATTCTCTTTCCCTTGTCGATTTGTTTCTTGGATACATTGTATCCCTGGCTTGGTTAGCCCATAATCTGTCTTTGTGAAGTCGTTGACACTCTTCTACTAGGGCCCTGGCTTCTTCAAGCTTTCTTATCTCTTCTTCAGCATTTGGGTATTCACCAATTCCTTTAAGGGTTGATGGTCTTTCTCCTTACGCCTCTTGGTTAGGCTCATTCGGTTTTAGCACTTGATCCCTCTCTTCTCTTGATTGAGTGGATTCGGTGTGTTGATAGGATCTTCTTCAAATCCATCCTGAATTGTGACCTTGGTGTCACCTTTACCCACTTTTTTCACCCTCCTTCTCTTGCCAGTTCTAGAAGTGGTGGCATCTGTTGGGTTCTTTCCTTTGTCCCCTAGTTAGACTTGAGCTCGTGTCAGGACATTCAGTGGCGTGATGTTTCCAGGTTGTACAGTTATGGTCCGGACGGTGGCCTAGTTAGAAGTGGAAGAAGAACCACTTGTGCGGTATGGGAAATCTTTGATCAAATGATCAATCCCACATTTAGTACAAGTAAGTATTGGCATGTCATTAGGTGGTGTAGTCAATTATTGAGTTTGATACGTATGAATCATTGTTAGGACATTTAGCGATTCGATGAGGTCCACCGCAACCAAAACATTGTAGTGGCCCTCTCCTCATATTTGCGTTTATATCCTTACCTTTCCATTGTAATGTGGTTTGAAACGCAGGTATTGGCATGTTATTTTGTAAGACATAAAATTTTGGTGTAATCTCCACAGCTTCCTCATAGTAATCACCATTAATTTCTACCTCACGCACCATTTCAATATCCTCTAATGGCTCCTCAATCAGTACTTAGTTGATTTTAGCCTGTGGTGGTTGTGGTGGTAGAACAGGTGGTGGTAGAGGTGAAGTGTCTTGTATTCGAAACACCCCCTAGGTAAATAGGAAGGGTTTGAATGTCTTGTAGCTTGCAACAATGATTTGCATGGGTGGTGCTGGTAAAGCCAGTGGTGCTCTAGGTGTCGACAGCTGTGCTACGGTTTGAAACCTTGGATACCTACACATGGAGGTGTCATGATTCCCTAATTTTACACAATGAGCACAATAGAGTAATGGCCTTGCTCTTAATTATGGGCATTCAGTGGTAGTGTGATTCAACTTGCACATAGAATACTACCAAATCTCCTACGAGGGTAAAGGTGGGTATGCCCATGCCCAGATGTTTCTCTTCCATCCTTCATCTTCAATTTGTCCAGTATGGCATTACTGAGTTCGTCCACAATCATGTTCCCAACTTGCTTGCTCTAAGTTCGTGTTTCTTGGTGAATCAAAACTCGCGAAGTCGTTGTGCTGCTGAATATATTTTGACATCTTCAAGTTGTGGCAATTCCAGCATATTGTCTTCATATTCGATTGCCAACTTACAACATGCATTCAGAGTAGCCAGTTGGGCTAATAGATAATCATGCATTTTGTGGTCTCGGACTCCTCTCTGGAAGCATGGTAATAATTGATCATCAGTTAGCCTCTCTCATAGTTTACATCTTGAATTCAAGTGCTTTAGCGGGGACACAGTCTCGCATAGACTCAATTTCTTTCTGTTTGATGTTATGCAGTTGTGCCATAGGACTCCATCTCGCCACTTTAGGCAAAGCTTGGCACAAACACATTCTTGAGCTGAGTGAAATTGACCTTACCTTCTGGCTTGAGGGTTTGAAACCATTGATGAGCTTTTCCTTCTAGGGTCAGTGAGAAGACATGAATCATGGTTACATCACTTACTGGCCCATTGGTTTTGCATGTGGATTCAAAGATCTCCACATGTTGGATTGGGTCCCCAGCCCTTGAGAACTTTTGTATGAGCTTTGAAATGATGTGTGGCTTCATTTGGGATGGTCTGGATCCTAGAGCAATGCCTAGTTGACCATTCCTCGGTCCATTTCCACAACCATATTCAACAAATCTATCCTTGTGGCCGTATTAAGATCTACATTTGGATTTGCCCTTGGTCTTTGAGGAGCTACTCCCTCCTACCTATTAAACAATCCTAAAATGGGATTGATCATGGTGATAGACATAGATCAAGCAACATAATTAAGGTGGTGGATTAAACCACACTAAGAACTCCATAAGAGAGAGAGAGAGAGAGAGAGAGAGAGAGAGAGAGAGAGAGAGAGAGAGAGAGAGAGAGAGAGAGATTGCACACTCAACACTCAATTCTATTGCATATTACAAATGAACCATACAATGATATAGGATTTCTAGCCTTATCCCACTTTACATGTCATCATCCATGTGGCAATGCCTTTTCCACTCAACACTCGCACGCACACCAAAAAATATTACATGTGGCATTCTTATCTTACCACAATATCTTGCACCTCTAGGGTGTGTTCACATACTCAACCAAATAACCCATTCATTTTACATTGCACAGCCAAGTGTGCCTTCGCTGTAGCCAGTAGGGATCTCTCTTAGGGCATATAGTGTATGCAATAGAAGAGCTTGTTATGGGTCCGCCGGCCAAGGTTGCAGTCGTTTGTGAAGGTGCAGCTACCCAAGAATGCCAAAGAGCATGCAAGATTCCTGGGACTAATCAAGTGGCATAGTAGATTCATGAGATTCCTAACAAACATGGTGGTGTCCCTGTACAGTCTGACGGTGAAGCATGAAGAATATATATGGTCTGGATCCTATCAAGAGGCATTCCAGAATCTCAAGAGGATATTGTTGGGGCATCCTCCAACAACCCAACTATAACCTAGTGTTCCATGTGTTTGTCAATGCCTCTAATATAGCCATTGGCAGTGCTCTGATACAAGAAGCACAAGATGGATGGTACAGACCAGTCTACTATGCAAGCAGGAGGTTGTCTAGGCCGGAAAAGAACTACTCCACCATGGAGAAGGAGTCACTAGGAATGATCTAATCCATCAAGAAGTTCAGACACTACTTGTTGGGTAGACTGGCATAGTTATAGCGCCAGCTCATTTAGTCGGGTTCACATTATGGACTGACCCTTGTATGTTGATGAGTACTTACCCATATAGTGTGTACTCTTATCTTTATGTTATGTTATACATAAGTCCTATGTCTGTTAATAGTAGACAATGCATTGGTAGATATGTATGCTACATAAAATTCAGCTATCCATCTCTCTCTTGTGTGTGTGTGTTTGCTTGCTAGGGTTTGAAGCTCTCCCTCTCCCCCACATTCTCTTTAGGAAGCAGTTAATGGAACACTTTGGTGTTTCTATTATCGTGGACCCCTCACAAGGTGGCAGACCGCACAGTTTGGAATACTTCCATGCCCATAATCACTAACACCTTGCAACCCATGTGTGAACAATGTGGCATTGATCACATGTTCCAAGATTGCCCAAGACGAGTTGCTTCAATGTAACTTGTCTCACAAAATATAACTCTTAACATCTTAAGTGTACAAAACAAACAATTGTCCACGGCACCCTTGAATGTGCTTACCTGCTTACAATCCAAGGCACGAGAAACAGTAAAAAAGAATGCAAAAGACAATATCTCAACATGGGTAAAACAACATATTTTAAAGCAGAACCCAAAACAAAAAACAAAACCTTCTAAACCCAAGAAAGACAAGGAACTACAAACTATCAAAACCAAGGTTGACTTAAAAGATAGGGAAAAGGAGCCTGTAGAGGACATAAACCCAAAAGAGCCAAAAGCTATACATGATGCAGAAGCATCCACTTCAAAGATCACCACACAAACCTCAAAACCCATATGTGCGACACATGGTACAAAAGCCCAAAAGAAAATTCGATCTAAAATCAGTGAATTGGTGGCCAATCTTGAAGAGGAAAAACTGTTGTATTTAAAAAGGGCTGGAGATGCTACTAAGAAAAAGGGTCATGACAAGGTAAACAAAAAAAAACAAGACCTGACAAGAGAGTTAGAAACTTCAAGCAAAGAACTTTCCTTTGTCGCGCAGTAGACAGGAATCATGTTCATAGTAAGGTGGTTGCGGAGATGGCTAAGGTAAAAGACTTGACAACACAATGTAGTGACTTGGAGTGTAGACTACAAGAAGCCAAGGAAAGCATGCTTCAAAAACAGAATGAAGAGAAACCTCAAGCATAAGGCAAAAAAGGACAGTTTATTACACCAGCTGAAAAAGGAACAAGAAGATTACTCAAGGTATCATGATGAAGCTATGGACAAAGCAAGAGAACTGGAGTCTACTCTCCAGAAGAAAAATCAACAAGAAGAGGAGGAGCCTTCTCTAGTAGAACAAGGGGAAGGTACATTACTTAACACCATCTCTAACCATGCCTCTACTCTAGCTACATTAGCTGTTTCCCCTAGAACTCCAGCAAAGGCCCAATTTTTTTTCAACTCTACCCTTTTACTGTCTATGACTATGAAAGACAGATTTTGAGACTCCTTTGACAAATAATGTAGTGCAATGGGTTTTTAAAAAGATTTCCAGAGAAAATGCCCCAACATTTGTAATGGCCATTCTTCATGGGGATATTAGTCTACAAAACCCTAGTGATCTCTTCTATTCCCCATTACATCCTATAGTTATCAATTTTAGGGCCTCGGTTAGGGTGCTTCTCAATTCTCAAGGGGAACTTATAGAAGAAGGTCTAATGGAGGACTTAACCTTTGAATCCCAAACATCTGGTTACTTGGATGAAACTTTTTGGACCTTATGAGGCTAGGGATTGTTCCTTGTATTTAAGGGTTAGGCAAAGTAATCTTTATCACCCCTTGGGCATATGGAAAATATTCAAAATCATTACATTGCATTTAGAAATCCTAAATAGGGGAATTCTTTAGAATTTGATTTGCCTTGCATCAATTACCCCTCCATTGATGAAACTGAAATGACTTTAAATTACACTTTAACGGCAAGCCACATACCCCAGAGAAGAAGAAGGGCCGGTCAAAACTTTTGATAGATTAACATACCCCTATGTCACTACGTTCCTTTTGTGAATGATCAGCCATATTTGTCACCCAAGGGAGGTTCTAAAGGCCATAATCAAGGTAATAGTAATGGGGCTGAAGCTACTATACTCAATCATGTAGGAGAACTTGACCTACCTTTACAAGATTTCCAACATCTGCATTCATAATACAACCAACTATGGGAACTAAGGCAGGAATCTCAAGAAGATGAACAAAGGTTTCAAGAATTTACTTATCATTGCCTTGTGGAGAGGAATAGCATGGGGGACATGCCTATATTTCAAGACTTTGGAAGATTGCAGATAGTGCCTTATAAGGGTCTACAACAAGAAAGCACAATGTGTGGCATCCAACCAATACAGCTTGGTGAGAAGTAGCATCACAAGTACTCACATAAACTAATTAACTCACCAATGGATTTTCCTGATCACATGAAAGATTCAAGAGCTGAAGCGGGGCCCAGGGACAATATCTTCCACACATAGCACAAGTAGCTCCTGACACTGTTGCTAAACTTTTTACAAAAAACAACATATTTGAGCAGTTACCGGAGGAAACCTATTTGGAAATTATTATGGATGGAAACCCTTGGTTGTAGCCATAGCTTCTATCTGAAGCACTCATGCAGGTGACCACCTTTGATCCTCACTGCCCTTATGATCCTACTATAGGAGTCAAAACACCCACTGTAGAAATGATGAAAAAGCGGCCTTATTTGTCCTATCCTCCTAGGGGTGACATGGCAGGGCATGTAAAACAACACAGATGGAAAGCTTGAGACTTATGGGAGCCCATAGAAAAAACACACATTTCAAAAACCCTCACCTGGTGGATCTTCTTGATGTATAGGTGGTTGCTTTCTTAATAGAATATATTTTTTTAAAAGCTAGAAGCAGGAACATCCCATGGAGGAAAGAGGTGGTTATACACTACCACCAAGATATAGCGAAATGCTAACATGATGGGAAGGAACACAACTAGAATGCTTCATGACATACCCTAGAAGATGGACTAGAGAGGTCTTCCAAGCTAAAAGAGGTAGGAATCCCCATTGTATCTTTAACTATCCTCAGTTCCACCCATCAACATTCGTAGATATACACGTAATGAGGAGCCACCTTAAACAAGTGTACTATGCATGACAGCAGATCATGCTTTTGTGGCCAACTATTCGATTTATACAACTTATTATAACACTTTTGGATGTTCCAAAAACAAGAACCAAATGAGGCAAAGATCAGTCACTACATGATCTCAAACAACGAAGGCCCAGATGAGGATGTGGTAGCTTTCTATTTCCATCAACTTAGATTTCTACCTGGGTACATGCTCTGTGACTTCGAGACTATGGTGGATATAAAATTTTGCCCTCCTTACAAAGCTTTCAGGAGAACCCAATACTTTTTGGAATTAAGGCATTTACATTGGCAGCGTGCTTTCTTGTAAATTGGAGTCGCCTCTACCGGTTAAAAGTGGTAAGCATAAGAGTTCAAGTCTAGTCACCAGCTGGTTTTTCGATCATGGCATAGTCTTGCACATGCATCAAGTCGCTAGTTGCTTTTCTAATCACTAGCATAATCTTTCCATGTTGCATTTGCATCTTCTTTAAAAATCTTCTTGCATACTAGAAGTGTCACCAATCTAGACATTGGCATAAGAGTCTAATATCGCCTAAGATTTTCCAGTCAAGGGCACAGTCTTGCAGCATGGTGTCATGCATGGCATTTCCTTGTACATATCTGAATGTTTCATACCCAAATATATAAATTTAAAAAACTTAAAATCTTGAAACTCACTACACTCACGCACTGAGCACTTCTATCGTACCACTAGAAGCCTCTACATTAGAAGCCATCTATGTACATTTTGCATGGGGGGATCTTGGCGGCATTTTTTCTGGCCCAAGATAAGACACATTGCTTGGATTACCCCTCCATTGTTCTTCTTGCACAACATGCTATTCATTTTTGAAAGATCCCTGCCCCCTTCGTGCAACGAATTCGGGGTGCTAGAGCGAAAGTAGCATTTCTTGCATAGGATAGAGCTCTCACTCGGGGCCTCGCCCATGGATGCCCGGACAAGAGACTAATCCCTCGGTTCTTCCAAAAACCGAACCCGGAAAAACTTCCCTCGCCCAGAAGGCACGGGCGATTCCTCCAAGATATTTTTATTCTAACGTAGTCAAGGTCATCACTAACCAAACTGATCTGACCGAACCCGTAAGTCACATGGTCAGGTCAAGGAAAGACTTGCACTTGGATCATAGGGACCAACGCTTTTTTCCTCATTGAGAGGCACAACCGTTGATTCTTTTCCATCGAACAGGGACTGTCCGGGATTTACTTCATCTATCGTACCATAACAGAATTGAGTCTCATTTTAGGGATCCATCAGTCCAGCCTAACAGTCCCATGGGTTAGCGAACCGCCCAACCACTGTAGTGATAGAATCCGTTTAGGAATTTGGTTATGTTTTGTCCCGGGTCAGGGAAAAGAGTTCCCAGACCCCCTACCCGGTGCTTCATGCAAACTTCAAGATAGTCACACCACTTACACACCCAATATGAAATTGCCTTTTTCACAGATTCAGTTGTATTTAAAACAATCTTTAAATGAAACCATAGTATCACTGCTCATAATCCTCCAAAATATCCGGTTGAATTCCAATTTCCATTCATTCCTTCATCGGTGTACCTATAGCATCATTAGCAACCAGAACGCTCACCATCTATCCACTCAGGGGCCTTTTCAATAGTTTCTAGCTCATAGTACCCAGAAATATATTCACTTATAAAAATCCAGATGGACTCTCTGCCGTTGAAGATCAGCAAGATCAACCAGCAAATCCATATAAAAGAGCCATGGACTCATCCGTTGAGGACTAGCAAGGTCAATCAACCAGATCCATGCTCGAATTCAAAAAACAACTCTTACTCCTTATTCCAATATCTTCCTCGACGCACGCATGGGTATCTTCAGCGACCCAAAGCCCGAGCACCGTATGGTCAGCACCCTCTAGGATCCTTCGTAGGTCACCTAGTGCTTCACTCATAGGCCGCTTCCTTGGTCCCTCATCCATCGTACCAGAAGCTCACCATTTAAATCAAACCGAGGCTGGTCAAGACCTCGGCCGTGCTACGCAAGACGTCCTCCGTTGACTCTGCGTCAGCTGTTGCAACTTTTTCACTTAGGTCTCCCCACAACCTCATTCACAAGACGGTCAAAATGCTTCCCCAGCATTCTTGACATAAACAGTCATTTAAAAACAGGTTATAAATACAGTTTCTATAACGAACTCTCGTCTTTCCACATTCTTCCACATCAATCTACATTACTTAATCCAAGTCCAATTATATGTATTCCCATCGTCCTTCATCCATTCTCATCCAATCATATCATTTTCCATTCTCATCCAATCACATCATTTTCCATCTCATCATATCTTTCCGCATTTATACTCATCACATCTCATCCACTCGCATCTACCCATATCCACATCTCATCACATCACATTCATTCACATCTCATCCATTCATATCTACCCCGATCCACATCACATCACATCCATTTCACCTCACATCTCATTCATTCACATCTATTCTGATTCACATCCCATCACATCTCATCCATTCACATCACATCTCATTCATTCACATCTATCCCGATTCACATCACATCACATCACATCCATTCACATCACATATCATCCATTCACATTTATCCCAATTTACATCATATCACATCATATCCATTTCACATCACATCTCACCCATTCACACTTATCCCGACTCACATCACATCACATCCATTCACAACACATCTCACCCATTCACACTTATCCCGACTCACATCACACTTATCCCGACTCACATCACATCACATCCATTCACATTCATTGTATCCCCATTCCATCACATACATTCTATCCACATTACATCACGTCCACATCTATCCACATCATATCTCATTCATTCCATCCACTTTACATCACATCCACATCATATCTCATTCATATACATCCCATCTCATTCATCCACATCCATCTAATCATTCACATGCACGACTATCCACATCTATCCATACATTCACATCTATCACTTCACATCCACATATATTCACATCACATCACATTTCATCCACATCTCTTTACATCACATCAAATCTCATCCACATCCACATCACATTCACATCCACATCTCTTTTTAGCACATCACATCTCATCCACATCCACATCACATTCACATCCACATCTCTTTTCAGCATATCACATCTCATCCACATCCACATCACATTCACATCCACATCTCTTTACTTTACATCACATCTCATCCACAGCCACATCACATTCACATCCACATCCCCTTACATCACATCACATCTCATCCACATCCACATCACATTCACATCCACATCTCTTTTCAGCACATCACATCTCATCCACATCCACATCACTTTCACATCCACATCCCTTTACATTACATTCTTTCACATACACATCCACATCCACATCCATTTACATCACATTCTTTCACATACACATCCACATCCATTTACATTAAATTCTTTCACATACACATCCACATCCATTTACATCTCATTCTTTCACATACACATACACATCCACATCCATTTACGTCACATTCTTTCACATATCCTCTCATCTCATCATTGGCATCCACATCCATTTACTTCACATTTATTTTCATCACACCACATACTATCACATCCCATTCACATCTTATCACATTCATTCACATCCTATCGCATCCCATTTACATCTTATCACATCTATTTACATCCTATCACATCCCATTTACATCTTATCACATCCATTCACATCCTATCGCATCCCATTCACATCTTATTCCCATTTAGTAGCTTTTGCTACTTCGATACCGATAATGGGACTTTTTCTAAATTTCTGCCAATTGTTTGGCTTAGATAAAGGTTCTTTTTCTCGACGACTATTTCCACATTCTTTCTCAATTTCTCAAATGAACTATATTCAATATTCCTCTTTTGAATAAAAGAATTCATGGGATTTACAAAAATCAATTCTACCCATATTTTCACTTTTGATAAATATTCATAAATTGAATTATATTAAAAATTTCTCTTTTTCATTTAATTTCTTGGATCTGAAATATCATGGAAATTTCTTTTTTTACATTTAATTGCTTGAATTCTAAATATCATGGGAATTCCTCTTTTTATCATCAAATAAATTTATCTAAAATTTCTCTTTTCTTTAATAAAAATATCCATTAATTCAATATGCCAAGAATTTCACTTTTACTATTTAAATGATTGAATTTCAAATGTCATGGAAATTCCTCTTTTATCATTTAAATATTTCTCATAAAATAAATTTATCTAAAATAAAATATCCATTAATTTCAATATGCTAAGAATTTCACTTTTACTATTTAAATGATTGAATTCAATATCCATTAATTCCAATATGCTAAGAATTCACTCTTCCTATTTAAATGATTGAATTCTAAATGTCATGGGAATTTCTATTTTATCATTTAAATAAAATTACCATAATTTTCTCTTCTCTTAATTATTTAATTATACATAAAATCAGTTTTCTAAATGTGATGAAAATCATTCTTTTAGCCTAGGATATTCAATCCTAGAATATGGTAGGAAGTCCTCTTTTCACGTTATGCATAAGAATGAAGTATGTATCAATTTCTTAAAAATTTTATCATAGCTCCGCTGCTATTACTGATAATTTTTAATATTTTAAAAAGAATAAGACTTAGTAATGTACTTATGATAGTATAACTATCTTTAACCTTAAATCCAATTTATGGATTTAATTCATAAGATTACCATAATTTACTAGCATATAAGTATAAAAAATCATTTTCTTAACCTCTAGCTTCACAAGCCTAGAGTTTGATTTGTGAATTGAGAATTTCTCCATGAGAAGCATCAATTGAATAGAGAATTGGTCATAGGAATGACCATTCTTTGGGGGCAAGAGAGATAAACATAAAAAGCATCCTTATTAAGCATAAATGTAAACTTTTCTTAATTATTCATTACTACTCTTAAGAAAAGCTTGATTTGCATTATAAACACTTAATTTAGAAACTTCTCAAGCTTGAGAGGGGTTGAGAAGTGAAAACATTGAGAATAGTAGAGAAAAACCATAAAATTACACTTTACCTCTTGTTTTTGCTTGCTTCTCTATCTTAAAAGAAGCCCCCAACCAATCAATTGGTTAGTGTGTTGAAAGGAAAGCTCCAAGGATGGTTGAAGAGAGAGAGAGGCTCCACTCTCTCCAAAAGTAGAGGATTTTTAAGGGATGATAAAAAATATCATTATTTTAATGTAATACTGGCATGGTATAGTTCACAGATTTTTTTACAAAAGACTAAGGATCTATTTATAGGTGAGGGATGCCTCTAACCAAGTCCAACTAGGTTCTAGAAATTTCCAAGTTCAATTTGGTTGAATTTGGACAAGATTTGGACCTAGTTTGGCTCCCTTTTGATTTGGTTTGATCCAAGAGAGAGGAGAGATAAAAATATCACAATTTTTTTGAGTTAAAAACTCCACCACATGTGTGAAATAGGTGTCTCCTTGAAGTCTTCCCCTCTCCTTACCAAGGTGTTAAAAATGTATCATTATACCAAAATATCTCTTTTTTTAGTAATATCTCATAGTTTTTAACTAAAAAACGTTGTACTTAGTCAACTCTTCATCTTATGTGGGCATTTACTCATTTTTGGGTATTTTCTTTTATTCATTGGATTTATCTCCTCCCCACACTTGGATTGATCCTATTGGCCTATAGAAACCTTTATTAGACCATAATCCAAAAATTTCTGAAAATCTAGACCCTTAGGCTAAGGTCCTTTATACACATTTTTAATTAATTCCAATTGCACATTGGAAAGTTCTTTTTGAATTTTTGTTTCAGGGGAAACCATTTTAGACACTAGGAGGATTTTTATATCCAAAAATATCTCAATTTTAGATTATCTCTCTCTAGATATTTTCTCTCTCCAGGCCAAAACAGGGTAAAACAGGATCTTTCTTCTAATTCAGAGAGGGGAATAATTACAAGATCAGAAGGGGAGGTTCTTACACCTGTATACCTCAAAAGCTAGAGGGAGGAATCTTACATCCTACCCCAATTAAAAAATGCGAGATGTCCTCATCTCGCAGCTGGAGGACAACTCTTTCCCTTAAGATCCAATTGATTCTGGGGTTCCTTATAGTCTGGTCAACCCAACAGAATCCTGGGGGATAAAGATCCCTTCATATAGAACTCATTATCAGCAGATAACAATTCATTCAGAACATATCATTCATATCCTTAACACAATAATGGTCCATTATATCGAAAATTTCATCTAAATGTTATGCAGGTTTTCAATTTGTCATCCCTTAATTAGATCCACTGGGTCAAGGGTTAAGAGCAGCAATCTGTCAGCACAATCCACTAATCTTGTAGTGATTTGTTGAAGTCATTATCGTCATTCTAGTTATTAACATCATTACTGGGATTCGTCCCCCAAAAATAGGGTTGCCAAATGCTTATACTTTGTACTTTTATGAGGCTTTCAAGAGCAGCTCAGGAATGGCAAGCGGAGGCATTGTTCTACTAGATCTAAAGAGTAAAGAGGTATTTAAAGAGGGGATTAAACTGCAGGTATAGACCAGCAATGAAGCTGAGTATGCAACCGTGGAATATAGACTTCAGCAGTGCATAAAGAAGGGGATCATTAGACTCATCAACAAAGGGGACAACTTGCTGGTTATCAGAGGCAGCTTCAAGCTATTTGGAAGGCTAAAAACCCCAAACTAAAGGAGTGGAATGTCCAGACAAAAAAGATGCTACACATATTTCAAGAAGTGTAAATTTAGCGTGTAAAAAAGGGAGTTGAATGAGGCTACAAATGCACTCGAAAAAGGGGAGTTGGGCAAGTACTTGGATGTACATGCCATTACTATTGCACATCCCACATATGCTAGAAGAGAAAATTTACACGAGATAAACGATTTTTTACATACAAGCCATGCGTCTTCAGGTATATCCAAGAGGCAGAAGTATGGATTCGTAAGGAAAGCCTTACAGTACATCATTATGAATGATCAGTTGTACATGAAGGGAAGAGACTTGATTTTGAGGAGAGTTCCAAGTAGGGAGGAGATTTTTGCCATTTTGGCCTCCTGCCATGAAGGTGTGTGTGGGGGACATTTTGCCCTAAAGCTAGCACTTAGGAAAATCTTAACAACTATGTTTAGCCTAGCTTAAGGAGGGATGTATATCATTGGTGAAAAAGTTATGAGCCCTGTCAAAAACAAGGCAAAAGAGTTTTGTAGTATGAGATGATGAAGAGCATTGTGTCCTATGGAGCTTTTGAAAAGTGGGGAGTGGATGCCATTGGTCCTTTTCCCACTACTACTAGGGGTAAGACTCACATACTAGTTGGAGTGGATCATCTCACAAGATGGGCTGAAGCTAGGTGTGTGTTTGAGGACATATGTACCATGTTTGGAATGCCTTTGGAGCTGCTGACTGATCAGGGGCTAGGATTCAGGGGAGAGGTAGTACAAGAATTGATGCAAAGATTACATATTACACACATGTATTCCACTCCATATTACCCTCAATGCAATGGACTAGTGGAGAGGTTTAATAGAGAACTATGAACTACATTGACCAAAGGTTTGAAGGAGCATCCCAAGCAATGGGATCTTCATGTATCTTCAACTTTCTGGGCTTATAAGACAACAGTAAGATCAGCTAATTTCTCATCTTATCATCTTGTATTTGGGAAAGAAGCCATGATGCCTATTGAGGTAGAAATACCTAGTTTGCGGTTCCTTTTGAAGCATCAAGAAAGTGGCCAGGATGAGTATGTAGAGAGGCTGTTAGATCTCCAAGAATTGCAGTTGGCTAGAGAGGAAGCCCTAGATCATTACATTCAGCTAAGCAACCAGAGGGCTGGACATTTCAATCAGACTGTCAAAGACAAAGGCATTAAGGAGGGAGATCTAGTTCTCAAGTATAACAATAGGCTAGATAACTCCAGACTAAGTTTTAGATCAAATGATGGTAAGGCCCCTTCAAGGTAGTGCATGCATATGAGAATGGTACATATCAGTTAGCTAATTTGGATGGTCATTGGCATTCCAAGAGCGTAAATGTCTATAGGATCAAGCCATACTGTTGCAGGATCATGACTATCTAGAAGGATTCAGTGGTGATGGATACCAGCCTCCTGCATATTGATGTAGATGTTCCAACTAATCTTGAAGATACTTCTTGGGAATTGGATCTATTCTTCCTTAAGGACCATCTTGATGAGCCAGCAGGACGTGGTGGTTGAGCATGAATTCTCTAACCAAGGGGAGTTGGGCAAATAATCATGGGTTTTCTAGTGTCCAGACCCTAGTGCCCAAGACATGTGCCTACCCAAACCTCGAAAATGAGAATAAGTCCATTGGGCATGATTAGAACCATAGAAATAAGAGGCTTTTGCATGGCCGCCTAAAAATAGAAGTAGATGTTGCCAATTTTAGTTAAGAAAAGGAGAAGCTAGGAATTGAGTTAATGGTCATGCGTTTGTTGTGGTAAAGGAGGAGCTTTTGCATGCATGGGATAGGGACAGCCAAGAGAGAGGGATGAAGAGCAAAGAGTTGGAGGAAGCTCTGAAAAAGCTTGTGAGAACTGTGTTTTTTGTGGAAGAAGACGCGGGAGTAGTGTGAGATGGCTTGAGTTTGTCCAGAGTAGAGGGTGAAAAAGGAAGCAGAGGATCTCTAAGAGGTTGAGGTGCCCTAAGATCTCTGGGAATGCAGATCTGTTAGAACTTGGATCAATCCAGTGCTTTGCTCAATTATTTCTTTCTGTGATTGAAGCTAGGGACCTGCAAAAAGTGGCTGCAGATTCCATTGATGTTTGTACCAGTGAAGATGAAGACATAGGTCTGAAGAGTTGTTGTTGGGATATACTTGTGGAGGATCCCTCAGGATTTTGGTGTTTCTTCTCTTTTGGTTGAACCCCATGTCTTAGGGTTGTTGTTGAGATTAGCTTGATTTCATAAAAGGCTTGAGTGTGAGTTTTAATCCCATGAGTTAAATTGATGAGTTTTTATGCTTTAGTGTTATATTTGTGTTGTTTTGATGGAATTTGTTGAGAGGAATCAATTGTGAGTGAAAGTATCTGTTAGTACAGAATCAGATAGCTTTAATTTTGAGTCAGCAATGTCTGATAGATTCCTTTGTGTATTTGGGTTAATCAGCTGGAGGTGTAGAAGAGTAGATCTTGTCTTGTTGGATTGAAGTTAGTCAGATAAGTTTGTGTATCTGCGTTAATCATTTTGGAGGTTTAGAAGAGTAGATCTTGTCTTGTTGGATAGAAGGGAAGCCTCTGAATCTGGTCTGATAGTTAAAGGACTGTCAGAAGTCAATCAAATAAGTTTGTGGACACTGGATGGTGGTCCAGGAGTCAGGTGAGGGCTGGTTTAGGTCAGAAGCGAGTCAGATAAAGTTAGTTGTGTATCTGGGTTAATCAGATGGAGGTGTAGAAGGGTAAATATGATCCTTTTGGGTTGAAGGGAAGTGGTTCTAGGTTTGGTCTAACGGTTAGAGGACTCTCAGTAGCACAATCAAACAAATTGATTTGTGGGTTGAAAATGTTCCAGAATCAATAGACAATCAGCTCTGCTGGTGTGCGAGTTTTTAGTCTGCTATGTTGAATCTTTGTGGGATCTGAGGTATTGAGGGTGTGAAAGTGTCAAAGGACATTGGAGTGGAGAGATCTAATTCAGCTGAGTTAGTTAAATTAGTCAGGTTAGATTTGAGTCAGCAGGGGAGTGCTGACAGGTTCAAATAGGTCCTGAGGCAAGGCATTTGAAGGTTGTCAATATGCTAAAGGACATTTTGGGAACTTGGAGGACAAGTATCTGACTAGGGTTAGCACAACAAGTATATGATTTAGGTTACAACAATCAACTAATCAGTTGGGTTTCAGGTTATAAATTTTTTGGTCAGCTGGTTGTCAGAGGAGGTCAGATGACAAGTTAGGAGTGAAGATCAAAGTTGTGGGAGGTCAGGTTTAACCTAGGAGGACAATTTGTGGAGTCACCTCCAAGGTTAGAGGATATCAGATGAGTTGTAAAGTGCCTTGGAGTTGTGATTTTGGTGTTCCCCACATCCGATTTTAGTATATATTCTTCTTGTGGTGATATAGAGGCCATCACATGTTTTGGGATTGAGTGTTTCTATGATATTTATTTTGCTGGTGTTGTGGTGCTAGTATATAGTGTCCTTCTCATGATGGTGTGTTGGGATGGGGTATAGAGAGGCAGACTCCCCCGACGCATCAGTGACGGTGGGTTTTCCCCAACCTTGACCCGATCTTGGATCTCCAAGACCTAGAATACAAGCAACTCATCATGAGAAGAAATCCTTTACTCAAGCCTCATCTTATGCACCAAGCCCTCTTACAGATCACTCCTTTCAATCCCACCACTCTGATACAGGCAAAGGTTTATAAAACAATGGCTCAACTTACCGGTTTACCATACCCGTTAGTGGGGGACCACCCAGAAGTAAGAGAGCTGAGACAGTTGGATCACCCATAAACGTTGTGGTTGAATGTGGCAAGAGGCTCAAGGCTAGTTAACCCGTGGCTTGCTAATTCACTCAAGATCTACATCGTCGCATTCATGATTGCCCATGCTTATAGGTGATGGAAGGGGGAGTATTCAATAGACTCATGGCAAGGCTATTAGGAAATCTAAATAGACATTGATTGGCCAGGTTGCAGTGGGAACAACTTTGGTATCCAATTGGGTGTAGTGGAGACTACCATTCCTATCCATAAAGGAATATGATGAAATATATAGAGAATCTCTAATATTTCTTCAAATCGACCCATTGTATATGCCAATCAAACAAAGATTCATCACTGCCAAGAATCCGAGGAAAGGCAGGCTCGTGATTCACATTTCATCTACAACTTTCCTTACTTCAAGCACAACAAGAATAAGGAGACTTAGCATTAAATGTTCCTCTTTTATTAAAAAATAAGGTGTAACGTTATAATTCACAAGTACAATTGGCAATGTAGAGTATTTGGAAGATAAGTTTGAGAATGGATTAATTCCATCAGGTGCTAGTCCAAGCCGTAGATTTCAAGGCTCATCCTTGAAGATAGGATATGACCGATTTGACATTGTCAACAAACAACGATAGTTCATGCTCACCACAATAGTATATACATGGTGCAGGTAATCCCCAATCCAACTATAGTGGCCACTGTGCAGTTCTTCAAGCTAATTATACTTCTCATTGATATCTATGACAATTATGTCTTCATCTATAACTACCGTGAGGGGATGCACTTTGACCTCAAGAAAGGACCTTCTGATAGTGGAATCATGTAGTACTATCATTGGCTACATTTTCTACCCTCTTATATGCATACCACTTTGATTGATACCAATTTTTGGAGGCTTCTCTACAATCTTCGCCAAACTCTTTGCATCCTTCAGACAATTAAAGAGCCGCTACAAGTAGTATCTAAGGCAACATGCCCTACGACAATAGATTTGAGGACAAAATCTCTAGCAGGTAGGGGGATGTTAACCCCATTTTGAGGTTAACCAAACATCTCTCTATTGTTACATAAGAGAGATAGCACATTAAGTGTCATGAAATGGCACTATAAATGTTGTAATTATGAGAATGGCTACTGGAAATACCATAAATTATGTATCTTCTTGTAATCATCTAGTTCATTTCTCTTTAAGATTTGAGCACCTAACTGTGAAGAAGGGCCAATTGTATAAATAACAACGTTCTTATAATACAAGAAACAATTCCCCTTTGTGCCAATTGAGTCTAATCTTATCTCCTTACTCTCTTGTGTCTATGGTGAGAGAGAGAGAGTTGAGAGAGAGAGAGGGAGAGAGTGTGTGTGAGAGAGAGAGAGTGAGTGAGGAGAGAGAGCTGAGTCTAATCTTATCTCCTTACTCTCTTGTGTTGATGGTGAGAGAGAGAGAGAGTTGAGAGGAGAGAGAGAGAGCTTCATTCTTGGTGCATGTTCCTCTTATAATTGTGTATATGATTATGAGAGTAGAGAGGAGAGAGAGTCCTTATATATGAATAGAGGAAACCTCATAGTGACATCTTGAGGAGGAAGCAAAGGAATGGAGCTAGCTACCACTAGCATAGCTTGGAGTCTTCAAAGATACGAGATTGGATATACCAACAAGTTTTCCATGATGTGTTAAGGTATTTGTTAAGAATCATGGATCTAGGGTGGCTCAGAGCAATCAATTGAATCCATGGTGAGGCTTTAAAAAAATACTAATACAAGATTATTCTAGAGGTTAACCAATCACACAATAATAAGGACATAAGCTCAATAATCTCATTACAATAATCAAGGTTCATACACCCATATGTATAGCCTTGGGAAGGGCTTCAATCCATGCTTTGTGTGCACCCTGTTGAGATATCGAGCTCAACTAGTGCTATGGCAGACATTAATGACCCTCTTGGGTGATAGCTTCCGCACTTATGTCACTAGTGGTTGGTGAGATTATGGTCGATATGTTGCCAAGGATGACAGGCTGTGTGACAACCATTTTGGAGTACTAGAGTTATGGCATAGTTATAGCGCCAGCTTATATAGTTGGGTTCATACTATAGACCAACCACTTTGTATGTTGTAGGAGAGTACTTTCCCTTTATGTATGTACTCTTATATTTTAGTTATATGGCATAGTTATAGCGCCAGCTTATATAGTTGGGTTCATACTATAGACCAACCACTTTGTATGCTGTAGGAGAGTACTTTTCCTTTATGTATGTACTCTTATATTTTAGTTATATGGTTGTAGAGAAGAGAAGAAGATAGAAAAAAATTCAGCCATCCATCTCTCTTGTGTCTTGCACTCTTTTGTGTGTGTGTGTGTGTGTGTGTGTGTGTGTTTGCTTGCAAAAAGGACTCAAGCTCTTTCTTTCCCCCACATTCTCTTTATGGTATCAGAGCTCCGGTTTGTGTGAGAGCTAAGGAGGCAAGCAAGAGGCAAGAACAAGCAAGTAAGGAAGCAATACACGGGTAAGAGCATTACGATCTCTTTCCCTTCTTGGTTTAGGTACAACACCCCTCGGTAGCTCCAGGAGCTACAGATCTCCAATTGAGGAGTTGTCTCCACAGGCTTGGAGGTGCATGTGTGGTATGTAGTACGTTGTGCTACACTTTTGCAGTTGGAATTGTATTTCAGGCACATCTCGATCTCTGTTTTGTCATTACAAGGTATTTTTGATAGTTTTGGAAAGTTCTGGTCGAGAACTATCACACCAGTTGAAATCTGGCTTTGTTGCAAATGCAACAGTGCATTTTGGGAGTCCAGACAGTGTTTGCACATGTATTGTTGACATTGGGTGTATGTACATGTACTTTGGTCAGATCTGGTGACCTAAAAGTTGTGCTGAAGTACCACTGCAGTAGTCATACTACTGTGTTATAGGTTGCATATAGAAATTATCTATTGCAGATATTTAATTGTTTGCAAGAAAACATGTCTGATGAAATCAATCAGATTTTCAATGAGAAGATGGACAAGAACAACTTCTATGCCTGGAAGTTTAGAATGACTAATTTCCTTATGGGTAAAGGATTTTGGGACGTTGTTTGAAGAGAATGCCACTTTAGCAGACATGAAGGCATTTAAGGATTGGAACCAGTGTGCAAGGAAAGTCATATATTGGCTTTCAATTAGTGTCACAAATGTGATGATAGAACACATATACACAATGCCAACACTCCAACAGTTGTGTGGCAGAATTTGATGCAAATGTTCCAGACCAACACAAGGCAAGGAAGTTGCAGCTAAAGCAAGAGCTGCATACTGTGGAAAAGAAAAGCATGTCTATCAATGAGTATGGTTTAAAGATCAAGGGCATTGTTGAATCCCTTGGGTCCACCAACATATTGGTGGAAGATGATGATTTGGTGAGTGTCTGTTTGAATGGGCTTGGCAAAGAGTACAAGACATTCAAGACCTTCATTACAGTCAGGGAGAATATTCCCAACTTTCGGGACTTGGTGTCTATGTTGATAATAGAAGAAAAGCTTTAGGTGAGGACTCCTCTTCACAAAGCAAAAAGCTTTAGGTGAGGACTCCTCTTCACAAAGCAAGAACACATTAGAACATGCCTTCTACACCAATTCAGGTAGAGGTAGAAGTAGAGGTCATTGTCGAGGCCAAGGTGGTGGCCCACAAGGAAATCATAATTTTGGACAACAACAGTCTAATGATTCATAGCAGCAATCATACACAGGTGGAAGAGGCTATTCTAGAGGCAAGGAGAGCCAGTGCTATTATTGTGGCAAACTAAGGCACATGGCAAAGGTCTACTATAAAAAACAAAATGACATTAAAAGTGGAAAGTTACATCAAGGCATCTATGCATCATCTAGTAAATAGGGAGGTGATGACAGAAGTGAGCAACTATTTGTGATGCAACACATGCTCAGTTCCATAATAGGAGATGTGTCAAGATCTCAAGATACATGGTATGTGGATTATGGTTCCCCTAACCACATGACCAGTCATGCTGAGTGGTTTAGAGACATGTAGAAAATAGAAAAACCAGGTTATATAGAAACAGGAGATGATACTGCGCATTCCATTGCGTATGTTGGTAAAGTGACATTGTCTATGCAAGATGGCAAAGTGAAGCACTTGGCAGATGTACTTCATGTTCCAAATATTACAAAGAACTTGGCTTCTGTTGGACAGATGGTTGAGCAGGGTCTACAAGTGAGGTTTAATCCTCAAGGATGTTTTGTGGAAGACTTCAAAAATCAGTGTCGCTTGGTAGCAAAGGGTAATAGAAAGGACAGGATGTTTACTTTGGATGTGAACATTCTTGAAGTAAAGGTAGCCATGTTTGTGCATGGAACAGGTGTGATTGCAGCTATTGACATATGGCATAAGCGCATTGGTCACGTGAATGTACAGCGGACTAAAGTCTATGCAAGCCCAAAATATTATTGCAGGTTTGCCAAAGTTTAAGGTTGATGGCATGCACAAAGTATGTGAAGCATGCCAGCTTGCTAAGCATGCAAAATATGCTTTCCCACATGAAAAGCATGTTAGTTCAAGCCCATTAGATGTCATACATTTAGATGTATGGGGACCAACCAAGACTGCAACAATTGTAGGTTGGTTGCAGGTACTATGTTACATTCATTGATGACCATACTAGGAAAGTGTGGGTTTACTTAATAAAGGAGAAAAGTGAGGTGTTTGCTCACTTTCAGAGATTTAAAGCCTTGGTTGAGAAGAAAAAAGGCATACAAATAAAATGCCTGAGATCAAATGGTGGGAGAGAATATTTCTCCAATGAGTTCAATGATGTTCTAAGGAATTAGGGAATCAAGAGATAGTTTACACTCCACAATAGAATAGTGTTACCGAAAGAAAAAACAGGCACATTGCATAAGTGGCATGTGCCTTGATGGCTGGAAAGAATATGCCACATTATTTTTGGGAAGAAGAAGTAGCAACTGCTGTGTACATTATGAACAAGACACCCACTGTAGTTGTTCAACAGAAGTTTACAGGCATAAGATCGGATGTGTCTCACTTGAAAGTGTTTGGGTGTATTGCATATGTGCATGTTCCTGATGAAGTGAGAACAAAGTTAGATCCAAAGGAAAAGAAATGCATCTTTATTGGTTATGCTATGGAGAAGAAAGGTTATAGATGTTATAACCCTACCACTCTTGAGATGTGAGTAAGCAGAGATGTTGTTTTTGACGAGATGAATAGCTGTTATGCACTAGCAATGAAGGCAACATAAGATGCAGATGTAAGAAGTGATGATGTTGCACCACATGTAGAGCAACAATCATAAGTTCTAAGTGGCTCTGGAGAGTCCTCTAGAAGTGGATCCAATGTTAGCCCATGGTCAAGCAGGTTAAGGATAGATGTAGGTACACATGTATCACGTAAGGAGAAGGAAAAGGTAGATTAACCCTTTGTGCTTGATTTGTTAGCAGGTCACTCATATGTGGATGGTGACTCTAGCGGCTTGAGTAGAGCCTTGATGAGGAGCTTGGCATTCCATCTGTGGGGTTACTCTTGGTGTGAGGAGAATGAAGACTGTTTTGAGGACACCTTGCAGCAGTGATCTAGGTGTACGCAAGTCTACGAGGGTTGGTTACCTTGTTGACAGGTTGAGATATGATGGATATATAGTCCATCATTATTCTTACACGGTTAAAGCAATACAAGAATTGGAGCCCACTTGTTTTGAGCAGGCACTTGAAAATAAGAAATGGGAAGATGCCATGAATGAGGAAATGGTAGCATTGGATACAAATGCAACATGGGAGTTAGTGCCTTTGCCTAAGGAAAAGAAGGCAATTGGATGTAAGTGGGTGTATTAAGTCAAGCATAACCCTGATGGTTCAGTGAATAGGTATAAGGCAATATTGGTGGCCAAAGGTTATGCGCACAGACTTATGGCATTAACTATGAAGAGACATTCAGCCCGATTTGCAAGAATGGCAACTGTGAGAGTTGTCATTGCTATGGCTACAACAAAGGGTTGGTCTTTACATTAGGTGGATATAAAGAATGCCTTCTTGCAAGAAGAAGGCATTCTTTACATCAGCAGGTGGTCTTTACATCAGGTGGATGTAAAGAATGCCTTCTTGCATGTAACCTGCCCCAGCAAAGTAAAACCACCTCTGAGCCACCGATGATGTAGGCCAAGTGGTAGATGTATGTGTGAGCACTTTAGTCAAGGTCGCGGGCACTTATAGTAGCCTTGGACACATAGAGAGAGAGAGTGTCAAGGACTATGGAGTTTAGGGACTTGAGGCACTGGTCGCGGGCTATCAAGTAAGAGGGAAACTTGGTATAGGGTCCAGGTGTGCCAGGATTATTCACTTGAGGGGAGGTGTTGAAATATACAAGTGAATAGGGTGTGTGTGGGAACAAGCTCTTGGATAGAGGCTGTAAAAGAGGAGATGTAATTATGAAAGAACCTGTGAAAAGGTGAGAAGAATCTACTGGGAGAGAATAAAGGGTAGCATGAGAGAATTTAGGAGTGTGGAGTTATTCTGGGAGATATTCAGGGAAAAGAGAAGAGGTGGAGACGCTCAAATTTCAACACTCCTGTGAGTACTCCCACCTTAATTCCCTTATGGATAGGTTGTGGGATAAACCATATGTACAAGGATTTCCCATTAAAGACGAGTACAATGCGGAAGGTAAATGAAATTAAGCCAAGTACCAGCATTAACTTGTTGAGCGTACGAGATGGCTTCATCTACAAAAAGTGCCTTTGAATGCAATCACACAAATTCAAAGCAGGAGGAGAACCTCAGCCCACCATGCCGCCGTTGCCCGCCCGCTAAAGTGTCTACTTTGCAAAAGCAGGAAACCCTAGGACATGCAAGGATCTTGTCTTCTAAAGAGGTTCCTGTACAAGCATGAGCAACTAGGTGCTCCTAAAAGAAAAGGTCCACAAAGATCGGTAAGGGAGATAGTTGTGTTATCATAAAAATGGGTTTGATGAGGGGGCAACTACTAATGTGTCATCTGACGAAGAAAAGATACTACCATTTGCGCCTCAAACAAGGAGCAAATAGAGCCCAGCATCTGCCTAAGAAGTTAGCCAAATATTCAAACCTAATTGAAGAGAAGGGGAGGCTGAAGGCCAATCAGGAGTTAGCCAAGGATTGTCAACCTTGATTGGAGGAGAAATCTCAACTAGTTCAAATTGTGGGAACTAACTTAAAACCAAACCAAGGAAACCTAGGATCTTAACAGAAGTCCTAACCACCAAGCACTCCTTGAGAACCTCCCCTGAGAGGTAGACCCAAAAGCCACAACATTCCCTCAATAGGTGGACCTTCTTGTGCTACATATCTTAAGAATCTGAGGAACGACCACCCAAGAAGTTTAGACACTGAAGTTCATATCCCTATACCCTACACCTTGAAAAGTATAAGCACAAATAGGGATAACCAGATTCATGAGCCTATGCCCATTTTGAGTGATATTGTAGGTCTCTCCTTCTTTCTGTCTTCATAAGTCCAGACTCCGCAACTCACTTTAAGGTAGCCCGATTCTATGGAAGGGTTTAAAGAATTAGATGGAAGGAAGGCTTGGGGCAGGAATGGAAGAGTAGGCTAAACTAGGAAGTTCCAAGGAGACCAATGAGGAAGGATCCATAGAAGTAGATAGAATTACCGGCGTTGCTATAGTCCGTGTGAACAAGCTAGGGTAGTATTTTGAAGGAGATGAACTTAGCTCAGCACTGCCCCTATCTTTTGATGAGCTTCAAGTCACCGCCATCCTAGATGGTGGGGTAGGAGTGAGCATTGTTACCAAACAATGCTGGGAAAAATGGAAAAAACCTCATATGGAGAAGTACAATGCATTGATTATGAAACTAGATGATGTAGCCACTGCAAAGCCCATAAAGGCCATATTAGGAAGTTTGGGAAAATCCCATTACTTTGGGAATTTGCTTTTCAATCTAATTTTTGGTGTATCTTGAGCATACCAATTCCAAGGTTATCAGAGAATATGGATTTAAAACATATTCTTCAAGAGCTTTCCAACGATATGTCACATGAGGGGGTTATGATAAGATCTTAAAAGGGCTTACCATGCCCCCCCCCCATTTTGATCTTGTAGAACAATTGAGATTTTTCCAAACTCCCCAATGTGGTCTTCAAGGCCTTCTATGGGATTTGAAGATTAAGATTCTCAGAACCAATTTCCAACACACCTTTGTGGTGATGAACTTTGGCTAGTAGCCTGTTTCCTATGATTGCATCTTAGGACGACCCTTTATGAGAGAAACCACAATGATCCATGACTGGGAATGGATCATATTTACATTTAAAAAAAAGACTGAATGCTAAAGGTCAGCCTATTCATCCAATGAGTGGGGGACCCTTGGTAGATTCAGTGTGACTACTATACAATCTACGATAATACACTTATGCCAAACATGCCATAATACATGGATGATGAGTGGGATAGCATGGAATTCACCTCTCCTAGAGCTGGGAGACTTTGAGAGAACTTGATGCACATCCTTACTACCATGTACATACTTTCAAAACACACAGGTACAAGATTTGCCATGACAGACGACGGGCAAGAGATCACATCACTCTACATGTTTAACACTGCGTGTATGCCTGATGCGAGAGCCATGAACCTGTGAGAAACAAACAGGTGGTGAGAAATGTGGTGCCATGGAACACAAGGAAGGTAGGGAGTGAGTCACATGAGCAACAGAAGAAGCATGCATATTAGAAAAACATTGGCAAAGGTTGATTTGTATGGTCATTTGTAAAAGGTGAAGTCAAAGGTCAAAAAGGTAGCACATGGAAAGTGCAAGGAGGCACATGTAGTGTGAGAATTAACGAACACATGGTTGGAACTAGGGTGCACACAAAGCATGGATTGAAGCCTTCCCAAGGCTGTAAATATGGGTGTATGAACCTTGATTATTGCAATGAGATTATTGAGTTTATGCCCTTATTATTGTGTAATTTCTTAACCTCTAGCATAATCTTATATTAGTATTTTTGTTAAGCCTCACCATGGGTTTGATTGCTTGCTAATAAACTGCCCTAGATTCATGATTCTTAACATGGTATCGCAGCCACTAGGGGTAGCTACAGCAATTGTTTAATGTGATTGAGAATTAGATTAATAAGTTAGTGGTATTTAAAAAAAAAATAGCTAGAGAGATTCTATTGAGAGCTTATCACCTCCTTATTGCCCATTACAAAGAGAGAGGAGTGAGAAAGTTCATTACCTAGCATTTTGAACAGTTTATAGGCTTCACCATTATCTGTAGAGATTGATAGTAGCTACAACAGCCATTGCAGTTATAGTATTACAGAATTTTCAAGGCTTGAGTGGAAGATTTGAGGCCTTGGCTCAATGTGATTTGTAATGGAGCCAAGGTAGCACAGCTTCCTAAGAAGGGCATAATAGAGGTTTGATAGGGAGAGCAGTTAAAAAAACAAGTGATGGTCTTCATTGCGTAGTAGTAGAGGACTACAATTAGAAAGTGAAGCTTGCTTCATAAAATTCAACTTCTCGATGGGCGCATCATCGTGGGGGCACAAAGCAAGAGCAATCAGCACAGTAGTGGAGAATGTGTAGCAAAAGTAGAAGACAAGGAAGACACTGAGCGAACTGCACACAGAAGTGAAGACGAAAGGCAGAGAAGGAGGAGGTGCATATGTAGGCAAGGCGGGAGGAGACAACTTCAGTAGTGAGACCCAAACACAGTACAAACAAAGCCTTCAGTCTCATCAAGAACGCAGCTCAGCAAATTGGTACAAATCACTTGCTATTTGATAGCCTCTTGATAACCCCACAAGATCCCAATGGTGATCCTCAACAAAACTAGATAACAAACACAGGCAGCAAGATCTCTACAGAGCAGCAAGAGCCTCCTGGTGCACGTATGATTTTTTTGTGATGATAAGGTTTTGGTGGAAACCTAAATCCAATAACCTTTTTAAAAAAAAAATCCCTAATGTTTAGTGTAAAAGAATCCTCCCCATAAGAGGTGTTCACATTTAGAAAAAGGAAATGGCCATGACCATTTTAACTTGGGCATCACATAGATCTCCATGAGCTTCTACAATAATGACATCAACAAAATCAACATCGAAAAAATTTTAAGCATTTGTAGCCTTTGTAAAAACGTCACAACCACATGACTATACAAGCTTGTTAAACATGTGTAAGCTGCCAAATGAGCACACAAAAATTCCCTCACTACCCAAGCCAACATTGTAAAGGCCACCAAATGAGTAGGCAAAAAATAATTTGAAATGTTGTAACACTCGACCACTAGTAGAGAGTAGCCAAAGTAACCGCTGGGGGAGCGGAAATCAACCAGAGCTAGAGAGTAACGAAGCTAAAGATCCTTTGCGTTACCCACCAGCCAAGCTAGAAATGAGGGGGGACGAAAATATATTGTAAAACCCGACATCCAACCACCTTGAGTAGCCCATAGAAATATGGCACCAAGGGGGGGTGTTGAGAAATGTGGTGCCATGGAGCACAAGGAAGGTAGCTCGAGTGAGTCACATGAGCAAGAGAAGAAGCATGCACATTAGAAAAGGATAGACTAAGGGAGTGAGTCACATGAGCAAGAGAAGAAGCATGCACATTAGAAAAGGATAGACTAAGGGTACATTGGCAAAGGTTGATTTGTATGGTCATTTGTAAAGGGTGAAGTCAAAGGTTAAAAAAGTAGCACATGGAAAGTGTAAGGAGGCACATGTAGTGTGAGCACATGTTTGGCACTAGGGTGTAAAGAGAATGTGGGGGAGAGAAAGAGCTTGAGTTCCTTGCAAGCAAACAAATACACACACACAAAAGAGTGCAAGACACAAGAGAGATGGATGGTCTTCTTCTCCTCTTTACAACCATATAACTAAAAGATAATAGTACATACATAAAGGGAAATTACTCTTCTATAACATACAAAGTGGTTGGGTCTATAGTGTGAACCCAACTATATGAGCTAGCACTATACCATAACTCTAGTACTCCAAAGTGGCTGTCACACAACTTGTCATCCATTGGCGGCATATCGATCATAATCTCACTAACCATGCCCGTGACATAAGTGCGAAAGCTATCACCCAGGCGGGTCATCAATGTCTATCGTAACACTAGTTGAGCTTGATATCTCAACACTCCCGCTCGAGCTCCACTCCACACACTACACTCCAAGTAAGTTCCTAAACCTCTGAAGCTTCTTTGTGCCCTATGCCTTTGTGAAGATGTCCGCCACTTGATCCTCTGTGCTAATATATACCAAATCTACTTCACCTGCTAGAACCTTCTCCCTCTCAAAGTGATAATGCACCTCAATGTTCTTTGTTCTAGCATGGTATACTAGGTTACTATCCAATTGTATGCTACTCATGTTGTCACAATAAATGATAACTGCTCTATCCACGGGCTCACCCATATCACCAAGTAGCTCTAGAACCAAGCTACCTCACAAAAGCTGCCATAGTAGCACCCCTGTACTCTACCTCTGTACTCGACAAGTCAACTGTTGGCTGCTTCTTACTACTCTAACTCACAACAGCACTCCCAAATGAGAACATAAAACCACTGGTAGATCTCCTATCTGCAACACTACTAGCCCAATCAGCATATGTGAACCATGTAGCTGTATCTCTATACCAGCTTCATAGAAAAGTCCATAGTCAACATTGGACTTTATGTACCTGAGAATCCATCTAGCCGCATCCAAGTGTGGCTTCCTAGGGGCCTGCATAAATTGACTCACAAGTCCAACATCATAACTCAAGTCTGGCCTAGTAATGGTTATGTAAATCAAGCTACCCACTATGCACCTATATGTAGTGGGATCGGGGGTCTCTCTCTCTCTCTCTCTCTCTCTCTCTCTCTCTCTCTCTCTCAGAAAAAAGATGATCCGACTCCACTTCCTTTGGAGCCTCCATGAAGTTTGCCGATGTCGTTCCTTCTTCACTGGGTTTGCTGTAGCAGTCTCTCGCCATGTGTCCTGGCTTTCCACATTTGTGGCAAGTGAAGGTCCTCCCTCCTACTCTGCCTCTTCCTCGTCCTCTTCCTCGAGAGAATCCTCCTCGGGTGAAGAATGCTTTTTCCTCTCTTGCTGTTGAGTCGAGCCCTTTCTTCTCTTTGCCTCTGCTCTCTTGCTCTAGTAGAGCTGCTTCTATCTCGTGTATCTTCAATTCAGGTACATTCTTTAGTGTTGCTACAATGTTTTCATAATCTCCCTTGTCCACACTCTTCAGAAGTACAGCTAATGCTTCATCATCTTCTACCTTTTTGCCAATAGCTGCCAGCTGTTGCTTAATGCTTTTATATTTGTTCAAGTGTGTGATTAAAGGTTCACTTTCCTTCATGTCCAATTTGTAGAATTGCATTAACAGATTTATCTTTGAATTTTTTGCTTGTGTACCAAATAATTTATTGAATTCATCCCATGCATCTTTTGTCCACTGTATCCCTGTGATGTGATGAATGATTTCATCATTTAAACTGAGTGCAATAAGTCCCAATGCTTTTTCATTCCTGCTCTTCCACTCATTTCCCCTCTCTCTGGGCATTCATCTCTCCCTTCAACTAGTCCCCACAGATTTTTCCTCATCAGCAAATACATGGTTTTTGTCTGCCATGTATAAAACTGTTCCCCATTAAATTTGGCTATTTCCTGTGCTGAACTCATGGTGATGTGAAGGGGGTCTTACCTCTTGATCCAATTTCAAGATTCAAGGGCAGTGTCTACCCTTTTACAACTCAATCTGGTGTTTAATAGATAATTACAACAATTTTATCAGCATAAAATCACCTGAAATTACACTAAATTAAGGGTAACCAATTTGTACGGGATGGTTGGAGTATCAAACCAACTCCGATTTGCAATCTGAAGCTATAGGGATCTGTATCAGATACCTAATGGTTAATTTTAATCCTCAATTATACCAAAATATAGTGATTAGTACTGATTAATCATTGATTAGCAAATTAATGCTCTGTTTTGTGTGCAAAAAATAGAGTATGCGGGGAGTCTAGATTTGGTGCCTTCCACTTCAAATGAGCTCAAATTCTTTCAAAGGCATCAATAGCAATGAGTCTAGTAGAGGATTAAGCTAAGAAACACAAGATTTGACCAAATATTGAAAGCTTAATCTCTGTTTTACCAAAGTCACCTGCAGATTTGATGAAGAGCTTGGATCTCAATGTAGACTTGATGAAATTGAATTCTGTCTTCACCAGCTTGTAGAGCATGCTTGAAAACCCCCGGGGCTAAGAGGAATTGAAGCAATTTGATTTGATGAGCACAAGATCTACAAATCACTCAGAAAAAACAGCGCTGACTTCATCGTCGATTTCTCCTGATTTACTTCGCGGTTTGCTGCGCCGTTTTGATGTGCTTGTAGCCAAAGATGTTAGCTACCATATGTGAGAAGCTTGTGCCCTAATTTAGAGTGCGCAAGGTGCTAGAGATCCTCCAGTGGCTGGGGGTGAAGGGGGAAGTGAAAAACTAACTAAAAATTTGATTTTTTGCTAATTATCTACTAATCTAGATTAATTAACTAATGGGCTCATAAACCTGATGGATTCTAGGCATGGCTCTGATACCATGTTGAAATTTGAGCATAATGATGAGCTATGGTGGATCAAACACTAGAATCAACATCATTAACAAAATGATTAGCAAATGATTAAAACGTAATTAGTGAATAATTAGCAAATAGATTAATGTAGGCATGGATACTCAAAAACCAGCAAATTCTCATTAGGGCTATGCCTCAATTTATAGAGTTTACATCAAGCATCAAATCCCATTGATTTCTCCATGATTCACTCCTAGAATATCTCCACCTCTTGCTTGATTCTCTCCACCTCTTCTCTTTTCCCTGAATATCTCCCAGAATAACTTCACACTCCTAAATTCTCTCATGCTACCCTTTATTCTCTCCCAATAGATTCTTCTCACCTTTTCACAAGTTCTTTCACAATTACATCTCCTCTTTTACAGCCTCTATCCAAGAGCTTGTTCCCACACACACCCTATTCACTTGTATATTTCAACAAGGAGTACTCGCCATCCCTTTCTTAACGAGGCACTCAGCTATTTGATGAGGTCCAGCATAGTGATAGCATTGCATAGGCAATCGTTCAGACATGTTGCTCAAGTCTCATCCCCGTGGTGTCGTGGGCTGCTAGGTATACAGGGTACATGTGCTCACTCACCCTCCATCAAGTAGTGACTCGAGATTTATGGGGGTGGGTTGCTTGGTTTGGGGGGTTTGAAGATGGAATTTTTGGTGGCTTCTCCCTCCTCACCTTCTTCAAAGATTTCCATTAGGATCAACTGGTGAATAGGGGTCACTCGAGGTGATGATGATTATGGTGGGGGGAAGGACTAGGGGTGGCATGGGTACTTTGAGTACCCTAAGTATTCCTTGTGGGGCCACTTCATGGCCAGGTTGAGGTGCATTGTGTTGTGCTAGGGCTGGCAAGGCCAACGATTTTCTTGGGCTAGTAGGCAGCAAGGCCTGTGGGAGGCCTCGCTTGAGCGACTCTTTGGTGGTAGCAGTTTGAGGTTTCGTGACTGCCCCACCTTTGGTAGTAACAACAGTAGAGAGTGGGTTTGGGTCTCAAATGTGGAAATTATGTTCTAGTGTGGTTTTCTCGACAAATCGAGCACCACACTAATTCTCACTTGGGGTAAAGATGAGGTTTCCTAGCTTTTTCATGGCTTTGGCCTACTCTCCATTGTTGGGTCATTTGCTGAATTAATGCAGCTACTAACTGCTCCACCTATTTTTAAGAGAATTCTTTTCCCTTTCCTTCCAATTTTTTTCTTGTGGTTTTGAAGGAAGCTTCTGAAGTGCCCTCATGCAATTCTCGAGAACGAGTTCCCTTGAAATTTTCCTCAAAATCCATGGTGCTTCAGTAGAATTGCTCAAAGGAGGTATTCCCCAGAGCATATAGAGAGTTATGTAGGGCTACATCTTCAAGTCCCTCTAGGAATCAACCAATTAGTCTTTTGTCTCAAAGAACTTACAGCTAGAATGGAGATATCTCACCTGGTTGATATAGTCCCAGATGGATTAGATCCCTCTTTCTATTTTACATTATGCAATTGTTCGATCGGACTCCGTTGAGTTCCTTGTCTCGAATATCCTACTTTGAAGGCCTCTTTCAAGGCATCAAACGTATCCTTGTTTTCTACTTTTAGTGATCCGAACCAGATGGATTAGATCCCTCTTTCTATTTTACATTATGCAATTGTTCGATTGGACTCCGTTGAGTTCCTTGTCTCGAATATCCTACTTTGAAGGCCTCTTTCAAGGCATCAAACGTATCCTTGTTTTCTACTTTTAGTGATCCGAACCATTGTCCTACTTTTCCATTGAGGGTGAGGCCAAAGGGACCCACCTTAACTTGATCTTCCACATGGCAAAATGCCTCATAGATTTGGTTAAACATCTCTAGAGGAGGTATGGGGTCTCAAGACTTGTCAAACTTAGTGATAAGTTTGGAGATGTGATCTTGTTTATTTCTTTCTAGTCTTGGCCCTTGCACCATCTGCGCAGGTGTTGGTGGGTGGTAAAATTCCTAAAGCTACCCCCTCCCTATTTCCATAGCTATCATCAACATTTCTGGTGTCAATCTTGCCATAGCCGGGGCTATAGTTCGGGGTGGGATACAATAGGTGGGGGAGCTAGGCCTTAAGGATATTATTTGATTTGTGGATTGTGCCTCAATGGTGGGCCAAATTACACTTTTTAAGGATCTATATGGTATCTGGGATACACCCTATGACGCGGGTATAAGCTCACACATGCAACACTACAAAAACCTGAGCTAGCATAACACAGGCTAAAGCTCATGGATGAGTATCATGACAACATAACTGGGCAATGTGTGGACTTTAAGAGAGCTATAGGTGCCAAAGAAAAAACCATCGCTCAGCTTAGAACAATAGATTATAGAGTTGAGAGCCAAGCCTAAATAGGTTCACATGCTTGACAACACTAAAAAGAAGGTGGAAATCCTCATGGATGTAGCCACAAACCTAGTGGACCTCACCATACCTCCCCAAAACTTGAGCTATAGCACTAAAGCCTCCAGCTCAATCTCCTTCAACACAACATCTACATCAACAAGGAGATCGCCACATCCACCATTCACACCATCCTCTCCAAGGTGCCTTGGACTTCCCAAATCACCCTCACCATGCTTTTCTTCCAAAACACCATCTCCTTCATGGATCCCTCCATCTTCCATTTTCCCCACATGTTCTTTGCCTTAACCTGAAGAGTTCTTAACTTCTTCGACTAGCTGGGGACGAGGAGACTAGATTGACCTTTTTGTTCCTAAAGATCTCTGCCTAGCCTCCATAGACATCATCAACACAACCATCCACTAATGGATGTAAACTCATGGGCAGTGGATGAAGCATACAACCATCTCACCTTGGAGGGCATCATGGTTTTCAAGCCTACTAGCATCCTCGTTCTGCACCGTAGAACCAGGAAGTAGCCAATGACATCTTTTCGAAATCATTCATGTGGCCTACCCACAAGACATTTTTAATGATGAATATAGGGAGGCCCGTGACTTTTTTAGATCCATGAAACTCATGCTCACTGTGAAGGAGGAGTAGGAAGACACAAGTGACACTACCAAGGACAAGGAGGACAATGATGCATCTGATAGCAAACCACCTAGAGCGGTGAGTGGGTGGGGCTGGTGGCCGAAGTGAGGCTCCCAAGGGCCCTTCCCCATCAGGCCCCTCTTCAATTGCACCTATCAGTTTCACCCACTCCAAATGCTTTGGCCAAAGGTAAGGAAAAAAGAGCAACCCTCACCCCATGAACTCCCCCTCTTGTTGCCTCCACTTGCCACTCCACCCAAGATTACACCCCTTGCCTCTCCACCAATGTTGACCTCCCCTTTTATCTTCCAAACCACCCCCACCACTTATGTCTTTAGGTGACATCCTAAATGGACTCACCAAGGCCTCAACTTTGCAAGATGGCCACTATCCCTACATGTAGCAATCTCATCTTTGGGGCTCTTAGAAGAAGAAAAATCCCATTACCCCCCCATTGGAGCAACAACATATGAACCCCCCTGACCACCCGTTAAATTGGCATGATCCACTTGGTGGCATTGATGTTAATAGAGCCATCAGGATCTTAGAAAGAGAGGCAGCACCCAAATCCCACCCCAAGATCATTGATTGGTTAATCAAAGTTTTTTTGGAAGTAAAGTTCTACCAGTGGTCAAGATCTCATTACAAGAGGGACCGAGGGGGATACAAGTGACCACATGCAAGGGGGATACAAGTGACCACATGCGAGAGCTATCCCAATCACACAAAAACTTATGTGCTAATATCCAATATGGCGATGACTTTACCTTCTCTAGGCTAAGTGCATTGTAAAGAGTACTGCTATGATGTAGCATTACATGGTAGTGATGAGTGTGAACACACTTAGGACTGACGGGGCACTGTTTCCCTCACTAGGAGGTTCCCACCCCAGTGCGTATGTACACCCTCTTATCTACTCATTTTGGGGTGTGTACTTATCTTTTGTATCTGGCACACATTTGATTATTCTAATCTAGTGAGTTTTGTGTGCACTCAAGCTTCTCTATCTTGTGTGTGTGCATTGTTGCAACCCTAACCGTAATTCCAACAATTGGTATCAGAGCTAGCTTCCTTAACACTTGATCTAGTGTCTGGCTCCCTCATCATCACAACCCTCTTTTTCTGTCTCCAATTGAGATACCCTCTGAGGAGAAGAAGGTATATATATTGTAGTGTGCTGAATTACCAAATGCCCCACTATTCAAACTCTACATTGTTCCAGAAGGGGATAAAGAGATCGTCCACTATGTGGCTAACTATCTTCCCCAAGAGAGACCCCTTAATCGAGACAAGGTCTGACGCCTTATCAAAAAAAAGGTAGCCCCCTACCAGTTAATTATTATGGGAAATTTGTATAAGCTAGGCCAAGATAGAATCATGAGGCCATATCCTTAGGAATTCGAATACACATTGACATCAATATCCATGAGCAATCTCATTTGGAGATGCTAAAAATTTGTAAAGTCTTTGATGAATGTTAGCATTTTGCTGGGATTCATAACCATGCTAGAATGCCACTACACCCCTATAGTGTCCCTACAGCCATTTGAGAAATGGGGTATTGACTTTCTCATACCAATTAGTCCAACTACTTGGGGTACTCAAGCACGGTTTATCACTGCTACTATGGACTAATTTACCAAATAGGTTGATGCCAATACTACCACAAAGGATAATGCCACAATAATAGTCAAATTCTATTATAATAATATAATTACTTGATTTGGGTGTCCACTCGACGGTAGTACAATGCAAATCCTTCCCCTATTACCCCCAGGCTAATGGATAGGCTGAAAGCACCAACAAGATTATATGTGTAATGACTAGGAACAAAAGTTACCAATTGCTCTTTGGGCTTACAAAACTTTCTACAAGGTGGCCATCCAACTTAACATATGGAATAAATACTATCATGCCTATGAAGTTCTTAGAACCAAGCTTAAGAATTGCCATCAAGGAAAGGTTGATAGGAAATATCCTAACCGATTGATTATTTGAGCTTAAATGCTCAGTTGAAACTTGCCTTCACTGCATGTAGCCAAGGCAAGTCTGCGTCAGAAAGTTGAGGCACAAGAAATAGTTTGCTGAGAAGCTTGAAGATAAAGAAACAGAAGCAATGGTTTGATGAGAAGCTGAGGATCAAAGACAAAGAAATCAAAGTCGGGGACATGGTCCTCATTCCTAGAGTGCAAACTCACATCTCAAAGGACCTACATGCACTTGACAATGTGGGGATGAAAGGATTCTTCAATGGTGGCAAATGTAGATACTACTATGGGTGCTTTAACTGCAAATGCTTTAGAGGCCATTCATCAAAAGAAAGAGAAAAAAATAAAAGTGGTTGCAACAATGAAATGAGAGACCCAAGGCTAGGCAAGACAAATTATGCAACTACCACATCTCCATTAACAAGTCCCAAGTCATCGTCATCGCTCGAGACCTAGAAGAGAAAAACTAGGAGGTGAAGCCCGTAGACTCTAGTTGGGCGCATGACCACATAAGCCAGTCTAGAACAAAAGCTAGTGCTTGTCGTGGGTGCTAGCCATAACATGATGTCCCATGGCCATGGTGGGTGAAAACCTGGTCCATGGTGGTACATCCCTTCATCGCACTGAGATCGATAATGATTAGAATACCACTAATTAAACACCACAAAGGCACAGCCCAACACCACACCTGTTATATATTCACTAAGGGGATATTTGCATGTAAAATCTCTAAAACAATTGCCTATACAAGATGCACATGAACATTCTTATCTGCACATGCACATTTCCACATCTATGCATGCACGTTCACTTTTGCACATGCATGTTCCCATCTACACTGCATGCATGTTCACTTTTGTACATGCATGTTTCCACATTTCATTTGCACACATACATTCACAGCTTTGCACCACAGACATTTAGGGTTATGACCACCCTACATATGCACATTCCGAAGAATGTTCTGCGAATGTATGTACCAACTTTTGTATGTATGTGCCTAGGCAAATGCTAAATAAACAAGGGATCCCCTCTCATTTTCCATTATTCACTCTCTAGGTAAACCAAACTCTTACTTTTTTTATTCAAAAATCTTCCACACCCTCATAGCCCTCTACAGTGTTGTGGCCATACTACCCCCCATTGTCATCATGGTAGTAGCAAAGGTAGGGGCATTAGAGAACTCATTCAACATAGTGTTTCTCACACCCACCAAGAATAGGAAAGCCACAAAAGGTCCATAAAACCTTGGAGTATTAGAGGTGGTAGCCCCACCTCTCCCCAGATGTGGAGCTTCTTTGGGAAGTTAGAGGGCACATGATCCACAATAGGATCTAGTCTCAGAAGAAGGTAAAGCACAAGCTCACCTATCACACACAGAAATACTACCAAGCCTCGCCAAAAGGCCTAAGGTCATGGAGCACAAGGATAGACTCAGACTTGGCAAGCTAATTGCTCTTCTGAAGTGGCAGGCCCACCGCCTTCTCCCCACTAGTAGGTGTGGAGCTGCCTTGGGAAGTCGGAGGGAACACAATCCATAGTAGGATCTAGTCTAAGAAGAAGGTGGAGCACAAGCTCATCTATCACACACAGGAATGCTACCAGGTATCACCACCAAAAGGCTTGAGGTCATGGAGCACATGGATATTCAGACTTGGCAAGCTAGCTGCTCTTCCAACTTGGGGGCCAAACCTTTAGCACATGCTTTGAAAAGAGATAGAAAGAGGAGATAATAGACAGTGGACACACAAAATCCTAAATGCTCTCATTTCATCATCTCACACCAAGTAGAGAAGCTCCATAGCTTTTCCTCCATTCTCTTCCACAAAACATCACACTCTACACATTATGATGAGTTCACAGTAAAATAAACCTAATACTAATGTCCATACACTTGGCTAGCTAGGCATGGCCATTTTATCCACACACACGCTGCTAGTCTAGTGTCCACATACTAATGTTATCCACTAGTTTGCCGATCTTGAATTCTTAACACTCCCCCTCAAGCTCACCATGTCCATCTCATGTACTCTAAGTCTATCTCTAAAGTACTCCTACTTCTCTTTACCAAGTGGTTTGGTAAAGATATCTGTAACCTTTTCTTTAGTCTTCGCGTATGTCAAATCTATTTGACCATCCAACACTTTCTCCTTGATGAAATGATAATAGTGTATAATAACAACTCCATCATAATGCTATCCTAAATCACCAAGTAACTTTTTCAGCTATACCACCTCACATGCAGCCAAAGCTGCTCCTCTATACTCTACCTCTGTGCTATAAAGCAATTGTGGGTTTCTTCTTGCTTCTACAACTCACTAGCACTCCCCATGCTAAATGCATACCCACTAGTAGGTCTCCTATCATAAGCACTTCCTACCCAATCTCCATTTGTGTAGCCATACACCATCACATCCTTTCTATGCTCATAAAATAAACCATAATGGGCAGTGGTCTTCACATTTCTTATGATCCTCTGAAAAACATCCAAATGTGGCTTCCTGGGACTCTACATAAACTGACTAATTAGTCCCACTGCATAACATAAATCCAGTCTAAAAATTGACAAGTAAATTAAGATGCCAACCATCTTCATGTGCATACTAACATCATCTAACTCATCACCAAGCGAATACTAACATCATCTAACTCATCACCAAGATTAGCCCTTAGCTTTATGTTCTACTCCAATGGTGTCACCACCATAGGCTTGCATCTAGTCATGCCATACTTTGCCAACATATCCAAGGCATATTGCCTTTGGCTAACTAAATACCATGTGATGTCCTAAAATAACCTCAATGCGAAGAAATAATCTTAGATCTCCCAAATCTTTCATGTCCAACTGTCTGCTTATTAATGATACCTTCACATTACCAATGTCATTCCCACAATCACATGTGACTATCAAGGCATCTACATAAATGATAATCACCACCATACCATTCTCTATCTTCTTCACATATAGTGAAGAATCTAAATTTCCCACATGAAATCCAATGCTTGTCAGATATTTGCTAATCCTATCACTCCGTGCTCATGGTGCTTACTTCAGCCCAAATAATGCTTTCTTCGATCTTCATACATGTGTGGGGAAGTTTGGGTGGACATAACCCTATGGCTGTTCCATAAACACTTCTTCTTGTAACTCTCCATTCAAGAATGTAGGCACCCAGCCTGGCCTTATACCTTTCCATGGATCCATCTGAATTTTTTAGATCCATTTACATCCAATCACATTCTTTCCTTTTGGTAACTCAGTCAAATCCCATTTATCATTATGTACAAAGACATCCATCTCTTCATCCATAGCTTTTTCCCATGCTTCTTTGCCAAAACAACCTCATCAAAAGCAAGAAGGATCCACATGCTTAACCATAGATGTCATTTATGTATAATGCATAGCATGCCAAACTGCGTGTGAATCCTGTATTGTGGATATCTCACCCTTTGTGACCTTCTCAACGGTTGTGGGTCAATACAAGCTCCCTAAGCTCTAGCATGTGGCGGTACACACCTGTCATTCCTTACACCTAGGGTTCTTAATTGGAATTTCCAAATCATCAAGACTCTTCTGAACTAGATGAGCCATAACCTGCATTTCCAATGCCAATTCCTTCATCCTTCTTCTTACCTTTGTCCAATGCACTACTCTTAGTGCTCACCTCATGTCTCAATCTCCCTAAGCATAGAATCAATTGTCACTAGTAGATGTCTCATGTGGCCCAGACAACTAGTATATTCCTCCAATGATAAGTGTACTTCCTCATTGGCATCAATGTCAACAATCGTGAAACTCTAGCTTTTCTTATACCAACTAGCCATCTCATCAAATATCACATCTCTACTAATAAGAGCCTGCCTTGACATTGGGTTGTAACATTTATATATTGTCCTATTTTGTGCATACCTAATGAACACACATTTTTTTGCTTTTGGATCCAACTTCCTACTCTTTGCATCTAGCACATGCACATAAGCAATACATCCAAAAAAATTCAAATGTCCAATGTTAGGTCTAAAACCTGTCATCCTCATCTCAGGTGTACTCTCATGTATGGCAGCTATAGGTGTCTTATTCAAGACATACACCATTGTAGCACATGTCTCTACCCAATAATACAATGGAATACTCTTCTCATTCATCAATGCTCTTGTCGCTTTACCTATCACTCTTCTTTTTCTTAGTACCCCATTTTGCTAAGGGGTATACCTGCATGTGAGCTTCCATCTAATACCAAGAACCCATCAAATCGATGTGAGGTATACTCACCACCACCATTTGTTCTCAAATCGATGTGAGGTATACTCACCACCACCATTTGTTCTCAAATACTTGATCCAGAGTGAGAACCATAATGCTTTTCTAGAAGTGCTTTTTGAACTCTTTAAACTTGCCCAATGCTTCACTCTTCTCTTTTCAGTAGTAAACCGATGTCATCGTATTGAAATAATCAATAAATGTAATGTATTACCTCCCTTGTTTATTGATTATTTTTTAGTAGGACCCAAAATATCACGATGCACAATCTCAAGTGGTCTCTTATTCATTTGACCATCTCTAGGAAATGGCAAACTTGTTTCCCAAACTGACATGTATCATATGCATGTGTGCTCCCATCATACTTTAATCTTGGTAGACTACCAACAATGCCTTTTGTTTACATAGATTTCAGCTTTTGTATATTCATCACATGTCCAATCCTCTTATGCAAAATATCAATGTCTGGCACTATCCTATGACTGTAAGAAAACATGGCCGAATTCAACTTGTTTCCCAAACTGACATGTATCATATGCATGTGTGCTCCCATCATACTTTAATCTTGGTAGACTACCAACAATGCCTTTTGTTTACATAGATTTCAGCTTTTGTATATTCATCACATGTCCAATCCTCTTATGCAAAATATCAATGTCTGGCACTATCCTATGACTGTAAGAAAACATGGCCGAATTCAACTTTGGTACGCTTACATCTAGATTCAACTGTATCCCATCTTTTTGACCTTTGGAAATCAATTTATAGCCATTCTTAAAGTCCTCAACAAAGAATCCATGCTCATTAAATTTCATTTGTAGTCCTTGTTCTACCATTTTTCCAATTGATGCCAAACTCTTTGTAATATATGGCACATACAACACCTCAGACATAGTTTTCACTCTGCCATCATACATCCTCAATGGTACACTACCAACATGTGTAATAGGATATTGTGTATCATCACTAATTGTAGCAACATATCCCTGAGTTTCTGTAGGCATCATGTTATCAAACCACTTGTATGGCATGCCATGTGATTTGATGCACCTAAATCCATATACCATGTTTCATTACTCTCTTTACGTGACATCATAGTTCCCACCATCACATGCTTCATAGTAAAACAAATCTATATGTCCCTCATTGTTGGATGATGCTGCATAGTTACCATGTTGCCCTCTACCACCACAAAGGTCATTCTTGTTTTTGTAACAATCTCTAGACATATGACCAAGTTTACCACAATAGTGGCACTCAATGCTATGCATATTCTACTATTGTGGTTGCCAACAACCTCTACAGGAGATTCAGGTCTCCCTCTAGCATGAGGATAAAAACCTCTACCACCATGTGCACCAAATGATGGTTGTGAATCTTGTTATTATTGTGGTGGCCTATCATGCCAAACCATGTCCACTTGTACATCCTCTCAAACTAGACCTCCCCCTACCTTTAGCACCTCTTTGAGTATAAAATGCTTGGTCCCTTGCATGACCACTAGTACTAGATGATGTACCTAATCCAAGATTCATTTCCTCCACAATAAGCAAACAGACCAACTCATCAAAATCTATGAGGATCACCACCTCTAACCCTTATAGAGGTTTCAAATGCCTTGTAATCTTTGCCCAAACCATTCAATTATAATAGCAACCAAATCATCATCTTCCATAGGTCACCCCAATAGATGCAAGTGCATATGCACATCCTTTAATCTCCTACACATAATCATTTATATTCCTATTGTTTTGTATCACACTACATATTTGCATCTTCTTTGGTTGAGTAGTTGTGTCATACAACCTCACCAATGTATCCCATGCAACCTTGGGATTGTCTGCATCCTAGATATGACATAACATTCCATCTATCACACAAATCAACAAATAACATAACACCTTGAATTCTCTTTTTATATAGTTCCTATGTGATGTTTGTTGTGTCAGAGTTGCATTAATTGATGGAACCCTTGGCTCTGTCTCCTCACCTATCACCAAATTCCAAAGCCCTTTGCCTTTCAAGAAGTTTGTTTGTTTGCAATCCTTCCAAATCTAGTAATTGTTTTTGTCAATCTTTTCACCAATAATCCTATCTAGACCATCACTCATCGTTTCTTTCAGTGAACACAGCTACTAACCAATGCCACCAATGCGGTATAGATGCAAACCGATTCACCACATGTACATGTAACACCTATCAAACAATGACAATGCGGTATAGATGCAAACCGATTCACCACATGTACATGTAACACCTATCAAACAATGACAATGCCAATTCACTCGCTTAGCCTTATACACTTCTAGAACACATCCTTCACATCAAGACTTGCCCATATCTTACAACATACATACATACATGTGTTCAACCTCATCTACATGTAGGCAAGATAAAATTCCACTTCTTAATAATGAGCTTCCAAAACAACTCCACAAGCTCATTTGAAATCCAAAATCACATGTATATATGCTCCACTCAAAGCATTGCATTATACATACTTGCCATTACATGGGTTGACCACTTATATGTCTTTAACTATGTCAAAACCACCTCAAAATAGCTCTCTATTTTACTGTTTTAATAGTAGGCCAAACACCTCTACTACAGCTCCTTCAATCTCTTCAAGCATCAAATAGAGACTTAAAACAAATTCATTTATCCCCATAAATCATGTCCATGTCCATATGCAAGTTCACCATAGCTTGCAATGATCAAAACCAATCAAAAAAGGCTCTCTGTTTTGCATTTATATAGGTCCGCAGGCCCACATTTTTTCTTGTTGCAGTAGCTAGATAACACATCAATTCTCTAAAGTATAATATCAATGGCCATTTTATAGTGTGTACAACTGTGGGTTCTCTGTAGCTGCCTCCTGTATAAACCTTGCTTCAATGCTTCAACAAATGTTTCAAGGCTTGTTCAAGTACAACATATACTTATACGTTCCATAAATGTATTTTTCAATAGTTCCAAGATTTTCCAATGTGCAATACAATGCACACTCAAGCCCTAATAGAGAACTTCACAACAAAAAATGATTTTGTACTAGGGGCAGCCAATACTTGGCTCCAATCTCATAAAAACACCTATAATCCACAAGATTAGGGTTATGTAGACTCACCAATGAGCCTTAGCTTTTAGATCTACAAAGTGTGTGTGCTCCATAGCTTCTCTTTGCCCCACCATAGCTTTAATGGATTTCTTCACATCTTCTTCTTCATAGCTTTTTTCCTCTTTCTCACAACGAACAACCTAAGCTCTAATACCATGAAAAGAGAGAAACTTAAGCTTAGGTTGCTCTTTCTCACAAAGAGAAACCTAATCTCTGATACAATGAAAAGAGACAAAAAGAGGAGATAATAGACACACTAAATCCTAAATGCTCTCATTTCATCATCTCACACCAAGTAGAGAAGCTCCATAGCTTTTCTCCATTCTCCTCTATAAAATAGCACACTCTACAATCCACCAATTGCCGCGATGATCTTGCATTCTCAACATGCTTTTGTTTCATCTCTTCTTATGACACAGATTAGTATTGGCGCACTGTCAGAGATCTAATAGGCACTGACTTGACATCGGCCCTAACCTTGGATGTTGTTTGTGAAGCCTTGCACCTACCCAGAGCCATAAAACCTATCAAAAATTGAGTAGAGCATAAGGGATGGTGGAGACATCATCAGAGGCCCAATTAACAAAAGGATGGGGTGATGTGGGAAGATATTTCTTGGCCTGACCTAATTACCCCAACCAGATTCCTCACCATGCTAACTAATCTTAGGTGAATCTTGATAGATTTAGTAGGCGTAACCTCTCCCTACTCTCACCAGTCTCAAGCAAGGATTACAAGTGAATTGGCTGACCACTTCTACTAGTGAATTGGTTGATTTGACCACAAACTCCATAGCATCTGCACCAACCTTGTTGACAAGTTTGAAGTGGTCATGACCCTATCAAGGTCCTCTACTACACTAGAGGGTGGGAAGAGCAAGTCATACACCTCTACCGGGGTACAATCACCCCTAGCAAGCATCTTTTGCACCCTATGGACTCCCCTCAACCTTGATTGCTACAAGGCCAAACTTGTTTTGCAAAGGGGCATGAGACCTTTGCAGTCACATCTCGTATGACTACCATTAGGTGTCTCATTGCTTTGGCAGCACATCATGGGTGGAATGTACATCAATTGGACATTAAGATTACATTCTTGAATGGTGATTTACATGAGGAGACGTACATATCACATCCTCCTGGTTTTGTTGTGTGAAAGGAGAAAGAGTCTAAAGCATGCAGGTTGAAAAAGGCTCTTTATGGCCTTAAGCAGGCTCCTATAGCATGGTATGAGAAGATTCATGTATACTTGGTTGCAAATGATTTTTGCAACAGTTCAACAGAGAGTACTCTCTAGGTGAAGAGGAGTAAGGACACATTTTTGGTCATCGTTCTATACGTTGATGGCATGCTGCTCATGGGACCCGATATAGATCATATTTCAGCCTTTAAGGCTGATTTGTAGTCATCGTTTGAGATGTCATATTTGGGGCCCTTGCATTACTAGTTGGGGATTCAATTTATGCAACGCAATGATAGCATTGTTATGCTGCAGTCTAAATATATACAGAAGCTATTGAAGAGGTTTAATCTTGAATACTATAAACATGTGGCTACACCTATGGAGATAGGTACTCGACTTAGTCTTCAAGATGCAAGAGACTCTTTTGATGCTAGTTCTATCAGCAAGCTGTTGGATCCCTTCTTTATGTGTGCAACACAAGGCCAAATAAATAGTATGCGGTCTCACAGTTAAGCAAATTTATGCATAGCCCAGGTGTAAAGCATTGGCAAGCTATTAAGCAAGTTTTTTACTATTTACAGGACACTCAATATTTTGGATTATTTTATCCAAAGGAGGGTGAGTCATAGCTGCATGCTTTCAATGATTCAGATTGGGCTGGATGTTATGACACACGAGTGTCCACTAGTGGGTTTTGCTTTTGCCTTGGTGATTTATTTATATCATGGCTCAGCAAGAAGAAGCCTACAGTGGCCACTTCTAGTTGTGAAGCTGAGTACAGGATAACTTTTATAACTACAATTGAATGTGTGTGGCTCAGACGTCTTATGGTGGCTGATTTGGGTATTGGACAGTCGTCTAGCACTATGATTTTCACTGATAGCCAGAGCGCATTACTAGTTGTGAGGAACCTAGTGTTTCATGCTCGCACTAAGCACATTGAGGTCCATTACCACTATGCCAGGGAAAGACTCTCTGTAACAGAGATCATCTTGGTCTATGTGCCTACACATGACAACATGGCAGATTTATTCACAAAGGCTCTTCCTCTCATGAAAAGTTTGAAGCTTTTTTCGTAAAGCTTTGGGCTTACTGCCTTTTTAGGATTGATCGGCCATACCCTATACATGTTCACATCATCATTCTAGGGGGGATATATAGTATTATATGGTAGTGATGTGTGTGAACACACTTAGGACCATCGGGACACTTTTTCCCTCACTAGGAGGTTTTTTCCCCCTGCGTATGTACACCCTCTTATCTACTCATTTTGGGATGTGTACTTATCTTTTGTATCTGGCACACATTTGATTACTCTAATCTAGTGAGTTTTTGTGCTCTCAAGCTTCTCTATCTTGTGTGTGTGCATTGTTGCAACCCTAACCCTAATTCCAACAAATGCTTCCATATACCTTAGAGTCAACCTAATTTATTTCATAATTAAACAAAGATAATTAAACAAAGATGGACTTGGGACCTATTCGATCACGAGCTAGAGAAGAACCAAAGTCACAAATCAACTTCCCTTGGATACCTCCACCTCGACCACCCCTCCTTTGTTAAGAAGTGTGGTGCCATAGAGCACATGTAGAGGTAGGGAGTGAGTAGGTGAGCATGCAGCCACATCACACTTGGACATTATCTCACATGAGCATATTTGTAAGAGGTGTACCATCCTCATATAAAAAGGGTCATTTCCAAGCAATGAGTACAAAGCTTCTCTTAAGCCTCTCTATGAGTACAAGTCTTAATCTTGTAAGCTAATTGATCTTAAGTCAAGCTTATAGTTAGTTTAGGGTTTTCATTATGTGTGTAATTAGGTTCCACCCACCATAGGATTAGGACACACTAATCACCTAGATTAGTGTTTGTATTTGCAATCTTCCATAGCTACATACCTAGTATCCATGATTCTCAACATGGTATCAGAGCCACTCCTCTCCTCTCATAAGCCATCTCACATTCCTCCTTATGCATGTATGAGTCCATAATTAAGCCAAATCTTTGTTAATTACTCACTAATGCCATCTTATCTCTTCTTCCCCGTTTTTGTAGCCAAGCTTTGAGCTACTCATTCTCCTCATGCAAGGCACCATTGGATGAGATTTTTTAGCCATACACTGGCCTCACATAGCTCTACAATCTCACTAGAGAAATTAGGCAAAAACATGTCCTACTGTGAGAAATCGCTGTGCCACCCTATAGCTTGGTTTTTTCCATCATTCTCGCCGCTTGCTTTGAACTTAGCTAATTTCTCTTAGCTACACATTCCCATGTCCTAAGCTACCCACATCTTGAATTTGGTGGCATTTCCTCAACTTGATGAAGCACACGAAGCAGAAAACTAATCCCACTTCCAACAAAATTTTGAGCTCCTAGACTTGATTTGAGCTAGAGTTTTATATTGAGCCAATGTCTCTCTTCAAGAACAAGAGGCTTGAAAAAAAAACCCCTTAATGGAATTCTTGATGAGTTCAATTTGAGGCTCCACTCTCTTGACCTCTTAATCACTATGATTAATACTAATCAAGGTCATTAATAGCTAATTAGCTATTCAAACGAAAATTGGAGTTGTGAACTTTGTAATTGGGATAAGCCTCACATTTTAATCATTCATTTGCACCCATCACTTGCATTTTTCTCTCAAGCCCTTAAAAAACAAAAAACACAGCATATCATTTGTAAGAGATTAGTGACACTATCGTTGAATCTCAAACAAGCTTCTTGGTAAGACCTTCTCATCATGACATCATCTAGCAGTACTTCACATATCGAGAAGTTCATAGGGAAGGGTTCCATACCTGGGCCACCCAAATGAAGTACCTTCTCATGAACAAAAAGCTATGGAAGCTAGGTAAGGAAAATGTGCCTATTGCACCAAATGATGAATGGATCGAAAAGGATGAACAAGCATTTTCACTTATTGGGTTACACTTGGGAACTAACCTTTTCCATCGCATTGATTCTTAGGAACATGCAAAGGATGCATTAAATATAGTATTTGGAGCCAAAGAAAAGAACCAAGAAATCCATCTTAAAACTGAGTTTTATGTCTGAGAGAAGCACATACGTCCATGGTCAGGACACTTGAGGCATGAGAGTGTGAGCACTAGTAGTAGTGCTATGGATAAAGGAAAAAAGAAGGTTAAAGGAATTGGCATTACAGGTTATGAGTCGTCAAGTTCAAAAAGTTTGGATTTGGAACTTGGCATACCAATTTTATGCACACACCAGGTGCAAGGCAGGATAGATATGTGCCTCCACATGAGTGACAGGTGTTCAGAGTGATCCGCATGCATTGCGAAGATCCCAAAGGGTCAGGTATCCAGTTGTTGACAGGTTGACATATCGTGACTTTGCTATGCATTACGCATATATGACCTCTTTGGTGAGGCATGTGGAACCTACATGCTATACAGAAGATATTGGGAAGCATGTATGGGAGAAGGCAATGGATGTTGAGATGGATGCATTGGTTCATAATGAAACATGGGATTTGGTTGCCTTACCCAAGGCAAAAATGTCATTGGTTGCAAATGGGTTTATAAGGTGAAATGCAAATCAGATGGTTCTATTAAGCACCATAAATCAAATGGATGGTATAAATGCTAAAATAAGAGAAAAAGATGCATTATCTATACTCCTAAAAAGCATGCCTAAGGAGTACAATGCACTTGTGATCACTTTGAAAATTTTACCAAATCCAAACTTTGAAGAATGTATCTCTTCCTTAAGAAAGAAAAGGAGATGAAGCAAGAAAGCACAACCATTGAGCAAGAACTCTTCAACAACGGTAATGTGAAGTGTCATAATTGTGGCAAGAAAGGACACTTTCAAAATGAATGTAGATTCAAAGACAAGACAAAGTGTAACTATTGCAACAAATTTGGGCACAAAGAAGAAGATTCCAGGTTGAAGAAAAGTGAAGGCAACTTTATGGGGGATTACTTCGACCACCAAGTACAAAGAAGTCCCTAGAGATTAGCTCTTCTAAAGAGCAAGGAGGAAAACACCACCACTACCCTAGCCATCTGTTGCAAAAAGAGGGGTCACCATATGAGTAGACACCCATCTTATCATTTTATCTTATTTGTTGTGTGTATCTACCCGACCACCTGCTCTGAGAGTAGCCAGTTGAGCATCTAGGGGGAGTAATCTTTGTTGTTGTAACTCACATCCAACCACCTTGAGTAGCTTAGAGATATGGCACCAAGGGGGGGTGTTGAGAGAAGTGTGGTTCCATAGAGCACATGTAGAGGTAGGGAATGAGTAGGTGAGCATGCAACCACATCACACTTAGACATTATCCCACATGAGCAGGTTTGTAAGAGGTGTACCCTCCTCATATAAAAAGGGTCATTTACAAGCAATGAGTACAAAGATCCTCTTAATCCTCTCTATGAGTACAAGTCTTAATCTTGTAACCTAATTGAGCTTACGTCAAGCTTATAATTAGTTTAGGGTTTTCATTATGTATGTAATTAGGTTTCACCCACCATAGGATTAGGACACACTAATTAACTAGATTAGGATACACTAATGAACTAGATTAGGGTTTGTATTTACAATCTTCCATAGCTACATGCCTAGTATCCATGTTTCTCAACATTCTTCTCCACAAAGACTGGATGCTTTGCGTAATGCAAAAGTTCATTTGGGATTATAATGTGGTGTCGGACCTCAACATTTTCATCACTATTAACTTTTTCCTCCTTGTGGAGTTTCCAAATTGGCATGCTTTTGATGATAGTCTCTAGGGAATTGTTTTTGACGTCAACAAAAAGGCCCTAGTCTAGGATAGATACTCTCATGGATACTATAAATGAGTACAGTGAATGCAAGGCTCAAGGATCCTCATACTTGAATATATGTTTGAAACTGCCTTGGACATCCTACAAGGCATTCCACTGCACCACCCAAAACATAAAGTCCCATTTCAACTTTTACAGGAACTTTAGTGGTATCCATCATTGATGAAGCTTCACTCTGCCAATTTTGAGGATGGAACCACAATTAGGGAGGCGGTATATTAACCATATTTGCTAACGTTATTGTTCAACACCTTCAAGCCATAATTTTGTGCTGTGCAATGCACTTCATGTAAAATGATTTTGGGAAATCTTTGAGCTTACGACTTATATAATGCTAGAAGATAGTCAAAACCAAGTTCATGACTCATGTACTGCCGATAGTGTATACATAGACTAGGAAATGAGCCTAGACTAGCTTTTAGGTCCTTAGAAATTACTTGGGTGTGCATTGGACATTAAGATATAGAAGAAGCATTCAACTTTGGATTGGCTAAGCGCAGATGTCACTATCACATGTCCTTCTTGGATAGTTTTGACATGTTCCTTCTTGATTTCTTAATTCAATGATCTTTTAACTTGGAAGATAGGATCAGTACCACCTTAAGCTTGTTGAGATGTTAAGATTAACATGAGCTGACACTCACGAGGCGCCTGCATGATTATTCGACATTTATATCACTGGCGGGTTTGGTAGCTGGCACCGACATATCTTCGACAGAGATTCTACAGCTGGACTACACCGACTAGTCTATATCTACCCACTCCTCTTCGCGTGTTCACATTATGGACTGCTTGTATATACTCTATTATGTGTGTTAGTCATCTTATCTTCTTTGTAGACCTCTTTTGTTGTGTGAAGAAGAAGAAGAATTTCCAGCCTCTCACCTTGTGTGCTCTTTTCTAGGGTTTGTGTGAGTGAGTGTGCTTACAAGAGCTTAAGCTCTCTTCTCCCCTACATCTTTTCATAGTATCAGATCCTAGTTCATGCTAAGGGCTGAGCGGCAAGCAAGAGAAGCACATGAAGTAGTACGAGGGTAAGAGCTTCATCTACTCTTTCCCCTTTGTGTTGGCTACTACACCCTTATTGGGAGGCACCGGCAAACGAACTATGATTGAGGAGCTATCTTTGTAGGAGGAAAGCTATAGGGCAACTATATAGTCCTATTGGACAGAGTTTTCTAGGCCAAATACGCGTTTCGGGCGTGTCTAGACCTCCTTTTTTCAGTTCACAAGTGTTCACAAGCACTACGGATAAGTTTCGATTCTCTGTAGAACTCTATTTTTGGAACTGTAGGAAGGGCAATTCTCTGCACCCCCAGCCACCAGTGGAGGGGCTTGATCTCCCTCCAGGAGAAACATTAGGGCAAAAGCTTCTAGGCATACATAGCCACCTCCCTTGTGCTTCAGCCCATCAAGAAAAAATGTCAAACTGCCTACTGGAGCTGCCGTTTTTTGCTAATTTGCAGGCGTCATTTTTCTGAGGAAAAAATGATATTTCTTCTTCTCTATACAATGGGTCTAATTCCTCTTAGTCCTAGGGGTTTTCAAGGGTGCTCTACAAGTTGGTGAAGACAGATTTGGATTTAATCAAGTCTACAGTGAGATCTAAGCTCTTCATCAAATCTACAGGTGACTTTGGTAAAACAGAGATTAAGCATTCAATGTTTGGTTAAATCTTGTGTTTCTTGGCTTAATCCTCTACTAGACTAATTGCTATTGATGGCCTTGAAAGGATTTGAGCTCATTTGAACTCTAAGGCCTCAGATATGGACTCCCCGCATACTCTGTTTTCTACACACAAAATAGAGGATTAATTTGTTAATCAGTAATTAATCAACACTAATCACTATTTTTTGGTGCAATTGAGGGTTCAAATTAACCATTAGTATATGATACAGATCCGTGTGACTTCAGATTACAATTTGGAGATGGTTTGATTCTCCAACCATTCCGTACAAATTTGTTACCCTTGGTTTAATGTAATTTCTGGTGATTTTATGTTGATAAATCTGTTGTAATCATCTCCTAAACACCAGATTGAGTTGTAAAAGGATAGAGACTGCCCTTGAATCTTGAAATTGGATCAAGAGGTAAGACCCCCTTCACTGTCATCATGAGTACGGCACAATGGGGAGCAGTTTTACACATGGCAGACATGTATCTGCTCATGAGGAAAAATTTGTGGAGGCTAGTTGAGGGAAGAGATGAATGCCCAGAGGTGAGAGGGGAAAATGAGAAAGTATTAGGACTTATTGCACTCAGTTTAAATGAGAAAGCATTAGGACTTATCGTACTCAGTTTAAATGAGAAAGCATTAGGACTTATCGCACTCAGTTTAAATGACAAAATCATTCATCACATCACAACAGGGATACAATGGGCAAAAAATGCATGGGATGAACTCAATAAATTATTTGGCACACAAGCTAAAAATTCAAAGATAAATCTGTTAATGCAATTCTACAAATTGGATATGAAGGAAAGTGAACCTTTAATCACACACTTGAATAGATATAAAAGTATTAAAAGCAACAACTGGCAGCTATTGGCAAAAAGGTAGAAGATGATGAGGTACTAGCAGTGCTTCTGAAGAGTGTGGACAAAGGTGAATATGAAAACATTGTAGCAACATTAAAGAATGTACCTGAATTGAAGCTACACGAGATAGAAGGAGCTCTACTAGAGAGAGCAAGATACCAGAGGCAAAGAGAAGAAATGACTGGACTCAACAACAGGAGAAGAAAAAGCATTCTTCACCCGAGGAGGATTCTCTCGAGGACGAGGACGAGGAAGAGGCAAAGTAGGAGGAAGGACCTTCACTTGCCACAACTGTTGGAAGCTAGGACACATGGCAAGAGACTACTACAACAAACCCAGTGGAGAAGGAACGACATCAGCAAACTTCATGGAGGCTCCTAAGGAAGTGGAGTCAGATCATCTTTGCTGAAAGAGAGAGAGAGAGAGTGAAACCCCACAACCCAATGTAACCTGCCCCAACAGAGTAAAACCACCTCTGTTCCACTGATGATGTAGGCCATGTGGTAGATGTATGTGTGAGCACTTTAGTCAAGGTCACGGGCACTTGTAGTAGCCTTGGACACATAGAGAGAGAGTGTGTTAAGGACTATGAGTTTAGGGACTTGAGGCACTGGTCGCGGACTATCAAGTAAGAGGGAAACTTGGTATAGGGTCCAGGTGTGCTAGGAGTATTCACTTTAGGGGAGGTGTTGAAATATACAAGTGAATAGGGTGTGTGCGGGAACAAGCCCTTAGCAAGAGGCTGTAAAAGAGAATCTGTAAATGTGAGAGAACCTGTGAAAAGGTGAGAAGTATCTACTGGGAGAGAATAAAGGGTAGCATGAGGAGATTTAGGAGGTGTGGAGATATTCTGGGAGAAGTGGAGAGAATCAAGCAAAAGAGGTGGAGAGAATCAAGCAAAAGAGGTGGAGTGAATCAAGGAGAAATCAGTGGGATTGGATGCTTGGATGTAAACTCTATGAATTGAGGCATTGGCCTAATGAGAATTTACTGGTTTTTGATTATCCATGCTTACATTAAGCTGTCAGTTAATTACTCACTAATCACATCTTAATTATAATCTAATCTCTTTGTTAATGATGTTGATTTTAGCATTTGATCCACCATAGCTCATCACATTGCTGTAAATTTAACAAAGGTTACTGGGACTACATTGAAGGTGAACATGAGGAGAGGCACCAGAGATACTGGAGATTAATCCAACTGCTACAGATATAAAAGAGTTCAAGGATTGGAATCAAGGAGCAAGGAAAGTCATGTATTGGCTTTCTATGAGCATACAAGACACTATGATTGGGCATATACAAGATGCCAAGTCACCTAAGGAGGCATGGGACACCTTGGTGAAGCTGAATGAAACCAACACCAAGGTACGCAAAATTTAGTTGAAGAATGAGCTTCATACTATGGAAAAGAAGAATATGTCTGTGAATGATTATGCTTTGAAGATCAAGGGCATTGTGGAATCCCTTACATCAATTGGTGTTTCTGTTGATGATGATGATCAGGTGGAAGTGTGTCTGCGTGGTCTCAAGCCACAATATTCAAACTCAGGAGAACATTCCCAAATTCACAGATTTCATTTCAATGCTGATCATTGAAGAGAAGAGCTTGGGTGAAGATCAATAGTCTTCACAAAATAGAAACAGTTCAGAGCAGCAGGCCTTCTACACAAGTGCAGGTAGAGGACGAGGTAGAGGTTGTGGACGTGGCCAAGGTGGTGGCCCAATAGGTAATTAGAATTATGGTCAACAGTAGCAACAATCCCAGGATTCACGACAACAACATACACGTGGAAGAGGCCAGTTTAGAGGCAAGGAGAGTCAACGAGGTCGTGGTAATTGGCAAAGGCAACATAATGATACATAAGGCAATTTTTACTGTGGGTAAGCCTGGGCATGTGCATGAAAATTGCTATAAGAAGCAGAGTGACATATGAAAAAGTGCAGCAAAACAACTATGCATCCTCTAGCAAAAATAATGAGGATAATGAGAGGTTGTTTGTTATGCAACATGTGGTTAATGCTGTGTCTGGAAATGATGTAGTAGCATGTAAGGATTATGCAACATGTGGTTAATGCTGTGTCTGGAAATGATGTAGTAGCATGTAAGGATGATGTATGGTATGTTGATTCAAGTGCTTCAAATCACATGACAAGTCATGGTGAGTGGTTCAAGGAAATGAAGAGTCTTGAAAGACCAGGTTTAAACAGGGGATGACACTGCTCATCCGATTGCCCATGTTGGAGATGTGCCATTGTCTATGCCAGATGGTAAAGTGAAGTACCTTGTAGATGTACTTCATGTCCCAAACATTACAAAGAATATGGTTTCTGTTTGGCCAAATGATTGAGCAGGGTTTGCAGGTTCGGTTTTACCCTGATGGTGGCTGTTATGTAGAAGAATTCAAAGATAAGTGCAGGTTGGTTGCAAAAGGCAATAGAGTGGGCATAATTTTTACATTGACTATGAATATGCCTGAAGTGAGTGTTATAATGTTTGAAAATGGTTCAGGAGTTGTTGCAGATATAGACATTTGGCATAAGAGAATTGGGCATATCAATGTGCAAAGAATGAAGTCTATGTAGACTAAACAAATTATGATAGGGCTGCCTAAATTTAAAGTTGAAGATATGCAGAAAGTTTGTGAAGCATGTTAATTTGAAAAGCAAAAAAAACATGTATTTCCACATGACAGAAATGTGAGCAGGAATGTACTAGATATTGTGCATTCAGATGTATGGGGTCCTGTGAAGACTCTGTTTATGGGTGGCTGCAGGTACTATGTAACATTCATTGATGACCACACGAGGAAAGTGTGGGTGTACTTCCTACATGTTTTGATGAGACTATTGGAAATGTGTGTTGGGAGAAAGCTATGGATGAGGAGATGGATGCATTGTATGGAAATGAGACTTGGGATTTGGTGCCACTGCCTGAAGGCAACAAAGCTATTGGTTGTAAGTGGGTGTATAAGGTGAAACATAATAGTGATGGTAGTGTAAGCATGTACAAGGCTAGATTGGTAGCCAACGGATATGTGCATACACATGGGATTGATTATGAGGAGACATCTACCTCGGTTGCAAGGATGGCAACTGTGAGAGCTATGATTGCGATGCCTGCAGCAGCTAAAGGCTGGTTTTTACATCAGATGGATATAAAAAATGCGTTATTGCATGGTGACTTGCAAGAAGAGGTGTATATGGATCAACCACCAGGTTTTGAGGATACAGGTCACCCAGAGTATGTATGTAAGCTTCGTAAGGCCTTGTATGGGGGGCTGAAGCAAGCTCCACGAGCATGGCATGACAAGATTGCTGAGTATCTTGTCACTATTGGTTTTTATATGGCAGATGTAGATCACTGTTTGTATGTGTGCAATGTCATAATTATGGGAAGTATGCACAATGGAAGCAATAGTTGATGGCAAGATAGAGCAACATATATGAGAGAGAGCAAGAACACAAGATGTATAGAAAGCTTCTATATTACCTTCTATTTCAGCCAGAGAAGCATCGACGGAAAAACGCTAACGAAAATTTATGTTTTTCTTCTTCTTCTTTTTCTCCTCTTCTTCTTCTTCTTCTTGTCAGTGTGATGAGGATCCTCTTCTTCGATGAAGCTCTTTTGTTGCCTTCCTTTCTTGATGCCTTTCTGCTTCTCACCTTCTTCTACCACCGTCCTTCTTGATGAGGATGTGAATGGCTTATGATAGTGAGAGAGAAAGAAAAGGGGATTGAAGGGGAACTTAGCCTTTGCAAGCCTCTGATACCATGTCAAAATTATGGGGAGTATGCACAACGGAAGCAATAGTTGATGGCAAGATAGAGCAATATATATGAGAGAGAGCAAGAACACAAGATGTATAGAAAGCTTCTATATTACCTTCTATTTCAGGCCCAGGAACCCAATTTTTCATGCATGGATGAAACACATTGAAGTGCATTAGCACTTCATCAGAGATAGAGTCTTGGTAGGCGACATAGACTTTGCCTACATCAGCATACATGATCAAGTCGTTGACATCTTCACGAAGGCCTTGGGAGCTGAGAAGCTCCACAGATTTTGAGATATGCTTGGAGTTCGTAAGCTGGAGTTGAGCTTGAGGGGGAGTGTTGAGATGTCAAGCTCAACATGAGCTGACACTCACGAGGCGCATGTATAACTGCTCGACATTTATATCACCTGGTAGGTTTGGTAGAGCTGGCACCGACATATCTTTGCCAGAGATTCTACAGCTGGACTACACCAACTAGTCCACATCTACCCACTCCTCTTTGCGTGTTCACATTATGGACCGCTTGTATATACTCTATTATGTGTGTTAGTCATCTTATCTTCTTTGTAGACCTCTTTTGTTGTGTGAAGAAGAAGAAGAATTTTTAGCCTCTCACCTTATGTGCTCTCCTCTAGGGTTTGTGTGAGTGAGTGTGCTTGCAAGAGCTCAAGCTCTCTTCTCCCTTGCATCTTTTCAAAGCCTACAGAAAGGCCCCCTAAGTGCACATGGGAAAAGTCTCCTTAGTCCACATAGGACTTCTAGAACTATTCTTCTGTCCTCCACATACTTCCAAACTCCTCCACATGCTTCCATATAAACATAAGGCCCACTCCTATCTTATGACTCATCACTATTTCTATATACATTTAGCACTATATATTTATAAATCAAACACATGTATTTATAATAAACACTCTACACATTCTCACAACCTTGATACATAAAGTTACATAGAAACCCTTGAAATCCTTCAGGTGAAATAAGATATTTAGATTCGAATCATCATAAAAGCCATTCAGGTGAGCTGCCAAGAACCATCACCAAGTTACGAGCTTCTCATAAAAACTTCCCAAGTTGCCATCAAAAACTCATGAAAAAGTATAAACTTAGCTTCTTGTACAAGTTGGCATTCCAAATGCCAATTCCCACATGGATAATCACCACACATATATATTATATGTTACAGTAAAGAAGCCCTAATAATAGGAAATGTTCTTCGTATTGCATCTTCCCTAGACAAAAATGGAACTCTATCCTTAGAGTTCAACTACTTTGAACTCTAATGAGAACAAGACCCTGCATCTGAATCCTTTTCTAATTAGCATATTAAGATCCCTCATGTAAGCTAATACCTTTTTAAAGTAATCCCTAATTCCTTTAAAGTACATTACTAAAATCTCCAAAACACATGGATATAACATAACCTCTCTTTGTAAGCTTTCACACATGGGTAAAACATATAGCCATTGATCATCTATAAGCCTACATTTATTAAACCAACCTTGAAAGGTTATCACACTTGTAAACTCATCTACAATACCATCCAAGTAATCTTTATCAATATACATACCATCCTAAGAGCATTCATCATCATTGTTAGACATGTCTTCATCATAGGAGACTGCATTATCTGATATTTCATTACAACTTCCTGTTGAGATTCAAGCTCGATGTCAGTGTGAGCCAGCTATGCTATGTGCTGGCAGATTAGGTAGGAACATGTGTGAGACATAAATGACCGCGTGTCCAGCTGGTCATAGTGTGTGGACATTAGCTAGGGTTAGTAGAGTGTGGACACAACTCATTGTGTGTTGTGTGGATTATGGATTAGTGCATTATGCTTTGTGTGAGAGTGGACATGGCTTCCCTCTATGGTTAGGGTTTGCAATAGACATTAGGGTTTGCTCCTGTGTGTGTGTCTCCTCCCCTCTACCGTTCTTTCAACATGGTATCAGAGCCTTGTGCTGTTTATTAGGGTTTATGAGTGAGTGAGTGAAGAGGGAGAAGAAGCTGTGAAAAGAAGCTGTGAAGCTGGCCATTGGAGCTGTGAAGCTTGGAGCACACCAAATACTATCAGATCTGAAAGCTTGGCCTACCGGGTAAGGTCCTCTAAACATCCTTGAGTGGATTGCAGGTGAAACAGGCAAAAGCAAAGCAAAATAGAGCAAATCAAAGCAAAGCAAAATTCTGGTTTTTGAAGCTTTCCATTAAAGCTTGGCAACATTGATGTATGGTGGAAATACGTGTGATTCTGGCAAAAGACATATGTATCTGACAATGAGGGATGTAATGGCAACTCTTATGCAAGCCCTATTGTGATTTTGGAGCAATTTGAATGCATTTCAAAGTGTGAAAATCTCTGGTTTTTGAGCTCACACAAAACAGAGAAAAGCAAGTCAAAAATTGAAGCATTTGGAGCACATTTTTGGTAAAAATCAAAGCATTGATGGGTCACACATATGCCTAGGTGTCTTGGGGACTAGTATCCATCATCAATTAACACTTAAACAACTCCCAAATCCCCTAATTGCAGGCGGCGCAGCCAGAGAGGAGAAAACAGGACAGTTTTCTGGTTTTTTCACTACGAGGAGATCAAATTCTCATTCGGTACTTGATATCTTCCACAACTTCCTTAGCAATTGGATGCTTTACACTTTGGAGAAGAGGGCTATGTGATTTTCTTGGTCAATGATGCCTAATTGAGCTGGGAATGAGCTGATTAAAACAAGCTGTCCACTGGTTGCAGAGAAACAGAGCATTTTTAATTGAGCAATTAATTCTTGGTGTTTTACAATTGGACAAATTCCTCTTACATGGAGTTGATGGACACTATTGCTAAGCCAATGAATGCCTGGTTGCTCAATTTGGTGAAATATTGAAGAAATTAGAGCCAAATCATTACTGGTTTTTCTGGTTTTTTTCCAAAAACAGAGAAAGGGGTTTTCAAAAATCGATATGTACACATGTCAGATGGTGTTGATACTCAACATTGAGGTTCATTAGGTGTCAATGCAAGTTTCCCATACTTGATTGCACCATTACATTGCGATTTGGAGCCTTGGAAGGTGTGTCAATTCAGGGTATCCCGCACTGAGTGAGTCAGTTCATCTTGGATGATTACAGGTTGATTTCCTACATCAAATTTGGAGTTTGTTGGCTACCTTGGAGTATCTGGAACACTCATTGGAGTGTGGTTGAGCTGAGGAAGGCTCATTTACAGATTTGAAGTGTGCGGAAGGTGTATGCATTGAGCAACATGTCGGATAATCCAGTTCAGATTGTTGGTGAAAAGCTGGATAGGAAGAACTTCCAGGCATGGAAGTACAGGATAAAGAGTTTCTTGAAAGGAAAAGGATTTTGGAATCTCATTACAGGTGCTGAGCCAGAGCCTGAGCTACCTCGGCAACCTACACAGCAATAGCTTATTGCTCATAAGTAATGGTCAGAGAGAGCATTCAAGGTGCTGCATTATTTGTCTATATGCATTTCTGATGCTATGCTCATACACATTCAGGATGCTGAGAATCCCAAAGATGCATGGGATACTTTGGTCAAGATGTTTGATACAGATACGAGTGCTCGCAAGTCTCAATTGCGACAGCAGATACACAATGTGAAAAGGAATAAAAGGAGCATACATGATTATGTGCAAGAAATCAAGAAGTTTGCAAATGCATTGGCCACAATAAATGCCCCCATGCCTGATGATGATTTGGTGGATATTACCTTGCGTGGTCTTGGCAAGGAATACAAATCTTTTGATACATCTATCTCAGTGAGGAGTACAGGTCTACCCGACTTCGATGAGTTGGTTTCACTCTTATTGGTTGAGGAAATCAAGCTCAGTGATTCATTTCTGGATGCATCTACTAGCCATGATGATGGCAGAAATCAGGCTTTCTACTCGCAGAGAGGTTTTAGAGGCAGGGGGAGATTCACATCACGTGGACGTGGTGGTAATGGTCGTGGATGGCAGGATAGGCCTCCACAACAGAATTTTCAGCCTTCATATGGTGCTCGGGGTGGTCGTGGATATGCACCACAAAGAGGCAGAGGTACCCCCCGTGGTCGAGGACGTTGGCAAGGCCAACAAAATTCTATGCAAGATGTGGAATGCCATTATTGTGGCAAATATGGTCATATGGCGAGAGATTGTTTCCGCAAACAGAATGATTTGAGAGGGGGAAGAGCACAACGTGGTGGTCATTATGGTGGAAACTATGCACAACATCCCAACAACATATTTTTTAGCAGCATACCAGCCACTCATCTCATAAAAAGCAATATCCCTGCATACCCTCAATTCACGTATAGTAGGATTATAACACCTATATCTCTTTTGCTCAAGGGAATACCTAATAAAGACACATTTTTTTGCTTTTGGATCTAGCTTAGTACATAACTCATCTGGCACATGCATGTATGCAATACATCCAAAAACTTTCAAGTGAGACAAATCACGTTTCTTTCCAGTAAACTTCTCCTTTGGCGTTACATCATGGATGGCTACAATAGGAGTCCTGTTCATGATATAAACTGTTGTAGATGCAGCCTTAGCTATGCGACATATTCTTCTCTGCCACTATCAATGCTTCTGCTATCTCTACAATGTGCCTGTTTTTCTGCTCAGCAACTTCATTTTGCTGTGGAGTGTATCTACATGTGAATTGTCTCTAAATGCCATCCTTTTATAAGAATTCATAGAACTCATTGGAGAAGTATTCTCTCCCTCCATCTAACCTTAGACACTTCACATGCTTTCCTGTCTATTTTTCAGCCACTTTGAAATTTTGAAAATGACTTCGCTCTTCTCCTTCATGAAATACACCCACACTTTCCTCGTGTGGTTATCAATGAATGCTATGTAGTACCTGTAGCCACCCATAGACAGTCTTCGTAGGACCCCATACATATGAATACACAATATCTAGTACATTCTTGCTCATATTTCTGTCATGTGGAAATACATGTTTTGTTTGCTTTCCAAATTGACATGCTTCACAAACTTTTTGCATACCTTCAACTTTAAACTTAGGCAACCCTGTCACAATTGCTTTAGTCTACATAGACTTCATTCTTTACACGTTTGTATGTCCAATTCCCTTATGCCAAATGTCTGTATCTGCAACAACTGTTGAACCATTTACAAACATTGCAGCACTCACTTTAGGCATATTTACATTCAATGTAAACATTCTGCCCCCTCTGTTGCCTTTTGCAACCAACCTGCTTTATCTTTAAAGTCTTCTACTACATAGTAGCCACCATCAGGGTTAAACCAGACCTGCAAACCCTGCTCAATCATCTGGCCAAGAGAAACCAGATTCTTTGTAATGTTCGAAACATGAAGTACATCTACAAGGTACTTCAACAATGGCACATCTTCAACATGGGAAATTGGATGAGCAGTGTCATCCCCTGTTTCAACAAAACCTGGTCTTTCAAGACTCTTCATTTCCTTGAACCACTCACCATGACTTGTCATGTGGTTCGAAGCACCTAAATCAACATACCATACATCATCTTTACATGCTGCTACATCATTTCTAGACACAGCATTAACCACATGTTGCATAACAAACAACCTCTCATTATCCTCATTATTTATGCTAGAGGATGCATAGTTGTTTTGCTGCACTTTTTCATTTCATATGTCACTCTGCTTCTTATAGCAATCTGCCCGCACATGTCCAAGTTTACCACAATAAAAACAACCTCATATATCATTATGCTACCTTTGCCAATTACCACGACCTCTTTGACTCCCTACCTCTAAACTGGCCTCTTCTACCTGTGTGTTATTGTTGTGAATCTTGGGACTGTTGCTCTGCTGACCATAATTCTGATTACCTATTCGGCCCACCACCTTGGCCACGTCCACGACCTCTACCTCGTCCTCTACATGCACTTGTGGTGTAGAAGGCCTGCTACTCTGAACTGTTTTTGTTTTGTGAAGACTGTTGATTTCACCCAAGTACTTATCTTCAATGATTAGCATTGACACCAAATCTGTGAAGTTGGGAATGTTCTCCCGAGTCTGAATAGATGTCTTGAATGCCTTGTATTGTGGCCCGAGACCACCTAGACACACTTCCACCTTATCATCATCTCAGAAACACCAATTGATGCAAGGGATTCCATAATACCCTCCTTGATCTTCAACGCATAATCATTCATAGACATATTCTTCTTCTCCACCACAATATGAAGCTCATTCTTCAACTGAATCTTTTGTGCCTTGGTGTTAGTTTTATATAGCTTCACCAAGGTGCCCCATGCCTCCTTAGGTGACTTGGCATCCTGTATATGCCCAATCATGGTGTCTTGTATACTAATAGAAAGCCAATACATGACTTTCCTTACTCCTTGATTCCAATCCTTAAACTCTTTTACATCTGCAGAGAGCAGTTGGATTAATCTTCGGTATCTTTGGTGCCTCCTCATGTTCACCTTCAATGTAGTCCCAGTAAACTTTTCCCATCAGGAAATTTGTTAATCTAAACCTCCAAGCATGGAAGTTGTTCTTGTCAATCTTCTCTATAACAATCTGGTTTATTCCATCATTCGACATCTTTTCTGTAACACAAATTTTCTAAAAACAGCACTCTTGTTTGACTTGCACAAACTGCTATATTCTTTGCAGAGCAGTGGTACTATACTGCACCCAAACTGTCACAACTAGGGACCTCAATTTGCATACATACACCCAAATGGCAAATTTGAGACCTCTTTGCAGTACACATAGCGTCTGCACAACCAATCGCCCTTCTTGCAGTTCTAAAAACAGAGTTCTGCTGCAGAGAATCGAAACTTACCCGTACCGCGAATGTCTACGAACTGAAAAATTGAGGTCCAGACATGCCCAAAATGCATTTTTGGCCCAAAATTTTTTATCCAATGAACATTATAGATGCCCTATAGCTTTTCTCCTGCATAGAATGCTCCTCAATCGGAGTTTGTTTGTCGGTGCCTCCCAAAGAGCTCCCGACAAGGGTATAGTAGCCAACACAAAGGAGAAAGAGTAGATGAAGCTCTTACCCTCGTACCACTTCCTATAATTCTCTAGCTTGCTGCTCAGCCCTTAGCATGAACCACACTCTGATATCATGAAAATAAGTAGGGGGGAAGAGAGATCGAGCTTACAAGCACACACACACTCACAAAAACCCTAGAAGAGAACACACAAGGTGAGAGGCTGAAAATTGGTAGCACTGTTGATGTACATTGGGCAGGGTCAGTCCATAATCTCTCTCAAGTGTGTGAGAGTGAGGGTGTGGAAGTGTGCGCCTGCAGGTTATCCAATTGCATTACCATAGCTACCAAACTATGAGAGGGGCCGTCCAAGAGGTGCTGCATACTATGCTTGGTGATGAATGTTGGGAGGAAGGGAAGCATTGGCTTCTGCTCAAGGAGTTGTAGAGTCTCTCGTGGGAAGCTCAAGACGGACCAGCTTGCATCATACCCACCAACTATAAGCAAGCTCTACGCTCTCTGTTAGTTGAGCCTTCAAGGGTGTCGTGTGTTCTATAGAGTTAGTTTAGGCAACCTTAACAAAAATCATGGCCCTCGTGATCTTTCTTGCATTGCTATTGGTGCCAAAAAAAAAAGGGGCACTATCAATGGGATTATCCAAGAAAAGTTTTTTCTTCAATTCTTGTGAACCTAATTGAAGCTAATAAGAAAGAAAAAGTAAAGGATTTTATTGTGAATATTTATGATGTGCATGCTATTGAAGTGCAAATAATGGATGTAATGCCATGCCATTATATTTTCAAAGGGAAACATATGATGGAAATGTTATGGGATAGATGTACTGTATGCTATTGAAGTGCAAAATAATGGATGTCATGTCATGATATTAAATTTTTAAAGGGAAACATTTGATATTAAAGTTGATGGAAATGTTATGGATGCCTTGTGGTGTGGTTGGTTTCATTGATGTGGTTGATACAAAAGAAGGAGGGCTCCACTTTGAATGTGGTTCTAGTTACCTGGCTGAAGAAGAATGTTGAGGTGGTTCAAGAAGAATGTCAAGTACAAGATGATAAAGTAGAAAATGAATCTACTACAAACATTATACTGCAGAGATCATGGTGATATGATTCTAATGTAAGTAGTTTTGATGACATGTGGTGATGAAGGCTTGACTACAACCATCACTTGTGAAAATTCCTAAATGAGGTATGCTTGGAATAGGAATTGTCAATAGGTGCTAATGTTGATGAAAATGTTTCTTCTTATGATCTCTTTGATATTGATGGTAATGTTGTAGAAGGATATAACAAATCTATGGTATTGATGATAAATGTGGTACCCTTAGTCATGTTACAAGTGTCAAAGATTTGGAAGGTGATGCTAGCTTTATGAATGATATGATTGGTGTTTTTTACTCTTGCCTTTTAACAAGTGAATTTACATATGGAAAAGGTATTCATGAGGATGGTTGTATTGATGGTTGTGCTTATAGTAATGCTATGGGGAAAGAACATGTGAAAACCTAATTGTGGAAGAACAGAAGGACATGCATGCTTGTGAAGATTTTAACAAAGATAAGGAGCAAAACAATGTATGTTTTTATGACTTTGTGATGAGCATCCACTATGGAAGTGTTGAAAGAACGGTAGAGGGGAGGAGACACACACACAGGAGCAAACCCTAATGTCTATTGCAAACCCTAACCATAGAGGGAAGCCATGTCCACTCTCACACAAAGCATAATGCACTAATCCATAATCCACACAACACACAATGAGTTGTGTCCACACTCTACTAACCCTAGCTAATGTCCACACACTATGACCAGCTGGACACGCGGTCATTTATGTCTCACACATGTTCCTACCTAATCTGCTAGCAAGTAGCATAGCTGGCTCACACTGACATCGAGCTTGAATCTCAACAGCCCCTCTCAAGCTCATGATGTACTGCTAGATGAGCTTGGGATATCAAGACTCTCAACACTCCCCCTCAAGCTCATCCCATGTACTCCCAACATAGTCCGGAAGTACTCAAACTTCTCCCTGCTAAGTGGCTTCGTAAAGATGTCTGCCACCTGCTCATCAGTCTTCACATAGTGAAGATCAACTGTACCATCCAGCACCTTCTCTCTGACAAAGTGATAATGGACCTCTATGTGTTTGGTCCTCGCATGAAACACTGGATTCTTTGCCAACTGTATACTGCTCATGTTGTCACAATGAATGACAACTTTGCCATCAAGAGGCTCACATAAATCTGCCAAGAGACTCTTTAACCATATAGCCTCACAAGTAGCAATGGCTGCAACTCTGTACTCAGCCTCTGTACTGGATAAAGCAACTGTAGGTTGCTTTTTGCTACTCCAACTCACCACAGCACTTCCAAGTGTAAAAGCATATCCACTAGTAGACCTCCTGTCATATGCGCTACCTGCCCAATCAGCATCTGTGTAGCCATGTATGTCCAAGCTTTTACCACTCTCATAAAATAGACCATAATGTGCTATGGTCTTCACATATCTCATGATGCGTCTCACTGCATCCAAATGTGGTTTCCTGGGGCTCTGCATAAACTGACTCACTAGCCCCACAGCATAACTCAAGTCCGGGCGTGTGATAGTCATATATATGAGACTACCAACCATCTAGTAGTGTAAGTGTGGGGCCTATCCCCCAGGCGGGTCATCATGTCCACCGCCTCACTAGATGAGCTCGATATCTCAACAAGGAGGGGGGAGACTTCAAGGAGACACCTATTTCAAACATGTGGTGGAGTTTTTAACTTAAAAAAATTGTGATATTTGTATCTCTCCTCTCTCCTAGATCAAACCAAATCAAAGGGAGCCAAACTAGGTTCAAATCTTATCCAAATTCAGCCAAATTGAACCTAGAAAATTCTAGAACCTAGTTGGACTTGGTTAGAGGCCTCCCTCACCTATAAATAGATCCTTAGTCTTTTGTAAAAAAATATGTGAACTATACCATGCCAGTATTACATTAAAATAATGATATTTTTTATTATCCCTTAAAAATCCTCTACTTTTGGAGAGAGTGAAGTCTCTCTCTCTCTTCAACCATCCTTGGAGCTTTCTTTTCAACACACTAACCAATTGATTGGTTGGGGGCTTCTTCTAAGATAGAGAAGCAAGCAAAAACAAGAGGTAAAGTGTAATTTTATGGTTTTTCTCTACTATTCTCAATGTTTTCACTTCTCAACCCCTCTCAAGCTTGAGAAGTTTCTAAATTAAGTGTTTATAATGCAAATCAAGCTTTTCTTAAGAGTAGTAATGAATAATTAAGAAAAGTTTACATTTATGCTTAGTAAGGATGCTTTTTATGTTTACTCTCTTTCCCCCAAAGAATGGTCATTCCTATGACCAATTCTCTATTCAATTGATGCTTCTCATGGAGAAATTCTCAATTCACAAATCAAACTCTAGGCTTGTGAAGAAGCTAGAGGTTAAGAAAATGGTTTTTTATACTTATATGCTAGTAAATTACGGTAATCTTATGAATTAAATCCATAAATTAGATTTAAGATTAAAGATAGTTATACTATCATAATTACATTACTAAGTCTTATTCTTTTTAAAAATCTTAAAAAATATTAGTAATAGCAGCAGAGCTATGATAAATTTTTAAGAAATTGATACATAATTCATTCTTATGCATAACGTGACAAGAGGACTTCCTACCATATTCTAGGATTGAATATCCTAGGCTAAAAGAATGATTTTCATCACATTCAATAGAAAACTAATTTTTAAGGTTTATGTATAATTAAATAATTAAGAGAAGAGAAAATTATGGTAATTTTATTTAAATGATAAACTAAAAATTTCCATGACATTTAGAATTCAATCATTTAAATAGGAAGAGTGGAATTCTTAGCATATTGGAATTAATGGATATTTTATTTAAATTCAAAGAGAAATTTTAGATAAATTTATTTTATGCATGAGAAATATTTAAATCATAAAAGAGGAATTCCCATGATATTTGGAATTCAATCATTTAAATAGTAAAAGTGAAATTCTTAGCATATTGGAATTGGATATTCTATTTTAGATAAATTTATTTTATGAGAAATATTTAAATGATAAAAGAGGAATTCCCATGACATTTGGAATTCAATCATTTAAATAGTAAAAGTGAAATTCTTGGCATATTGAATTAATGGATATTTTTATTAAAGAAAAGATAAATTTTAGATAAATTTATTTGATGATAAAAGAGGAATTTCCATGATATTTAGAATTCAAGCAATTAAATGTAAAAAGAGGAATTCCCATGATATTTGAGATCCAAGAAATTAAATGGAAAAAAGTAAAATTTTTAGTATAATTCAATTTATGAATATTTATCAAAAGTAGAAATATGGGTAGAATTGATTTTTGTAAATCCCATGAATTCTTTTATTCAAAAGAGGAATATTGAATATAATTCATTTGAGAAATTGAGAAAGAATATGAAAAGTCATTAAAAAAAAGAACCTTTATCTAAGCCAAACAATTGGCAGAAATTTAGAAAAAGTCCAATTATCGGTATCGAAGTAGGAAAAGCTACTAAATGGGAATAAGATGTGAATGGGATGCGATAGGATGTGAATGGATATGATAAGATGTAAATGGATGTGAATAGATGTGATAAGATGTAAATGGATGTGAATAGATGTGATAAGATGTAAATGGGATGTGATAGGATGTGAATGGATGTGATAAGATGTGAATGGGATGTGATAGGATGTGGTGTGATGAAAATAAATTTGGATGAGATGTAAAGTAAATGGATGTGGATGTGAATGATGAGATGAGAGGATATGTGAAAGAATGTGATGTAAATGGATGTGGATGTGTATGTGAAAGAATGTGATGTAAATGGATGTGGATGTGTATGTGAAAGAATGTGATGTAAATGGATGTGGATGTGTATGTGAAAGAATGTGATGTAAAGGGATGTGGATGTGAAAGTGATGTGGATGTGGATGAGATGTGATGTGCTGAAAAGAGATGTGGATGTGAATGTGATGTGGATGTGGATGAGATGTGATGTAAAGTAAAGAGATGTGGATGTGAATGTGATGTGGATGTGGATGAGATGTGATGTGCTAAAAAGAGATGTGGATGTGAATGTGATGTGGATGTGGATGAGATGTGATGTAAAGTAAAGAGATGTGGATGCGAATGTGATGTAGATGTGGATGAGATTTGATGTGATGTAAAGAGATGTGGATGAAATGTGATGTGATGTGAATATATGTGGATGTGAAGTGATAGACGTGAATGTATGGATAAATGTGAATAGTCGTGCATGTGAATGATTAGATGGATGTGGATGAATGAGATGGGATGTGTATGAATGAGATATGATGTAGATGTGATATAAAGTGGATGGAATGAATGAGATATGATGTGGATAGATGTGGACGTGATGTAATGTGAATAGAATGTATGTGATGGAATGGGGATACAATGAATGTGATTAATGTGAATGGATGTGATGTGATGTGAGTCGGGATAAGTGTGAATGGGTCAGATGTGATGTGAATGGATGTGATGTGATGTGAGTCGGGATAAGTGTGAATGGGTGAGATGTGATGTGAAATGGATGTGATGTGATATAATGTAAATTAGGATAGATGTGAATGGATGATATGTGATGTGAATGGATGTGATGTGATGTGATGTGAATTGGGATAGATGTGAATGAATGAGATGTGATGTGAATGGATGAGATGTGAGGTGAAATGGATGTGATGTGATGGGATGTGAATGAATGAGATGTGAGGTGAAATGGATGTGATGTGATGTGGATCAGGGTAGATATGAATGGATGAGAGTGAATGAATGTGATGTGATGAGATGTGGATATGGGTAGATGCGAGTAGATGAGATATGATGAGTATAAATGTGGAAAGATGTGATGAGATGGAAAATGATGTGATTGGATGAGAATGGATGAAGGAAGATGGGAATACATATGATTGGACTTGGATTAAGTAATGTGGATTGATGTGGAAAGACGAGAGTTTGTTATAGAAACTGTATTTATGACCTGTTTTTAAATGACTATTTTATGTCAAGAATGCTAGGGAAGCATTTTGACCGTCTTGTGAATGAGGTCGTGGAGACCAAAGTGAAAAACTTGCAACAGCTGATGCAGAGTTAACGGATGACGTCTCGCGTAGCACGGTCAGCCGTTGACCAACCTCAGTTTGATTTAAATGGTGAGGTTCCGGTACGGTGGACGAGGGACCAAGCAAGCGGCCTATGAGTGAAGTGCTAGGTGACCTACGAAGGATCCTAGAGGGTGCTAACCATACGGTGCTCGGGCTCTGGGTCGCTGAAAATACCCATGCATGCATCGAGGAAGATATTAGAACAGGGAGTAAGAGTTGTTTTCTGAATTCGAGCATGGATCTGGTTGATTGACCTTGCTAGTCCTCAACGGAGAGTCCATCTGGATTTTATAAGTGAATATATTTCCAGGTACTATGAGCTAGGAACTATTGAAAAGGCCCCTGAGTGGACAGGTGGTGAGTGTTCTGGTTGCCAATGATGCCATAGGTACACCGATGAAGGAACGAATGGAAATAGAATTCAACCGGATATTTTGGAGGATTATGAGCAGTGATACTATGGTTTCATTAAAAGATTGTTTTAAAGACAGCTGAATTTGTGAAAACGGCAATTTCATATTGGGTGTGTAAGTGGTGTGACTATCTTGAAGTTTGCATGAAGCGCTGGCTAGGGGGTCTGGGAACTCTTTTCCCTGGTACCCGGGACAAAACATAACCAAATTCCTAAACGGATTCTATCACAGTGGTTGGGCGGTTGGCTAACCCATGGGACTATTAGGCTGGACTGATGGATCCCTAAAATGAGACTCAATTCTGTTATGGTACGATAGATGAAAAAAATCCCGGACAGTCCTTGTTCTATGGAAAAGAATCAACAGCTATGCCTCTCGATGAGGAAAAAAGCATTGGTCTCTATGATCCAAGTGCAAGTCTTTTCCTTGATCTGACCATGTGACTTACGGGTTCGGTCAGATCAGTTTGGTTAGTGATGACCTTGACTACGTTAGAATAAAAATATCTTGGAGGAATCGCTCGTGCTTTCTGGGCGAGGGAAGTTTTTCCAGGTTCGGTTTTTGGAAGAACCGAGGTATTAGTCTCTTGTCCGGACATCCGTGGGCAAGGCCCCGAGTAAGAGGCTTTGTCCCGCGCAAGAAGTGCTACTTCTCCTGCTACTAGCACCCCCGAATTCGTTGGGGGTAGGGATCTTTCAGCTGGTATCAAAGCAAATTGGCTGGATCAACCGAGAAGCAAGAAATGTCAAAAATTTATGTAGCACTAAAAGGTTGTAATTGTGTGATGAAATTCATACAAATTTATATTGAAGATTCATAAATTTGTAATTGGGTCTTCAGATGGAAGTACCACAATTGTATGGAATCCTTGACTTACTTGAGGCCTAGACATGATGGCATTTACCTTATAATTCCAAGGACCATGACTACCCGTATATACCGAGGGTATAACTGCAGCTCTTTACTGGATCTAAGACCTTGAAATTATAAGCAAAAATGCTATCCAGATGATGAATTCGAATGCTGGTTGATATGATTTTAGAATTCTAGTTGAGAATTGATGAGTTGATTTGGATTCTGATTGAAAAATGATGGTTCTTGAATTTTGGTTGAAAGACGATAAGTTGAACAAAACCACAATGAGGTTTTGGGGGTTGGGTGTGGGTATGGGGAGAAGAGGAACCAAGTGGTGGTGGAGGGGGAGGTGGGGGAGAGGAGGATCGTGGGGACAGGGGTGGTAACTATCGCATCTTGTTTTAGTTTTGGTACGTGCGTGGACTTTTGAAATGGAGAAGGGAACGGGCGCTCACTTCCAAAAGCTGAAAGGAACGGGTGTTCACATCAGTTGGAAAACGAGCATGCCAAGCGGGTTGAGAAGGGAACGGGTGGTGCCTTTTGATTAAAAGTTGGTATGACCATGGAAAATTCTAAACAAACATGGCAGATGGTTGAGGATGGAATGGCCATGCCATTTCACTGCATGGGTTGGAAGGGCTATGGGCGAACATGGAACGACCGTGGCAAATTAGAACTTGTAAAGAGTACGGCTGAATTTGGAACGCTCGTGACATTTTTTGGATGAGCACCCCGAATCAAGTTTTGTGCCCCAAAGGCTATGCTGCCAGCACCACATTGTGGGTTTTGTACTGACCACGTGCCCAATTCGCCAAGCTGAGAAGTCAATTCCAATTTGGCGATGGCGAGGTGGGGTAGTACTTCCTTGAGGGATTCTGAGAGGCAGGTGATAAGGAAGTACCTGAGACTGAAGGAGTTGATGATAGGGCATTGTAGTACTCCCTTGCAGCCTCACAATGATAGGTGGGGAAGTTGCTAATGTTGAGGGTATATCATTAGTTAGCTCTGTCGGGGCGAGGCAGAATGGGGTTTATAGTGTCACCGTGGAGCTTCTACTTCCCTTTTGCCTGGGTAGTCTTTGTGGCGGAGGTCGCCTTTGGTTTCCATTGAAAGATAGGGGACTACTAAGCGACATGGGGTGGAAATTGAGTCTAGGGAGATTTGGGGATCTAAATATGCTGATTGCCCTCATAGAAATGTTGGGCTTTTAGGAGAGGCTAGGGGATCCCCCAAGGGGTTGGTTTTGGGCATGGTTGAGGGTTTAATTGAGGATTGGGGTGCCATGGAGAGCGTTTAAGCCTACGTTTGTCCTATACCCTGTAGGCTTGTGGTTGGTAAATTTGTTGTGCCATCATGGGGGACAACATGCTTTGGGTGCTTGAGGATGAGGGGAAAGATTGGATCATCGAGGGATCCACAATGTAGATTCACCTTCATAATAGCCTTGTGCTGCAAGAAGCTTTTTAGGTACCCAATGGGGAGATAACATACCTTATGGAGTTTTGTTAGTTTTTTTAGAAAGGTTAGTTTGGTTAGTTTGGGGTTGTAGCTGGTGAAACGACGATATGAGAGTGGGTTGCTACCAAGCGTGGTTGTAGGGAGGGTGTGAGAGGCATCGAATGTGGTTGGAATGATGAGCAGCCTCTTTTTTAGGGGGATGGATTTGTGGGAGTGTGATGATGAGCAGCCTCTTTTTTAGGGGGTGGGGGACAACATGCTTTGGGTGCCTGGGGAGACGAGGGGAAGGATTGGATCATCGAGGGATCCACAATGTAGATTCACCTTCATAATAGCCTTGTGCTACAAGAAGCTTTTTAGGTACCCAATGGGGAGATAGCATATCTTATGGAGTTTTGTTAGTTTTTTTAGAAAGGTTAGTTTGGTTAGTTTGGGGTTGTAGCTGGTGAAATGACGATATGAGAGTGGGTTGCTACCAAGCGTGGTTGTAGGGAGGGTGTGAGGCATCGAATGTGGTTGGAATGATGAGCAGCCTCTTTTTTAGGGGGATGGATTTGTGGGAGTGTGATGATGGAATGATGGTGGGTGGTGAAGGGGGAAGTTCTTGGCATGGGGAAACAACGGGTGTATTGGCTCTTCATCTATCATAAGGACAATAACTTGGCCCCAGCTGCTGTAAGGTTGTCCCATCTAACCCCTTCCAAGGAGTATTTCCTCACACATGGTTCCTGTAGGCATCACATAGAACTTCCAGGCTTCCAAGGGATTATTTCCAATGCGGAATAAAAGCGTGACTATGCCTAAATAATGAATATGCTATGACGTTACAGTAGTAACAATGGTGGCATAGGTTTCTTTTAGTGAGGGTTCCCCAAGGGAATGCCATGTTTCATGGGACATTAAATTGTAACTAGCCCCTGTATCAAAAAGAGCTAATTTTTGGACAAAGCCCATCGGGGTGGTCATTCCTAACCACAACCGAGTTGGCTTCACCTCCCATTCTTCTTCTTCAAGATCAACCACTTGGGCCATATTGACCATGATGTGTCTCTGCTGAAGCTTGCCTTGCCTTGCTTTGGCCTTGTTGTGCAGCTTTTTTCATATCCTCATGGTCTTCCTTGTGCTATTTTCTATCGTGGATGGCTCTTAATGTAGCCTCAATGAGAGGGCCATAGTAGCGTTTGAGTTTGCTACCATTGAAACAACCAGCCATTTCTACACCATCAAGCATTTCGATGTGCACTACACCTTGTGGTGTTATCTCAGTGACTAGGAAAGGTCCTAAGCCTCTGAGCTTGAGCTTCTCATTGTGTGTTTTGGTACTAAATAAGAGGACCATATCATCCTCGTTCATTTTTTTGTCCTTAAGCTGGTCATCAAACCATTGTTTGTGCCTTAGCTTCTCAACAATCATGTTGTATACTACTAAAAGGCATGTTTCATTGAGCTTTTCAAGCTCGAATAGGCAACATCCTAAGACATTTCCAGTGAGATTTTCTTGTACTACTGTGACATGCAAACTGGGGACTAAGAACTCCATAGGTTATATTGAAAGGGGTGCCCATTGGTTGCTACCTTATAGGAAGTTCGATAAGCCCAAAGTGCAACCAACAACAACTTTTGTTCCCAATCGTTGCGGTGGCTAACTTTCTAAGTGACAAGGAACTCTTGCAAGAGGAATTAGATTACCTCATTAATGAAACGTGTCCCATTGTGCTGACGAGCTCAAGGGGGCAACTGAATCATGTGATGATTGATTCATACAAGAATTTAGCAATCGAACACGCATTAGCTTTGCGGGTCGCTCGAGCTTCTACCCACTTAGTGCAATAGTCTATAGCAGCTATTATGTATCGAGCTTGAGTGTATTTGGTTGCTAGACTGATGGGTCCAATGAAATCTTTACCCCTTTTCTCAAATGGTTGTAAAAGGACACAATTGGGTTCAAGGGTATGTGGTCCTTGAAGTGGGGAATTATTGTACACTGGCACTCATCACACCACTTGTTGACGTATGCTGTTGTGTCTGCCCATTAGAGTGAACCACCATAACCCAGCCATAAGGACCTTCCGTGTAGTGACATCTATTGCAAAGTGGCCCCCAGCACAAGCAGAGTGAGCCTGCTCAAGAAGGAGCACATACTCATCTTCTTGGACACAGCAACGTAGAATTTTATCTCTTCCCTACATATAAAGTTGGCCTGCAATGAGTTGGTAGGGGGCTGCCTATTTAATTAGACGATGGGCTCGATCTCTGTTGAGGAGGGGATCCACTAGTAAGCCATTGGCTAAGAAGTGTGCCACCTCCTCACCTCATTCAAGAATCAAGCATAGTTGGAATAAGGCACCATCTAGTAAATCATCATCTACTCCCACTGGTGGTTCACTGCCGTTGAGGATCCTTGACATGTGGTCTGCTAGAACATGCTGAGATCCTTTCCTCTCACTATGAGACTATGAAGTCAAACTCAAGCAATATAAGCAGCCACTTGGTGATTCTATCTATCATACAGGGCTTGTTTACGAATTACAAAAGAGCTTGATGATCTACAAAGCAAACAAACTTAGTTGCCAGAAGATAACGGGCAGTGTAGACCACGGCTAGTCCCTCTCTCTTAGTCGTGTAGTTTATATCTGTCATACAGGGCTTGTTTATGAATTACAGAAGAGCTTGATGATCTACAAAGAAAACAAACTTAGTTGCCAGAAGATAGGGCAGTGTAGACCATAGCTAGTCCCTCTCTCTTAGTCGTGTAGTTTCTCTCCGCTTCATTGAGTTGGCGACTGGCAAAGCTGATGGGGAAATCCATCTTGTGTTCTCCCGATTGGGCCAACACACAACCAATAGCAAAAGCTGAGGCATCGAAGTGAATGTGGAAAATAATGTCCCAGTTGGGAGACCTGAAAATTGGAGCACTTGTTGCCAAGGCTTTTTTAAGCATTGTATAAGCCCATTGGCATTCTTCAGTTCACTCAAATATGATTAAGAGTTTGTAAAGAGGTCCATCAATATCAACGTACATAAGGTAAGGGAATGATCCCTGATGGTAGCGGCATTGACCTTTTTGAGGTCCATGCACAATCTGACTTTTTCGTTCTTCTTGGGCACTATCACAATGGGTGATACCCATTCGTATACTCGATCTTGTAGATGAATCCAGTATCTGAGTCTATCGATATCTTCACGGACCATCTTGGAGTATTTTGGGTTCATCGGATAAGCCCATTGTTTGACCAGCCTGGCTCCATCAACCATTGGAATGGTGTGCTAGACTACTTTCGTTTCAGTAGAGCGATAAGCTTGGTCTCTTCTTCTGTAGAGAGGTCTTCTCCAATATCTCCTTGACCTTGGTTGGACCATCATAAGAAATCCCTAGTTGTCCACTATCAGACCTTTGGGCCAAATCATATTGGAAGAATCTGTCAGCCATCTGGAAGGTCTTGAAATGTTTAGGCACCTGTCTGGTCTCTTCAGCTTTAGCACTTTCTTCATCGACTGGGTATCTAAATTGTCTGGGAAGACGTATCATTCTGGTATGGGGAATCCCTCAGGCCTATGAGTTCTATGGGAGCGTGTGCCCCTTAATGTCTTCACTCTAATAGCCTACCTGCATTGGGGGACATTGGGCAAGTATGCGGAACTAAGCATGTATAGAGATGTGATCTCCTGCCTGTCTGCCATAGCAAACCTTGTGCCAGTGCGCCTAGGAAAAATGTCCAAGGAGGGTAGCAAGGATATGCATTCAGTTCTCAGAGTCTTCTAGCTCTGGAAGAGGTGCACACTCTTCACTATCCTTGTCATCTTCAAGTGTCTTGTGACATTTGACACACAGATGTACTGCAGTGGATTGCGTTGTTGTGATAGAGTCCTCTGTGCAAATGGTCTGCTGCTCATGGGGTGTACCTTCCAAGTTCGTAGATTGATAGGGGCTCACTCCACCTCTTCTTGTGTCACCCAAGAAGAGATCCAATGGCTAGGTAGAGATCAAGAGGGGGGGAGCTATGTAGAGCTCAACCTTAACCTCATGCAACTAGCATGCAAAAGGGACTTGGTAGATAGCAAAGAGAGGGTAGAGAAGAAGAGCAATGAGAGCATCACCACCCCTACTCACATACACCGACAATGAAACATGCAAGCAAGCAAGAACACAAGCTAACATGCATCCACAAGCTCAAATGTGAGAGAGAGAGAGAGAGAGAGAGAGAGAGAGAGAGAGAGAGAGAGAGAGAGAGAGAGAGAAGGCAAGCTCAAATGAGACTAATGGGATTATCCCTTTTCATATTTCATAAAATGACTTATATACAAGAGCTCATAGTTACAATGGCCCCACCCATTTACAATGAATTCAGAGGGTGCACCTACCTTTAATCTCAAGGCTTCCATTGTTTGATGTGTCATCACACATACCTGTGCACCACCATCTATATACACTTTTGGGACTCTGTGGTTATTCACCCAAGCATCCATGATTGGCAAATAGTCTTTATCTCCTTTCACTTTCACCACATTAATCTGGCTTCCTTCCTTCTTCTCTTATCTCAAGTTTCTGGTGCTAACCAATTTACTCCACATTTTCCTAAGTCTGGGACATAACTGTAAGGGTTGGGGCTAGTTGAAAGTAGGTCCTTTCTGCTGAAGATCTCTCATCAAATCATAAGCCTCCTCACTCATGAGCACCTAAGGGGAAGTCCTGTGCATGCCAATATGTCTCTTGAATATGGTCTTTTTATTACCCTCCTTGGGATGATCTCAACTGACTCCTAGACCACCATCTAGTCCACAAACTTATCTGACTGACTTCTGACAGTCCTCTGATCGTCAGACCAGATTTCATAGGTTCCCTTCAATCCAACAAGACAAGATCTACTCTTCTACACCCCCAAATTAACCCAGATACACAGATGACTCTGTCAGACACTATTGTCTCAAAATTAAAGCTATCTAACTTAGTTCTGATTCTATACTAAGAGAGACTTTCACTCACAATTGATTCCTCTCAACAAATTCCATCAAAACAACACAAATATGACACTAGAGCATAAAAACTCATCAATCCAACTCATAGGATTAAAAATCACACTCAAGCTTTTTGCATATAGATGAAATCAAGCCAATCTCAACAACCCTAAGACATGGGGTTCGAACAAACAAGAAGAAACACCAAAAGCCTCAGGGATCCAATGGGAGGAAGAAGCATTTATCGAAGAGGAACAAACAGCTGATCCTAACACTTCTCCAGGGGTTCCAATTGAACAATGCAGGTACAGAGTGTTTAAGGACATTCCCATGGTAACTGACAGTGTTGAGCAGATATTTGCAGGAGAGGATGTCTTTGAGTTGCTACCAGATAAGGACTACTTGGAAGTGATCAAAGAAGGGAATCCATGGTTATAGCCCCAACTATTTTTTCAAGCATGCAAGTAAGCACTTTTGACCCTACTTGTACTTATGATCCTTCTCTTGGAGTACAAACTCCCACGGCTAAAATGATTAAAAAAAGGCCATACTTAGTTTATCCACTTGTTGTGTAATATAAAGGAACACATAGAAAAGAATAGATGGAAGGCCACATATTATGAGTGCCCATAGCCAATCAAACTTAGTTCAAGAACCATCATCTAGCTAACCTATTATGAGTGCCCATAGCCAATCAAACTCAGTTCAAGAACCATCATCTAGCTAACCTATTGGATGTGCAAATAGTGGCATTTCTTATAGATGCATTTGATAGATGGAAGAAAGATCATCCCAATAGAAGGAAGAGGTGGATATGCTTTACTACCAAAGTATAGTGAAAAGAATTAGGTATGGGAGGGTGAACAACCTGAATGGTAGCAACAATACTTACAGGTAGAACAATATGCCTATCCTTATTTCCACTCCCCATGCATATTAAGGGTTGATCCATGTTATATGCCATATCCTAGATGATGGTTCACATATAAGAGGGACAAGAATCCTCACTGTATCTTTCACAGCGATCTAGGAAATGTGCCAACATTTGAAGGTCTGCTACTATGCATGGAGGCAGATTCCAGATCTCGCTTTTATGGCTACCATCAGGTTCATATAGTTATTAATCACTCTCATAGATGTGCCTCACAAGGGTACAAGATGGGGAGCTCAAGAGTTAATTTATGATCTAAATAAAGGGCCTAACTCAAATCAAACAGTTTTCTACTTCCCCATCGTCTCAGATTTTTTCTTGGACATATGTTGTGTAATTTTGAGACTATGGTGGATACTGATTTCTGGCCCCCCTACAAGGCATTTAGAAGAACACAATATTTCTTGAAGCTGCGCGACGACAACTACATTGGTAAGTATCTACATTGGTAAGTATCTACCAATCATTTTCTATATAAAACTGAATGCAAAGTACTCATGTACAAATTGTAAATATAAGTCAAATCGCCTTTTGTATTGTTAGGTAGAGGGAATAGTCCTTTTCTTATTTATTTTTTTAAAAAACACATAAAACATAAAAATCTTTTGTCACTAATGGTCTGAGATTTTTCAATCAAAGTCATAGTCCAGCATCGAGTCAAGCACTGGCACGTGTATATATGCACTCACTTTTACTACCATTTTATTATTATTAAGATTATTTATTTTATTTTTATTTTTATTTATTTTAAGAGAGAGAGAGAGAGAGAGAGAGAGAGAGAGAGAGAGAGAGAGAGAGAGAGAGAGAGAGAGAAATTCCATTGAAACCTTGCCAGTAACAACCCTTCAAGTACATCTTCAGATAGGGGAACCTTGGTGATGGTAACACTGGCCCAAGGTACGACCTATCATTTGAAAAACCCATCAATATGATTTACTTGCACATCGTTCCATTTTCTTTTTGTGACGCATATAGGTGCTTGCATTTTTCAAGTGCTCTCTCTTTGTTTGTTTCTACCTGTGCACTTGCATTGCACTTGACATATGAAACCTCGTAAGCAAAAGTCACTCCACATATTTACCATTCCCTTGGAAGCTAACATTTACAAGCAACAAATCTAGTTGCATCAAGAGTTTGTGACGTGCTTCATCAACTGGTGGACAAACTTTCAAGTCAAACTTCCATGTCCATAGATTTTTCTACAATGACACATAACCAACCCCTCGACTTGCACTTAATTGCATAGGTCTGAGGACAAACCGACATTAGGTAAGGGAGATGTTAACCCCATTTATGGTAGTTAACTAGGTAGACGGCTTCAACAGGCCCCACCGGATTTTCTTTGAAGAAGCGATCAGAGTCATTACAAGTGATTGGCATCAAAGGTTTTATTAGTTTGGATCCCTTTGTAGTGTTGTCTGCCCAAGTGGTTTTTTTCACTTAATGCATAACTTATGAATTTTTCCACTCTAATAAGCTACACACGATGTAAACAAGGGATGACCGAGCTAAGTGTAATTCTAGCATCGAGTTCACATGTATACTAGTAGTCTAGCACACACTAGATGATAGATTTAATCAATGGCCACCCGTGCCTAGGTGCTCGGCCACTTAATAAGTTTATATAAAGGATAAGTCATCTAATGAGAATGGATGCTTCCCTTATGTGAGAATAGAGAGCTCTTGCTTCTTCTTCTTTCCTCTATCTCTTGTGTGAAAGTGAGAGAGTGAGTGTGAGCTTGAGGGCTTTCTTCTCGACCTCCATAGCTTCGTGCTATGAGAGGGAGTTGTCCTTGGTCTATCTACTATCAACATTGTTTGGTGACAAGCAATGGAAGCTACCATTTGATCTAGCTACTACACATAGTAGTGGTTGGAAGGCCTCCCTTGGGGAGTTGAATACGGGTACAACCTTAAGACCCACAACATATTAATTGTTAAGTCTGAACCTAAAGATTGATCTATGGGAATGTGTGGGTACAATGCATTTATATTTGATTTGGTATTTAGCATTTGGGATTAACAACCCTATTATATTTGGTTGTAGGCAATGTGACTACCACTCTCCTAGCTATGGTGTCCATGTCTTATAGTTGAGGTAGAAGAAACTTCAGCTCCTCACATCAAATCTTACTTGAATGCTCTCAGTGTGTGCATGCTTTTTGGAGAAAGATGGTTCTGCTGAGGCTCAGGTTTGTACTTGGGAAATCAAATCTTCTAATTCAAAAGGGTCTGCAAAATCCTAAGGAGGTACAAATGGGGCTGGTTTTGTGGCAGAGGAAAGCTTTCCTTCTATCTTTGTGTGGCACTTAACAATTCAAGCTCCTATATGGCAATGATGGGGAGAGTGGCCTTTTCTTGTACTTCTAGGATAGGAGGTTCTTGCAAAGTTGGAGAAGGTGGTGGTGGAGTACTAGGGACCTACTCGGTGGTACTTTCTTGCCCCTTTGCATGAGTTGAAGTTGATGGAGATGGGGAAACACAAAGTGGGTCTTTACTTTTTTTGTGTGTTCCAGAGAACTCAAGCCAAGCCTTGACATAAAGTACTTTGTCTGTGCTATTACTACTAATTTTTTTGCCAATTCCTCCTGATGCAGTGGGCACACTACTTTGGGTTCCTCGGGGTGGCTTTGTGGTAGGGGAATCCTGGGCAATGATGGCTCAACACCTATGTGAGGAGATAGGGATTTACAACTTTATTGCCATCCTTGCTTAGGTAGTGAGTAAAGTCCTTGTGGAGCATGATTGCCTAATCATCTTTCTCACTCCTATGTAGTCTGTACACTTTATATATGACCACCCTGCTACACCTATCCATCATGCTGTCTTGACCTACATAATCATCTATGCTACCCTATAGGCCTTCTCCAACTTGGGATCCTTAAAATAAGTGAATTCGGCTTGATCATTGTTGTGTTGACCTTGTTGGGTGGAAAAAATATCAGAGAAATCAAGCTTCTTGGAGAAGGGTGTGGGCTTGGTCCTGGAGGGCAAGCAAAGAGTGCCCCTAATGAGCTTCTCTATGATCAAGATGGTTTTCTTGGATCCCTCAGTGCCAGTGATGACCATGCATCTCTTGGAGCCCTATTGATAAGAAGTCAAAAACTCCATGCAAATCTTAGTATTAACCTTGATTGCACTGATTCCACCAGACTTTGGACAAGCCCTGTTTGATGCGGCTTCTCCTTGACTTATGTGTCATTCACCAATTACACACATTAGGGAAAATGATACCAAAAGTAAACTTTATTGCTGTGCACTATCTCAGTGTGGCTATGGATAGTGCCCTGCCACCGATCTATGAGAGGTCCTAGATAGCTAGTATTCTGGTGGACTGGCTTTCCCTTTCCCTTGGACCTCTTCTTTGGTGGTCTATCATCTTCTTCTGAGGACAGTGACCCTGGGTCTTCAATCATAGGTGGGTTGGAGTGGACATCCTTGCGTGCCACATGATACTGAAATAGAGAAATCTTTATCATTCCATTGACTAGTAGAAGCACCAAGCTCCCTTGTTAGAGTTTATTTATTAGAATTTTTTGTTAACACAAAACTATTAGGTTATTGGGGAATGAATTCTAGCTCTGTGAAAATATAGTCATGACCATGATTCAACAGACTATAAAATCACAATCTGACAACTCTCATGTTTTTCACCCTTTTTAGTAAGAGAAAACTCAAGAAATTTCAAGGATTAAGAATTAGATTTGTGCATGATAAATAGTTTTTCATGATTATGCAGTTAATTAGATTTGTGCATGATGAATAATTTTTCATGATTATGCAGTTAATTAGATTTGTGCATGATGAATAATTTTTCATGACACCAATCACGACTAGTGTCATGATTTTGTAGAGATGATGTGGTGATCACGATCGTGATTTAGCAACCATGATTGGTGATGTGGCAGCAATCATCTCACAGGTCGTAGTTCTATAGACTGTGGAATCACGGTGGAAGCATTATGTTTATGCCATTAGAAGGACTCCTTTGGCAGTTTCCTAACGGTTGGATGAGATGGAGGGTCATTCTAGCTCTGTGATTAGTGATGATGTGTGGCGCGACTATCGTGATTGTGCAACATGGCAAAAAACCCAGTGTGGTTCTCCATCTTCCAGTCAATAGATGCATGAAAACAAGTTGTTACCCTTCAATTTATAAATGTGATGTGGAAGATATAACCGTGATTGGGCAGCCGTGATTGGTAATGTGTCTAGTTTCATGGGACTGTTTGGTGATGTGGTAGTAGTTACACGGGCGTGATTTGTGAGATGGTAATCATAGGGCATGATTCTACAAATTGCATAATCGTGTTTTGGGAGCCACAAATTTTGAGATTTGAGGGATGGAAAGAGTGTTAATAGATAGGTCAATCATTTGATTTTGCATACAACCAAGAGGGATGGGAGGGGAAGAGGTAAAAGAGAAGATTTCATGGAGTTATACTTACCCGACTTACCCACCTTTTGAATGACTTAGTAGATGAAGGGAGTCAATCAAGAATAGTTTAAAAAAGGATTAGGAGAACATGATGTCCTATCTAGTGATGCTTGTGTTCGTGGATGCTAAATGTGAAAGCAAGGACAAGCACAAATGAAGGCGAGTGTAGATGAAATCTTGGAACTTTGAAGATCACACACCTATTTATAGCCAAGGGAATCACGATAGCTTGAAGTTTAATACATGTGACACATGATACCCTCTTATTAGCCTTGGAATATGAGCCATGACCATGCCAACCATTGTTGTGATCATGTCAACAATGACCGTGATCATGGCCGTGAATCACGAACAGATGAGAAGCATCAGAATCATGTAATTCAAGCCTTAACAATCACAACAAATCCAAAGAGCTCAATATAGTTTAGTTTTGGCTCATTTTCTATGGCGTGATTATGCAGAGTTAGAATCATGTCTATGATTCATTGAGAATCATGAGACAACACAAGACTGTGAGCTTTTTGGGGTTCAGAGTGGATTATGATGCATTGTAGGAGTCATTTAGGGCCTCCAAGATGAATTTTGGCCAATGTTGTGTGATGTGATTTTGGGGATCAAAAATCACAGTTGTGATTCTGCAAAATCACGGTCTGATTGGGAAGTGATTCTTAGAGAGTTGTTTTGGTGTTGTTAGAATTTAGTTAGCAAGTTAGTCCTTTGGACCCTTTTTTTGTAGTATCCTCATTCATTCTCACCAGCCTGATCCTCCATTGGTTAGGCCTGATTATATATGGATGAAGCTCTTAATGTAGAAGAGGTGTGTTGATATAACACTTGTTGTTCCTCTCTGGAACGTAATAACTCTTGCTCCATCCATTGAATCAACCAGTCCATAGAATCTGTAGAGAAGGTTCTTGTGTGAACATGTCTTGTTTGGACAATTGTCATTGTCTCTGTGTTACGAGCTTTGCCCTTGAAGTAGAGAATTGTGCCCTTGGAGTAGAGAATTGTGCAATTCATCGGTTATTTCCCAATTTGATTGGTATCTTGTGTGAAGTTGAGTTGGGAAGGTTCTTCTGACTTTTGTTTAGGTTCCGCTTCCCAATCACATTTTAAGTGGGCATTGATTTTTTTCATTATTCCCACCTAGTTTCAACCTTGTGGTCAGAATTAGTGACGTTAGGTTTTTGACTTGGCTTTTTTTTGTGCACCCCACCTAATTTTGACCTTGTGGTCAAAATTAGTGAGGTTAGATTTTCGACTTGGCTTCTTTTTGGGCACCCATACCTTCTTTATTACTTGGCTTGAGGGGGTAGAGTTCCAAATAGGAACCCATTCTTGCCTTCCTTTTCTTTTCCAACCCTTCTTAACTGGCTTGGATGTGGTAGTTTGGGTGATTAATGGCGAGGTTTTTGCACAGATAGATTCACTTCATTTCTTGTTGTTTGGGTACCCATATCTTTTATGTTTTCTTCATAGAATCCCAACATTAATGAATATGAGGCTGCTTGTACTTAAAGGTTTGTTGTGAGGTGATAATCTTGCCTTTGCTTGGTTGACACATTGACCTCCTTTTTCTGGGGTACCTGCTAGCGGTGCTTCTGGTGTGGGAAGAAGACATAATAACATCTTAATTGGCTTCAATTTTTCATATTGTAGATTGTTCCTTGAGTCTAAAGCACTCCATAATGGTAGTATATCTATGCATCCCCTGGATGGCATCTCATCCTTTGCTCCCAATTCACTTCGCAGCTCATAGCTAAGATCCAACTTCGTCCAAGCAGCATTTCCTCTTCCAAGGCACCAGCAGGAATTACAAAAACCTTACATGGCCAAGGGTAATTTTGGTGAAAATATTAACCTTTAAACTTCCCAAGTCCCCTACTGTTCTTGATGCACACTTTTAACTTTGGTTGATATTAACTCTTAACTCCGGCTTGTTTAGCTTCACCCATGTTTCATACAAGAGTAAGTTGTAACTTTCTCCCAAGTCAATTGCAAGAAGATTTGTTGTTTTTCCCTCCATAGAGGGTCAAACTTTGAGATGAGTAGGCTCTATCTCAAGGTTCTCCTCTTGCAAGAAGATTTGTTGTTTTCCCCTCCATAGAGAGTCCAATTTTGAGACAAGCAGGCTCTATCTCAAGGTCATCCTCTTCGATCAGGGATAGAATAGCCATGTTTATTTGTATTGTTAGCCCATTTTGTTTTTCTTTGTCTTTGACTACCCTTGCCTTAGCCTCTTCTTGTACCTCTTTCTCGAGTATCTCTTGTTTTAGCTTTTCTTGTTTCTTTTTGTGGCACGACTATTCCAACATGTCTTAGGTTAAGGGTCCATAGTATTTTTGAGCTTCCTACCATTTATGTAGCCTTGCATCTCAACTCCATCAATGGCTTTGATGCAAGCCACACCTTGGGAGGTGAGCTCTACAACTCTACATGGCCCTAGCCCTCGATATTTTAGTTTTTTCCTCTTGGAAGAACCAATTCTATACATAAGTACAAGGTCTCCCTCCTATAGCTCTTTAGATTTAAGGTTTTGATCAAACCATCGTTTGTGCCTGAGCTTCTCCACCACTATCATCCTATGGAGAGAAATTACTCTAGTTTTATCAAGCTTTTCCAATTTAATTAACCTCTTAGCTAGATCATTCTCCTAAAGATGTTCTTTCACTTCTATCCTCAAGCTAGGCACTAAATATTCCATAGGAATTACTACCTCAATCGTGTAGGTGAGTCAAAAGGAGTTTGTCCTATGGCATAGCTAGGCTAATAGGTCCAACGAAGTCTATTACCCATTTCTCAACAAAAGGTTGTTGCACAATGATTGGAACCAAAGGCATTCTGTCTTGTCCACCATGAGAAATGTTAAAGCATTAGCATTCATCTCACAGTGATGAATTCCATGGCATCACCGAACATAGTTGGCCACCATAACCTTGCTTGCAAGATCTTTGTCACGTAGGCTGTAACGCCGGATGGCCAGACGGGGCTTTAGCGTCAATGCCTCGGTCGGAGCGCCGAGGACGTGGCCATCCGCCGGGGTTCAGTGGGAGAGGACGCCCATGCAGAGTCATGGGTGGCCAGGCTAGTGTGGACGGTAGGCCACACACTATATAGCCTAGGGATGAGGGGCAATCCTCATTCTTCCTCTGTGGTGGCTGGGTGGTGAGCCAGAGGCCGTCCCCTCCTGTGGTAGCACCCGTAGTGGTGCTACGGCGATCTAACATTGGTATCAGAGCTTGGCGTCGAGATCGTGAGTGGCGTGCGAAGCGGGCCCAGCCGTTTAATGATTGGTTCTCAATCAAATTTGGGGGGATAACCTTATCCCAAAGGTCTTACAGCAAGAGGTCGTGGACAAGAAGAGATTGGCCATAGCTAGAAGGAAGGTTTTCCTCTATTTTCTCTCTCTCTCTCCCTTGCACACACTCAAGTTCTCCATTGCAGCAGGTAAGAAATTTCTGTGTTTTTGCTTTGGGGCTTGTCAATTTTGTGTTTAATTCTGTGTGGGAGAAGAGGCCGACTATGCATTCAACAGGAGAAGAGGTCAACTTGCACGCGTTGGTCAACTGTGTAATAGCCCACTGTGTGTGGGGGGGAAGACAACCAGCAAAGGGGGAATACAGAGCTCTCTAGCTAGAGAATAGTCACAACCGGCGGCGGCGATCAGCTAGGGTGCTGTCGACTAATGGAGGGAACCTTGTAAGGGCTGCGGCCTGCCCAGCGGGCGGCCTGCCTCGTGCTGCCGACGGCCAACTCACAGGCAGCCAGAAGCCCACAAGCGGCCAGCTAGGCCAGCATAGCCCACAAGAAGGTGGCCAGCTAGGCTAGTGCCGATGGCCAGCCCACAGGCGGCTAGCTAGGCCAGCGCAGCCAGCGGCGGCCAGCCCACAAGCGGCCATGAATTTTTATTTTTTTGTTTTTTTTAAATCCAACGAACACCTCTCTCACGGTAGTGGAGGGATAATCCCGGCAGCAGGAGCGGAGGGATAATCCAGGGTGGTTCAGGCACAGGTTCCCGCAGCGGGGAATAATTTTTTTTATGAGTTGCAAGCACCTTTCTCCCGGATCAGAGAATCCTGGAGTAGCGACGCTTGTAGAGGCTCGCAGCCAACACAAATCGGCAATAGACAACAGTCGCAGAGGCGACCGTAAGGGGGGTGACTATTCTCTCTCCACTGCTCATTTTATTAGCGTTTTTTTTTAATTTTCGAGTTCTCGCATTTTTATTTGTGCAAGAATTAAAATATGTCTGCTAGGCGTACTATGTCCCCACCGCCTTCTACTTCTCTAGGGTTTTCAAGTCTCTTGTCCTCGGTCACGGGTTTGACCCCAACTGAGTTGTTAGGCCATATACGCCTGACCGTTGTCCGGTTCGGAGTGTTCTCGTCGATCACGCGTGATCCGCCAGTGTCCTGCTCGTCTGTTGACCTCGCCTTAGGACCCAGCGAGCCCGTAGCGGCCGCAGTAGAGCAGATGACCCCTTTCTGGCCGATGAGCCAGATGACATGAACACCGACGTCGTCAAGGAGACCGAGGAGAACCTCTTGGAATATGACGATGACGATTATGACCTATTGGACCCTGCCGACGTCCTGACAGAGACGGAGCTCTCTAGTGGACTTTTTAAATATCTTAATACAAAACTGAACAATATGGGTAAAGTCCAGGGCTGACTTAGTCACGATGCTACAGAGCATCTCCACACAGTTAGACGCACTAACAGCCACCTTGGCTAGTACTCCGACTCCTCGTGATAGATGAGCTCCTGCGGCACGGGTGAGCGTAGCCTCGCCAGCGGTTGCAGGAGTACAGGCCGACGCGCTTATGGGACCGTCCATAGAGACAGCTTCGTCGTTATTGAAAGACTTGAAGCCGCCTAGTTTTGGTGGCGAGGAGAGGGAGAGAAACAAGGACTCGGTCAACATGTTTCTAGCGAAGTGGTTAGACTTGCACGTGCTACGACAGCAACCTAGCCGGGTGCAGCCTGTAGAGGCTAGCCTCTCATTAACTGGCAAAGCGTACAAGTGGTGGATGAGTTTGACAACTCGTCCTGCCACTTGGACGGATTTTGAAACGATGTTTCGAAAAGAGTTTTTGCCTATTAATGAGGCGGAGAGAAGCTGGGAGTTATGGGACAAGTGCTCGATGGAGAACAAATTCGTGACTCAGTACATCTCAGACTATAGGAAGATAGTACTCAAGCTTAAGGGGATCGATGCATTCCAGACATTGCGAGGCTTTAAAAGAGGCCTCAAAGATGATTACCTTGAGTACGTAGAGCCCTTATAGCCTAAAGACTTAGCAGAGGCAATTAAGTATGCGGCACAGATATTCGATGACATCAAGCACCGTAGTGCGCGTGGTGGTTCGAGCAGGGCCGAGGGTAGTGAGAAGAGGAGGTCAAGCCTTAAAAGAAAAGGGTTCCGCAATGATAAGCAGGGAGATAGGATGGACCAGGGAGGACAGGGTGGTCATTGGTCTAAAAAACCGCGACCATCGAAGAAGAAAAGAGATAGCGAAGTCCAAAAAAAAGAGGAGTATATTAAAGCGCGAAAGGAAAATCGCTGCTTTAATTGCAATGATGTAGGGCACACGAAGGCTGAGTGTCCAAAGCTTAAAGCCAGCACGAGCAGCAACAAGTCCAAAAGAGATGGTAAATCCTCTAGGCAGTTGCATACAGTGCAAAGACTCCCTCTTAGTTCCGCAGAGTTCAGAGAGGTGACAGTGTGTCATTGTGATGAGCATCACGCTTGTTCGGTGACACCAACGATGTGGCAACCTACTGTAGGACCACATGACATGTTGCGCATGTATAGCACCATAGGTGGCCATAGAGTCACAGTTTTTATCAATGATGGAGCTAGCCACAACTTCTTGAACTACTCGTTAGTCAAGAAGTTGGGGTTGATTGAGACCCAGAGCAATCATGAGTATACTGTTGGCCTAGCCAACGGGTATGACAAAACGGTATGGAATACCGTAGTATTGGGGGTCCCATTATCTATGCAGGACTACGAGGCTCTGCTTGACTTTCAGGTCATGCACTTCGCCAGAGCAGACGTATATCTAGGTAGCAGGGAGTGGCTGTATGGCTTGGGCCCTAGTCTAGCTCAGAGTAACCTACATAATACGCTACATTTTGAGCATGGAGGTAGAGTATTACCCTGTAGGGCGACCATACTGTCCCTGCCACACCACTTATTTCCTCCATGGAGCTGTGCACAGTGGTGCGCAGAGACCAGATAGCAGAGGTATATGCTTGTTACCCTCTTTCAAACTCTGTTTTTGTAGATGAAACTGTAGATGATGTTTGCGTAGACAAGAAAAACAAAATAGCCTTGGACGAGACCCACTGTTTGAAAACCTTGTTTGGCGTGCATGCGATTCAAACAAGAAAAACTCCAAGGTGAAAGAGACATTAAAGAAAAAGTACATAGATACTTTAATGAATTTATTAGAGAAATTTCAGGATGTTTTTCTTGATGATTTGCCAGATGGCTTACCACCATCTAGAGAAGTAGACCATGGCATCGAAGTTATGCCAGGATCAAAACCTATAAGCAAACCTGCTTATAGATTAAGCCACTCCGAGGCACAGGAGGTGGAAAACAATTGATGGAATATTTGAACAAAGGCTTTATTCGGCCTAGTTCAAGTCCGTGGACATCGCCTATTCTTCTCGTAAAGAAGAAAGACGGATCTATTACGGATGTGCATAGACTATAGGGCTCTTTAATCAGATAACGATTAAGAACAAGTATCCGATGCCACGCATGGATGAGTTGTTTGATCAACTCTATGGATCGAGATACTTTACAAAAGTAGAGCTGAGATCAGGGTATCATCAGGTTAGAATTAAAGCAGAAGATGTTGCAAAGACAGCATTTAGGACCCGTTTCGGGTATTTTGAATTTTTGGTTATGCCATTTGGGCTAACCAATGCTCCAACGACATTTATGACGCTGATGGATAGCATTTTACGTCCATATCTGGGAAAATTTGTAGTAGTTTTCCTGGATGATATTCTTGTGTACAATAAGACACAAAAAGAACACATAGAGCATTTGCGCCTAGTGTTCCAGTTGTTGTGAGAGCACAAACTATTTGCAAAGAAGAGCAAATGTGAATTTTTTGAAACAGAAATTCACTACCTTGGCCATATTATATCCGTCGATGGTACGCGGATGGAGCCAGAAAAAGTAGAGGCTATTCTTTAATGGCCAGCGCCGAAGAATCTCGAGGAGCTGCAGATTTTTCTTGGCATGTTGGGGTTCTACCGACAATATGTGAAGGATTACGCGAAGATCGCAGACTCGTTGTTGATAACTGACCAGTTACGGTCAAAAACTAAAAACATTAGTTGGGGGGGAGCCCAACAGAAGAGCTTTGATAAGCTCAAGGTGACCGTAGTAGCTGCACCTGTTTTGACTATTGTCGATCCAAATGAGCCGTTTGTCTTGGAAACAGACGCTAGTCATGAGGCCATTGGGGCCGTACTTATGCAAAGGGGACGCCCAATTGCATTTGAGAGTAAAAAGTTAGATCGTGCACAGCGTAACTACTCGGCTTACGAGCGAGAGTTACTAGCGATAGTTCATGCACTAAAAAAGTGGAGACACTATTTATATGGTGCTTCTTTTGAGGTCCGGATGGACCATGAAAGTCTGAAATGGCTTTCAAGTCAAAGTGAACTGAAGGGTAGAAAAGCTCGGTGGGCGGAGATTCTACAGGAGTTTGACCTTCAGATACGTTACCAGAAAGGTAAGTATAACATGGTGGCAGATGCACTTAGTCGTATGCCACAAATTAATGAACTTAGTTTCACAATCTTCAAGAATGATTTCTTGGAGTCACTATGTGGTTTATGTGAGCACGATCCATCTTTTACAGAGGTCTGGCGCACTGTACGCATACACACTTCTTCACAGACGCGACCACCTCCCTCGTTGGCATGGATTGCTAGTCCGAGAGAGACTGGCTGAAGGTGTAACGAAAGGGAAGCGAGAGTTAGTCCGGAGAGACTAGCCATGTCTTCTGGGTATAGTTTGGAGCCGGCGAGCTCTGACGTAGGCCCTTCATCACCTTTGACTGCCACGACTTCAAAGGGGGGTGATAAACTTCGTTGGGGGGAGAAATATGCTAATTACTCCATTGACGACGGGAACTTACTCTACAAGGGTAGAGTATGTGTACCAACTATTGGTGACCTTCGGGCCCAAATTCTTAAAGAAAGTCATGATAGTCCAAGTGTGGGTTATCCCGAGATTCAGCAGACCTATGCACTAGTAAAAAGATAGTTTTATTGGCCTAGATTGTTTAAGGACGTCCAGAATTATGTGCTGAAATGCAACAAGTGCCAGGTCAATAAACACGAACCTCTTAAGGTTGGAGGACTACTCCATCCGCCCACTGGAGATTCCTCAAGGGAAATGGGTAAGCATTTCCATGGATTTCATTACCGGTTTACCCAAGACAAGTCGAGGGAATGACTCAGTGTGGGTGGTAGTGGACAGGTTAACTAAAATGGCAAAGTTTATCGCCACGAAGAAAACTGTTAAAATACCAGAGCTGGCAAAACTTTTTATTAAACATCTCTACAAGCTGTATGGCCGCAGATATAGTATCGGATAGAGATAGAAAGTTCAACAGTCATTTTTGGAGGGAAGTCTTCAAAAAGTTGGATACTACTCTGAGTATGAGTACGGCAGATCATCCAGAGTCTGATGGTCAAACTGAAAGAGTTAACCAAATTCTAGAGGATACGTTACGTTCTTATGTTAGTAAGAAGCAATCTAATTGTTGGGAAGAGTACTTGCCCTTATTGGAGTTTGCCTATAGCAGCTCCAAACACTCAGCGAGACTGGATTTACACCATTCATGTTAATGTATGGATTCCAGTCGAGATCTCCGATGGCTGTAGGCCTAAAAAAGGAGAAGATTCAATCTGTCAAGGATTTCCTTAAAGATATGAATGATATGCTCAGAGCCGCATGTGAGGTGACTTTGTATTCCTCAAGGTTCCTGCGCAGTCAGAAACCATGAAAATGGGAAAGTGTGATAAACTTTCTCTGAGATATTGTGGTCCTTTTAAAATCCTTAAGAAGATTGGGGACGTAGCATATAAACTTGAGTTACCGGAGAGTTCTCAAGTCCATCCTGTCTTCCATGTCAGTAAACTGAAGAAATCAGTTCACGAGTTAGAGAACGTAGTTTCTCCAGAGATTTTGGTGGACTTGATAGAGCCACAAAGATACCATATGAACTTGAAAAGATTCTAGAGTATCGTTACAAACAAACCCGACATAAAGTGTATCAAGAGGTACTTTGTTAAATGGATAGACAGGGATGAGGAGGCAGCTACTTGGGAACGCCGTAATGCAATTTCCAAGAGGTTTCCCCAGTTTGTTTTCGAGGACGAAAACTCTTCTTAAGGGGGGAGTAATGTCACGTAGGCTGTAACGCCTACGTGACATAGGCTGTAACGCCTATGACCGACGGCAGACCGGATGGCCAGACGGGGCTTTAACATCAATGCCTCGGCCGGAGCACCGAGGACGTGGCCATCCAGGGTTCAGTGGGAGAGGACGCCCATGCCCGACTCTTTGAGAATTCCTTGTTTATTTTTGAATGGCTTTGACGTATCTTAGCCATTGAGTATCCGTGGGTCCTCTTCTAAGAAACTCACCGTGATTAGCCTGATAATGCTTTTTCTTTAACCATTTTTGGAACTTTAACCTTGCGACGGCTAAATCCAAAGCTACTTTCCCATAATCAGATTCAGAATCTTGCTCTTTTGAAGAGCTTTCCCATGACTCATCCCCACCAATGGTCTCATCGTGTGTACCGTGGTGAATCAACATTTCATCTTTCTAATATGGTTCCACAAACTTTGTTATAAACTTTCCCATAACATTTGTCGTGTGGCTAGTACATGCATCCAATTCTCACAAAAATCATCATTTGGAAGAGGAGCATACAAGACATTTTCTTCTTGTGACACTTCTGGTTATTCGTGGTTTGCACATAGTTGTACCCCACCATTAGTTCAAAATCATTTTCAAATAATCCCCCATCCATGGGATGCGTATTTCAAGTCCGTACGTCCACTTTAAGGATTTATGAGACCTTCCGTAAGGTAAATGATCCATGGCCCAATCATGTACCAGCTTGGCACTCCTCATAAAAGGTCTACCAAGAATCACATCTTACGAATCTGCATGCCCAATAAAATTCATGACCCGTAAACATATGGAAGTATCAAAATGAGAAGAATTTCAACTTCAAGTTTTGCAAAACTCCCATAGGCTACAACATGGTACCGTCCGCTATTTTTACAATGAGGTTTATCTACTCTAAGGCTCCCAACATTGCTTTGTGGGATGATACTTACTTTGGGTCCACCATCAAGGATTGTAAGAGCTTGATAACCCTTATGTACCACTAGAAGTGTTGCATTTGTTTGGTTACTCTCATAATACTTTCCCATCTGATTAATTGGAATTTGAACAAGTTCAGGCAGGTCATAACTTCCTCCAGCTAATTCTAAATCCTCCTCGAGAGGCAACGGTGGATTGGCCTACATTCAACATTCCACCCAATATTTTAAATCAGTCCTCCATAATAGTAGGGGGTTTCCTCTCAGCTAGGTTCCAATTGGTATTTTTATCTCTATGGAGAGGTCCAACGTTGTTAGCCCTGCCAGATCTCTGAGTGTTTGGTCATTACTATATGATTCTAGGACATATTTGTTGAGTCATATATGGAGGATATTCTCCTCCTTCCTCAAACATCCTTGAGAATAAATTGTTCTTTCCTCATTCTTCTGAGTCAGTCTCACCTTCCCTATGGTCTGACATAAGTTCTAGTACATTCAACTATTTTGTTCCCTCGTGTATTTTGTTTAGAGGATAGACTGTTCGAGTAGCCCAACTGGCCTACAATCATTCCTCAAACCTCTTTTGACTTTCCTAGACTAGGGCTTGTGCAACCTTTTTTGATTTGTTTCTGGGCGTTTGGGTACTCACCCACTCCCCTTGGTGTCTTAGGTTCATCAGCTAGTTTGGCTTCCTTCCGTGTCACCACTTCTTTTTTCCTTGTCCTCTCCACACATTATCCTGGCTTGACTCGGTGGTGGTCGCAGTATCGATTGTTCCCTCATCCAGAGACCATCTTGAATCACCACTGTAGAGTCTCCTTGCCCCACCTTCTTTTCCCTTCTTCTTTTCGTCGTATGAGTAGAAGATTTAACTAAAGGTTTTCCATTGTTTTCTAGGGTCTTTAGTGCTTATGCATGTAATATGACATTAAGTGGTGTTACCACCATTCTTGATCGCACCCCAATCATTTGCAGTCTCGTAGATTGGTGACCATTGAAGACTCTCCAATGCCTCTAAAGGTACATTCCTTGCTTAGATATTCAATTCCAGATTTTACACAACTCAATCCTAGGTGTGTGTTGACCTAAGTATTTTGCGGGTTCATTACATTGGCCTTACTAGGACACTTAGCCACATGGTAAGGTTCTTGGTGGTGATAGCATTACAGAGCGGGGCTCTCCTTACTATGGCATTAATCTCCTTGCCCTTCCTTGCCCTCCATGGCAAGGTCCTTGGTAGTGATAGCATTGCAGAGTGGGGCTCTCCTTGGTGTGTCATTAATCTCCTTACCCTTCCATTGCACCGCAACCTAGAACATTGGCACTAGTGTATTCCCTTGCATCAGAAAATACTTTGGGGTTACCTCCCAAATGTAGCTCCTCCATGGTTTCCCAAGGTTCCCGTGCATTTTCTCCTTTTTCTAGCACCTCTTCAATGATCATTTGATTTATTGGCACTATGCAAGGTGATGGTGGTTGTGGTGGTAGGATAGGTGTGGTGGTATATGCACTTCGGGTAGGATAGGTGTGGTGGTATATGCACTTCAGGTAGGATAGGTGTGGTGGTATAAGCACTTCGGGTAGGATAGGTGGAGTTATGTGAGGTGCTGGTGGTTGTGGTGATAGGACAGGTGGTGTTACGGTGCTAGTGGTTATGGTGGTAGGACAGGTGATGGCATAGGCAATTCAAGTACTCTATACATTCTCCTCGTCTGGATTTACATGTTTAACAGGTTTTCCCCTGGTGCATGCCCTTAACCACGTGGTGAAGGTAAAGCTAATTGTTGCCTCTTGTAGAAGGCAACTAAGGCACTTGAGGTACTTGTAGTTGTTCTGACGTGGGTACCTACACATACTCGTATCATGGTTTCCCAATCGCATAATATGCGTGTAGTACACCAAGGGCAAGGCCTCAACTGAGGCACTTAGTGCTTGTTGGATATTTCAGAGTTAGTATGGAGTCTAGTCTAGTGCCTTTTGTGGTGTGAACACCCCTAATTTAGGTCTAGTCTAGTGCCTTTTGTGGTGTGAACACCCCTACTTTAGGCCTAGGTCAAAAGTTAAGGCCTTGCTACCTATAAAAGCATGTACTTGGGTCCTTCATTCTCATAGTATGAGTACCATTCAAGTTGTGAAATCTCTCTCACACACTTGAGCTCTCTCTCTCTCTCTCTCTCTCTCACACACACACACACACACTCCACTATGATGATAATATTCCATCCTCCATAGCTTCATGTGTGATCGTGTGGATGCCATCATGGTATCAGAGCTTGGATTGCCACTTTCATTATCATCTTGTTTTCCACATGTGAAGCCTTGTGTTTTCATGGTACAATACCATGTCCATCACCATCTTCTTCATCAATTGCATTTTCCTTCTCTACAAGCGCTACCCCCCCAGAGCCTACCACTGCTTAGGTCAGCCGCCCTAGAGCCAGCAGGCTTTCGGTGCCCCTGCCTACCCAGCCCGATAGTGCTCCTATGGATGGCTCCACCACCCTAAGGGGGGTTGATTTGGTATGTCGATGTAGGTTGTCTTTGTCACCCGAGGCAGGACCTGACCTTTGAGTCTTTTGCCAAGACCATGCTTGTTCAGCCTTTGAGCCACGCTTGTTGAGCCTTTGAGCCTTTTGGGCCATCCTCACTGGCCTCTGAGCCATGCTTACTGGACTATGGGTCTAAAGCGGGGAATGCGTCTTGTGTCTTTGCTTGTGTTGGTGTACAGGACTATTGAAGGTAATGCATGCAACTCCACCATCACTCCGAAGGGGGGTAAATTTCAGATTTAGTCTAGAGCCTAGTCTATTGTCTTTTGTGGTGTGAACACCCCTTATTTAGGTCTAGTCAACAGATAAGGCCTTGGTGCCTTTAAAAGCATGTACTTGGGTCCTTCATTCTCACAACATGAGCACCATTCAAGTTGTGCAATCTCTTTCTCACACTTGAGCTCTCTCTCTCTCTCTCTCTCTCTCTCTCTCTCTCTCTCTCTCTTACACCACACTCCACTATGATGATGATAATTCATCCTCCATAGCTTCATATGTGATCTTATGGATGCTAAAAGTGCTCATGTGACTTTGTCGACGTATTGAGCACCATACCAATTCTCGTTGGGGATATAAATGTTGGTTCATGGGCCACATTCCTTAATTCTTTTATCTTTATCTTATCTAGAAGCGCACTGCTTAGCCCATCTAAAGTCATATCCCTTATTTGTCTCTCTAAGGTTTTCATTCTTTTTCGGCCCAACGCATGCAACGATGGAGCTACCACCAATGAGAGATTTGGTTTCATCAGAGGTTGTGGTAACTCAAGTATGTTATCCTCCAAGTCGATGGATAGTTTGTAACAATCATCATCAAGAAATGTTGGCTTGTCCAACAACAAGTAATCATACATCCTCATATCCCTTTACTCCCCTATGGAAGCATGGGAGCAATCACTCATTTATTAACCTCTCCTAGGCTTACACCTTGAGTTCATGTTTTTTAGATGTGAGATATAATCTTTCATAGACTCATGCTCCTCTTGTTTGATGTTGTATAATTGAGCCACTGGGCTTCACTTATCTTCTCTTCATGAAAAACTACGTATGAAAACACTCTTAAGCCGTGCAAAATAGCTCATGTCATTTGGCTTAAGAAATCGATACCATTGGTGTAATTTTCCTTCTAGTGTAAGGGATAACACAAATATTTTTGTTTGGCCACCACTGATTGGATCACAAGTTTTGCACACCAGTTCAAATATCTCAAGGTGTCGTATGGCATCACCCATGACCTAGGAATTTCTTCATTATTCTTGCCACATGATGATTGGGCTTGACCAGTGTTGCTCTTTGTGGTGTTAGTGCAGTACCTAACACCCTAGCAAAGCCCCTTCCTATTTCTTCAGCCATTTTTAATAGTTCAGCAGGTGTTGTAACTCCCATGTGAGGGGTTACTTTTTGATTAGCTTCTCCCTTGGTGGGGCCATGTATGCCATCTTTCCTATAACTGTACCACCCCTACCTCGGCCTCTTGTGGCTCCAACATGTCAATTTACATGTATTCTTGGGTCAAGTGGTATTGGAACAGCTTCTACATTCCTATTCACATCATTATCCAAGACTTCTTCTCCCAAGTTCCCTTCTTGTAACAACATTCCTCTCATGTACTCCTAGAACTCTAGGGTTCTTAACATTACATCTACTTTTGTCTTGGTGTAAGTTTTCTCTAAATTTTCTCTCGACAAATCATCGTTTCCTGAGAGAGGTGCTACGAGAGCGGTTAGGTCTTCTCGAGACTCCTCCAAAATAGGCTCTAGAGGTGCTACGAGAGCGGTTAGGTCTTCTCGAGACTCCTCCAAAATAGGCTCTAGAGGTGCTACGAGAGCGGTTAGCTCTTCTCGAGACTCCTCCAAAATAGGGTCTAGAGGTGGCATACTCTCCTCCCTTGCTTATTCAATTTCTCTACCTTTGCCTCCTGTGAGAACCAAGACCTCATCCTGCCTCAATCCAACTGAGGCTGGGAGAACATTCCCAATGCATTGTCGTATCGAAGGCACATCTCTTGGCCAACTCCTTGTGGAGATCTAAGCTGATCTTCTCTTTTTCAAGCCTTCTAAGTTGGGCTTATGCCTCCCTCATCCTTTCCTCAATTTATAGCTCCTTGGAAGTGGGAAAATACGTTGCCCCCTTTCTTTGGGCACTTATAGAATCCCTCCAAATTCCAGGAGTAAGTTGTAGTACGAGTTAAGGATTACTCCCCCTAGTAAATGTTCCCCCCTCAGTTATTGTCCTATACTTACAGGTCTTTCAGTGCTTGATTCTCTTTTTGAGCTTGATGGTTGTCCCTTGGTAGCCTGTAGAGCTTCCCTTTCAGGCTCATAATTGTATCCTAGGATTCCTCGGGCTAAGCCCATGAACCTTTCGGATAGTGTTGGATAAGAACCCTTCTCCCCAAATCAATTCCTCGTTAAGAGGATTCTCCATGGTTTCCTCACTCAATGATTCAAAAGAATTCAACCTTTTTGTGATGGACGTGTGAACTGACCCTACGCTTCTCTGGTAGGAGAATCTTGGTTGGTTAGATGCACTATCGTAGGGGTTATGTCATCACCAACAAAATGGGTTTAATTGGACAAAATATAGATTTGCACATAATTAGAATTATCACCATATTTTTGCAGAATCATGATCGTGATCAAAAATCACATATGTGATCACGATAGAAATCTTCACAAAATTGTTGTTTATTTCCAATTGTTTAACTGCTATCCTTTGTGTTAGGGAGTCCCTAGAAACACCCATGAGAACTTGTCCTGGTAATACTTAAGGTATCCGTTTGACGTGATCCTATAGGGTCAAGAATCGCAGCTGTGTGTGTCACAGAGACCGTAGAAACACCCTGAGCACTTGTCTTAGGGTGATACTTAAGGTATTACTTGACATGATCTTGCAAGGTCAAGAGTCATGGTCGTGATCCTTTATAGAATCATGGTGATGATCTCCACCCAAACAAGTCCAATGAATGTTTAAATGAGTTCCTTGATACCCCTAATAACTATTTTAGATATCTTTCTCAAATTGTCAAGTTCTATCACTGTGATTGGTGACGTGGTAATCACGACATGATTGCCATTGTTGTTGATCACGGGTGTGATTTATGATGTGGTAGTTCACGGTTGTGATTGACAATCACAGGTCATGATCCGTGATCTGTGATCACACTTGAATAAGATGAAATCTATTAGAGATAAAGTGACTTTAATGCATAATCCTGGGGTTGGTGGGATAACTGGATTTGTCAGAGAATCACGGCATCATCGAAAATCATGGATGTGATTTTACAGACTATAGAATCACGACTACGTGATTCCACATGTTTAGACCAAAAATCACTGATTTGGGGATACAAATCTTAAATTTTCCAATTCAGATTTTCTATATTGTTCCTTAGCAACATGAATGTTCAAATGATACCATGCAATAGGATTAATGGCTCTTTATTTTTTAAATGTTTCAAGACTTCATACTCACAGCGTGATCATGAAGTTACCACCATGTAAGTATTAATGCAAATGGTTTGTTTTGTTGCTTTTCTTACTCTTAAACAATGCAAACAAATGCTCTATTTGTTGCTTTTCTAACTCTTAAACAATGCAACAAATGTTAAAATAATAAAAAACAGCCCTTCTTTTCTCTCTTCTCCCAACCTTATCCACAACTTATCCTCTTCTCAACCAATCACACAACTTCAAAAAGCCATATTAAGGAAAAAGGGACTAAGAAGATGATAGGGAGTGAAAATAGAGTAGAAAGAGACCGGTGGCTCCTTGGTAGCTATGCCAAAAAATGTTACAGGCTACACTAACCCTCTCCTACTACAATGGACAATGCTTACCTTAACACGAACTTTCTAGTATCCAAGCTCATATCTCTGAAGACTCCAAGCTATGCCAGGTGTAGCTAGCTCCATTCCTTTGCTTCCTTCCCAAGCTGTCACCATGAGGTTGCCTCTCTTCATACAAGGACTCTCACTCCTATCTACTCTCACACTTATAAACACAAGCATAAGAGGAACATGCACCAAGAATGAAGATCTCTCTCCTCTCAACTCTCTCTCTCACACCATAGACACAAGAGAGTAACGAGATAAGATTAGACTCAATGTTACAAAGGGGGATTGTGTCTTGTATTATGAGAATGTTGTTATTTATATACAACTGGTCCTTATTCTTACTTGGCACCCAAATCTTAATGAAAAATGAAGTAAATGATTACAAGATACATAGATTTGTGGCATTGCCAACCATTCTCATAATTACAACGTTTATAGTGCGGTTTTATGACACTTATTGTGCTATCTCTCTTATGTAATAGAGAGATTCTAGGTTAACCTCAAAATGGGGTTAACAATATGGGCATTTACTTTTCAATCCCAATTCCCCACTCACAAACACATTGGATTCTCAACACCTATATTTTTTAGCTTGGAATCTCGAAAACCTATCTCTTTTTTGCTTCAAACTCTGGTATATGGATGAATGCCTTGAGGGGTACATTATTTCTTTAGATGTGGCACACAAATGGCAAGATTGACACATCACATTGTATCACTTCTATGCCTACCTTAAATTTTGCATGAAACACTGACTAGGGGGCCTAGGAACTCTTTTCCTCGGTACCCGGGCAAAACATAACCAAATTTTTATAAAGGAATCCCACAAATACAGTGGTCGGGGGCGGTTGGCTAACCCATGGGCCGGTTGGGGTTAGCCTAGGTCGGGGGATTCCTCTGCGATACAATTAAGTTATGATTAGTTACGTTAGTTAGATTAAGTCCTAGGAAGACCCTTGTTCTGTGGGAGGGAATCAACGGTTGTGGCTCGTTTATTAAAGGAGGAAAAAAGCGATGATTCTATAGACCAAGTGCAAGTCTCTTCTTTGATCTGACCATGTGACTTCAGGTTCAGTCGGATCAATTTGAATAGTTAGGACTTTGACGCGTTAGATTAATTCTCCTGTTAGATGATTTTTTGGTGGAATCGCCCGTGCCTTTGAGGCAAGGGAAGTTTTTTCGGGTTTGGTTTTGGAGGAACCGTCGCACTAGTCTCTTGGCCGGATATCCATGGGTGAGGCCCCGAGTGTGGATCCCTGCCCCGTGCGAGAGGCTGACATCGCCAGTGCCCTCGGAGGGGGCGGGGGTCTTACAGTGAGGATTAAAGTAAGAGAGGCAGGGGTTATATTTATAGATCCACAAAGCTAAAAGCTAAAAGGTACTTTGCATGGCTATCCCCTAAATTTAGAAAAGTAGATGCATGGCTTTTTCCTAAATTTAGAAAAGTAGAGCCATGGCTATTTCCTTAATTTAGAAAAGTAGATACATGGAATGAACATATTCAAGCCATTGACATACAACCATATTGATTGTCCTACTCTAAAACATTTAAAAAAAACAAAAAAGTAAATAGTCCTTGTTAGAGAGTTGAAACAAAGGACATTTTATTATTGCAACATGAAGGACCTTTTCAAAACTACAAAGAGAGAGAGAGAGGGAGGCAATAAGATTTGGAAGCGAGGATTAAAGTAAGAGGCAGGGGTCATATTTATAGATCCACAAAGCTAAAAGCTAAAAGGTACTGTGTGATCATCAATGAATGTAACATAGTACCTATAGCATGAAATTGTTGCAGTCTTGGTCATTCCCCATATATCATAATTTATAACATATAATGGCCTTTCACTGACATGCTTTTTATGTGGGAAAGCATGTTTGGCCTTCTTATCAAGCTGACATGCTTCACATACTTTTGTGCATACTATCAACCTTAAACTTTAGTAAACCTACAACAATATTTTGAGCATGCAAAGATTTCAACGCACATGATCAACATGCTTTTACCATGTGTCAATATTTGCAATGACATTTGTTCCATGTATAAACATGGCTGCCATCACCGTATGCATGTTAATATCCAAAGTAAGCATCCTACCATTTCTATTACCCTTTGGAACCAAGCGGTACTAATTTTTGAAATCTTCAACAAAGCACCCTTGCTTCTAGATCCCACTCAACTGTCTATCCAATAAAAAACTAGGTTTTTTGTAATATTAGGAACATGACGGTACATCTACTAGGTACTTTTGCCATCTTGTATAGATAATGGCACTTTACCAACATGTATAATGGGGTGTGCAATATTATCACATGTTTGCACATACCCTGGGTTTTTCATTTTCTACATATCTTTAACTCACCCCATGACTGGTCATGTGGTTAGAGGTGCTAGAATTCACATATCAAATATCTCCCTATCCTGACACACCTCTTGTCATGGAATTAAGCATGTGTGTGTTGCATTACAAATAGCTCACTTTTGTCACTACCATGTTTGATATGATACATAGTTACCTTGCTACTATAACTTTCCACTTTTGATATCATTCTTCTTTTTATAGTAGTCCTTTGTAATATTCCCTAGTTTGCCATAGTAAATAGAACTCCATGCTATTTGTATTTTGATTTCTTTACCAATCATCTAGCCTCTCTGTCTCCTCGTGCTGCCTATAGAGTGGCCTCTTCCGCTTGTATAGGGCTGATTTTCTTATTCTTGTTGTTGTTGTTTTTGGTTTTGATTTCCTAAATCAACCACCATCACATCTTCTAGTTGCCTTGACAAACTATACCTATATCTGACTAGAAGGCCTTCTCATGTGAATTTCTAGAGGATAAACCTCCCCCAATATTCATCTCCTCACAAATGAGGAGAGCAATTAGTTCTTAAAAATTAGGAAATTTCTCTTAAACTCCAATAGAGATCTACAACTAACTACATTCCTTGACAAGATCTGAAACTGGATGCATTCCTTGAGAAGATCATTCAAGGTTACCAATACCATATCATCATCCGATTGGTGATCCAATAGAAGCAAGGGCATCTGCAAGCCCTTTGACCTTCACCGAATAATCATTTATACCTAGCTTCCCTCTTTTAGGATGCCCAAAGGTTTAGCTATGTTCCCATCCATAAGCTTGACCACCATAAGACTTGTGCACCTACAAGTGGTGGACTTTCCTATGCATCCCATCATCCAAGATTACAGAGTCCGTTGTTTCTTTATAAGTTATAGATAGCATGGTGTTCATTTCATCACTTTTGAAGTAGTGTCCCAACTTGTTCATGGTGGACACCTTTTCTTGGGTATGAAAGGAGAGTGCTCACTATAGAATGACTCATCCTCCTCCTCTTTTAGTTCAGGTTCATCCATGTGGGCCCATAAATTTCTATTCATCCAGTTTGATAAGTATCTCTAAAGTTGCAACTTTTCTTGTAAAAAATAGAAGTTATCAAGACTTGGACTTCCAAGGATAAGAAGGCTATGAGGCTTGCTATGACCCTCGTGAAATATCTCACTCGAGGGTGGGCTTGGCTTACACTTACTCAGGGGTGTGGGCTTGGACCTACCAATGTGTAGGGGATATTATGTTAGAAGTCATCTCCTGTCTATATTCATACACCAGGGCCTCTGTTGTGGGTGTGCCCGCCCTGTATAAGGTGTTTTATCATTTTTCCACACTCCCCGTATTTTTCCCTATTTTTTTCCATTTTTCCTAGTGGTGGGGAGGGTTGCCAGAGGATGCCAGGAGCACTCCAGTGCTGGCCGACTGCATGTTTCTCAGTCGTGGGCTACTGGACTGCTGGCCGACTGGAGTTTCTCAGTTGTGGGCACCTGTCTGCTGGCCGACTGCATTTATGCAGTCGTGGGACCATTTTCAGCAGTCGTGGTGGGCACTTCATATGCTGGCCGACTGCTCTCCTAGGGATGTATATATAGGCCCCTTGCCCCCATCACTCATTCATTCAGTTTTTTCGGGATCTTGTGTATAGAGAAGAGTTTACACACCTATCTCTCTGTGTTTCTTGTGCTGTTTATTTTCTGCAGTCTACTTGCTCTTGTCTACCCAAGTTTGGTTATCATTTCTGCTGCATATTCTGACATATTAATCCTGGCAATGCCTCTGATGGGATCGCAATAAAGTTTTCACCTATCACATTGGAGAAAATATTATGGTGACTATGATGAGTGGCCAACTTTCACCTCCCATTGAGTCCTCCTTGAATGCATCTAGTAATGTAAAATCTGGTTGGACTGGTAGAGGAGGCTACAGAGCTAGCCCTTTTTTGGGCTCCTAAGAATGGTTAAGGTTTTGGGCGCCTTTTGGTAGGCACTAAGGTCCCTTTATTGGTTCTATAATTGGCTCTAAAGGAGTGGGGTCAAGGGTCAACTTGGGCAAGATCAATGGCTTGTGCTCTGCCACTTGCTCAAGTACTGGCTCTAGTTTATCCTACACCTTCCTCACAAACTTTTGGGCTTGTTTCATTTGCTCTTTTCTCTCCACCACACGGTTGGGGTACACTTTGAGTTTCTTTGTAAGGTTTACGTAGTTAATAGGTTTCTTTTATTTCAAAAGAATTGGTTTGAGCGGAAGATTGTTATCTCTATGAGGGAGTTCTGCAAGGGAGGCAACTTTGGAGTTATTGTCAAAACCACTTTCAATGGTCATGATGTCATTTCCCTTAACAAAAAATCATGCATTACATTTTTGCATGCCCTTCAAGGTCTTATTCTTCTAGAAGTCTGGTCGTTTTAATGCATTACTCTCTTTAGGGGTTGGTGTTACCTTTGGGGCTTGTACCTCTGGCTCTTGGATTGCTAACTTTGTGGTCAAAGCTTGAGCTTTTTGCTTCTTTATTATCTTGGATGTTTCCTTCTTAACTTCCCTCAACTTGGTTTGGAGCCTATAACATTAAAGGGGACTATATGAATAAGTCCACCTTATATGCTTAACAAGTTAAAGCTCATCTAAGTTCCTGATACTCCTAGGGGGTAATTATCACTTTGTTGGGATAATCCTTGAAGGAGGCATGTTCTAATCTACACTTGTAACATGTGTCTCCATATGGATTGACATTGGGGTTTGTCACTAGATTTGGGGATGGAGTTGGGACACTATAGGTGTGATGATTCTATGAGGACACTCGACCTTGCAAAGTGAAAATTTTAAAGATGTGGCCTGCATACCAGACTATTTCTCTCGCTATTTGTTGTACCATGGGCCTTGAAAAAAGATGTATATTCTATGGGGCTTGAGGTTACTCTTAATAAAGAAGTATATTCTATGAGGCTGGAGGTTACTCTTGATACCCATATAGCTAGAAACATTGAAGGTATGGCCTACACATACCATATTGTTAAGGTTGTTTGCTCTTTGTGTTGCACCATAGCCTTAAACAAAGAGGTATAATCTATGGTTGGAGGTTACTCTCAATATGTATATGAATCATATAGCTCATAAACTCATAGCTCTCCTATTTTGCACTCTTTGAGTCCACTGGTAATGTCACTGAGGACTACTGTACTTGTTTGGTTTGTAAGAGGAACCGGTTGGGGTGGTGGTAGCTTTGAAGGTAGGTATGGCATTGGTGATCATATCTCGTGGCGGTAAGGGGTTTTTGTATGTCTAAGCTTGTGCATATTGAGGCATGACTGGTGGAGCTCACAAGGCTAGTGATTTCTTTTGGCACCAGGAGCATAGGTTAGGTGCCGAGTTTCCCTGGTACTAATAATGGATTGTATCAGAGAGGATAAGCTTAAGCTCCTTGTGCAAGCAAACACAAACACAAACAGAAGAGTAGATAAGCATAACAGATGGATGGTTGAATTTTCTTCTATTCTCTTCTCTTCTCTACAACCATAACATAAAGGGATAAGAGTGCATACTATATGGTAATACAAGTGACTAGTTTTCACACTATTAGCCTGGCAAAACTAAAATATGGTCTGATCCCTATTACTAGTCTTAAGTAGGTATGTACACTAAGTCCTTATTAGGATATACAAAAATTATAGACATTCTTAAATTTTAGGGTTGCTCGTTTTGTATGTCACCTAACTTGCTTATTGGTGGGTTACACCAATAAATAACTTGCTCATTTTTTATGTACACTAAGTTGTTATTAGGATATACAAAAATGGACATTATTAAATTTTAGAGTTGCTCACTTTTTATGTCACCTAACTTGCTTATTGGTGGGTTGCACCTCTTATGATGAACAATTTCCTATGTTGGAGACCTCATTATTTTTGTTCAAGGTAAGGGGCACTATTCTCTTCTTAAACTTATTCACTTCTAATTACAAATATTCGAGAACAAAATGATGGGATTATGAATAAATAAATACAAACTAAAACCTTTTTAGACACCTTCTTATCTCGTTAATGTGGTGCTCTGGTGTCAATCTTGGAATTTAAAGGGCACCCCAAATTTGAAGGGATCATAATAAACCTCCATTTCTTAAATATTAGAATGATATTTAACTATTTGTTTTCCAAATTATACCCTCCTTTTAAAGCTCAGTACTTTTTTCTACCTTTCTTCTATAGGATAAATCCCCCTTAAAAGCATATCACAACCTTTAAATTCTAGGCATGTCAATGGTTAGAAAAGTATGAATCTTTTCTAACCATTTTTCTTGCAAAATAAAGTGAAGAGTACTACTACATAACTCTGAGTTAGAAGACTTTCCAAATATCTCTAAACTCTGAGTTAGAAGACTTTCCAAATATCTCTAAACTTACTTGTCACCATCAATGCACTAGACTATGTACATTACAAAATTGTGATAACATCACTTGTTATCAACCCAAAAAGGAGTTAGGCATCCTTTTCAACTTTAGATGGTAGCCCAAGTCTTCCTCCTCTCCCCTACCCTTGATAGTCATGAGGAAAAGGCATTAGGAACCCATCGGAAATTTCCCTTGGAAAATGGTTCAATCCTCTCATCACTTGCTAATCTTGCTAGAAAGGACCTCTCAAAAGCCTTTTCGTGTTTCTCTAAGAACCATCATGAAAAATTCTATTTTTTCTAGAAAAGACCTCCCCAAATCCTTTCTATGTTGCTCGAGTCCCTTAGTAACCATAATGATAAATGCATTTTCCCATGGGCACGATGAAATGTATTGTTGGAATTAGGGTTGCAGGAATGCACACACAACTTCAAGAAGATGAGGAAGCTTGAGCACAACACAGTAGTGTGTTATGAGTGCCAAAAATGAAAGATAACTAGCCCTAGAAGATAATGGGCGTATATACAATGCACGGGGGAAAAAACCTCCTAGTGAGGGAAAAAGTGCCCCGGCGGTCCTAAGTGTGTTCACACACATCACTACTATAATATGGTAACAAATCCCCCCTGGAGTGATGCGGTGAACAAGAGCTAGCACTCATGTATAGGGAAGTGTCTAGCTATGTGGACGAATCCACAAAAGGGAGTAAGCCCAAAGCTTTGCGAAAAGCTTCGAACTTCTCACGAGGCAGAGCCTTTGTGAAAAGGTCTGCAAGGTTATCCTGTGTTGGCACATAAGCCAAACTGATCTCTCCTGCAGAGAGTCTCTCCCTGACATAATGGTAGTGAACCTCAATGTGCTTCGTACGAGCATGGAACACTGGGTTCCGCGCAACTGCCAATGCGCTCTGACTGTCAGTGAAGATGGTGGTGGCAGATGGCTGCCCAACACCCAAATCAGCCATAAGGCGTCTGAGCCACACACACTCAACCGTAGCTGTGAAAGCTGCCCTGTACTCAGCTTCACAACTAGAAGTGGCCACAGTAGGCTGCTTCTTGCTCAACCATGATATGCATGAGCTTCCAAGCATGAAGCAAAAACCACTCGTGGACACGCGTGTGTCATAACAACCAGCCCAGTCAGAATCTGAAAAAACATGTAAATCTGGCGGCAATGATCCCCCCTTGGGATAAAACAACCCAAGATGCCGAGTACCACTCAAATAGCGAAAGATACGCTTCACTGCCTGCCAATGCTTAATGCCTGGGCTATGCATAAATCTGCTCACCTGTGAGACTGCAAACTGAATGTCTGGCCTCGTAATGCATACATAAATGAGGCAACCAACAGCTGTCTGATAGAGTGTGACATCAAAGTGATCTCCAGCATCATGAAGACTCAACTTCAAACCTGTCTCCATTGGAGTAGCAATAGGCTTGCAGTCTTCAAGGCCAAATCTCCGCAACAATGTTTCAATATACTTTGTCTGACACAAAGCAATACCTCCATCACACTGCTTAAATTGTATCCCCAAATAATGATGCAAATGCCCCAAATCTGACATCTCAAAAGAGGCATTCAAATCAGCCTTAAAATCAGCAATATGACATTCATTTGGTCCTGTGAGCAGCATGTCATCGACATAGAGAGCAATGATTAGATGTACACCATCCACACGTTTAACATACAAAGTGCTTTCTGTTGGACTATTCTGAAACCCATGTGCAGTCAAATATGCATGTATTTTTTCATACCAAGCTCGTGGAGCTTGCTTTAAACCATATAAAGCCTTTTTTAACCTGCACACTTTGTTTTCCTGCCCTCTTTGAACAAAACCACGAGGCTGCGATACATACACCTCCTCATGCAAATCTCCATTTAAGAACGCAGTCTTTATGTCCAGCTGATGTACATTCCAACCATTATGAGCTGCTAATGCACAGATGCTACGAACAGTGGTCATACGACATGTGGGAGCAAAAGTCTCATCAAAATCAATGCCCTTCTCTTGAGCATAACCTTTTGCAACAAGCCTAGCCTTATGGCGATCCACTGTGCCATCAGGCTTACGCTTCAATTTGTATACCCACTTAGTGCCAATGGCCTTCTTGCCAGGGGGCAAGTCACATAAAGACCATGTACTATTCTTCATAATAGCATCGTATTCTGCTTGCATAGCAGCCATCCAATTTTCTGAACTTTGTGCCTCATCAAATGAAACAGGCTCACTTTCATCGCACATACTAGAAACAGCCAATGCATAACAATCTGACGCATAAGAGGCACCATGAGAGCCAGAACGAGTGCGACTAGACAAAGGGGCATCCAACTTGCTGTCACGCAAAGTCTGCACCAGCCATCTAGGCATGTTCCTAGAGCCCTCAATCTCTTGTCTCTCATCCTCAAGTGCATCATGCACATCTGCATCAGATATAGGCTGATCTGTGCCATCATTTAAAACCTGCATAGGCTGAAAAACTGCCTCATGAGGTATTGCACTTGACTGTGCACCACTGAAAAGAGGCAACAATGTATCATAGACATCACGTGAGCTGATATCTGTCTCCTTAGTACATGAAACCAAGGGCTGAACTGCATCTTCCACAAATACAACATCACGGCTAACCAAAATGCGCTTTGTCTGTGGATGATACAAACGATAGCCTTTGCTCTCAGCACTATATCCAACAAAAATACATTTGACAGCTTTGTCATCCAATTTTCTGCGATGTTGCACAGGCACTAATGCATATGCCAGGCAACCAAAAACACGTAAATGGCCAACAGATGGCTTGCGGCTATGCCAAGCCTCATATGGAGTGACAACCTGTAATGCTTTGGTGGGACACCTGTTTAGTACATAAGTGGCACACATGACAGCCTCAAGCCAAAAACCATGTGGTAGACTTTGACTCTTAACCATACATCTTGCCATTTCCATGAGAGACCTGTTTTTTCTCTCAGCCACACCATTTTGCTGTGGTGTATACGGCACTGTACATTGGTGTTTTATCCCACGCTCAGCCAGAAATGCATTAAATTCTGAAGACATATACTCCCCCCCTCGATCTGAACGGAGGGTGCCCATCTTACTTTCTGACACATTTTCAGCCATAACCAAAAACTGTTTGAAGCACAAAAACACTTCGGACTTTGCCTTCAAAGGATATACCCATGCATGCCTGGTAAAATCATCAATGAAAGTCACGAAGTAAAGGTAGTTTCCAAATGATGGAGTTTGCATGGGACCACAAACATCACTGTGAACAAGCTGCAATCTGCGTTCAGCTCTCACTGATCCATCTTTGGGAAAGGAAGCACGCTGCATTTTACCCAATATGCAGCCCTCACAAACATGCTTGACAGGTGCCTCAAGCTTAGGCAAAGAAGACACCATTTCAGATTTCTGCAGGCGCAGCAAACTTGCAAAATTCAGATGACCAAAACGTGCATGCCACAGTTTTGCATTTGAAATAGCCTGCGTATCCATAATAGCACATGCTGAATCCTCTACACATTTGCCATCCATATTGAGCTTATACAGCCCTCGACATAGTGAACCAGATGCTACAATGATGTCACCACAAGAGAGATCATGAACAGTACATCTGTCATCCACAAATTTTACAACCAAACCTGTTTTGGCAAATGCGGAGACTGACAGCAGATTCTTTTTGATCCCTGGCACATACAATGCATCAAAAAGTGTAAAGGTGTTGCAATTTGCAACATTCAGCACAATCTGTCCAACTCCTTTAACGGGATAAGAGGAGTTATTGGCACAAGTGACAGTATTCCCTGTGGGAGCAGACTCAAGGAAAGTGAATAAACTGCGCTGCGAGGTGATATGCTTAGTGGCACCACTGTCAAAGTACCATACATCTGAATCTACTGCAGACATACATGTGTCATGCAAAGATGGGTCATAACTGCACTGCGCATTGAATGCCCATTCTGTATCTTGAACAACATTAGCAGATTCATTGTTAGAAGGAGAGGCATCTGCAACAGCCATACCAGCCTCTTTCTTCTTAGCCTCTTTCGCAGCCAACTTAGGACACGCTTTGATGACATGATCATTTCCCTTACAGTACTTGCAAAATGTCTTCTGTTTGTCACCCTTCTTCTCATCTTTGTCTTCCTTCTTTGGTTGCGCAGCATTTGCAGATTTCTGCTTACTAGAAGAAAAGCCAGCTTTACCTTTCCCGCTTCTCTGACTAGCAACGAAAGCTTGATCTGCGACACGCATAATATTCCTGTTTTGCCTTGACTGGTCTTCTTGCAGCAAAACAGAAACTAACTCCTCAAATGATAAGGCATTGGGATTGCCTTTCATCATCAAGCGAAGAGTGGAAGCAAAACCCTGATAAGAATCTGGTAGACCATTCAAAACAGTCTGCACAAGTGAACTGTCTGACAGGATTTCATCTGCAGAAATGAGCTGCTCTTTGAAATCCTTGATCTTTGTCAAAAAGCTATCCATAGAATCACCTTCGTTCATATGCTCACTCTCCAACTGTTTTCGGAGGTAAGCAACACGAGCCTCATTTCTTGCCTGATACAATGTGGCAAGTACATCCCAAGCATCCTTAGAAGTCCTGCAGGAGCGAATATGTGGGATAATGGTACGTTTGACAGACAGCGCAATCAAGGCATGAGCCTGCGCATCTCTACCATCCCAACGAATCTGCTCTGCTGAAAGTGGTGGTTCTCGAACAGCTGCTACAGCACTTGTGCCTGCACCATCATCAACAGTACCTGTTTCTGATGTGTTTGCAGCATTCCCAGCCACAATAGGACGTGCATCAATACCCTGCACAATGTTCCATAACCCCTTTGCTACCAATACATGTCGCATCATATATGCCCACAATGGATAGTTGGTGCCATCCAACTTATCCTCAGCAGCCAACATGCGGAATACATCATTGTTGTCAGCCATGGCCAATGACTGTACTACTAGATGTAAATGCTGTCTGTAAGAGGTAAACCTGTATAAAATCGACCTGTGCTATTTAGCACAGCCCAAAACAGACGAATGGGCACCTGTCCTGCAGATTTTAATCTTGACAGAAAATCTGCACAGTAGGACGATTTTGCCTGCGCAGTACTTGGAATGCAAAAACGGAGGGCGAAATGACTTCAGATCAAAATTCTGAAACGAACGAGCCCTACGGGCACACCCACGGCATATACTAACCTGCAGACGCTCGTGAAACCTCGTCGCAATCGGAGGAGATGAAGCGGCAGGTGCCGGTGATGCTGCCCGGGAGGAGGAAGCCTGCTCTGATACCAATTGTTGGAATTAGGGTTGCAGGAATGCACACACAACTTCAAGAAGATGAGGAAGCTTGAGCACAACACAGTAGTGTGTTATGAGTGCCAAAAATGAAAGATAACTAGCCCTAGAAGATAATGGGCGTATATACAATGCACGGGGGAAAAAACCTCCTAGTGAGGGAAAAAGTGCCCCGGCGGTCCTAAGTGTGTTCACACACATCACTACTATAATATGGTAACATGTATGTCCTTGAAGCATTAATGGGAGCTTACTCATACATTATTTTTCACATTCTCATGCATTTTAAGGTTATGCCAACATGATGGCCTAGATATATAGTTTTTGAGCTCAACAAAATTAGCACAATTAAGACTAAAATGGCCAGATTAAATTTCATGCAAATGGTCAAGTTAACTTTGCCCAAGGCACTGTAGAACTTAAGAAAGAAGATGCATTCAAGAGCTATAGTTTGAGTACTAATCTCAAGGAAAGGGCCAACATTTTGTTTATTTCCATGTGTTAGATTAAGCAAAAACTCATTGTATACTGGAAATTAGCAAAAAAAAAACTCAATACATACAAAAAATCCTTATAAATATTTTTGATGAAAAGAAAAGAAAACCTACTGAAGTTTTCCCACAAAAAATTACATAATGAGATACACACATAAACATAAGGCCTTCCATATCAAAATTAAGCAAACCTTCCAAATGAATAAATATGGAGATTAATACTAAAATACTCATAAAAAGTGCTAATATTTCTCTTTCATTTGTGTGGTGTGGAGAAAGGAGCTTTGATGGTATGAACAAAAATTGGTGAGATGAAGGGCATGCACAAAGAATATAAGGGCATAAAAACAATGAAGGGGTAGATGAGTAAATGATGAATGAGAGGTTACATTACTAGTACATACATAGGCTTCTAAGGGTGGTATATGCTCAAATCCTCCATTTGTCGACACCATTTTTTTGGGTCTAACCAAACCCCGATGATCATACCAACCAACTCATTGTACTCAGTGTACCTTCTAGGTCTAATTGGACCCTTGCCTAGAGACTCATTTAGGTCATGCAACTTAAGGATTAGTGTGGCCATATATGAGAATATGAGTCAAAACTTCCATATAGCCTATTTTTTAGTGTACCAAACCTAACTGCTTTTTTGTCTCTACCCATGGTCTCTAACAATCATATCTGGCATCTAAATGTGGATCTCATCCACATCGCTCAACCATGGAAAAAGAACTTGGTAAGGGGGATCTTACAAAATAGAGCTATCTAGTATGTGTGTAGTTGCAAGTAGAGGATGGAGTATTTATTTCCATCATCTCTAATCATGTAGTCTCTAATGATCATATCTGGCATCTAAACATGAAACTGATCCACATCGCTCAATCATGGCAAGTCCTCCCAAGGGGGACCTTACAAAATAGAGCTATCATTATATGCATGTTATTACGAGTAGAGGATGGAGCATTTTTTTATATCACCCCCCCTACCCTCTCCCGCACCGCACCCCACCCCACCCCACCCCACCCCACACCACACCCCTCCCCCCTATAAGAGGATAGAAAATATAATATATATAAGAGAACACTCACAAGAGGTAGGATCTTTCGCATCACAAAACTTTAAAACTCAAATTACACAATAATACCGATATATAAAAATAATATATTACTAAAATGATATAATAGCTGGCAAAGCCCCACACCCGTGTTTGATGGATGATTTGGAAGTGCTAAGATGGAGGCTATATATAAGTAGAAACTTGGGAGTAAATGTACAGTGCTGACTGATGAGCTATATAGAGAAAGGGGTTGGTCTCATCATGTGTTTATATAGGCCTATATACGTGACCATGTAGGTCCACGACGGTCTGTGGTGATGTAGACTTGGCCCATAAACATGGACTAGAAAATGCTATGCAAAGTCCTTGCACAACTATTCGAGCTCATCTTGGGCCCCGTTTCATGTTGAGATATTGAGTTGCTATAGTAGTGCTATGGATGATACACTAGGATGACGCATCCGCACTTATGCCCACTGTCATAGTTGGTGAGATATTATGGTTAATATATGCTGTTATTGGGTGGTTACTAGAGTTATGACATAATTATAGAACCAACTCATATAGTTGGGTTCACACTATGGACCTTATATTTTTAAGTAATAGAATACTTTTTCTTATAGCATGTACTCTTATCTTTATGCTATGGTTATAGAGAAGTGAAGAAGCAAGAAGGAAATTCAGCCATCCATCTCTCTCTTGCGTGCTTGTCTACTCTTGTGTGTGTGTGTGTGAAGAAGTTTTCTTGCAAGGAGATCAAGCTCACCCTCTCCCCCACATCCTTCTCATGGTATCAAAGCACCGATTTGTGTAATGAACTCAAGAGGCAACCAAGGGGTAAGAAAAAGAAGCGGTACACAAGTAAGGGTAACTCCATCTCTTTCTCTTTGATTAAGAAGAAACAAATCTCTATAAGTTGGTGCTAGTTAAGGGAATTGGCATATCTTGGGCAACCCTCTTCAATGAAGCAAAAGTATAGTATAGATACTATGCTTTTGGCGGCCCAAAGGACCTACTTACCATTATTTTAGCCATTCGAAGTTAATTTTTAGTTGTGCAATGTTTCTATACATGTTTTGCATAGATTTTGTGCACACTCTGGTTGATTTGAAGTGCTTATAGTGAAGTGCTTATAGAGACTTCGGATTAGTAATTTTTCTATGCATGTTTTGCATGGGACTGTTATGCACAATGTGGTTGATTTGAAGTGCATACATAGATTTTGGGATCAACACATGTATGGTAGATGTATGTTTGATTGGTTTGCATAAAGTGGCTATATAACAAGTTTACAATACCCTTGGTAGTTGTGTATATATATGTTATACATATTATTTGAGATTGTAGGATTGTTATGAGTGCAAAAGTTACTACAAGTTTAATTTGGCCAATAGAATACCATCTTTGGTACAAGTGAAATACCCAACCATCTATCCCACACTATGAGCAAGAGCTAGCCTAGAACAACTTCCAAGCACGGAAGTTTATGATGATAAACTTTCTCATGGGAAAAGAATAATGGAAGTTATGAGAAGGAGCCTCAGCTTCTTGAAGAGAACCCCACCTCACAATTGGTACAGACCTTTAAGGCATGGCATGAGAGGGCTAGCAAGGTTATTTATTCACTCTCTAGTGTCCAATTATATGATTGGTCATATATAGGATGTAGTAACACCTAAAGATACATGGGATACCTTAGTTGTACACCTTGGTCATATATAGTATGTAGTGACACCCAAAGAAGATACGTGGAATACCTTGGTATAAGAAAGATATCCTATTGTATAGTTTGTCAAATATAGGATGTAGTGACACCTAAAGATACATGGAATACCTTGGTTAAGCTATATATGTCCAATTATATGATTGGTCATATATAGGATGTAGTGAACTTACAGATACGTGGGATAGCTTGGTTATACCTTCGTTAAGATATGTCGCATAAGTACCAAGGCTAGAAAGAAGGCTCCATAATGTAAAAAGAAATAGGCTATGTATCAATGATTTCTCATCAAATATTAAAGGGCTTACAGATGCTCTCATTTTTATTAGATCACCAGTTATGATTATGATGATTTGGTGACAACCACTTTTAATGGGCTTGAAAAAGACTTATGAATTTCAGACATCTATCAAAACTCAATAAAAATTTTCTAAACTTTTAGGACCTTATAGCCCTTCTAATCAATGAAGGAGATAAATGTTGGGAATAAATCATCCTCCTCTAAGAGCATGCCTTCTACACAGACATAAGTAGAGGTAGAAGCATATCTTCATCTAGAGGGCCGAGGTGTAGCCAATATGAAAACATGAATTACAAACAATAACATGATTCCAATTCACAAACGGATGAAAGAGGCCACTCTAGAACCACGGGGAGCTAGAGAGGCCAAGGTGGATGTCAAAGAAATCAAACTGAAAATAGCATAGAGTGCTATTATTGTAGAAACCAAGGCATACAACAAAAGGACTGCTATAAAAAGTAGAATGATATAAAAAATGAGAAGTTGCAGTAAGGGAACTATGCATCGTCAAACAAGTAAGCTAGCTAAATAGAGGTCATTAATTTTTTGTGATGTAACATATGCTTAGTTCCACAAATGCAAATACTCCAGTTTAGGAGATGTATAGTATGTTTATTTGGGTGCCTCTAACTATATGACTTGCCATGGTGTATAGTATGTTTATTTAGGAGATGTATAGTATGTTTATTTGGGTGCCTCTAACTATATGACTTGCCATGATGAGTAGTTCAAAGAATTAAAGGATTTGAAAAAAAAACCAAGTTATGTAAAAACATGTAATGGCACACCCTATTGTGCATGTTGTTCAAAATCCTCTTTTGTCTATTTACGATGTTAAAATGAAGTATTTTACTGATGTGCTTCACTTGCCAAACATAACAAAGAACCTAGTTTTTTTGGAAAAATGATTGAATAGGGTTTACAAGTGAGGTTTAACCCTCGTGGATGTTAGGTGGAGGTGCCACCAAGACATAGTTGGTAGAATGTTTACATTGGATGTAAGCATGCTTAAAGTGAAAGGTGCAATATTTACACATAGTACATATGTGATTGTAGACATTAATATTTTGGCATAAATGCATACATGCCCAAAGTATTCGTTAGGGAAAATATGGACTACAAAAGGATCTTTTGAGATTAATTTTAATGACCTGCTAAATTGCTATTTCTTATGCACTGCTAAATTGCCATGTTTTTTATGCATTATGTTTCTTATGCATGTTGGTAATTATTTATAGAAAATGGTAATTGGTCTACACCACGAGAGAAGAAATATTGTAAGATGAAACTTGGGAATGACTAAAATAAAAAGGAATGGTAACCGAGGAGGACATCCAATAAGGTTTTTGCAAAAACACAAGTTTTGAGGTAAGACCTTCTCTCATTGTCATTGCAGTATCCAATTCATATGACTTTGATAAGTTTGATGGAAGGGTTTTCATACATGGCATATGAAAGTTAAGTATTATTTAATGGGAAAAGGATTATGGAGCATAGTTAATGGTTAAGTATCACTTTAGTATCATTTAATGAGAAGGATTATGAAGCATAGTTAATGGTAATGATTTTACTTTGGCAATTTTCATTTTGGTTTGTTTAAGGATGAGCTTCACTTGCTCTTGTTGCTTTGGTGAATATGGCATTTCGTACTTATTTGAAGAGACTTGAAGTTTTGTGATGAAGAAAAATTAAAATTCCTTATTTGCATTCTTCCCGTACACTTATTCACTCTCTCTCTCTCTCTCTCTCTCTCTCTCACACACACACACACACACATATTTACATATGTTTTTATAACCCTCTCTCTCTCTCTATTAAAGGTATTATTAATAAACATTTTTTTCTCCTTTATATCACCCAATTTTCTCCCTCAAATCCCACTCCCCTGCATTCTCTATGCTCCAAAGCCATTATGTCACCTCTTTTCTGCATTTTTTACAACTCCATATATCTCAACATCTCCAGTGCCTATAGAATCTTGCTTTCTTAAGGCCACTCGAGTCTTCCATTTTCTACACGTTGAGCAAGTCCATATGCTTTAGAGAAGAGGGCATTACATTGCACACCCCATTGCCATCAAAATAAAAGAGCAAAAAGATGTATAGCAAAAATTTGAAATTTGAGCAACAAGGTCTTTATTTGCATAGAGGGCCAAGTAGGTAGGCAATGTGCTAGCAAACAAGGCCTCTGGTTGTGTAGTAGATCATGTAGGCCAGAGCTACTACGAAGCTGATTCCCCCCTGGCCATGAAAAGGCTCTATCAAAGAGATTTCAAAGAGGGGGGAGGGGGGGGGTGTGACATCACGACCTTCCATGGAGATCAAAAAATATAGTAGTAAAAAGTCTTAAGAGAGGGGGCTCGCTAATGTGAAAGGACACCTTGTGAAACATACATTGCTTATGGCCTTGGGCGGATGCCCAAACGCATGCAAAGTATTTTAACGCATTAGCTCAAAAACAATAGATTAATATATATATATATATATATAGCTAGGTAAATTGGATATATTTACCGTTGCTTGAGCCAATTTATGTTTTGAAAATCTTCAGAATAGGCAACCCATGCTTAGGGAAAGGTTCTGTTAACGAAAACCCACGTGGAAAATGAACATTCTACAATGAAGTTATAAGCAGAGCATCAACATATGAAGAACAATGCACTATACATGCAAGAACGTTGGTTTAACGACCCAGGCACACCAAACGGACACACAAAAAACGCCTCATGTATCACAAGATTTGAAATCTTGAGGCCAATGAGGTAACAGCCCTTGTGGTGAAGGTGTTCGCCTCTGACCAGGAGGTCCTGGATTCAAAACTCCACAAGGTACTTAATGGCATCGTTGATAAAATGCGCAAATGAGCATGCACGTGCAATGAAAATGGCAACTACAAGACCTAAGGCTAGTCAGGGGAAAGATTTAAAATCTGAATATAAATCTTACTGTCATTCCTTAATGGCATAGTCATTCATTTGTATTGTATTAATTAAATGCCATTGACGTCACTCATTTGTATTGTATTAATTAAATGCCATTGACGTAGCATTTAATTAATATAGACCTCAGACATGAGTTCCCCCCAGCCACCGCCTCCCTCTCCTCCTCTCTCTCCCTCCCTTTACTCGTCAAATGAGCCATTTATGGCATTTTATAGAGAATTGTGAGACCTTAAATAGAAAGGGTATGGGTGAATCCATGGAATTAGAAAGCATATGGGGGTCGTCATTTCGTTGCCTTGAATAGACACAACACGGAGGGGTGAATGCATGCAAATAGCAAGCATATGAAGGGTCATCATTTCATTGACCTTTTCAAGCCATACCAAAATGGAACCTTAAACACTTATTTTTGGAAATCTCACATAATATATTTAATGGAAATGAAAAAAACATTTTGCTGCTAACTACGAGAAAATCTTGGACCTAAGGCTAGTCAAGGGAAATATTTTGAAATCTGAATATGAATCTTACTGTCAAACATGAGGGGGAAAGATGGAGAGAGTTGCCAATACACACAGTTGGCTCCTCTACAGCCAAATATCAGACTCTATCCTCTATACATCCACTTGTCCAGAGTTCACTCCGTTCTAGTCCCAAAATCAATAAGTTGAAGTGAGCTTCGTGAATTCTATCAAGCATAAAACTTGACCACCACGTTCCTCCAATTTAAAGAGAATATGCCTCCTAAGCATGACATAAACTTCACCAGTAACATTTGAACAGACACAAAACTCTTAGGTTGATATTTTTTAGCAAGTCTTGACACCAGTAAACAGTTGCAAATGACTCGAGTCACTCACAAAAACAATTGGTATATGAAGCACTAAATTGCTACTTGACACCTTGACACCAACACACAATGAAAGCATTCTGTCAAATTGAATTGTTTGTGGTCATAGTACTGGGGCAATGGGAAGGCCGCTTTTGAGGTTCAAGATGAAGGGCCAAGAAGGGAGAAAGTTTAGCATCTGGGTATGCTGCAAGCAACGCACAAAATAACAGTAAACATAAAAAGACAAATCAGAGCACTCATTTCAAAACTGTCAACACATGAACTCATGACAAGAAGCACCATACACATTTTGTAATATAATCACGTAAATTCATATTCTATCGTTACCCCTTATATCGTTGCCAATCTATCAAAATTTATGAATGGCACAATCCACAGAAAGGTCCAACAGCCTTCCAATGTTCCTCTCTGTAAGTAAAGAAAACAGGGCAGAAGAGTGTTCGAACACCTCTGTTTTCATGTACAAAAAAATACTTAATTCAGGGGCAGACCTCTGCTCATGGGCAGGTCAAAAAGGGGTTTCTTACTACGTCATCGATTCACAGAGTTAAGCTACACATTCTTAACTACAATGCGGAGAGGGTTGTCCTAATAGTGTTAAACTTTCATCAGGTCATTCGCCTTGCACAATACCAAATAGCAACGCAAGGAAAATTGGGTGTTCTCGTCCAGAAAATCATTGGTTAGGTAAACTTCACACCAAATCAAAAATGGGGGTTTCTTACCCACAATTTTGGTGGCAAAATCACACCACTGAAAATTAATCAGCAAATCCCATCCGGCTCCAAACAGCATTTCGTACACGGCTCAAATCTCTGCCTTTCAGGGTCCGGCCTTGCCCTTCACAGACTGAGAAGGTGGTCCTTTGGCTCCTGGCATGCTCCCTAGCAAGAAGCTCATGTGGTGGAAGCCGTTCGTCATCCTCATCCTTATCAACACCATCATCATCCCTGATGCCCATCCTTTGGCCTTTGGGCTTTGCTGCATCCACACAAAGATTGTTACAACATCATAGATGAAAACAGGATGGCCCTTGATGCAACCGTGACATGATTCGCACACAATGATGTGAAGATTTACAGCATCATATATGCCATCACAACTTAGCTTGAACTAAAACACTAACACATTGACTGTTAAAAAGTTAAAACACTTATAAAGCCCATGATTAAGAGAAAATTGAGTGTGATTTCCACATCAGAAACCAAGATGATGCAAACCCTTGATACTAAGATGGGTGGACAGATACTGACCCATGATTTTGGACCAATCAGGGACTTCAACAGGAGCAGACTGGCGCTCTGCATGCCTCCTAGAAGAGTCTTTGCCCACCCCTCCAAGTTGCGGTATCATCTGAGATGCAGTGGGGTGACGAGAAGGCGTCTTGCCATGGCCTGATGCTGGTCTCTCAGACACCCTTGAGAGAGGAGAAAGCCCCATAGCCCCAGCATTAACAAAGGCATCAGCAATCCCCGGCCCTTTCTCTCTACGTCTTGCAGAGAATCTCACCACCTCTCCAGGATTCACCTTCTGTTTGCCAGAACCTAACACTAACTCCTCCATCCCCCCATTCACCCTCTGTTTGGCCCCAACCCCCAACGCCAATTTATCTGCAGCGTCTATTCCCTGCTTTCCAAACCTTAACCCTAGCCCTAACTCCTCTGCAGCATTTATTTTCGGCTTGCTATACCCTAATCCTAGGTCCAAATCCTCCACACCAGGTTGCCAATGCGTTTCGCGATCTTGCTCCCAGGATCTGGTCTCCGCGTCCCAGACATCCTCCTCCTTGAACTCATCCGATTCATCTTCTGCTATCTCTGCGTCGAGAAGGGAGGATTCGATGGGGGCCATGGAGACGGACTGCGGAGTCGGGGGGTGAGCGATGCCGAGAAGCACATTCGCCCGGCTTGCCCCGTTCATGACCTTCTGATCTCGCAGGATGCTTCCCAGCCCTGCAGAGGGGGAAGACAATGACTCCGAGCTCATGCCGCCCAACCTCGCCATGGATCACCTCTCCAGCTCTGCAAACCCCAACAAGAACAGGCCGATTCTGTACTCAGGAGCTCTCGACAGCTCTAAAGATCAAAAGACCACAGCTAGAGTTTGATCTTGAACATCGCTAAAATGCGTATTTCATCAGAGAACCTAGTAATAACAGAGCGATCATGGGCGAACACAGAGAAGAAGAGAAGAAAACGGCCATGGCAGGACCGAAGGTAAGAAGAAGAAGATAAAATTAAAAGCTTACCTGACAGAAACTCACAAAGATTCGAGTAGCCTCTGTGTTTGGCGAAGGCGACAGCGATGGCGAAGACGAAGAAGAAACAGCGGTGCTGATGATGAAGAAGAGGACAGAGGAGAGGAAGAAGAAGACGGGGATGGAAATTAGAAAAAAAACAATTAGTACGAAATTAAAACAAATAATAATTGAAAATTATATTTCGACAATCGAGTTGGTATTGAATGAATATATAATTTTCAGCCTTATCCTTTACCGGTCTTTGGAGACAGGTGCGTATGCCGACATGTAAACCAGCAACGGCGCCACGAGGCGGTTGAGGGAAGCCACGACACGGCATGAACTTCTGCACGTGGCATGGAGGGTAGGGGAAAGCAGGCGTAAGCTGTGGTGGCAGGGAGCTTGCCACGTGTTTGACGTGCTGGCAATTTGCGCGGATAGAGGACAAATGGGAGGGGGACACGTGAAGACACTGTGGACATCGCGTGAAACGTTAAGGGGTGTTGATCGGGACCTGGGGCCCGCATCGAATCACGGCCCTCATGTGACAAGGGGCCTACTTTTGATTTTGCAAATATTAAACCTCCCCCCGCTTTGCGCCACGTGTGTCTACGACAAGCTCTATAGTATTTTTTTTTCCCCTAGCTAGGAGGGTTCATAGGGCCTCCCTGGGCCCCTTCTCTTTCAAAAAGGACCCACCCTCGGGCCCCACCCCCCGCTTCATGAATCATTCTTGGTAACCCAGCATCGAGACAAAAAAAACTTTTTCCCTTCAAAAATTTCGGCTTTTGGTCTCAAATTTCAGTGCTACATTTAAATAGTCCTTAAATAATTTAATAACGCACCCAACCAAGATAAGGTTTGAACGCCTTTTTCTCACTTCAACAACCGCTCACTTCTTGGACACAATTCACTCCTCCAAGTCTCCACATATGAAGCCATGCACAATGTGGTGCTTATCGTCGATGTAGACCGTCACCGCGTCGCTTGAAGAGTGATCCTTCCCCCAATGCCCAATTCTTAGACACAAAAGAGTGCATTGTTGTATTCTGATTTGATAGACCATCACCACATCGCTTTTGCAAGGTGATCCTTCCCTCATTGCCCTATTCTTGGACACAAAAGGCTCCATTGTTGTATTCGGATTTAGATCACTGATATAAGATCTTTGTTCACTGGATAATGACCTTTGTGATGTTTTGAGCCCACCCTAACATAAAGAGTGCTTCTTGACTGATGAAAGGAAATGTTGGTTGGTTGCAAATTTTTCAAGTAAGCTTGCAACTAGTCAACGATTCAAGGATGTGAATAGACAGCTAGCCAACCTCCTGTCCTTCCTTCTTGACCACCCATTGGAAATCTTGCAACAAAATAAGGGAATGGCTAGGATAGACCTTGCCTTTGTCCTACCCTTGTCAAAGCGATTTGATTTTTGCGTAGTAAGTAGAATTAAAATACATTGTTAATAATACTTACTCTCTCTCTCTCTCTCTCTCTCTCAAAGGAGTGAGCCTCCTCAAGCTTTTGATACGATTGGGCTACCTCGCACTTCCGTCACAGTGCTCCCCTTCCTCGTGGATGGAGACTATTTGTATTTTGTTTTGGTTGGTGGGTAGAGGTCCCATATGCCATTTTTTGGCCTCTCATGAATGCTATTACATTTTCATTTTCTCTCTCTCTCTCTCTCTCTCTCTCTCTCTCTCTCTCTCTCTCTCACACACACACACACTATTCTAAGGTAGCATACGACAACCATGGCTTTTCTCAAACATGTTTTATCCATATAGCAGCTAAGTCAACACCATTCTTATCACTTACATGAGATGATCTTTTTATGAAAAAAGCTTTGCCTAAAGAAGGCCTTCTCTAACTTTTATTTCTTTTAAAATTTTTATTTTCCAAGGGTTTGTTTTAACCTTTGTTTGATGTATATACAAACTATTTGAGAAGGCAAAAAAAATATTTCTAACACTATTGGCACAAACAAGTCAATAATAGTCCATGCTTCTTAAATAAATAAAGTATTGCAACCTACTTTCTTCAGAAAAAGCTCGAGGTATACAATCCTTTATTTGAAATCCAAATGCTAATATGTCAAGATGAGGGAAGCGGTATCAAAAGACAACTTAAAGTAATGCTGGAAGCAACCATTTGAAGACAATAGACAGTAACTTTTTATCATCACAAAGACCCTCATGAGTGTTGTACCCTTGCTCTTTCACAAAGTAAAAAGAAGCCACTAACACTTTATTATAATGTCATTTACCTATAAACATCTTTTTTCTTAAGTAGTGCTTGGTCCCCCCTGCACATGTAACATATAAAAATTGTAAAAGGTACATCTTAATAAGTTATCATTATCTTATTACATAAAAATTATAAAAGGTACATCTTAATAAGTTATCATTATCTTATTACATAAAAATTGTAAGGTACATCTTATTACATTATGTGCCCTAGTTGGTGACAACAAGTAAAAGAATAATAAATATGAAATTAGTGCATGTTTTCGCACTTATCTTCACCATCGCTTGTTACTCCCACTAAGAAGGAATCATACATTAAAAATATATTTCACGTCTTGCCTAGGAATGTATCTTTTAATGAAGAAAGAAAATGTGTCTAGCTTTCACAGAACACTTACTATCATGTTTTTCCTTTACATGAAATCTTTTCCATGAGGAAAACAAGTAAACAACAAATAAAATAAAAACGATATAAAGTTTTTGTGGGTGTCATTTTTAGAAAAGTTGCACACTTCATTGATATATAATGTGTAAGAGTAGAACTAATATTTTGTTTGATGTGATATAAGTTTAAAAATCTTTTTTAAATAAAAATGGTTTGTACTTTGTATAATCTGTCCTAAAAAAACTCAAAGCAAATGTATACTTTTAATTGCCATTGATATATTATTACAATATACTTTTGTATCCCTTATTAGCTTAGAATTTAGTATAAAAAACTTGTCATGACTATAATTAAAACTATGTGCATAACATGAAGTTATATCTACTAGGGTTGAGTGTTATATGATGGATAGAATTGCATTAAATTACTCGGGCTAGTATTATATAATGGATAGAATTGCATCGATATAATGGAGGCACTTTATTTAAAACTTAGAGTAGTGTTCCAACTTCCAACACTTGCAATCTCTTTCTTTAAAAAAACAAATTGATTGAATCAATAACTCTTATTTATTTAAAATGTTAGTCTAATTACAAGGCACAAGAAAGCAACAACAATGTGATAAAATCTAGCACAATGTAAGGCTTTGAAGGATAGATCAATGTAGGGATTTAGAGTAGAGTAGAGTAGAGTACATCATAGATTGGGAGATTATAATAAGAAAGCTGCTATGTTTTTCCTCATCTTTTCTGTATCACATCTAGCAAAATCTTCTTTTATAAAGTATCAAACATACGATCATGTGATGTTGATCCCAATGTGCTCCATTCCACCTTGGTTCTTTGTTGCTTGTGTAACTTATATTTGAATTCATTTACATATTTTTGACTTTTGTATTCCTTTTTATAAAAAAATTGACTAACCACTAGGATAGCTTTATGACATTGGTACGCAAGCGCCTCTTTTGGAATGCAACATGGTAATTGTTCCTTTTGTATTTCTTAAACTCATATTAACAAGCTTTTAGTTAAAATATAAGAAAACTTTTGCCTCTATGCTTCATAAATTTCATCATGATTGTTTCTATAGGTGTAATGATTTCTTTATTGCACTTTCCACTTATGATGCTTATGTCAAAGTCATAAAAGTTGCCTTGTTAAGGTAGATACCAAATGTAAAAGCTACCTTGTAGAAGTAGATACCAGTTGTGCGCTATTTGAAGATACTAGTTGTGTGCTATCTGAAGATTTTTTTATTACTCAAATTTGCCTTCATAGGTTAAAAACTTTTGCATTACCAAGATAACTCTGCTTATTGATTTTTTATCCCTCGGTGATCATGAATATGACTCACATTTCTTGAAAAGTTTTGCCCTTTTTCAACCTTCACATTGGCAAAAATATGAGCAAACTACCTTTAATAAATATGTTATCGTTAACACTTGCTAGCTCCACCAACAATGGGATTTGCTACATTATTATGGTAGCCAACAAGTTAACTTGGCTTACTCTAGGTTTACAAGGCATATCCATTACTCTTTCTCTATATACTATATCTCAAAACAGTGAGTCGAATCAAAATCATTTTATTGCTTGTGTTATTTTTCCCTTTTTTTATATGTTTTTTTTGTTAAAGTTGATAGCAATTTTATGTGCTTTCCTAGTTTACTTTTTGTTCTTTTTCTCTTGGAAATTAACTACAATACTATACTAAATTAATGATGAGATAAAGTTAAAATGAGAAAGATATCCATTGAAATTAAGTCTCATGTGTGTTGGAACTATTTGCATAGTATATTTCATCTAAGAAGGACTTAATGGAGCATTCTTTATGTATGAATCTTGCCACACTTGTTAATGATAATGTTGGATAGCAAAGAAAAACATTTCCTCTTGCATTAGAAGTTCCATGATCTTCCAATGAAATTGATTACTATCCAATAAGTTAGAAACTTGTTAAACTAAGCGTCTATTGATATCTATCTTTCCTCCCCTAGCTCTTATTTGATGGTCAAATTGCCTCTTTAGTTTGTGAATGTGAGCTTGTAATCTATGGAGATTTTTAAATCCATTAGAGAATACTAAGTTGGGTAATAGATCTTGCCTTTTTTCTATCTCAAAGACGCTTTATATGCAAGATTGATCATTGCTATGTACATCTCTTCGTTTTTGAAGGAGCATTTATTTCCTTCACTTGTTGATACTAAATGTTTCCTTTGGACATATATTAATGTGATTGCACAAGTGCATAAATGTTACTATTGTGGTTTAGCTCGACAAGGCCTAAGGTGTCCCAATCGGTGCTGGAATGACCCATTCCTCTGTCTTATAGTAGTTGACATCTGGAAGAACTCATGCCAAGTTACTAAGGATGGTGATAACACCATGAAAAAATCTCCTACTAGTCCTCCCCACACTCTTTCCTATTTAATTGCAAGCATTGTGTTCACCTTAACTTGTTGCGCATGAGGGTGAACACCACATCATCATTCATGCCATGAATTCCATGCCATCATTCACACTATGAATAACACATCATAATTCACACCCATGAATGACATGCCATCATTCACATTGTGTGAGCACATTTGTATCATCATTCACACTATGAATAACACATCATTATTCACACCCATGAATTCCATGCCATCATTCACATTGTGAACACATTGTTATCACATTCACACCATGAATTCCACATCATCATTCACTCCCATGAATGCCATGTCATCATTCACATCGTGAATTACATGTCACCATTCACACTTCCCTTTTTCCTTCTTATATGTTAGCATTTCCTAAGCTTAATCTTCTTCCATTTACTCAAATTTTAGCACAAAGTATTTATCTCTCCTAGTGGTTCTTTTTTTCCTTGTTATGTTAGTGATTTCTAAGCTTAATCTTCTCCCTTTTACTCAAATTTTTAGCATAATGGAAGAGATTTATCTCTCCTAGTGGTCCCACACTTGTTTCTCTCAAATTCCCTTCACTCTCTCTCCCTTACCTCTTGCCTTATAGCTTCACGTAGTTCACCTCTCATGCTCACAAACCCCATGCTTATCCTACATCCACATTTCTCCACTCAAACTTGGTAAGTCTTATATAAGAAACGCATTTCTTCATTCAAGATTAATTATTTGGTCTCTCTCACATATAGGATTGCTCAAAAGTTGCTTTTTAAGCTAGAATCACCATTCCTCTTGCAACTTCACCAATATTGAGTTCAAATTAAAGCTAACACACCCATAAGCACACTGCTATTTGTAAACTCAAGGAAGCATCACCACACACATGAGCATAGAGATACAAATTGGCAAGAGGGAATAAGAGTACAAAGTACATAAGTTTTAGATAATACCTTAGTAAAATGTCTCACATATAATTAATAAGATAAGTGATGGGACTTTCACACTTGTCCTATTCCCAAGACTCACTTATATCTCATTCTTATCTCTCTACCTCTTTTCATGCTTGTCCTATTCCCTGTATCTTAGTCTTACCTCTCTACCTCTTTTAGCTTGTAATGTTACACATTACAATTACTTGGTGAAAAAGGCCAAATTGGCTTCCCATCTTGTAGCATGGTGTGAACCCCCAACCCATAGGCAATGGCACCCAAGTGCCCATCTTGTAGCATCGTGTGAACCCCCAACCCATATGCAATGGCACCCAAGTGCCCAAAACACAATTAATCACACTCAAAATACTGGCTAAGCTTGGCTCATGAGTTATTTATAAGCCCACTAAGCGATTAGTGAAGCTTAGCTCATGAGTTATTTACAAGCCCACTAAGCAATTAGTAAAGCTTAGCTCATGAGTTATTTACAAGCAATTAGTAAAGCTTAGCTCATGAGTTATTTAGAAGCCCACTAAGATATTATGTGCCCAAACTTACTACTTTTAGTAAGGTAAATTTACCAAAGGATGAGAAAATAGAGAATATTACACTCAAACCTATAGGTAAGAACACTTTCTATTAACAGACAAAATTACTAATTTTAGTTAAGAGTAATATAAATCCCAAAAATCAAATGTGACCCTAGATTCATGTTGTTTTGACTATGTTAGCATCATTCCATCAAATTGGGGGATGACAAGCACACTCCTCCTAGCAGCACTGGTAGAAGAGCCTTCTTTTGTTATAGGAGCTCATGAGGAAGTGATACAATGTGATGTGTCAATCTTGCCATTTGTGTGCCACATCTAAAGAAATAATGTATGCCCTCAAGGCATTCATCCATATACCAGAGTTTGAAGCAAAAAAGAGATAGGTTGTCAAGATTCCAAGCTAAAAAATATAGGTGTTGAGAATCCAATGTGTCTGTGAGTGGGGAATTGGGATTGAAAAGTAAATGCCCATATTGTTAACCCCATTTTGAGGTTAACCTAGAATCTCTCTATTACATAAGAGAGATAGCACAATAAGTGTCATAAAATCGCACTATAAACGTTGTAATTATGAGAATGGTTGGCAATGCCACAAATCTATGTATCTTGTAATCATTTACTTCATTTTTCATTAAGATTTGGGTGCCAAGTAAGAATAAGGACTAGTTGTATATAAATAACAACATTCTCATATAATACAAGACACAATCCCCCTTTGTAACATTGAGTCTAATCTTATCTCGTTACTCTCTTGTGTCTATGGTGTGAGAGAGAGAGTTGAGAGGAGAGAGATCTTCATTCTTGGTGCATGTTCCTCTTATGCTTGTGAGAGAGAGAGTTGAGAGGAGAGAGATCTTCATTCTTGGTGCATGTTCCTCTTATGCTTGTGTTTGAGAGTAGATAGGAGTGAGAGTCCTTGTATGAAGAGAGGCAACCTCATGTGACAGCTTGGGAAGGAAGCAAAGGAATGGAGCTAGCTACACCTGGCACAGCTTGGAGTCTTCAGAGATATGAGCTTGGATACTAGAAAGTTCGTTTTAAGGTAAGCATTGTCCATTGTAGTAGGAGAGGGTTAGTGTAGCCTGTAACATTTTTTGGCATCGCTACCAAGGAGCCACCGGTCTCTTTCTACTCTATTTTCACTCCCTATCATCTTCTTAGTCCCTTTTTCCTTAATATGGCTTTTTGAAGTTGTGTGATTGGTTGAGAAGAGGATAAGTTGTGGATAAGGTTGGGAGAAGAGAGAAAAGAAGGGCTGTTTTTTATTATTTTAACATTTGTTTGCATTGTTTAAGAGTTATAAAAGCAACAAATAGAGCATTTGTTTGCATTGTTTAAGAGTAAGAAAAGCAACAAAACAAACCATTTGCATTAATACTTACATGGTGGTAACTTCATGATCACGCTGTGATTATGAAGTCTTGAAACATTTAAAAAATAAAGAGCCATTGATCCTATTGCATGGTATCATTTGAACATTCATGTTGCTAAGGAACAATATAGAACATCTGAATTGGAAAATTTAAGATTTGTATCCCCAAATCAATGGTTTTTGGTCTAAACATGTGGAATCACGTAGTCGTGATTCTATAGTCTGTAAAATCACATCCATGATTTTTGATGATGCCGTGATTCTTTGACAAATCCAGTTATCCCACCAACCCCAGGATTATGCATTAAAGTCACTTTATCTCTAATAGATTTCATCTTATTATTCAAGTGCAATCCAGATCACGGATCATGACCTGTGATTGTCAATCACAACCGTGAACTAGCACATCATAAATCACACCCGTGATCAACAACAATGGCAATCACAGTGATAGAACTTGACAATTTGAGAAAGATATCTAAAATAGTAATTAGGGGTATCAAGGAACTCATTTAAACATTCATTGGACTTGTTTGGGTGGAGATCATCACCATGATTCTATAGAGGATCACGACCATGACTCTTGACCTTGCAAGATCATGTCAAGTAATACCTTAAGTATCACCCTAAGACAAGTGCTCAGGGTGTTTCTACGGTCTCTGTGACACACACAGCTACGATTCTTGACCCTATAGGATCACGTCAAACGGATACCTTAAGTATTACCAAGACAAGTTCTCATGGGTGTTTCTAGGGACTCCCTAACACAAAGGATAGCAGTTAAACAATTGGAAATAAACTACAATTTTGTCAAGATTTCTATCGTGATCACATATGTGATTTTTGATCACGATCATGATTCTGCAAAAATATGGTGATAATTTTAATTATGTGCAAATCTATATTTTGTCCAATTAAACCCATTTTGTTGGTGATGACATCACCCCTACGATAGTGCATCTAACCAACCAAGATTCTCCTACCAGAGAAGCTTAGGGTCAATTCACACGTCCATCACAAAAAGGTTGAATTCTTTTGAATCATTGAGTGAGGAAACCATGGAGAATCTTCTTAACGAGGAATTGATTGGGGAGAAGGGTTCTTATCCAACACTATCTGGAAGGTTCATGGGCTTAGCCCGAGGAATCCTAGGATACAATTATGAGCCTCAAAGGGAAGCTCTACAGGCTACCAAGGGACAACCATCAAGCACAAAAAGAGAATCAAGCACCGAAAGACCTGTAAGTATAGGACGATAACTGGGGGGGACATTTACTAGGGGGAGTAATCCTTAACCCATACTACAACTTACTCCTGGAATTTGGAGGGATTCTATAAGTGCCCAAAGAAAGGGGCAGTGTATTCTCCCACTTCCAAGGAGCGATAGATTGAGGAAAGGATGAGGGAGGCATAAGCCCAACTTAGAAGGCTTGAAAAAGAGAAGATCAGCTTAGATCTCCACAAGGAGTTGGCCAAGAGATGTGCCTTCGATACGACAATGCATTGGGAATGTTCTCCCAGCCTCAGTTGGATTGAGGCAAGATGAGGACTTGGTCACAGGAGGCAAAGGTAGAGAAATTGAATAAGCAAGGTAGAAGGGTATGCCACCTCTAGAGCCTATTTTGGAGGAGTCTCGAGAAGACCTAACCGCTCTCGTAGCCTCTCTCTTAGGAAACGATGATCTGTCTTGAGAGAAAATTTAGAGAAAACTTACACCAAGACAAAAGTAGATGTAATGTTAAGAACCCTAAAGTTCCAGGAGTACATGAGAGGAATGTTGTTACAAGAAGGGAACTTGGGAGAAGAAGTCTTGGGTGGATAATGATGTGAATAGGAATGTAGAAGCTGTTCCAATACCACTTGACCTAAGAATACATGTAAATTGACATGTTGGAGCCACAAGAGGCCGAGGTAGGGGTGGTACAGTTATAGGAAAGATGGCATACATGGCCCCACCAAGGGAGAAGCCAATCAAAGTAACCCCTCACATGGGAGTTACAACACCGCTGAGCTATTAAAAATGGCTGAAGAAATAGGAAGGGGCTTTGCTAGGGTGTTAGGTACCGCATTAACACCACAAAGAGCAACACTGGTCAAGCCCAATCATCATGTGGCAAGAATAATGAAGAAATTCCTAGGTCATGGGTGATGACATACGACACCTTGAGATATTTGAACTGGTGTGCAAAACTTGTGATCCAATTAGTGGCCAAACAAAAATATTTGTGTTATCCCTTACACTAGAAGGAAAATTACACCAATGGTATCGATTTCTTAAGACAAATGACATGATTTATTTTGCATGGCTTAAGAGTGTTTTCATACGTAGTTTTTCATGAAGAGAAGATAAGTGAAGCCCAGTGGCTCAATTATACAACATCAAACAAGAGGAGCATGAGTCTATGAAAGATTATATCTCACGTCTAAAAAACATGAACTTAAGGTGTAAGCCTAGGAGAGGTTAATAAATGAGTGATTGCTCCCATGCTTCCATAGGGGAGTAAAGGGATATGAGGATGTATGATTACTTGTTGTTGGACAAGCCAACATTTCTTGATGATTGTTACAAACTATCCACCATCGACTTGGAGGATAACATACTTGAGTTACCACAACCTCTGATAAAACCAAATCTCTCATTGGTGGTAGCTCCATCGTTGCATGCGTTCCGAAAAAGCATGAAAACCTTAGACAGACAAATAAGGGATATGACTTTAGATGAGCTAAGCAGTGCGCTTCTAGATAAGATAAAGATAAAAGAATTAAGGGATGTGGCCCATGAACCAACATTTATATCCCCAACGAGAATTGGTATGGTGCTCAATACGTCGACAAAGTCACATGAGCACTTTTGGCATCCATAAGATCACATATGAAGCTATGGAGGATGAATTATCATCATCATAGTGGAGTGTGGTGTAAGAGAGAGAGAGAGAGAGAGAGAGAGAGAGAGAGAGCTCAAGTGTGAGAAAGAGATTGCACAACTTGAATGGTGCTCATGTTGTGAGAATGAAGGACCCAAGTACATGCTTTTAAAGGCACCAAAGCCTTATCTGTTGACTAGACCTAAATAAGGGGTGTTCACACCACAAAAGACAATAGACTAGGCTCTAGACTAAATCTAAAATTTACCCCCCTTCGGAGTGATGGTGGAGTTGCATGCGTTACCTTCAATAGTCCTGTACACCAACACAAGCAAAGACACAAGACGCATTCCCCACTTTAGACCCATAGTCTAGTAAGCGTGGCTCAAAGGCTAGTGAGGATGGCACAAAAGGCTCAAAGGCTCAACAAGCGTGGCTCAAAGGCTTAACAAGCATGGTCTTGGCAAAAGACTCAAAGGTCGGGTCCTACCTCGGGTGACAAAGACAACCTACATCGACATACCAAATCAACCCCCCTTAGGGCGGTGGAGCCATCCATAGGAGCACTATCGGGCTAGGTAGGCAGGGGCGCCGAAAGCTAGCTCTAGGGCGGCTGACCTAAGCAGTGGTAGGCTTTGGGGGGGTAGCGCTTGTAGAGAAGGAAAATGCAATTGATGAAGAAGATGGTGATGGACATGGTATTGTACCATGAAAACACAAGGCTTCACATGTGGAAAACAAGATGATAATGAAAGTGGCAATCCAAGCTCTGATACCATGATGGCATCCACACGATCACACATGAAGCTATGGAGGATGGAATATTGTCATCATAGTGGAGTGTGTGTGTGTGTGTGTGTGTGTGTGAGAGAGAGAGAGAGAGAGAGAGAGTGTGTGAGAGAGAGATTTCACAACTTGAATGGTACTCATACTGTGAGAATGAAGGACCCAGCTTTTATAGGTAGCAAGGCCTTAACTTTTGACCTAGACCTAAATTAGGGGTGTTCACACCACAAAAGGCACTAGACTAGACTCCAGACTAACTCTGAAATATCCAACAAGCACTAAGTGCCTCAGTTGAGGCCTTGCCCTTGGTGTACTACATGCATTGTATGCGATTGGGAAACCATGATACGAGTATGTGTAGGTACCCACGTCAGAACAACTACAAGTACCTCAAGTGCCTTAGTTGCCTTCTACAAGAGGCAACAATTAGCTTTACCTTCACCACGTGGTTAAGGGCATGCACCAGGGGAAAACCTGTTAAACATGTAAATCCAGACGAGGAGAATGTATAGAGTACTTGAATTGCCTATGCCATCACCTGTCCTACCACCATAACCGCTAGCACCGTAACACCACCTGTCCTACCACCACAACCACCAGCACCTCACATAACTCCACCTATCCTACCCGAAGTGCATATACCACCACACCTATCCTACCACCACAACCACCAGCACCTCGCATAGTGCCAATAAATCAAATGATCATTGAAGAGGTGCTAGAAAAAGGAGAAAATGCACGGGAACCTTGGGAAACCATGGAGGAGCTACATTTGGGAGGTAACCCCAAAGTATTTTCTGATGCAAGGGAATACACTAGTGCCAATGTTCTAGGTTGCAGTGCAATGGAAGGGCAAGGAGATTAATGACACACCAAGGAGAGCCCCACTCTGCATGCTATCACTACCAAGGACCTTGCCATATGGAGGGCAAGGAAGGGCAAGGAGATTAATGCCATAGTAAGGAGAGCCCCGCTCTGTAATGCTATCACCACCAAGAACCTTACCATGTGGCTAAGTGTCCTAGTAAGGCCAATGTAATGAACCCGCAAAATACTCAGTTCAACACACACCTAGGATTGAGTTGTGTAAAATCTGGAACTGAATATCTAAGCAAGGAATGTCCCTTTAGAGGCATTGGAGAGTCTTCAATGGTCACCAATCACGAGACTGCAAATGATTGGGGTGGTGCGATCAAGAATGGTGGTAACACCACTTAATGTCATATTGCATGCATAAGCAGTAAAGACCCTAGAAAACAATGGAAAAACTTTAGTTAAATCTTCTACTCATACGACGGAAAGAAGAAGAAGGGAAAAGAAGGTGGGGCAAGGAGACTCTACAGTGGTGATTCAAGATGGTCTCTGGATGAGGGAGCAGTCGATACTGCGACCACCACCGAGTCAAGCCAGGATAATGTGTGGAGAAGGAAAAAAGAAGTGGTGACACGGAAGGAAGCCAAACTAGCTGATGAACCTAAGACACCAAGGGGAGTGGGTGAGTACCCAAACGCCCAGAAACAAATCAAAAAAGGTTGCATAAGCCCTAGTCTAGGAAAGTCAAAAGAGGTTTGAGGAATGATTGTAGGCCAGTTGGGCTATTGGAACAGTCTATCCTCTAAACAAAATACACGAGGGAAACAAAATAGTTGAATGTACTAGAACTTATGTCAGACCATAGGGAAGGTGAGACTGACATAATAGTTGAATGTACTAGAACTTATGTCAGACCATAGGCCAGTTGGGCTACTGGAACAGTCTATCCTCTAAACAAAATACACGAGGGAAACAAAATAGTTGAATGTACTAGAACTTATGTCAGACCATAGGGAAGGTGAGACTGACTCGGAAGAATGAGGAAAGAACAATGTATTCTCAAGGATGTTTGAGGAAGGAGGAGAATATCCTCCATATATGACTCAACAAATATGTCCTAGAATCATATAGTAATGACCAAACACTCAGAGATGTGGCAGGGCTAACAACGTTGGACCTCTCCATAGAGATAAAAAATACCAATTGGAACCTAGCTGAGAGGAAACCCCCTACTATGGAGGACTGATTTAAAATATTGGGTGGAATGTTGAATGTAGGCCAATCCACCGTTGCCTCTCGAGGAGGATTTAGAATTAGCTGGAGGAAGTTATGACCTGCTTGAACTTGTTCAAATTCCAATTAATCAGATGGGAAAGTATTATGAGAGTAACCAAACGAATGCAACACTTCTAGTGGTATCAAGCTCTTACAATCCTTGATGGTGGAGCCAGAGTAAGTATCATCCCACAAAGCAATGTTGGGAGCCTTAGAGTAGATAAACCTCATTGTAAAAATAGCGAACGGTACCATGTTGTAGCCTATTGGAGTTTTGCAAAACTTGAAGTTGAAATTCTTCTCATTTTGATACTTCCATATGTTTACGGGTCATGAATTTTATTGGGCATGCAGATTCGTAAGATGTGATTCTTGGTAGACCTTTTATGAGGAGTGCCAAGCTAGTACATGATTGGGCCATGGATCATTTACCTTACGGAAGGGCTCACAAATCCTTAAAGTGGACGTACGGACTTGAAATACGCATCCCATGGATGGGGGATTATTTGAAAATGATTTTGAACTAATGGTGGGGTACAACTATGTGCAACCCATGAACAACCAGAAGTGTCACAAGAAGAAAATGTCTTGTATGCTCCTCTTCCAAATGATGATTTTTGTGAGAATTGGATGCATGTACTAGCCACACGACAAATGTTATGGGAAAGTTTATAACAAAGTTTGTGGAACCATATTAGAAAGATGAAATGTTAATTCACCACGGTACACACGATGAGACCAGCGGTGGGGATGAGTCATGGGAAAGCTCTTCAAAAGAGCAAGATTCTGAATCTGATTATGGGAAAGTAGCTTTGGATTTAGCCGTCGCAAGGTTAAAGTTCCAAAAATGGTTAAAGAAAAAGCATTATCGGGCTAATCACGGTGAGTTTCTTAGAAGAGGACCCACGGATACTCAATGGCTAAGATACGTCAAAGCCATTCAAAAATAAACAAGGAATTCTCAAAGAATCGGGGAGAAGAGTTAAGCCAAATAATACTACAAACATCTCAAGAGCTAAAAGTGAGCCAAGAAACCCCCACACACACAATATTGAAGAGAAGGAAATGAAACAAAGGATTGTGGCTAAAGCTAAACAGGAAAGCAAAAAGGCATCTGGCAGGAAAGGAGAAGAATGAGGAGAAGCCTGATTTGCTGAAGGTTCCAAGCCATTTCAAAAACTTTGGTGTTGATGAAACAAAGGTGGTTCATCTACGGGCATGATGCTTGAAGGGTGAGCAAAAAAGGGTCCCATAATGATGGACTTGCAGAAGTAAAGGAAGTAGATATTGCAGAGCCTGGTGAAGATCTCAAACCAATCTTCATTGCCATGTACCTAACTCAGCAAGAGGAAGAGGCATTGATTACTCTATTAAAGGAGTTCAAGGACTACTTTTCTTGGAACTCTAAGGACACGAAGGGTGTGTGTTACCAAAAGTGGTATAACACACCATTCCTATCATTAAAGGTTCAAGGCCAGCTAAGCAACGCCCTTATCAAATGAATCTGAGATACTTAGCACAATTGTAAAGGAGGAAATAAACAAACATATTGTCGCTATACGGATTTCATTTACGAGATTGAGCACAATGATTGGATATAACCAATTGTGATTATACCCAAGAAAAACATAAAACTTTGCATGTGTATGTTGATTTGAAGACGGTGAGTTTGGCACAACCTGTAGGGATCACTACCTATTATTGTACACATAGCATGTCTTGGAAAGAGTGGCTAGAACAAAAGCCTAAAGGTTTCTTGATGTATTCTCAAGATATAATCATGTATCACACACCAAAGGACCAACATAAAACTTCTTTCACCACCACATGGGGGACCTTTGCACATACAAGGTTTTGCCATTTGGACTCACCAATGCTCCTGCAACATTGTAGAGGTTAATGAGCACAGCTTTCAAGGATTACTAGTAAAAATGGTTGGAGGTGTTCATTGATAATTTATGTGTGCATTTGCAATGGATGGAGCAATCATCTTGCCTAAGAAAAGTTTTTAAAAGTTGTCAATTGTATCATATATCTTTAAGCCCTTTGAAATGCCACTTTTGGGTAAAGCAAGGAGTGACATTAAGACATATTGTGTCCAAGAATTGGTTTTTCACTGATGAGACATCAAGGTAAAAATCATATTAGAGTTTCCACAACCTACCAATTACAAGGGAATACAATGGTTTATGGGCCATGTAGGCTATTACCGGAACCTACCAATTACAAGGGAATGCAATAGTTTATGAGCCAAGTAGGCTATTATCAGAGGTTCATTATGTTCTATATGTTGATATTGCCATGCCATTATATAATATTTTGATTATCTTTGAATGGACTAAGGAGTGTCAGCAGGATTATAATGAATTAAAGAGGGTATTAGCCAATGCACCTATCTTGAGAAAAAGTGAAAGAGAAAATCAAAGTCTTGAAGGCAGTGCTTACGAGAAGAAGTTGGTGGAACAGTGTGATGGATGCATACCATGTAATGATGCCTGTTATGTATGCCATACGAAATCTTGATCAAAGAGCGCCTAATCTCAGGAAAGCATGGATGCAATGGTGGACTGTCCAGCGGAGTTTGGAGTGTCCTGAGAAATTAGAGCATTCAGTGGTGGAAAAGCAATGGCGTGTACCATTCTCTAGTAGACAAAGAAAAGTCTTATTGAAGTACTTCCATGCTAGATGGATTGGAGCACATTCACCACTACACAGTGTTGCTTACATGCTAGATCCTGAATACTGGAATATGGATTTGATGTCCAACGTTGAGGTGGTTCAAGATTTTTATAAAGTGGTAAAACACTTTTTATAATAATGTTGATGATCGTGTAAAGTGCATAAAGGAGATGACCTCATTTCAATTGAAAGAGGGTTTATTTTCCAACTCCCTTGTTCAACAAATGGCTAAAGAGCAGCCTGCATGGAAGTGGTGGATGATGAATGGTGGTGAGCACTATGCTTTATTGTGCAACCTTGCGATGAAGGTTCTAAGTCAGTGCTCTTCAGAAAGAAAGAAACTGGAGCATGTACAAATATATTCACAGTACTATTCGCAATCGACTTCTTGCAGATCGAGCAGATAAACTTGTTTACATGTATTGCAAAAAATGAAAAGATCTTGCAAGACATTGAAAGCGAAGAGTATGAAGAAGATATGCCCAGATGGATGGACGAGAACTTTGATGTTGGACGTATATCGTGCACTAGCCTTGAGATAGAAGACAATTTGGACATTGACTTAGATGAGCTTAATTTAGCGGACGAGAGGGTAAACGGTGAAAGAATTTTGAAGCAAGATACTGACATAGAGGAAGTAGCCATTTCATTAATTTCATAAAAAAATACTTGTACAAATGATTGTGTTTGGAGAAATTATCAATACAAAAGTAGGATTTATGTCTTTCTTAGCTTTCATCTTGAAATAAATTACGAATTGCACTAGGAGTTGCATCTAAAGGTCCTAGTGGTTTATATTCACTAGCCATGCCGAACATTGTATAAATACCTTGATTTATTGGGACACTGCACAATGCACATGTGAAAATACTTTGCATGTACCTCACTAAACATATTAAGTGGTAGTAGTGTCCACAGGGCAGTATATACTAGCCGTTCCACCCATCGAATACTTTGTAACATACAGGACATTGGGGGGTGGAGGAACTAGTAGCCTCAGCAAAAACTCCCACAAGATCAGGATGTACCAAAAAATGAGAGATGTGGTTCCCTTGGCACACAGGAGCTATACGCGAAGAGAGGGTCTGTACATCTTAGCTGATCTTTGTGAGCTACTCTTGAATCCCTCTATTGGCCGGGGGAGGAGTTGACGCTTGAGATAATCGTACAACTTCTTTCTCCTTCTCTACTAGCTGTGCCCCTAAGCTTTCTTTGACCTTGTTTAACTCCAATCCAGCGCCCTCCACCATGAGAGCAAGTTCCTCCCTTGTGAATGTCACTGTCTCTTCACGTATGTCATGGGTGTTGACAGTGGCCTCTCTGGAGGCGAAGTCCATTGGAGTTTCTAGGATAAATTGTGCATATAGCATCTTAGCAAAATAGAGTGGAGCGTCGGCGTTATGGAGAGGACGACCGTACACCTCCAAGAAAATGCGCTCGGCATTAATTTTGATATCATTATGAGTGCAATGCGAAACCTTCCATCTTCCCTTCTTAATCTTGCCATCTGGACATGGCCATATTTCCTTGATCATCTCTGTGGTTACACGTTTATTTATGTCTTTCCATTGGGCATAAGTAGGATTTGTCCATTTCGACAACCTGCATGCTGTTCTCGTAGCTTCGCGAGCTGTCAGTCCATGTGCAAGGACCTTCATTCGCTCATATGCCTTCTTGGCTAACTCTTGATGCTCGTTTGCTTGATCTTCTGCCATATCTGCATGAACGTAAATGACTTTAGGATTTTAATGAACTATAAAGATCAACGTAAGATAAATTGACCATTACCCTCAAAAACTTAAAGTTTAACAACACCACGAGATGAGATATGAATTGCAAAGACTCAATGAGAAATATCCACTTGACTCAAAGAATATTTCAAACAATGCGCGCACATCAAATTTTGAAGAGAAAACATAAACTTAAACACCACAAGAGGAGAGAGAGATTGCAAAGACTCAATGAGAAAATATTTCAAACAGTGCGCACATATCAAATTTTGAAGAGAGACACAAACAAAGAGCCATTCTTGAAACTAAATCTCATGATACTATTAAATTACAAAATTGGGGTGAATGACACCGATAGCTCTACAAGAGGACATTGTGCCCTCACCGGGTCAGTATTTAGTGATCTAAAAAATTCCGCTACTTGCAAAATAGATTTTCGCTCATCGGCGATTAGGTAGACACATCCAATTTTTTACTCTATAAATAATAGTATCCATGGTAACTTTGTCGTAGGAACTATTGTCCATCCACAACTCTTGTACTTTCTGCCAAAAGTCATATAAAATTTGTAATAAATACCCTAAAGCAAAAACATCAGATGCAGGAGTGTATGCATCTGCCAAAAACGGATCAAAAATTTTCGAGGCTATCCACGACCGTTTATTTCGCTCTCTGTCTGCGTATCTCTGTCTGCGTAGAAGACCGTCTCTGCCACCTTCTCAGGGTTCTTGTCTGCTTCAAATACAAAATTGAGAGACATCCGTCTTTTGGGCACTCTCAGCAGTAACCCCCAATCGATAATACCTACGCGTGGCTTCAACTCTTTTGTAAAATCCAACACTACATTGAATGGATGTAGGTCGGTATGTACAATTCCTGCCAAATGTGCTACCGCTAGGCCTTCCACCAGGGCATGCATAATATGTGGCATGGTTATTACTATTTGTTTTATTTTAGAAAGTTCTAGATGACTTAAAGGAATATTATCGGACGGGGGTTTTCTCCATCCTCGATCCAAACAGAAAATTGCTCTGGTGAACTCACTGAATCTGACAGGGACCTTCAGAAGAGTATCACCAAGCGAGCCGCCATTATAGTATGGGAAAATAGTGATCCAAGGAGATTCTTTTGTGAAGGCAATACACCTGACAATTGATGGGTGTAGAACCTGCATGCCCTGCTCTGCCTGGAAGCTCTCAAACTTGGCGCTACCTTCTCCTTTGTAGTGCTTTCCGCAAAAAGTAATGTGCTCTGGCAAAAATGATATACCTCTAACTGTATACTCTTTTACTGTGCCAAAAACACTAGAGCCTATTGTTCGCCCTTCGACCAGAGCCTCGTGCGGGAGCCAATGAGGTGTGTGCACATAGAATTGTAGATTGTGCGATTAATGGCACCCGTCCCACTCGCATCTGGCTGGCTGGACGTTGCAGCGACGTCCTAGGCAATGCGCACTCTTTTGGGGCGTGACTCTACATCCAGCGCCTTCATGCGCTTGCTCTTGGCTCTTTGCTCGCTCCATACAGCGTCCCATAACTGTAGACGATGCATATTAGCTTCAGGCGGGGCAGCATCTCTAAGATCATTGCATGCTACACGCATGCTCCCCAAAATAGTTCGTATTATATGTTGATGGTTGAAGTCTGCTATCTTTTGTCTATCAAGCACTTCAGCGTTGCCTCCGCTTCGAAGTCGACGCTGTGCATTTTTCCATATCTGCTCTAATAGATCTCGCATGAGTATCTCAGACTCATTGATCTTTTTTACGATGTCTTATGAACATTGTGACACTGCGATGACTGCTTCAATGCGAATTGCTCGTAGAACAATTTTATGCTCTTCAGGGGAAAGCATGGTGGTCGTTTTCGCAAATCTAGCAAATATCACTAAACACAACAAAAACGGAATATCAAACAACATTACTGAAATCAACATCAAGCAATACATCATCGAACGTGAGAGAACCACAACAAGTGTATCATTACTTATCAATGATCAAACAAAAACGGAATATCAAATAATATTACTGAAATCAATATCATGCAATACATCATCAAACGTGAGACAACCGCAACAAGTGTATCATTACTTATCAATGATCAAACAAAAACGAAATATCAAACAATATTACTGAACTCAACATCATGCAATACATTATTGAACGTGAGACAACATTGAGTGCAGATGAGAGAGTCAACATTGAGTGACTAGAGAGAGAGAGATGATAAAGCCAAAGTTAATGCAACTAATAGTATACATTAAGACAAGTTGTAAAAGTGTAATAAAAGCTATCGTTAGATTTTGGAGTGTCTTATACATGTTGCACTCCTCATCTACACACCTACCGTGGCAGAGAGAGAGAGAGAGAGAGAGAGAGAGAGAGAGAGAGAGAGAGAGAGAGAGAGTTGTGAAGTGTATCATGAGAGAGAGAGAGGGGGGGGGGGAGGAAGAGAGAGAGAGTCGTGATGGATAGAGAGAGAGGGAACATTAGATGACATTTTTAATAGTTTTGTGAGTTCCTAAAGAGAGAAAAATAATGTTTAGTATTGTTTTATATTTTAAGAAAATAGAGGGAGAAAAGGTAATTTATTAGAAATTATGTATATTTTAAGAGAGAGAAAAAGCACTCCTCATCTACACACCTATCGTGAGAGAGAGAGAGAGAGAGAGAGAGAGAGAGAGAGAGAGAGAGTTGTGAAGTGTATCATGAGAGAGAGAGAGGGGGGGGGAGAAAGAGAGAGAGAGTTGTGAAGTGTATCATGAGAGAGAGAGGGGGGAGGAAGAGAGAGAGAGTCGTGACAGATAGAGAGAGAGGGAACATTAGATGACATTTTCAATAGTTTTGTGAGTTCCTAAAGAGAGGAAAATAATGTTTAGTATTGTTTTATATTTTAAGAAAATAGAGGGAGAAAAGGTAATTTATTAGGGATTATGTATCTTTTAAGAGAAAAAAAATAACTCCTCATCTACACACCTTTCGTGAGGACAGAGAGAGAGAGAGAGAGAGTTGTGAAGTGTATCATGAGAGAGAGAGAGAGAGAGAGAGAGTTGTGAAGTGTAGAGAGAGAGAGAGAGAGAGAGAGAGAGAGAGACAGAGTTGTGAAGTGTATCATGAGAGAGAGAGGGGGGGGAGGAAGAGAGAGAGAGAGATATTCATTTTTACGAGTCACGACATCATGAAATTAAACTTAAAGACAATATGATGTAAACTTTGATCCATGAAATACTCATGCCGCGTTACCAACCAAGTATCGCATGGATCACACACAATAAAAACAATACAAGCCGCATCAAGCAAATTTACGATATTTTTCCCACCGCATTAACGATCAAATGCCGCAATATGCAAAAAACAATATATGCACTAGCGGACGACACCAACTTGCCGCGTTAACGACAAAATGTCGCCCGAATCTATGGGAATACGAATAGGATACGGACATACACTGGCCGCGTTACCGACCATATGCCCGCATTTGACAAAGGGAAGGGAAGGGAAGGTGACATAGCCATAACGACACTATGCTTGCCGCGTTACCGACTAGTACCGCTACGGCGTGCCATACTTACCATAGGACACAAACCAGCCGCATTACCGACTATGTGCCCCACGATAAGCACCATTCCGAAGAATGGCCTTACACACACACACCCCTCGTGTGGCGGACCACCCACATCCTGCCGCGCATTGCGACCATGGGCGGCTGCCCGCACGAACACACACACACCCACACACACCCACACAACTATCATTACCTGTGTATACTATCAGCAATGAACTCCCAAAGGGCCCCCCGGGCCCGTATATATACAAAAAAGTAGCACGTCGGGCTAAATGACGACCCCGGCGGGCCCGCCGGGGTTTTAATATTCTCGACGGGACCGCCGGGTATTGCAAAAATCCTAGCGGGATTTTAGCCGGTTACCAAGGAACCTCCCACCGGTTTTGTTGGGAACATGTTAACATGTTAACATGTTAATAACATGTTAACACATGTTATTAACAAAAAAAAATTGTGATCACGTGAATATAAAATCATTGATAGCTACATGTGAGGTAGCTTGGTTGGGAAGCTATTGCATGACTTGGAAGAAGATATTACAAAGGCAATCACATTCTATTGTGCCAATATGAGTAGCAAGAAGATATTACAAAGGTAATCACATTCTATTGTGCCAATATGAGTAGTAACCCAATCTATCATGCAAGGACAAAGCACATAGAAGTGCATTATCATTATTTAAGGGAGAAAGTCCTTGCCCAGAGAGATTGATTTGACATATTTCAAGACAGGTGAGCAACTGACTTATTCACGTCATTGGGTTCAAAGAAGCACCGGAAGTTTTGGAGCATGTCGGGTGTGATGGAGTTTGGGATGAGCTCAAGGGCAAGTGTTGAAATGGTGAGCTCACCACATGACCGCTCGCCCACCTGGGTAGCAAGCCCAGCGGCCATTGGTGTGATCAATTGAGCTTCATCATAGATGGTTACAGCGTGATTGCCAGTGGCCCTACACTAAAAGATTGTATAGCAATAATGACAGAGCGTAGTTGTCATAGAAATGTAGCCAACTAGCCGCAAACTAGAGTTGGTGGCAAACTAGAGTTAGTGTATGAGTAAAATAGACTTAGTTAGTTATCTATTATTGTATGCTGTGAGAAGAAGAAGAATAGAGAAGAAGAAAATTGTTGGTGCCTCTAGTTAGTTATCTATTATTGTATGGTGTGAGCAGAAGAAAAATAGAGAAGAAGAAAATTGTAGATGTCTCCATCTCTTGTGTGTGAAGAATTTCTATCTATTGTGTGTGTGTGTGTGTGTGTGTGTGTGTGTGTGCATGCAAGAAATCAAGGAAGAAGAATACCATACCCCTATACTTTTGGTATCTACCACATGTCAATCATCTACCGCAAATTTGGCATGATTTGCGGCTAGTTGTATTGTTTATTAGAAAGTAAAAAGCTACAAATGATCAAGAACTCATGCCTTTGCCAAATTTTTATAGCCCTTAGCTGGTTGTATTGCTTATTAGAAAGTAAAAAGTTACAAACATAATGATCAAGAAATCCTGTCTTTGCCAATCTTTTATGGCCCTTGGGAATCCGTGGATTTTGTCAAGGGCTTTTCCAAGACTCAATCATAGCATGATATGATTTGGACTACCATTGATAGTTAAATAAAAGCAAGCATATTTTATTCCATGCAAGAAGTATATCAAATAAACACTTGAAATTTAAATTTGGACACAAAACTAGATTTCTTCATAGCATTTCATTTCAAGACCAATGGAGACAATAAGACTATCAAAAGTACCATTTAAACTAAACATCTCGAGGATCTAATGGTGTGGGGCTACTAATAGAACGCTCAATGTGGTGGTGTAGAGAATTACAAGCGAGTGTGTTTGTTATGTGAAATAGACCGTTAGGAATGCTAGTGGCTCCAACTAACGGACTCATGGTTTAGTAGTCAGTCACTACAAGGGGCCCATGGGGCATGCATTATGAGGGAGTGTGCTTTGGCTATGCAAAGTGGACATTTGGGATTGTTAGTATTGGATCGATGGTTCAAGAATGAGTTACTAAGTCTACTTGGTGACTCCTCATTATGCTCTTGTAGGGGTTATCCGTTTGTGCAACAGATTCTTAAAAACAAATTAGTGCATTAGGATTCTACTTCCAAAGTTGATGGAAAGGTGACTGTACTAAGTGAGGCTTTCATCCCTTTCATTGTGAGGTGCTTCTTTGGGATGAGATACAGCTAAAGCTTCATGGAGGAAATGAATGGTGTCATTATCCTTCTAATTTAAGGTGTTAAGATTGCATGTGTCTTATATATCTTTTGTTTTTTGCAAAATTTTATATCAGTGGCTAGTGTATCCATGAGTAATGACTTTGCGACCAAGGATACACACATGGTCACATATCCTCTCAACATATATGAGAGGTGGATCAACATTTTGAAGGCAATAAAGGAGAGGAAACTTGGTGGGCGGTTGCCGACCATAACTAATATGAGGTGCATATTGGGATTGAGTGAAGAGAATGTTAGGTGCATCTAGGACGAAATCAAGAATGGAACTTTATTCAAGTCCAGACAAGATAGGAATGTTGTTGACGCTATAGAGAGGGCAATGACGATGAAGCAAGATAAGGTCATGCAAGAAGAATTGCTAAAGGTCTTCAACACAAAATGCTCATCGAAGGTGTCCAATCAATGGCGTGAGCTTGCAGAATATTATCAAATTGGCAAGGAACAATATGAGTGCTTGCATGCATGTTGTGAACCTTGGTTGAAGGCCAAATTACAAGTAGGAAAGGCAACCCCCGAGTTCCCTATGTGGAATGGATCATTAATTCAAGAGAAGGTATCTCTGCCTCCGAATCTTGTTTTCCATGGAGGGTTTGCATGGTAAATATGGAGATGGAGGATCAAGTGTTTCTTGCACGTCACTTCCATGGAGAGATTTCTCCAATTGGGTTATGTGTGCTTGAAACCTCCATGAGTCCAGCCAATGATGTGGAATGGAATGAGGATATGTCTGCTTAAGCAAGCAGAGCTTGTAGCTATCTCTTTGTATCTCTGCATGACAATGTTTTTCTCTCACCAATCACTACACACACAATTAAATACTCAGTGGGCTAGCTCAACATGAAGCTAGAGCTGAGAGCTTTTGCTTAGTAGTGATTTTGAGCTGCATAATTGCTAGTTTTGAATGTACAATTCCACAAAAGAAGAGGGTGCCCCCTCCTTGAAGACAAATCCTGCAGCTCGTGTAGACCACCAAATCACTAATGGGCTAGTGCAAAAAAAACCCCTTGAGACAAGCTTGGAGATGATACCTAAGTCTTTGTGTGTGCAAAAACTTGATGTAAGTAGGGGGTTGTGCTTGCTTGCTTGCTGAAGCAGGTGCCCTGCTTAGTTTCCCAAGCAGAGGGGTGTGCTTAAGCACACAAGGGATGTGCTTGCTTTCACCCAAATTGGAGTTTCCTTTTAATCAAAGGCAAATTAAGACATTGAGAAGGGGAGGGGATTGTGAAAGTATGTTGAAATAGTGAAATACCTTATTTTCCTCCTTCCATGAGCTCAATATGATGACTTCGGAAGCACTCTTCTCATCACAAGCTTTCTCTTGGCTTGGTCGTGGTCCTCCTTTCTTGATGCTTCGAAATGACTCCTTATTGAGGCCTTTCTCTCTTCTCCTTGAGTACGCTTGCCACAACACCAGATATTCCCTTTGTCAAGCCAGGGTACCATGACAAAATTGAGAGGAAGAGTGCACCAAAAAGGTGACTAATGTGAGGAAAAACACAAGTGTGATTTAAAGATCTTAGTCTATTACCCTTCAGCTTACATGTACTAGGTTCTCATATCCCTCAATTCAAGTGAGGTGTAGCCTTCTCATCCAAATCCCATTTCATATCTCCTAGCCACATACCCCTAAGGTGTGTTCATATACCAAAGGTAATGATGGGTTTCTTAACAATTGTGTTGTAGGTCATCTAAGTCACAATGGAAATAAGTCAAGGTGGTAAACAAGCCATTCAACAATTAGAGAGCATGAGTTGATGAAAGGGATGTGTGTTGGTGTGGAAGCAATATCAACTACGTATGTAAAGTAGCCCATCAAATTGTGTATTGTGCTAGTTGCTCCTCCATGTATCCATTCAAAATTAGATTAATAGGAATTGTCTATGCATCTTCATTTTGTCCACGTGAAAGTATGTAAAGTCAATGGAACTCATTCCACTTTAGTCAAGTTGACCATTAAACCTTGCTATAAAAAACTATCATGATGTTGGGAGAACCCTTCTATATTACTTTGAGGACATGGTGCATGATGGTGCACCCTATTGTAACGCCTGTGAAGTATATGTTGAAATCTCGAGTGGGACTTTGAACACTACTTTTTGTTAATCCTTGTGTCAAGGCTCATGAACTCTAGCCAAATTACTCTTGCACCCTTGTCCTCCGAGTTCTAGAATAATTACTTAAAAACATATCCTAAAACGTCCCACAATCCAAAAAAAGCATCAACTTGATTGCCATATCCATTCCAGCCCTAAGGCTTTTGAACAAGAAAGAGCCCCTCGCACTATCCTTGGTTTTCTATCTTATCTTTCAATCCTATATCCCTCCTTTAGCATAACTAGCTCTCAAGCTATGTAATAGACCGTGTTTTATTGTTCTCATTTAGGAAAAGAGAAGTGTATTCATCAAGATCCACACACTTCGCGACTTCGGGGAGAATAGTTCTAATACTACCGTGACTTGGAAGGAAAATCATTGAAAATGTCTTTTGCTGAACTATTGAAGACTCCTTTGTGGATACAAGATTTAATGTCATTTGAGCAATGGACGTGCCATGGTCAGTTGACAACTATTTAAGTGTTTAGATTGCCAAGTATCGATGAACAATCTTCAAGTCTTACCTTTACCAGCCTAAAGATTTTCAAATTCCATCTTGGCAACTTCAAATTTTGCAAATACAAGATCACTCACTCACGGGTACCAGGTGTGCACAAAGGATTCATGGTGCCAAAATCAGTTTGCCAACAAATCCCACCATTTTTATCTTATTTTTATATGAGCAAGACAGACTGTTGAGGAGACTTACATCATCATGTAGTAAGCCATATACTACTTCAATGAGCAACATTAACTACCTAAGGCAGCTATTTTGAATGTGGGCTCCCTTTTGTGGTGATGCTCAATCACAATAAAGGTACTATTCGATGCTTCCAATAACTTTGACTTTATTATCAAGGAGGAATACCTTCCCATGACTTTACTTCATTGACTCTTTGAACAACCATTACTTGCAACTCCAAGAAATAAGAAATCATGTCAATGACAATTAAAAGCATACCAACACCATTTCATTCTCGTGAGTGTTTCTATACACAACAAAAACAAGACAATTTATTGAGCAAGTTAACACCTTCCAAATACCCAACCACCTCTTTGATGGCTATCCTAATGCACCAACTCTTGCTTTCTAGAACGTCCCATACTGCCCAACTTCAAGAAGAAGGTGATGCACATCAAAAGCTAGGAAAGCATGCCAATGGACTTCCTTTACTCTTCAATCAACTCACAAAAGACATAACTCAAACGAGAGATGGCTAGAACAACAATAAAAGTGCTATCAACAAGACGAAAACTAAGCTTCCACGTAGCAAGCTAGAGTCCCATAACACTAGCTCACACACTATCAATGTGGGCATTGAGTTATCTATGCACCTTGTGTCCAAAACTAAGGAGCTCTTTCTACAAATGATCCTTTTATAGAACTCGCTAATATCCTTGAAGTACTTCTTACCCTCGTTTAAAGGAAACCTCCTAGAAGTCCTCCAATACCCTAGGGATATGGCACATTAGTGCTAGCCACAATGAAAGTTGGTCAATTGCTACTACTTAACTTATCTTGGAGATGGAACAAGAGATACACGTTGTCTTTTGATGAGGCTCATTTTTTGTGCCAAGTAGGCTATTTGAGGTGCCAAATGGAAGGCACGTACAAGGGTCACTTTCAAGGACCTATAAGAATCTAGCAAAAGGTTTGTATGTCAGAGTGCTTCAGTACAACAGCTACACATGGTGGACCTTCTAAAAGATACAAAAAGGTTGCGTTCATCATACCAATGTACATACAATGTTCCATTGTACATAAGAAATCATGATTAAGAAAAGTACCAGCCTTACAAAATATTCTGAGTTAGAAAATAAATACAAAGGTTAATTGAAGCGACCCATCCCTGCACAGGAACACACATCCACCCACATGGCACATGAGAGAGAGAGAGAGAGAGAGAGAGAGAGAGAGAGAGACTAGCATCCATGGGACCCAACACAGGCATATGGGACAAAATAGCACACAAACTCCATTACATTCCACTTCGGTTGTACAAGCTAAAAAAACAATTAGCAAATCCTAATTGCATATTGCAATTAGCAAATCCTAATTAGCATATTGCAAGTGGGTGACTCATTGGGAATCCCATTGTGTACAAAACTCTTCAATGATTGCTTTGCTTGCTCAATAGACTGCCCACTTTCGTGCTTGCGTTGTTGTTTTGACCTTCGCTAACTCTCCTTTCTGTTCCTTCAACTACGTGGAAATAAATAAGTCCATCTGCAATCCATATCTTGCTTTACAACCCAATCATCCATGAGAGCCCAAATAATTCTTTTACGCAGTAGCTCCTCGCCAAATGAGCTTGCATCTGCTTTCAAAGAGCCCAAATTTGACATTCCATTCCTTTACGGAGCTTTTCCTCCTTAATGGTAGGAATAACTTCAATCTTCTCCCTGATTTGGGACTGGATCCAGCTTTCTTTGCAATACAACAAGGCGCCCTTCAACCTTGGTGACGTAGATGTCTTGTTGGATAAGTGTATCTACTGGAAGACTTTGTTCTCAAGCTTGTGAGCCTACCAATTTCCTAGAGAGTTAATTCCTAATTGGTTTCATCTCCAAAGGGCCTCGCCTAAGAGAGCCCCCACAAAATGTCAACTTCCTGGACATAGTGGGCTCAATTTCGAACGAAAACAGGCTGCCCCTTGCTTAACCGCCCAACCTAGGCAGCAGCCCTATGCCCAGGTGGGGTGTTGGGGTGTCCCTTTTTGCTGGCTCAAAGGGGAGGGAGGTGTAGTGGGCTGTTGGGGGTGAGGGGGGGAGAGAGAGTGAGAGAGAAAGAAAGAAAGTTATATTAACGTCTACGGAAGACCCCAAGGGCCTATGAGACCAAAAGTAATGCAATGGTACCATGGATATCCTGAGCCATGGAAATTGAAAGAAAAAGTAAAATGAAAACATTTGACAGTACATGTGATCAACAGATGACCCTGTGTACAGTGAGATATGCTATGATCAACTAATGACGATACCCGCCTTGACCACCAGAACCGATCTGATGGTGGAGTGAATGTCAAGCCTCTGTGATGGGAGCGTGACATGTCGGCAAAGAACCTCACGAATCTGTCTGTGTGGTGGAGGGTCCTGATGCTTTGGGTCGGGGACGTCTGGCTCGCAGAATGGATCGAGCTCTCTCACTAAGAACTCCTCTAGGGTGTGAAGCTGTAGCGTGGGTATGGGTGGTGGGCTTTGATGTCGTAGTAGAGGAACTGTTGTGGGCAGTGGATTCCGATGTAGATGTATGTACCACAAAGAAATCTGTGATAGCTCTCTGTGAGGTGTCCTGTCAGAGCTAAGGCTGTCTGTCAGCATGTTGCCTCAACACCACATCCCTGTGTTGTCTGAGCTCCATCAACTACATGCCCAAGCACCTTTGATCCTCAAACTATATTACCCGTGTGAGTGGTCCGAATCCCTCTTGGAAGAGGCAGTGAAATCTCCCCCGTATCTCATAGTAAGCCGGGCAACTGAGCATATAATGGGCCCCCTCCTCTACTGCTCCTGTTATGCATACTGTGCATGTCCTCTCCTCATGTGGGATATCCTCAGCTTTGCCAGTCTCTTCTTTGAGGCGGTGGGAGGATACCCTGAGCTGGCCGATCGTGATACGCATGGCATGTGACATGTGTATCTGTATGTATCCCGAGATCTCAAAGAATCTATCCTCGGAGAGTCTCAAGAAGTGCTCTGTAGAACTCACACTTCTTACCAATCTCTGACGGAAACACCCATGTCTGGTGTATGTGTAGCCCGAGTAGATCTAACCAAATGATCCGGCTGATCTCCTGACGTGAGGGATCAAGGTTTGGGGAATCCAAGCTATATCGAAACGGGGGGAGACGGTCATGCGTTGGTAATGGTGGTGGTCGTGTCACTAAGGGGGGGGGTCCAACTTGTCTCAATCGCTCCCTCCCTCTCACCGTATAATTGCATAGAGGACTCTAGTGCTAGTCGTGGGAGATGATCTCTGTCAAGTGTGTATACATGCTGAATATAAGTGACGGTCTGAAAAAGGGCATCTGTAACCAGTGGGGCCACCCCAAACTCTGCATGTAAATGTCATGTGGTACATGTGGCTTACTCTTGATCATGCGTGACAACATCCTATAGCCTCTCTATGCTCCTCCACTGATCCTTTCCTAGGCCTGGGCCCCAAAGGACTGCACCATACATAGCCATTGGTCGTACTAGAGTATCAAAGAGCCAGCACTTAGTGCGGGGTTCTTGGAAATGTGCCTTGAAACACTCTCTCCATATGGGCTAGGGAGGCATGCCCCCTCGCAAGTCAATCAATGGCAGCTGTGGTCATGCAAAACAAAGGGTCTGTAAATAAAAGTGACTCCTAGATACACGTACTTCTGCACATACTTCCGTATATGAAAGAAAATCATCAGGCGACTACATAAAATGTGTTGGAGGCCATTTTCGCTCGCTGAAGCCTTCGCCCTCACCCTGCTTGAGCTGCCACCTGCTCGCACCCCCCCTCATCGCCCTTGTGACCTAGCCTCTCCCCGCCTGCTCGCACCCCCCCTCCTCCTCCTCTCGCCCCCTGCCCGCCTGTTTCTTTTGCGCCCCCCGCTCCCCTCCCTCCTCCGCGTCCCACCCCCCCTACCTGCCCCCGCCCTCTCCCCCTTGCGCGCTTTCCCCGCCCCCCCTTTCGTTCCCCCCTCCTCCTGCCCTTTCGCTCCCCGCTCCCCCCCCTTGCGTGCTTTCCTCGCCCCCCCTTTTGTTCCCCGCTGCCCCCCCCCCTTTTTCGTTCCCCCGCCCTCCCCCTTTCTTTTTTTTCTTTTTTTTTCGCCCCCCTCTCCCCTCTGTTTTCTCCGCCCATCCCTCTCCTCCCCTCCCCGCTCCGTTTTCTCGTGCAGCTTGGCTCTTGTAGGACCCCCTGTTTATCGCTTCGCCCTCGACTCAGCTTCAGACTCTGATGGATGCTCCTCCCGCCCCACCTCAGAGGGACTCTTCCGCAGCCCCCTCGCCCGCCCCCTGAGGATACCCCCATCAGGCTTTCTCTTTCGCCAGAAGAGGAAGCGAGCCTCGCCGCAGAGGTGGAACGCCTCCAAGCACATTCCACCATCTGCCGTATAGTTGGCACCCGGCCCAGCAGAGGGGAGATCCGGGATCTACTCTAAGCCCGCCTTCTTGCAAATGTGGGCAAGATCCTGGACGTTCAGTTTACTGGGCCGCGGACACTACCAGATTGAGTTCGAGACAACCCAGATCGTGGCCCAGGTCCTAGCCATGAGTCCCCTTGACATCAGGGGCGCTCGGGCCTTCTTCAGACCTTGGCAGCATGGTTTCGACCCAGCAGTGGCCGAGCAAGGAGAGCACCTATTCCATGTTACAGTCTACTTCCCTGGACTTTGCCGCGCGAGTACCTTCCACTCCTTTCTAGGATCGGATCATTGGTGGGCTCGGTGCTTGAGACTGGCCCCACAGCAGCTTCAGTGGTGGCTAGAGCAGCTGGCTTGCCTTCGGTCATCAGAGTTTTGGTTTCTGACATCTCCTCCCTTCCAAAGGTCATTCAGTTACCTAGGATAGGGGAGGGATGGATTGATCAGAGAGTGGAGTTTTCGGGGCTCCCGAACCAGTGTTTTATATACAGGCAGGTCGGCCACCTGGCCAAGGCCTGCCCTCGCAGGAGACCCCAACCTTCACCACAGCAGAGCAGACCCCCGATGGCCCACAGATGCGGCTCGGCAGGCAGCCTCCAGGACAACTGCTCAGTCCACAGAGACCTCGGATTGGCAGCCTGGACAGGGGTGGGGAGTTTTTTGAGATCACCTGACCCCGCCATGCTCGAGCAGGAGTACGCCAGCTCAAGAGGCAGGACAGATCGTTAGCCACTGAGCCCGAGGAGATTAGAGCCATTGCCATTGAGTTCTATGGAGACCTGCTTTCAGTGGAGCCAGCCACGGAGGCACGTGATGCTTGCAGACAGTGCAGAGGAGGGTCACAGATCGTATGCGCACAGTTTTGGGTGAGCCCCTTTCAGAGGATGAGCTTGTTGAGGCTTTGAGAGTCCTTCCGCGTCATAGTTGCCATGGGGAGGACGGATTGACGCCTGCCTTCTTTATGCGCTATTGGGACCTTTTGGGGCCAGGCCTCCGCAGGGGCTTTCAGTATGTTTTGGACACTGGGGTGATGCCACAGAGCTTTTCAGAGGGCTTGATCTTTCTTATCCCCAAGGGGGATGGAGTGTCAAATGATATTCGGCATTGGAGGCCTATTACGATCCTCAATACTGTCTACAAGGTCCTAGCAAAGGCCTTGAGTTTGAGGATCCAGCCCTTCCTTGGGGAGTTGATTCATGCTACCCAGACAGGATTCGTCAAGGAGCGTAGTATCCTTGACAACATTTTCACCTTTTGGGAGGCGACGGCCCGAGCTAGATTTCTCAGTGAGGACTTGGTCGTGATGCTTCTCGATTTTGAGAGATCCAGCTGATCTACTTACAAAGTAGCTATATATTGCTCTATCATGAAGGTTGGCTACTTTTGTCAAGGCTTTTTAATTAACCAAATTTCAAACCTTAGATAGATAACAAAGCATATCATTGATGTCATCATCGAATATGCTGCACGCCTCAACGACGCGGAAGTAGCTGAAACCCATGGACAGAAGCATCCTCATGTTCGTTGTAAGAGATGTGTTCGTGGTTGGAGAGGGAGCACGCACAGTGCTAGTGGCCTCGCCTCCGTGCCTAGCATCTAGCTGAGACTGGTCATTACCTGTATCTCTTTGGCTATTGGAAGTGCCAGCTGAAAAGACATAAACATGCATGTTAGAACTGAAATTCCTATTGACAGGGAAAAACTTAACTCACATACCCCTTTATTTCCAAATCACCCCTCGTACTTCAATAAAAATTACCGAACTATTCCTGCATTTAATCTATAAAGGTGCCAGCTAAAAGACACAGGAGTGTTAGAACTAATCTTGTTATCATTTAAAAAGTGACTCAAAGACCTCTCTCTGGAATTTCCCCTTGAAAACTTTTAGGATTCCTTCCCTCTCATGCTCCCGCATCAAACTACTACAAAAGAGGTTGAGAAAGGTGAAACGTTTGCTAACACCACCTTTTTCGCTTACTATTATAACTTATGTATCAGTAATCAAAACACCATCCTTCTCAAAGGGAATACCATTATTTTGGGAATTTTACCAAGAAAAGGGGAATTTTACATATGGGGTGTATGCTTGCATGTGTACGGGTCCGCCTGTGCACCAATTGTGGGTGCAAGTGCTCGATTTCCTGGGCCCAATAAGAAAACTTTGCCTGGTCTAACAGCTTACCAGCATTTGAAACTACACTCGTGTGTGTATGGTTCAAATGCCTCTTGGCACCTCTATGTTTGGAATATCTACAAACTTTCACTCCTATCTACACTGACAGATTATCATTATGTCAAGGAAAGTTCCAGAAATCAACTTGGCGTACGGTGTACGTGCCTACACATGACAATGTGCCAAACCTATTTACAAAGGCTCTTCTAATAGAAAAGTTTGAAGTCTCCCGCAAGGCTTCAGGCTTACTATCATTTGACGATTGATTCGCTATTGCATGTATTTGTTCAAATCATTCACTCTAGGGGAGTTTGTTACATGTGTCACACGCACCTCCTCCTATTGGGCATGAAAAAGAAGCACTACATGTTCAAAACCCAACTTCCTGTGCGAGGAAAGAGAAAAGTACCTAGCTTCTGATCTCATTCTGATCCTTGCTCAAAGACACACACGAAAGTACAAGAGTAAAAGTCTTGGGTCTTCAAATAGAATCCCAAAGATCTGTGAAACGAAGTCCCAAGATTATATTTTGAGCCCAAGTGACCATGCACGTCACATTTTTCTTAATAAAACTGCATGTCCGTCCTGCTAAACAGAACTGGATCTGTTGGAGACTGCTATAGCTACTGGCTGCTACATTAAAGCTAGTGCAGAAACATAACTGCTACTCCTGAGAGATACTGCAACACTACTCCTCAAATAAGGCTGAGGTGGCTTTATTCATCCCAACATCCTCATCCTGTTGTGCTTGATGCGCTAGCAACAAGACAACTAAGGATAATCTGAGTCTGCGTTATTGGACTGATGGCTCCTGAGAACTGGCTTCAGCTGATGCTAAAGTACTAGCTTCGACTAAAGGACTGGGAACATCTATTGGTGCGGCTGGTACTACTAAAAGCGCTTAGTAGCTAACACAGTTGATATCCTGCCAAGAAATGTGGTGAGGAAGAACATTCCCGTGAAGGGTCTGAGGTCGTTTATCTTAATTCACAAACTGAAAGGTCTGTTGTTTGTGCTGACTACAGCCCAATGGTCATGCAAACATGGCATACCCAAGATGACATCACAATGAGCCAATGGGGAAATCTCCATGGTTCTGTTCTCTGAATACTCTCCAAAGGCCACAATGCATATGTGGATGTGGCCATCCTTATGGGTCGGACAGCCTACAAAAGGTCCTGCGAGTGCATCTCCTCAACACGTCGTCAACGGCCAACTATCCAATGAACCAAACCAGCACTAATGAGGTCGCACTCTGAGCCACTGTCAATAAGGATATAAACCACCACTTGCAAGAATGCAACCAGCTTTCTTTGACTGGGAGGGAAGATTGCTTTGCGGGGTTTTCTATCCTTTAAAACATGTTAGTTATTTTAGTTATTAGTTCGTGCATGTGAACAAGCCCATATAACATTTCATTATTGGCTTGTGTATTTCCAAAAAATAAGGTTTCTGCCTACAAACTTGTGCATAGGCTCATTCCTTTGAATAAATGTACTGCTCTCTCTCTCTCTCTCTCTCTCTCTCTCGGACATGCTCCACCGCCATTGAGCTACCTTTCCACGTGACATAGCGGAGGGAGACCTCTCGGCCATACTCATTAGCCCCATGCTTGTTATTTTGGAGAATGGTATACCATCTACTCGGAGCTGATGCTACTCTCATTCTTCTATATTCTTAGTATTCCATGATGAGTTTCCATGGACAATTTTGTATCACCCCAGTGAGATAGCTATGTTCATGTTTTCTTTCTGTTTTATTCTCCATTCCATGATGAGATATGCCATGGACATTATTGTATCACTTTGGTCTCATAGGCCCATTGGGTCCTTAGTAGACACTTAATAGCAGGGAGGACTAGAGGAAGTGGGGGGGTAGCAATACTGTTAAGGGAGGACTTACGGGAGGCAGTACATGTGATGCATAGAGGCGCAAACGCACGCTACATGTGGATCAAAGTGAGCACAAATAGACCTCGGGACAATTTTGTATCACCCCAGTGAGATAGCTATGTTCATGTTTTCTTTCTGTTTTATTCTCCATTCCATGATGAGATATGTCATGGACATTATTGTATCACTTTGGTCTCATAGGCCCATTGGGTCTTTAGTAGACACTTAATAGCAAGGAGGACTAGAGGAAGTGGGGGGGTAGCAATACTGTTAAGGGAGGACTTACGGGAGGCAGTACATGTGATGCATAGAGGCGCAAACGCACGCTACATGTGGATCAAAGTGAGCACAAATAGACCTCGGGACATTTACATTGCAGTATGCTACTTCCCACTGGCACATTCCAGATACGCTACGCCGGGAGAATCACCATATATGCCACTGTAAGAGGACATCATGAAATTTGCGAGCCTAGGAGATGTACTACTAACATGGGACTTTAATGCACGTACAGGCCGGGAACAATCAGCTCTCTATGCTACGGATGAGCCCATGTACCGCGAGCTAGCAGCGGATGAGATAGGGATGCAGAGATCTGCCTAGGACACAAGAGAGGTGACAGAATATGGGAGACACTTCCTAGCTTTGGGGAGTGCACATGGGCTAGTTATCTATAATGGCCTATTCCTTTGGCCAGGTTCACATGCTCTCACATGCTGGAACAAAAAGGGAGGAGCTAGTACAGTCGATTACCTGATGGGCTCACCTACCTTGATACATGATATACAGGATCTCTCCATTTCGGGCAGACCCATTGGGATAGCAGCAGACCATGCATATTTGACATTTTCTGTGACTTGTGGAAATGTTAAGAGGCACACCACCCTCTAGTCATACCAGATACCCAAGATATCACTTTACTCGGGAGAACTCTAGGGTATATCACAATGCAGTATATGATGGTATGTTCGCTCTTGACCCAAGCAGTCCACTTCATGAGCTTACGAAAGAGCTGGCAGATGTATTACATGGTTCAGCAGCATATGCTTTCCCGTATACCCCCCCTCTTTCTACCCCTCCTCGCCATAAGGCCCCACAGAATGGTTGGTACGATGATGAATGTCGCGAGACTCGTTACCGCTTGCAGCAGGAGATCACCCTTGGCATCCACACACACAGACAGGCTAGAACGGTCTTCAAACGCCTTGTGCGAAAGAAGAAGCGGGATTACCTGGACAAGCTTGAGATGGAGATATACCAACTATGTTTGGGCCAGGACAGCAAGAGGGCGTGGAAGATGTTCCATGAGCGACAGCCACCCACACCTATCACAGCACCGGAGACATGGCATGAATATGCAAGAACTTTATATGAAGTACCAAGGCAGCCCCCCATCCCTCATCCGTGAGTGGCTCGCCCGGATGATAGTACTTTTGTCACCATTCGGATGGTTTTGGATGCTCCTCAGAGACTACGTAATGGAAGAGCCCAAGACCAGGATGGTCTGGTAGCATAACATTTTTCACATGCCACATATGTATTGGCACCAATGCTAGTACACATGTTTAACAGGGCCATTTGCGAAGGTTTCCCAGACAGTTGGTCGGCACATACTATTGTACCTCTATTTAAGAGTGGCGACCCCATGATACCAGGGAACTACACGACCATCATGATAGGCCATTGCTTGGCCAAGATATTCGGATCTATTTTCGATCGAGAGCTGAGTAGATGGGCTGAGACACATGGACTCAGAGCCCTGGGCAAGCAGGTTTCAGACAAGGTTTCACGACTTTTGATCACATATTTACCTTCAGGGCTCTCATTGAGGAGGGACGAGCACGGGGGAATAGGATATATTGCTACTTCGTGGCTCCGCAAAGCCTTTGACACGGTGCTGCCGCGTGCCAGACTCATGAGGAGATTGCATGACATTGGTGTTCCCGAGGAGATGCAGTGGAGCATTTATACATTATATGAGGCGGTGATAGGCAGAGTATGAACTCCCGGAGGCATGTCGGACACACTGACTAGCACCATTGGGGTGAAGTAGGGATGCCCACTGTCACCCACCCTTTTTGGACTTTACATTGATGAGATATCCGACTACATTGACAGGATGGGGGGGCAGGGGGCCAGTCCACCAGCAGGGGTTTGGATACCCATACTGCTATATGCTGATGACATTGTAGTTATTGCAAACTCCCCTGAGGGTTTGCAACAGCATTTGGATGCTTTGCAGTCGTTTTGTGCAGATAGGGAGCTCACGGTGAACCTTGGGAAGACTAAGATTATGGTCTTCAATACTGCACAGGCCTGGGTGACTAGATCCGACCATCAGTTCACTTTTAGAGGTGAATTAGTTGAGTACACCGGATCATATGTGTACCTAGGAGGCACATTCAACGGACCACAGTTCTCTATGAGGTAGGCAGCAGAGGCTAGATTGGCACGTGGATATGCAGCCCTAGGGGCACTAGAGAGACAATGTGGTTACAGTCAGTTTCAGGAGCCGCACAACAAACTCTGGTTGTTTGACACATTGGTCACACCGACACTCTTATATTGCTCACCCATATGGGGACCCAGCCTCTTACCACACGAGGAGGGAGCCGCTTGTCGACTAGGTCGGACCAGAGAGAGATTTCTATGATGGATGGCAGAGAAACCACTCGTGACTATGATCGCACGCATGATTCGGAGCAAACCATCGGTACTCGTGAGATTGTCAAAGCAGAGATAGGAGCCGCACTAGTGGTTACCGAAGCCCTGCTCTAGTCGGTGACATTTTTGCAAAGGATATGGGAGCTCCCCAGATAGAGATACCCACACCTAGCACTTATCTCTTCCAGGTAGTTAGCAACAGACGACGATACACGATTTTGGTACACCCAGATGTGTACCTGGCTGAGATTACATGGCATGACGATTGATGCACTCCCTCCATTTGATTATAGCCTAGACTGCCCCTTCTTGGACCTTAGTCACTCGGAGCAGAATAGGGTGATCAGGATGGACATCGTGAGGCCAGATGCAGAAAGGACATCGTCCAGCCCCCCATACCACTAGGCACGAAGATGGCCCACTATCGGGACCATTTTCTACATCTCTCCCCATATGGCTTTGTGACACGGTCTACATACATGGACACCCATCTCTCACATGGCATTCGCAATGCCATTGGACAGATCTGCACTTCATCACATCAACTGAGGGTAGAGACTGGCAAATACGAGGGGATGAAGCCAGAAGACCGCATTTGTCAGCTATGTCACCAAGAAGTGGAGTCAGAGGAGCACTACATATGCCGATGCACTGTGTACTATGAGATACGAGGGAGATACTGGTGTCTCTTCCGAGAGGGTTTTGGACCATTACAACATGTGATGGAGTTTGAGGATCAAAGGTGTTTGGGGCTTTTCTTATTGGAGCTCAGACGCCATCGAGAGGCTCTCCTACGAGCCAGGACAGCACACCAGGACCCACCCATCCAACGAGCCATGACAGATTTTTTCAAGGCCAGGACCACCCCGGCAGACACGACTAGGACCTCCACTACCCCCTCACCAAGCCAGAGTTCTTAAGAAAATGCTACATTCTTTTTAACTCAAAGATACTTTCTCAATCATATGTTGCTTTTAAATGTTTTCAGATATTTTGTGTGTTTGAAAGAAAGGGGTCATTTGGTTGTCATGCTTGTAAGAGCAAAGAAATGGTTGGCTCTAGATAATGAGGCTTTGTGTATGTACCCCCAAAGTATGCATAAGTTGTCCAAGTGGGAGCTGGAGATGTGCCCTTCGTGGATTGACCTTGAGAAAGGTCGTGTTTTGGAGCGGGAGAAAGATCTCCATCAGGATTTCAAGCTTGGGCATCCTCTCGATGTGGAGAAGGTGGTTGATGAGGAGATTGAGAAAAAGAGACCTACACAAAAAAGAGAGGTTAGTCGGGTTCTTTATCGATGTAGGCATCTACTAACTATTGGTCATTGTCTTGAGTTGCCCGTTGCTTTATTTTGCATGTGTAAGACAAAGACAAAGTTGTGGAAGAGCAACCAAGGGTGGACTTATTGGATGCAGATATAGACATGAATATTGAGGATGCTCATAATGATGGTAACTCTTTTCCAACCTCTCTAAAATTGAGCTTGGGATTTTCTTTTTGTTGTGTTGATACTGCATTATGTCAGGTTATGACTTTGGCTTTCTGACTATCCTATCGACAATGGCATGAATAAGGAAAGTTGTTTAACATTAATCTTTCTTTGGATTGTTTTCAAGATAAGGACCTTCCCAGCAAAACAACCTCGATCATTTCTAAAAAAATGATAACATATGTCTACCAGCCACGTGTGCCAGTTTCGGATGTGTCATGTGGGGATGGTCCAAAGTGTTTGGCCGTTGTTGGGAATTATATTGCTATTGACAAGGGTTTTATAAATGGCACAAAGAATGCATCTCACACAATAGTTCATGAGCACATGCAAAAATCCTCACCCAAGTGTAGACAATATGCAAGGAAAGGGAGATCAATTTCTTGGGCGGTTGATTTGATATTTTTGGACCTCCCTTTCAGTGGAGTGGTACATGGTGCCGCCGGCTCTAGGCCCCTGTGGGATACAGTATCTAAGGACCATGTGCGGTATAGAGTTGGTTTGGCTGCATCAACTCTTGGGTATTCTGGCTGGTTGTTGATTATGGCATCAATGGGAGGTAATGTTCCATGTGTTGGAAGCTTGCAAGCATTTACTTTTGTCTTGCGATTTGGTCGATAAAAGTTATGTTATGTTTTATAGGAGAGACTGTGAGTTGGGTTGAGCGTTATTGCCATGTATCGGATTTGGAGATTTGGCGCCGTGTTATTATCATGCATCACTCACCCTATGGATACTATGAGACTGGTGGTTTCCGGACAAAGGTAGTGAGTTTAGCGGTGGTTCCAGGGAAATTTGTTCGGTATATATGATTTTTTTTACCTCATTTGGTTGTTGTCATCCTATTACAGTATACCTCTTCTATGCTCTTTGCAGTTCACAGACGAGGTATGATTCTTGCAATTTACTACTTGGAGAGTGCACCTCTTTTCGAGGCGCTTCATATGCATCCTATGGATTCAGTGGCATACCATTATTTGCCAGATGTATCTCGTGCCAAGGATCTCGAGGGTATGGAGATCCGTGGTGTTTTGGAGCGCAACGTTACTTTCATTGCAAGGTATTTGGAGTTATTCTGTCATCCTGGTGGTGTTTGCCTTGAGTTGGGTTGTGGCACAGCTCCTCTACTTAAGGCATGTTTGAGGTCAGGTCGTTTATGCGCTTCGATGGACTCTAACAAGAATCTTCTATCTTCATGCATACAGCCATTGCTTCTACCTAGGAGGCAAGGAGGCCAGGGAAAGGCTAGCAGTTCACATGATTGGGATGATGATATCGATGAGCGTGTGGGACAGAATCCATATGATTAGTGAGCATCTAGACTTTATTCGCGATGTCTGTTAGGGATATTACCTTCTAGCGATGTTTTCGCTGCTAGGAGAATCTCGTCCTCTGTCTGTTATTGATGCCATGCAAGGCATGAAACACCAGCTCCCATCCTCTGGGAATGCTCTGCATCACATCTGCCCCACGTTTTCCCTTATCCTCTTTTGAGAAAGAGTTCTGGCTCTTCGGATCATTGTCTTTCAGGTTGCAGCCCTATGCACGATTGCTTATTGGGTGCGCTTCTGGCTTCTCTAGAGTTTATGGAAGATGCAGAAATCCGCGGCATTCGGATATCTTTCATTTGATGGCTTGCGCATTTCAGAAGATCTTTGTACCAGTCTCTCTCTAGCTACCTAGTCATGGGAGTGTTGGATCAGACACATTGTGATCTTTGTCAGCAATGCTTCCGATGCGACCTTTCACGCTACTGGAAGATTGCCATTGTACCATAGCATGATGAGATGATTCAAGGATTCCACCATTAAAGAAAGTAACTCTGTGTGTGTGTGTGTGTGCGTGTGTGTGTGTGTGTGCACGCGTACCAAAATGTTTTTTCCTGTTATTTGAAGGAGGAATGCATACGTTTAAGAGTACAAGTTCTTTAAAAGTACAAAGGTGCACAAATAATAAGCACTCACATTGTTTTCATAAACCGTTTGTCCTGCTGCCCATGGATTTTGTTCATCTGCACTATTATAGCCATCTCCTTCCATAAAAGACCTGGGAGATGAGGACCTGGAATGATGAGGGGGGCTTCTGGAAGCCCTTACACTCCTTGAAGTTTTGCGCACATTCCCTTCTGATCTAAATCCACCTGAAAAGGAACCAGTCCATGCACTTTTTCTCAATGGGGGTGGCCCTGATGCAGGTACAGGTGCTGGCACAGAAGACCCAGCAGAGGCGTCTGCTACTTTTGAGCATAGCTCCCCTTGACCAACCGACGTTGACGGCTGTCCGCACAAGCCTTGTGACATCAAAGGAGGGTGTAGGGACTGGATATTATGATTAGAAACAAGTGCATCTTTGGCATTGTTTTGAACAGGAAGAAGCACGTTTTCCTCCTCAGCTTCAATTACAATTTCCCTCTGTATGTCTAAAGTTGCTTTATGTGACGATGTGTCCTCCCTTTGAGAATCATGCTGCTTTCTTAGTAGCTCTGCCTCAAATCCCAAAGGCACTCCTTCCACACTTGAAACAGCTGAAGATGAACCAACTTCACTGATATTAGGCCTGTCTTCTTCTCCATTTCCTGTTACACTGTGCCTTGATTTCATGTACATTTGCCTGGCCTCGCTTTCAGCTGCGTCATAATGTTCTGAGGATTCTTCATCTTCTGTTTTGAAACTTGGCCCACTGAGCTTGCCTTCTGGGCCATGGCAAACTGGAACCTTGAAATTTGTGTCAAAAGCACTGCTTGATGCTTCATTGTACTGCAATGAGTCAATGTCCTGAGGCTCGTCTTCAACTGAAGGTGGGGGAGAGGATGATGAAGTGCGAGGGAGCATAGGTAAAGGGAGATGTGGGGGCAGGGGTGGCGGAATGGGGCAGTAGAAGCCGACGAATTGGATGCCCTCGATAAGGTAGACCCGGCAGCGCCTTGGCCTCTTTGAACTACAACGCGTGTCATATTGTCTCCTGCTTTTTAACCTGGAACTCTGATTTCTCAGATACCTTTCTAAGGAAGTGAAAATGCTTGCAGAGCTTGTGACTTTCCAACACCTTGCAAATGCTGTGATACACAAAGAGCAGCCTGTCAACACAAAGAGCACAAACCTGACAAATTGGCAATGCCACAAGCAGGGGAAGGCACACATATAAACACTGTTCTTCTTCAGCAATGTGGCGCAAAGAAACGAACCTGCCGCGAATACAACATGAAAGAACCCTCGTGATATAGAACCCTCCACTGATAAAGCTCTTCAAGCCATGGATCCACCTCCACGGGGGAAAAAGACACAGGGAAGCCAAGCAAAGCGTTGCTGTGCCCTGAAAAATGGCACGACGATGAGCGGCGCCTTCTTCAAAGCTTCGAGCTATGAATGGAGCGCCTCCGTAGAAAGAGAAGAGATTCGGGGTGAATGGTTTCGCCATGGATGCTGCACAGAGAACGTGATTAAGGGGGGAAAAGGACTTTCTGGTGACGACACACAAACGCCTTCAAAAGAAGACGAGCAAGCCCCAATGCCAAAAGTTCCGGCGAGAATGGCATTGTTCTCCAATGCATCTCTCTTAGCATCTATACAGGATCTCTCTTAGCATCTATTCTATACAGGATTAACCACAACCCCACCTCCTTCCAAGTGGGCAAAGGAGGTGGGACTATTTCAAAATAACCACTCCTCCTACAAGAGTGAGGGGGAGCCAAATCTCACATCTTCCAATGCAATTTTGAATTTGAATCTAAGAAGATCTCATCTCACATCTTTCAATGAAATCTTTGTATACATGCTTACATACCTATAGATACACACTTATATATATTACGTATGTATGTGTATCTATAGGTATGTAAGCATGTATATATAAATAGTGTGCATGTGCATGTGTGTGTGTGTGTGTGTGTGTGTGAGAGAGAGAGAGAGAGAGAGAGAGATTACATGTAAGATGCATTTATTTGAGAGTGAGCACACCTCACCACTCATCCCTACCATTAAAATTTAATCTAAAATTTAATTAATTAAAATTATATATATGTGTAAATCTATTTAAGTGTGTGTGTGTGTGTGTGTGTGTGAGAGAGAGAGAGAGAGAGAGAGTTTCTATGTGAGAGAGTGTGCGTGAAGAGAGAGAGAGAGAGTGTGTATGTGTGTGTGTGCGAGAGAGAGAGAGAGAGAGAGAGAGAGAGGCTAAGAATTTTTATGTAGAGATTTAAGTGTGTGTGTGTGTATGTGTGTGAGAGAGAGAGAGAGAGAGAGAGTTTCTATGTGAGCGAGTGTGCGTGAAGACAGAGAGAGTGTGTGTGTGTGTGTGTGTGTGTGCATGAGAGAGAGAGAGAGAGAGAGAGAGAGGCTGAGAATTTCTATGTAGGAGATAGTTTGTGTGGGAGGAGATAGTGTGTGTTTTCATTAGTTTATATGCGGTGTGTACATGTGTGTGTGTGTGTGTGTGTGTGTGAGAGAGAGAGAGAGAGAGAGAGAGACGACAGATAATTTCTACGTAGGACATAGTTTGTGTGGGAGGAGAGAGTGCGTTTAGATTAGTATATGTGCGGTGTATACATGTGTGTGTGTGTGTGTGTGTGTGTAAGAGAGAGAGAGAGAGAGAGAGTATATGCATGCATGTGCGTACATCTGCATCTATGTGTAGAATGTGCGAGAGAGAGAGAGAGAGAGAGTGAGATGGGACAGACCTGGAGAGAGAGAGAGAGAGAGAGAGAGAGAGATGTAATGAGGGAGGGTGAAAAGAGAGAGAAAGAGAGTGAGAGATAGAGAATAAAAAGTATCTTTTAATAAAATATAAATTAAATAGAAAACATATATGTATATGTGTGTATACATGTGTGTGTGTGTGTTTTTATTTACATTTATATATACATACATACATATATATATATATATATATATATATATATATATATATATGTATGTATATATATGTATATATATACATATATATATACATATACATGTATATATATATGTAGTATATGTATATATATATGTGTATATATACATATATATACATATATATATATGTGTGTGTGTATATATATATATATATATGTTTGTGTGTGTGTGCGTGTTTAGATGTGTGTATGATATATCTATCTATATATTTAAAAGTGACCACAACTTATCACCCATCTCCGCACATTAAAATTTAATCAAAATTAATTAAATTATGTCGATATTTGTATTTATATTTTTAAATACATGTATATATGTATAAGTATATGTGTCTATGTATAGGTTTATGTATCTAAAACATAATATTGTATATACTATATATTTACATATGTGTATGTGTACGTGAGAGAGAGAGAGAGAGAGAGAGAGAGAGAGGGCGCTTCTATGTGTGTGTCATGAGAATATATTTTAAGTCCTCTAGAAAAATATTATTTATCCCCTCTTGAGTAATTTGGGGACGCCTAGATTACTCTTGCGTCATGCCGGCTAGGTTAATATCGTGGGTGATACCACTATAAATATTAATACGTGCGGTATATAACGTATGTTTGAGGCCACCTATGATTATTTCAGTTAGGTTTGTATGGCAGGGTGATTCCTGGGGTACTTACGCCTGGTAGTCGTGAGTTGGTGATGATTTGTGCCTGTTTAATATTTGTGGGATTAATTTAATAATTAATTGGGCTTATATTTTCAGGTGATGAAGACTATGGGAATTGAAGAGTTTACTTTGGAAGAAATGTCTTGGTTCATCACATTTCAATTTTAGCAAGCATAGTAGCTTGCAACCTTAGCAAATGATTTTTCCATTTTGAACTTTAGAAAAGATACATTTATTTATGTGGAATTTATTAAAGCCTATGGCTTTACCCTAGTCCCTATATTTGACACTCTATTTTTGTTAAAGAAGAGTGCCGTGCTCTCTAAAAAGCACATCTTGTATATTTTGGGGGCTATGGCCTAATTTTGGTGGAAAAGAAAGCTAATAAAGAAATACTCTTGTGTGGGGAGAGGCCACGCACAAGAGGGGAGAAGATTGCACCCAATATGGTCTATGAGCTAAGTATTTTTAATTTTGTTTAAGTGTTTAAATTTCAATTGATTTGATTTAGTTGAAGCTTACAAGCAATGGTTTTTATGATTGAATTAATTCTCTACTCTTCCACAATCAATTCCTAGAATAAGATTCCGGTTGCAGTGGTATCAGAGCTTACAAGCAATGGTTTTTATGATTGAATTAATTCTCTACTCTTCCACAATCAATTCCTAGAATAAGATTCCGGTTGCAGTGGTATCAGAGCTTGGGCTAGGAGATTTGTGGAGAAGGTAGGAAAGGGCTTCAACTTCTCAAAAATCAAGAAAGTGCATGAATTTATCCAGTGGACAGAAGGGTGTTTTGTAGGTCTTTACCCAAAGGTCAAAGATTCAAAACTAGATCTACTCTCAAACCCACTCACCACCCTGCAAAACCATCCCTCTCTATCAAAAAGTGGTTTTTCCAAATACTCAGTGAAATCAAAATCTGACCGTATGGATGAAATCCTCATAGCCAAAAACCTCACGGGTATCTCTCAGAAATCAGAAAGCTTCAAGCATGAGCAAATCTATAATGGACGGAGGAGGTAAATCTCTGTAAAAGCCATCAAATAAATCACACAAAGAATTCCAAGAAGGAGGCGCACGGCGGCAGCCTGCCAGCGTAAAACGGCAAGTGGAGAAGATTTAAAAAAAAGCTTAAACCCATAAGCTTAATCACTTCATAAGCTTAATCTTTTTTTAATCAAGTTTACTTTTCCCAATCCCCATACAAGTCACTGTCAGAATATGCAGCGGAGATAATGACCAAATCTGGGAACACAAGAGCAAAAACGCAGGCAGAAAAACAGCACAAGAGAGAGAGAGATGTAGGCGTGTAACTCTGCTCTATATACACAAGAAGATCCCGAGGAATGATACAAATGAGGTATGGGGGCTGAGGACCTATATATACTCCCCTAGAGGGCAGTCGGCCAGCATCAGGAAAGCCCACGACTGAGGAATATGTCCACGACTGCTGAAAATAGCAGTCGGCCAGCTACAGATGCCTACGCCTAGTCAGAACAAGTCGGCCAGCACTCTGACAGCCCACGACTGATGTAGATCCAGTCGGCCAGCTACAGAGTGCTCCTGGCATCACCTGGCAGCCCTCCCAAGCCTCAGAAAAAATGGGAAAAAAATAGGGGAAAAATACGGAGAGTGGGGAAAAAATGGGAAAACACCTCATAAGGGCGGGCACACCCACAACAAAGGCCCTGGTGTATAAAACTAGACAGGAGATGACTTCTAACACCCCCTCTCAGCTCCTGGCTGTGTGACCAACCACTGGGAGCTGGGGTGCCGCCTGAGCAAGTCCTGAGAGAGCGACTTCGTGAAGAGGTCCACTGTACTGTCCTCCGTCGAACAGAACTCTAGCAAGATGTCATCAGCAACGATCTGTTCACGAACAAAGTGCCTCTCGATGACCATGGGTTCCTCCAGTGGAAGCCCAAACCTGCAATGTAACCTCCTCCTGCTCCATAAAACTGCTCCTGGGCCATAAGTAGATCCCCTCGTGTCCGAATCTCCTCCCCAAACCGAGTCACTCCAACCGTGGAGTCGGACTCCATCCAACAATCCCCCTCCTGTGTACAAGAGTCCATGATCCTTCGCATGCCGCAGAAACCACAGGAAACGCAATCCTGCCTCCCAAAGAGACATCTGCAACCAAGAGCATCAAGAAGCTCCCGTCCAATCCGGTGTCCATCAACCAGATCCATGAACCATACAGCTTCTGAATCTCAGAGACATCACACTGCTCACAAGGATCAACACCTGTTACGGTGCACAAACAAGTCCTGGAAACCTGATGAAACCTGTCAACCACCCCCTCTGAATCCGGAACCACAAAGCCTGGAGAAACCACCTCCTTCTGCAAGTAATCACCTGTCACCTGCCTGGCTTTCCGAAAGGTCTCCGTGGAAAGAACATCCTCTACTACTGGAAGTTCTATGTCCCGAACACGACGAGACATCAGAGCATAAGTGACCTGTTCAGCTTCCTCTGACTCACGAACACAAGAACTACCAACCTTAGTACTGGAAAGTTCCTGCCAACTGCTGCCATCTACTGGTAAGCTATCCACCATCTGGTCCCGGAAAGCCCGCACCTGCAGCGTATCCACACCTGAGTAGCCATTACGACACTGCCACTCATCACAATCCTGAGGACCTGGGAGAGAGAGTGCTGAAAGCCTGTAAACTCCATTCTCCACTCCGCCTTCCCAAACCACTTGGCCTGTTGCTTTGTCCCGGAGAGCAACAAAATGCTCATCAAACTCCACCCGTACGCCAATCTTGCAAACCTGATGCACTGACAACAGATGAAAACCAAGTGCCGGAACATACGACACCTGGGAGGAATGCTTCCCCCCTCTGCCATCGGGAACTATCTCCATCCTGCCCTCACTGTGAACTGGGATAGTGGACGTATCCCCAGTAAGAATATGACCAGAAAGCCTACAGAGATCCTGTAAACCGAAACGGGAAGGAGTCATGTGCCTGGAAGAACCACTATCGAGAATCCACTCCCGAGTATCCGTTGCGGAGAGTCCTCCAATCTCCTCCCTGCCTGAAGAAAATGAAACATCGGTGTCCATCACCTCCAGGTGCACAAAAGCCGGAGTCTTCATGATTGCTGAGGAGTCTTCACCCTTCTCGGTCTTCCGCTTGGGACACTGCCTCCAGTAGTGGTCTTTCTCGCCACAATCATTACAGGTCCTCTCTGCCTTCAGTTTCTCGCGGTCACTAACGGACATCTTCTCAGAAGACTTCTCCGACGAAGCCTTCCCCTTGCCCGTGTTACGGCCTTTCGACCGTTGGCCAGTAAAGGCCTCCGAACCTCCACCCTGAGGAGGGTTCGTGAATCGTTCCTCCTGGTCTAGGACCATGGGCACAAGCTCCTCCCACGTGATGGTGCTGAGCCTGCCACTGGTAATCAAAGAGGAGTAAAATGCTGAGTACGAAGAGGGCAAATGTGACAGCAACGTGATGGCCATGTCCTCTGACGATATCTTCTTCCCAGCCTGAAGAACTTCCTGCTGAAGAGCCTGCAGCTTGTTAATATGCTCCCGCATCGTCGACGACTTTGCAGGGCTCATAACCCGCATCTGTACTTCCAAAGAAATCCTCTTCATGGGCGATACCCTGTTGTACAGAGAAGCCAAATGCTGCCATATACCTCTGGCCAGCGTCATGTGCTTTACATGATTGATTACCTGTGGTGTGCAGTTGAGAAAGATAAACGAACGGACCCTGGCGTTGACGCGATCCCACATCTGCGTCTGGGCCTCCCGGTCCTTTCGGGTTGACGGTAACTCCCCTTCCTCTACTTCCAGCCGTGGAACACCAACAACGACAAAATCGGCGAGGTCGTAAGACTCCAGAACGGATTCCATCATCACCTTCCATATGCCGTAGTTGCTCCCGTCCAACTGACGGTCCACCGGGAACGTGGGGAGTGTCGGGATCTTCACATGTCTCTCGGCCATCTCAAACAGATCTGCCATAGCGGGGATGTCCTCTGAAAAGGGTGGGTGGGTCGGAACAAAGAAGAACTGATACCTGCAAGTGGCTGTCCAGCTACTCAGCCCGCCTTCCTCTTGCTTCTCCTCTTCCCGATCAGCCCAAAACAGTCCACCAATCAGCCACAAAATAGCCCCCTCTTGCTCACACAAATCCCAAGACCTGTCTAGAGCCTAAGGCTCTGATACCATGTCAGAATATGCAGCGGAGATGATGACCAAATCTGGGAACACAAGAGCAAAAATGCAGGCAGAAAAACAGCACAAGAGAGAGAGAGATGTAGGCGTGTAACTCTGCTCTATATACACAAGAAGATCCCGAGGAATGATACAAATGAGGTATGGGGGCTGAGGACCTATATATACTCCCCTAGAGGGCAGTCGGCCAGCATCAGGAAAGCCCACGACTGAGGAATATGTCCACGACTGCTGAAAATAGCAGTCGGCCAGCTACAGATGCCTACGCCTAGTCAGAACAAGTCGGCCAGCACTCTGACAGCCCACGACTGATGTAGATCCAGTCGGCCAGCTACAGAGTGCTCCTGGCATCACCTGGCAGCCCTCCCAAGCCTCAGAAAAAATGGGAAAAAAATAGGGGAAAAATACGGAGAGTGGGGAAAAAATGGGAAAACACCTCATAAGGGCGGGCACACCCACAACAAAGGCCCTGGTGTATAAAACTAGACAGGAGATGACTTCTAACAGTCACATCATCACTTTTTGGACTCTTTACTTCTCCTATTTTCAAATTTGAAGAGAAATTCAAAGGTTTCTAATTTTGAAAATTTCTGGGTGCAGAAAAGTGATTTACAGGTTTTAAAAGGCTTAAAAATTGCCTAGAAAAGGCCAGAAAATTCCGAAATCGCTTCTGAAAAATTTTGAAAAATTTTAGAAAATATTGCAGAGATTGGGAAAGGTTTACAGGACTGTTTCAGCAGGTTTCAAAGTGCAGAAAAATTATTTCATCAACAATTCGACTAGCCCAAGTCTCTTGAATCACGCGGAATCGTTCGGGATTTGTTTGAAGCGATGAGGATTTTTCCTAAAGAGACTAAAGCACATGAGGGTACTTCTTCTAAACCATTTACTAAATCTTTTTATGCTTCAAAGAAGATGTATAAACTAGGTTATGACAAAGGCAAGGACGAGGCTAAAGGCAACATGAGTACCAATAAGAAAGTCAATGGTGGCAAACCGAAGATATCTACTATCAAATGTTTCAAGTGCCACAAAGAAGGTCACATAGCACCGAATTGTCCGGAGCGAACCAAGAATTCAACACCAGCAGAGCAGTAGTAGCTCGAGTCAACATGATTGAAGAAAACGACAATGAAGAAGAATCATTCGAGCAAGAGGGTAATTCCGATCCAGATTATTCAGAACAAGAAGGTAAACCTCATGTTCATTCTTTGCTTAAAATAAAAGGAACGATAAATGGACATGAAGTTCTTATTTTGCATGATGATGGTAGTACACATGATTTCATTTCTGAAAAGGCACTTAGAGCATTAAATCTTCATTCTTCACCCACGCACTATAAAGTCAAAGCATTTACTGGAACAAAGTATAATTGCATGCAAGAGGTGAAAGGTTTAGATTTATGCATCAAGCCTTTAACAGAAAAGAGGGATTTCTTAGTTGCACCTTTACAAGGGGTAGATATAATTTTGGGTATGCCTTGGAGACACAAATACAATCCTATTATAGACTAGGACACTCATAGCATTTCTCTAAGGAAGGACAATGAAAATATTATCCTCCAATGTCAAGTCAAAGGAGAAATGAGTCCTTTGTTGAGTCACACTCAAGCAAAGAGAGCTCTAAGAAAAAGAGACAAGACTTATATGGTATGGGTTAACCAGCTTGATGCTGAGTCTGACACATCCAAAAGACCAAAGTTTGATCTTTTTATCTCCAAATTTAGTGACTGTTTCATGGAAGATCTACCTCCAGGATTACCTAAGTCTAGGCCTGAGGATCATAGTATTGACTTATTGCCTGGAAATTCTCCGCCTTATAAAGCTCCCTATAGAGTCAACAATTTAGAGCAAAAAGAAATCCAAAGCCAAATAGAAGACTTACTAGAGAGAGGCCTTATTCGACCTAGTAGTTCACCTTTTGGAGCTCCAGTACTTCTTGTTAAGAAGAAGAACGGAACTTACCGAATGTGTGTAGACTATCGTGCATTGAATAAGATTACTGTCAAGAACAGATATCCTATTCCTAGGGTAGATGATCTTCTTGACAAGCTTAGAGGATCAAAGGTCTTTAGCAAGATTGACCTAAAGTCTGGGTATCATCAAGTCCGTATGACTCAATCTGACATATTCAAGACAGCTTTTAGAACCCAAACTGGTCATTATGAGTTTTTGGTTATGCCATTTGGTTTGACCAATGCTCCAGCTACTTTCAGCCGTATGATGAATCGCATATTCCTTAAGTTTCAAAGTTTTGTTATAGTGTTCTTTGATGACATTCTTGTTTTCAGCAAGGATCGACAAGAGCATGAACAACACTTGGAACAAGTGTTCAACCTTTTGAGAGAAAATGGATTGTATGTCAATCCTGAAAAGAGTTCTTTCTTTCAAGAAGAGATTGAATACTTAGGTCATATAGTGTCAGCTGAAGGGATTCGTGTAGATCCTAAAAAAATTGAGTGTATTGCTTCTTGGCCTACGCCTAGAAACATACATGATCTTAGATCTTTTCTTGGCCTATGTAGTTATTATAGGAAGTTCGTCAAGAATTTTGCTTGTATTGCTCATCCTTTGACTGAACTCCTTAAGAAAGCTACAAACTTCAATTGGACTGAAAAGCAAGATAAATCTTTTGCAACACTCAAGAATGCTTTAACACAAGCACCAGTTCTAACACTACCTGATTTTCAAAGACCATTCTTTATAGTAGTGACTGATGCTAGTGGCAAAGGATTTGGAGCTGTTCTTATGCAAGACAACCATCCTATTGCTTATCAAAGTAGAAAGCTTAAGCCTGTAGAGCAAAATTATAGCACATATGACAAGGAATTAGCAGCAGTAGTGCATGCTTTGAAAATCTGGAAGCATTACCTAATGGGCTCTGAATTTCTCATCAAGACAGATCAACAAAGTATTAGGCATTTGCTTACCCAACCTCTTATTTCAGATAGGCACATCAAATGGGCATCTTTCATTCAAAGTTTCCAACCTATGATTCAATATCAACCTGGAAAAGAAAATGTTGTTGCCGATGCTTTGAGTCGAAGACCAAATATCAACAACATTTCCATAATTGAAAGTGAACCATTTGTACTTATGAAAGAAACTTACGAAGTTGATCCAGATTTTTCTCAAATATGGATCAAATTGCGTGAAAACAATTGGACACCTCACGGAAGTTATTCTCATAATGATGGCTATCTTTTCTTTGAGAAAAGATTGTGTGTTACTCAACCTTATAGACAACTTGTCTTGGAAGAGATGCACCAACCACCATTTGTGGGACATAGAGGAGTTTCCGCAACACTTCAACTAGTTTCTCGAGAATTCTATTGGCCTCATTTGAAGAATGATGTAGCTAAATTTGTAGCTGAATGTAACATTTGCCAAACAATTAAAAGCTACAAAGGCAAAGCTTTAGGATTGCTTATGCCTCTACCTATTCCTGATAGACCATGGGAACAAGTGTCTATGGACTTCATTACTGGCTTTCCTACTACTTCCAGTCACCATGACATGATTTGGACAATAGTGGACAGATTTAGTAAGCAAGCCTATTTCATTCCATGTAAAAAGACACTAACTTCTCAGCAAGCCGCGAACATATTTGTTAAGCAAATTTTTGTTCATCATGGACTACCCAAAGTGATAGTTTCTGATAGAGATTCTAAATTTTGTAGTCACTTTTGGGTTGCTCTTTTCTCAAACTTAGGCACTAAGTTAGACTTTTCCACGGCTTTCCATCCGGAATCGAATGGACAGACCGAAGTCACAAATAGCACTATCTTAGATATGCTTAGAGCCTATGTTTCCCAGCAACCTAGTGCATGGGATAAGTACATACACCTACTCCAATTTGCTTATAATAATACTTCTCATACTGCTACTGGTCGAGCACCATTTGAGATTATCTATGGAAGAGCATTGCGTATTCCGGCTACTAGACTCTCTCATAAGATTGAAGCTACCGACCAATATGTTAGAGACTTTGATCGCATTTTATCTAAAGTGCGTGATTGTATTGCAAGAGCTCAAGAGAAGTATACATCTCAAGCAAATAGGAAGCGCAAAGATTTTTCATTTCAAGAAGGTGATTACGTACTTTTGAGAATTGAAAAACGTCGATTAAAGAGTGTGGAAAAATTCCCTGCAGTGAAGCTAGCGCCTAGATATTATGGGCCATTTAAAATCCTTCAAAAGATTAATGATGTGGCCTATAGACTAGAGCTTCCATCTAATTGGAATATCCACAATTCTTTTCATATCCATCTCTTGAAACCATTTCGAGGAACACTTCCTACTCACCCAACATATGAGGAACCACCTCTTATTGAAGGAGAGGAAGAAGTACTAGTTCCTGATGCTATCATTGACCAAGAGATAACAACAACAAGAACAGGTAATCAATACTTCAAGTATCTTTTGACTTTCAAGAATCATCCACAAGAAGATGCTAAATGGATGCCTGAGAAATTTTTCGGAGTTTACCCTGAAATTCTTCATTCTTTTCAAACCCAGCAAATCCGCAAATTGAGGACAATTACAAACTCAAGCAAGAGGGATGTCATGAGAATATATTTTAAGTCCTCTAGAAAAATATTATTTATCCCCTCTTGAGTAATTTGGGGACGCTTAGATTACTCTTGCGTCATGCCGGCTAGGTTAATATCGTGGGTGATACCACTATAAATATTAATACGTGCGGTATATGACGTATGTTTGAGGCCACCTATGATTATTTCAGTTAGGTTTGTATGGCAGGGTGATTCCTGGGGTACTTACGCCTGGTAGTCATGAGTTGGTGATGATTTGTGCCTGTTTAGTATTTGTGAGATTAATTTAATAATTAATTGAGCTTATATTTTCAAGTGATGAAGACTATGGGAATTGAAGAGTTTACTTTGGAAGAAATGTCTTGGTTCATCACATTTCAATTTTGGCAAGCATAGTAGCTTTCAACCTTAGCAAATGATTTTTCCATTTTGAACTTTAGGAAAGATACATTTATTTATGTGAAATTTATTAAAGCCTATGGCTTTACCCTAGTCCCTATATTTGACACTCTATTTTTGTTAAAGAAGAGTGCCGTGCTCTCTAAAAAGCACATCTTGTATATTTTGGGGGCTATGGCCTAATTTTGGTGGAAAAGAAAGCTAATAAAGAAATACTCTTGTGTGGGGAGAGGCCACGCACAAGAGGGGGGAAGATTGCACCCAATATGGTCTATGAGCTAAGTATTTTTAATTTTGTTTAAGTGTTTAAATTTCAATTGATTTGATTTAGTTGAAGCTTACAAGCAATGGTTTTTATGATTGAATTAATTCTCTACTCTTCCATAATCAATTCCTAGAATAAGATTCCGGTTGCAGTGTGGGAGAGTGTAAGAAGAGAGAGGGAGTGTGTGCATGTGTGTGTGTGTGTGTGTGAGAGAGAGAGAGAGAGAGAGAGAGAGAGAGAGAGAGAGAGAGAGAGCAGGTGTGTATATGTGTGTGCATGTGAGAGAGAGAGAGAGAGAGAGAGAGTTTCAACATTTGAGAGTGTGTGTACGTGACAGAGAGAGGAAGAGGGCATGTGTGTGTGTGAGAGAGAGAGCGAGAGAGAGAGAGATGGTTGTAGAGAGGGAATAGTTCTTTTCTCGAACCTTGGTCGGCCGCCGCAGCAACGCGCGGGTGCAATACTAGTTCTAATTGAAGGAAACTAGTCCACAACCCATGCGCATGCACTATTGGTGACACACACTGATCCTAGCATTTTAATAGAGGGAGCTATATGCAAGTGTTTACGAAAGTGCCCTTGTCCGATATGCCACTACTAAGAGAACCGAGCATTCCTTCTAATGCACTATGTTGCTACACAAATTGTGCTACTTGAATCTCGCAACTATGGAGTCCAAAGTGTGCTAATTGGCTACAATAGCTTGAACCTCGAACGTGGAGTAGTTGTATCCGATAAGACTTTAGTGGCGTAAGTTTATCACAAGAAGTTGTAGGATGCCTATTGGTTCTCATTTTTTGGAGCAAACATGCTTCTTAGAATCTTTGCTTGCCTGGTTTTATCTCTAGTTTCTCATGCCTATGCTTCGTGTGAGGCTCCGGATGATAGTTAAGCCTGTGAAAGTTTTGTTAGTTGTTGATCCCAGTATACTACATAGGTCATTGTTGTGATCCCAATTTCTGAGTTTGGTGCAATAAAGTGAGGGTGGTATGCTTTTTGGGAGTGTCGGCTTTCTCGATGTAAGGAGATGTGTGCTCCATGATCAATGGAGACTTTGTAGCCCCATGTAAAGGCAGTGCTTAACTTGTATAAGGACATACCTACTAGTTTCAAGCATGTAACACAAAGAATGTCAGAGGATGTTGCCTCAATGAAAGCAAAGGTCGATTCAAGAGGTAATCGTAAAGTTTGTTGATAATATTATCAAGAACTACCCTTGATGCTGAACCTTCGAACTCCCTACCACAAAAGTTCAAACCTAGTAGACAAACATGGCAACAACAATTTTCAAAACAATGTATATTATGGTTATAACACAAATGCGAGCGGAGAGAATAAAATTATGATTACACAAAGGTGCTCTCCATTTGTGCACTCCCATTGCAAACTCTTGATCAAAAACTCTCTTAGAACTCTATTGGAACATTTGAACTATGAATGAGAGCAATGTATATTATGGTTATGATTGCAAACTCTTGATCAAAAACTCTCTTAGAACTCTATTGGAACATTTGAACTATGAATGAGAGCAATGTATATTATGGTTATAACACAAATGCTAGCGGAGAAAATAAAATTATGATTACACAAAGGCGCTCTCCACTTGTGCGCTCCCATTGCAAACTCTTAATCAAAAATCTCTTAGAACTCTACTGGAACATTTGAACTATGAATGAGAGCATCTTTATTGTGCCACTCATGCCAAGGTGATTGGCCATCTTTACAGGTCATACCTCATCTAGCAATCAAGCCAATCCAACCGATGTCAAATTCTCACACATAGCTTCTTCTCATGGACCTTACAACTTTGAGCACCATGTACCACCAGTGATACATGTGGAGCATATAATATATTGGGCCCTCTCAATGATAGATCAAGCAAATTCTCAAGCAGAGTGACCAAGTGACCATAGCTTGAAGGTGGGCTTTTGAAAATAATGCAACTATACTTACTTCCTCTCATTCTTCCGAAAGTTGTGCTAGTAAGTTAATCATCTTGCTTAGGTATTACGACCTCAACGGATCTACTCTAACTCGCAACACATGCAAGCTAGGGTAGACCAATGCTCATGCTCTAAATAGTGTGTCAAAAGAGTGAGCCGCATACTGTTTATGTAGGATTGGTGAGAGAGGTGCACTACCCTCTTTGCCAGACTCTTTATGCAATTGTCTCCCGTGCATCCTTGCCTCTATATGGTGTGTGACCCTTAGAATGCCTCATTTAAATCATAATTGAGTTGAGCCATGGGTTTAGCCCTAACCCTAGACCTGGTCATATGCTTATCCAACTAATTAGCCCTCATATCATCTCCATATATGATAAACATACTTCCCCCCTCTTGCAATGAAATGAAGGGAACTTACGTTGAATGTTCTCAACTGACTCTCAAGTCAAATCCTCGTGAATGTTCTCAATTGACTCTCAAGTCAAATCCTCAACTTTCCTATCCTTCCACTTGATTTGAACTAAGTTAGGAATCAAGAAGTTGCAAAGCTTCTTTTCCTTGAGTTCCAACACCTTTTCGAGTTCATGTGGAACATTGGATAAGTATTTGACGTCAACAAATTCTCAAGGTGTAACCATGTTATCCTCACCTCCAAATTTTCTCTTTAAGTCTCTCAAGCTTCTTTTCCTTGAGTTCCAACACCTTTTCGAGTTCATGTGGAACATTGGATAAGTATTTGACGTCAACAAATTCTCAAGGTGTAACCATGTTATCCTCACCTCCAAATTTTCTCTTTAAGTCTACTAACATGAAACACTAGATGAACTCTAGAAAATGGACACAATTTTGACTCACGCATAACAATATCAATCTGAAGTAAAACTTAGAATGGACCATAAATCCTCAGAGTTAACTTTGAACACTTCTATGCTAACACAATGAGAGCTTTAAAGTGTGAATGACAAAGAGTGACAAGGAAGATGGAAGCAAGGCTCCTAAAAGAATCTAAAATGGGACTGAAGACAAAGCTCTTGACCATGAGAGCTTTAAAGAGAAATGCACCCATTTGAAATCCTAATATGAGTTAGAAATACTTCCTAAAAAGCCATTTGGAAAGAATCACCGGGAGACTACCACCTAGACATTGTATTAAATACTCATTGTCAAGACCGCAAAACTTTGAGCCATTGTTTGAGGCCCCTAGAGGCCTCGTTAAACCATGCATGCATCCAATGCTCATCATCCTATGCTTCCTCAAAGGAAACAGGTTCCTCCTCATTACATAAAGTAGAAATGAGAACATGATCCACATGAGAATAATCTGCATGATGAGAACCTGCATGAGTTCTGCTAGATAAAGGAGCTGCCAACTTGCTATCCCTCAATGTCTACAAAAGCCATTTTGGCATATGCCTAGATTCTTCTATGGTTGCTCTCTCTTCATCCACTACATCCTCAATAATTGCCTCATCAAAGGCTGATTTGCAAGCTGATTTTGTACCTGCAAAGGCTGAATTTCAGCACTTGGATAAGCATTCAATTGCTCTACATATGGCTGCCCTCCATTAAACAAAGGTAGGAGCGAATCAAACATGTCCAGTGAGCATACATTCTACTATTTTTTGCATGAAAGCATGGAATGAACTGAGTTTTCAACAAAAACAACATCTCTAGTTACCAAAATCCACTTTGAGGGCCAGATGGTAGAGTCTATATCCCTTGCTTTCTGAACTGTATCGCACAAATATGCATTTAATTGCCTTATCATCAAGCTTACTGCGTTGTTGCTCAGGCATAAGAGCATAAGCAAGACAACCAAAAACACACAAATGAGCCACAGAAGGCTTCCTGCTATGCCAATCTTCATAAGGAGTTTAAGACTGCAAGGCCTTGGTAGGGCATTTGTTCAACACATAGTTGCCTCTAACCAAAAACCATGAGGTAAATCTTGGGCTTTCACCATACATCGTGCAATCTCCATGAGAGACCTGTTCTTCCTCTCAGCCACACCATTTTCTTGAGGTGTGTATGGCATTGTACACATTGATGCCTTATGCCTTTTTCAAACATATATACATGAAATTCCTTGGACATATACTCCCCCCCTTGATTTGAACGAAGGGTGGCAACTTTACATTCACATGCATTTTCAGCCATGGATACAGAGTGCCTAAAGCACATAAAAACCTCTAACTTCTACTTTAATGGATATACCAAGCTATATCTGGAGTAATCATCAATAAAAGTGATGAAGTAGAGATATCTCCCAATAGATGGTGTCCTCATAGGACCACATACATCACTATGTATAAGCTGTAATTTCTTAACGACTCTCACAGATCCATCCTTTGGAAATAATGCCCAATGCATTTTACCAAGAATACACCCCTCACATACATGTCTAGCAGGGGTCTCAAGAGTTGGCAACTCATACACCATATCATGCCTTTGAAAGCGTAACAAACTGCCATAATTTAGATGGCCAAATTGTGCATGCCATAATTCTGCATCACTCATAGCACGAGTCGTAGAGACTGAGCAAACATCATGTTGCAACTTCTCAAATACATCCATCTTATATAGGCCATGAAATAAGGTACTTGAGGTAATGATAGAATAACCATCATTTCTATCCTGAACTGTACATCTGTCATCCACAATTTTCACCATCAAGCCTGACAAGGCTAAGGCTGAAACTGACAGCACGTTCTTCTTAATGCATGGCACATATAAAACTTTAGAAAGAGTAAATGTGCCCCCATTTGCAATAGTGAGCACAACTCTACCAACATCTTTGACAGGATATGAGGAACCATTGATACATGTGACAGTTCTCGCACTTGGGACAAATTCTAGAGATGAGAAAAAAAAAATTGTGGAGTAATGTGCTTACGATCACCATTGTCAAAGTACCAAGCATCCGATTCTGCCATTGACATGCATACATCATGAACAGAAGGGTCATAATTGCAATGTGTAGTCCATGCCTAATCATCTTGAGCAAAACTTACAGATTCCTTCTTCTCTGCACTTGGTGCAGATGCATCAGCCACCACAACCATGCCTGATTCTTTTTTTTTCCCCTTCTCTAGCCTTTTCTTGCACTCATTTATGTAGTGCCCTGGTTTCCTATGATAGTGACACTTGCTCTTCTTTTTAGGCTTATCACCTTCTTTCTCTACATCCTTACCTGAGGATTTTGATTTTGGCTTATAGCCACCATGCGAAAAAGCTTTACCTTTGTCGTTTTGATTGGCAATAAAAGCTTGGTCACCAACTCGTATAACAGATCTGTTTTGCCAAGACTGCTCTTCTTGCAAGAGTATTGAAACCAACTCATCAAATGTAAGGGCATTTGGATTTCCTTTCACCATGAATCTAAGAGTAGAGGCAAAACTCTGATAAGAATCTGGCAATGCATTGGGAACTATGGGCACTAATTTACTATCAGGATATATCTCATCCACACTAGCAATCCACACTAACAAGCTGCTCCTTAAAATCTTTGATCTCGGTCAAGAAGCTGTTCATTGAGTCTCTCATTTATGTGCTCAGACTCTAACTGTTTGCACAGATATGCAACACGTGCTTCATTGCGCACTTGGTATAATGCAGCAAGTGCATCCCATGCCTATTTTAAAGTCTTACATGACCGAATATGAAGAATAATGCTTCGCTTCTTTCATAGAAAGTGCAAGCAATGCATGTGCATGTGCATGTGCATCTCTTTCATCCCATCTCGTTTGAGCAGCAGTGGTGGGAGGTACTAGTGGTGTATGTGGAGGAGCCAAATCTATATCAGATTCTACTTCAGATATACCTATAGCACCTGGTTGCACTGAAACAGGACGAGTTTCACTACCATTGACCACATTCTAAAGGCCTTTAGTAACCAGTACATGCCTCATCATATAGGACCACAATGGGTAGTTAGTCCCATCAAGTTTGTTCTCAGTAGACAACATGTTTAATACATCACTACTGCCAGCCATGGCTGTCTACCAAATGCAAAATCTTTCAACACACTGCAAGTACTCAGTATTCACTAAATGCAACCCCAGATGGCTGCCAACTAACTAAATCACCTCGCAAAGTGTATGAAAAATAACATAGAGAATAGAGTGTTACTGGCAAAGTATGATGGTTGATGTTGTTGAAGACACTATAGATGCTAGTGCACACCAAATCTTTGCCGCCGCTGCATAGCCCAAACACCCAAAATCGAGCAAAACCAATCCAAAATGACGCCTCTCCACACTAGAACATCTGCAAAAACCTTGCCATGTCCAAAACACGCCCGAATCATGCCGCACACCCTGAAATCTTTGTACACCACACTACAATATATACCTTCTTCTCCTAAGAGGGTATCGCAATTGAAGATGGAAAAACAAGGTCATGTGAGGAAGGAGGTAGACTACTAGATCAAGTGTCAAGGAAGCTAGCGCTGATACCAATTATTGGAATTAGGGTTAGGGTTACAACAATGCACACACACAAGATTGAGAAGCTTGAGAGCACACAAACTCACTAGATTAGAATAAACAAATGTGTGCCAGATACAAAAGATAAGTACACACCCAAAATGGAGTAGATAAGATGGTGTACATACGTACAGGGGAAAAACCTCCTAGTGAGGGAAAAAGTGTCCTAACGGTCCTAAGTGTGTTCACACACATCCCTACCATGACTATGCAAAACTTAAGATTGCATTCACAAAATGCTTTGCTAATGTAGGGTATGGTGGTGAGTGACAACCTAGCAGTGAATATCATGAACATGAAGCAATATCCAAAAGAGTTGATCAGAGATTGCAGTACCAGAGCTAGAAGTATCTTAAGAGAATCCCAACCACAAATAAGCCATCATAAAATGTGATGTCGAAGAAATTCATCAAAGGGATTAGAAACACATGGATTATTATTATTTATTATCAAGAAATCCTGAAGTGACCTTAGCTTTGTATTTAAGGAAGCAATGAGGATAGAAGATTCCCTAAAGGAGTGTGGGCTTGAGACACGATCAAGAAAGAAATAAAAGAGGCCCTAGCTCAGACAGGAGACAAAAGGGGAAAGATCCTCTCTATAAACATCACAAAGGATCTTATTATTTCAAGTGTGGAGGCAGCCGTTTGACATATGAATACCCACATTTCTAAACTACATGACAAAAATCCAAAAGTATTGCATGAATTGTGCCTAATTCGGGCACGAAGTACCATACGTAACACAGTTGTTACAAGGGAAAGCACAACTTGCTCTACCTGAACTTCCTGGCAACAACATGGCTATAGCTAGAGTAGCCTAAGCCATCAACCCCTCAGGAATCCTGGAGCCTATTACTACACACCCACCTTCTATAGGTGTTCCAACACATCTACAAGAGGGAAGCAAAGATGAGGAACAATATTCTTACATTACCATGCATGGTCCTTGTCATATGCTATTTAGTAGAGCTCGCAAACGAGGTATGCTCTACCTGAACTTCCCACCAACAACATGGCTATAGCTAGACTAGCACAAGCCATCAACCCCTTGAGAATCCCGAATCCTTTTACTACACACTAACCTTCTACGGGTGTTCTAACACACTATCTACAAGAGGGAAGTGAAGACGAGGAACAATATTCTTGCATCACCATGCCTGGTCCTTGTCATGATGCTGTTTGGAGCTCACAAAAAACATATGCTCAAAATAGATGGTGTCTATGGGAGATGTTGCTAACCCAGTCACATGCAAGCCACTTGTCCTCTTTGGGCAAGAACCTCCGATCCATCAGGGTTGATGAAAGTTGTAATTATTGTGGCATCACGCATGTGTTTGCAGACTATCCCAAAGCCAAGGACAACTTGGGAATGCCCTCTATCCCACTGAGCTCATTTTCCATAGAGCCAAACATACAAGAAACCACAGTGACCTTATATGATGCCACTAGAGCAGTCTAGCAAGAGGTAGTTCTTCCTAGACCTACACTTATCAACAAAACCAAGATAGAGCACAAAAATGAGAAAAAGAGAAGTAGGAGATGTTTGGAACAATAAAAAGTAAAGAAAGGCTCAGAATATGTACCCCCTAATGAGGCATCTAAAAGAGTTGATGAGGTAAAAGTGAGTACCTTAAGTAATAACTCTAAGAGAACACACCAGGCACTAGGAGAATACCAGGACCCTAAAGAGAAAATTTGACTCACATCTCAAATTTAGCATTGGGTGGAGGAAGCACAAAGAGATGATACCCTAGAGGACACACCCTAGTCAGATGGCATCCTTCCAAGTACTCAGGACTTTTTTAGCTTTCAAATGTTGAGCATTCTAGAAAGGGGAGTGAACTTACTTACCAAAGAACCCTCTTTAGTCTCTCATTATGAGGACGGAACATGTGAAGCAAGGCTTCAAAAGAACTCATTTGCGAGAGTGGAATCATCACTATAGCCACCATAGCCTCATCGAATGTGTTAGTGCCACCCGAAGTCTTGTTTCGTAGTTGCGTAGATCTATTTTGGAAGATTTCAGGACATGGGTAGAAGGAAACAAGGGCACTAAGAACCAAACAACAAACCAGATATCAGAGCACAAAAAGTTAGTTCCAATTGAGGCTATCTTTTGAGAAATGGAGGAACATGTACCCTTACATGTAATGTACAAGACCTCAAAAGCTCAACTAGGAATCTTAGATAGTGGGGCAGGTATAGACATATTGAGTGTTCATTACTCAAAGCATGAAGAAACCCAAACTTAGAGCCAGCCGCTTTCAATTTCATTGTGATGGTTCCGAGGTTAACCAATAGACTTGATCAAGGACATTGGGCATTTTGGAAATCAAGAGGAGTGAGTCGAAGTCCACTTAGATTTAACAAAAACCTCTCCATGCAATTACAAAAGCTTCAAACTAAGCATAGCATAAGTAGAACTTATGGATTAGAGTTGCCACTCACTAGATATATTCCACATTCCTAGGGAGAGCATGATTAGATGCATGAATTATCTACACGACCTTCCTTGGGCCGATAGAGATGAATTTACCAGTACATGTTCCAATTGATAGGATTGTTGTTACCCTGGAAAGGGATGAAGAGCCTGTTAGACCTCATCCTCACAAGTACACACAACATATAACTCCTACCTTAGAGAGAGCTTAGCACTCCAAAAACTATGGAAGTATTGCGCCAAATTGTCCATTACCTAGGAAATCATATTTAATATGAACTCAAAGAGGGTCTATAACCATTTTTTATGCTCCTTGAGAGTTAGCACTAGACTTACGCACCAATGCAAAGTGATGCCTTATACACAACAATAAGGTTCTAATATCTTACAAAGCAAAGCTACGTAAGAAGTTTCATATGGATGTTGACTCCAACACCCTGACTATGAACCTTGACAAACTAGGAGTTATCCCCCCTCACCCTAAAGAAAAGTTTTAGGAGACTAAGAGTCTACCTAGTGGGGCAAAGGAGCATGATGAATTACGAACCAACTTGGCCAAATAGCAGACACAAGCTTCAATAAATCATACACTACTTTAGGCTATTGAATTCAAGGAGAGGAAGGTGAAGATCTCCATCCCCTAATAGAGCTACTGAAAGCCAAAAGCTTTCAATGGACCCCAATGTGCAAAGTTTCTAATACACAACATTAGAGTGCTCAAAACCTATCTATATCAACTTTACTTAGGACTCAACATTGAGTTCCTGGCTATGCATTGCATTGACATTGGCAAAGAACCGATCAAATGTGACTCAAGTGGTCAAAGAGCACATCGAGGACCACTCAAGAAGAACATCCTGAATGGAGAGTGACTCCTATCATGCGCGATCTTGAGTGGTTAGAAAAGATCCGAGCAGCACGATACAAGAAGAGAAAAGTCAAGAATAGAATAAGAGTATGTGCCTATGGCACAGAACCCAAGCAAAAGCACCTAGTGACTCTAAAAATGCCAGTGTCATGCATAGCTCCTATAGAAAGCTTGCCGTGAACCATAGATTCCCTCTCTTGAGCGTAACTATGCCCGAAGTGTCCCCCCATGTAGGAACAAGACCATGAACAATGCCAACTTCATTTTGAAATGGACCTGAAGGCTATACCAAGCTCTAGGGATTTGCCTGTATATGCCAGATGATGCTATTTGTGAATGCAAAGTACAAGATCCACTGCCTGCATCATATAAGGTGAGGCATCAACATGCTTGCACCACCCTCTCACAAGCCCCTGGAAGCATGTGAGAGTGTCAAACACCACTACTAGAGTAAAACATCCTCCCTAATGGTTGCAGTCACTATAGGAGTGTTGGAATCGGAATTGTGCTAGGAACTGGAACCATCATCCTTGCCCTTCTACTTCTAGGAGGCCAATGATATTTATCACTTCTTGCAATCCTTCCAGATGTGCCCTTTCTTGCCACAAAAATAGCAACAAACCTTCTTCTTCTTCATAGTAGCAAACAACAATGATCCATCCACATTGGCAATGCCTATCGTAGAAGGCAGTTTACCCTACAATCGCATGGCTAGTTCTTGTTCAATTAACATAGTGGTCATGTGATTAAAATCCAAATGAGACAATGTCATTTGACACCTCAATGAATTGGCCATGCCTTCATACTTAGAAGGAAGCTTGTACAGCACCAAAGCACACAATTGCTCAGAGGAAAGAGCAGAAGACATTGTATTGAGCTGATTATGGATGGTGTAAACCCTCAAGAGGAATGACTAAGGAGCTGACCAAAGAGTGTAACAGCCCGCATAGTAGACTGTTGATCAAATAGCTCTTTCAACTTTGACCAAATTGGAAAGCAACCTCTCTCAAAGTGACAGCACATGCCACATGCAAACGCAAGCAGTACGAGTGAAGATGCAAAACACGAGAGAGTACCTTGCGACGGACATGCAGAAGAGTTAAGCGGGGATGCGCGGCGCTAGTTGCGAGAGAACCACTATGTTCAAAACGCAAGTCAGCAGGGGAGAGTCACGTGAGCCGCGCGTGAACCCACAACGAAGAACACGAAGTGCTCGGCACGCTAGTCCACACATTCGCCCAACTGTTAACAGGTATCACGTTCACGCCTTCAAGATTGAGCACGAAGAGCGATCGTCAAGCGTGTGCATTCATTGCAGGCAAGGGAGATCAAACAACGTGCAGAGCTTGAACATGGCATTCGATTGGTTCAAGTGTAGTTAGTATAGTCAGCGAAGCAGCTTTCAAGAGGCGCCCACATCTCTCTGACACACAAAGCAGTTCGCCGTTTTTGCCGAAGCGATTCGACCGATCCTGGAATCTGAGGCTATGTGTGACCGCCCCCTAAGAAGTTAAAAGGCACACACGGTCGGAGAATTTAAAAAAAAACACACAGCAAGCCAAGAGATACAAGAGAATTAGACAAGTTAGCATGGCCATGCTAAATTGCTAATTGCGAAGGATGAATTTCTCGCACTACACTACGCCAAGCCCACCTTTAACGACGCACGTGCAAGCATTGAAGGAGGAAACAACTACAATCCAACCCTTAACAATTAAATAAGAAAATCGTCATTATTCCAACCAAAAAAAGTGACTCAACTCCATTCCTGGGTGGGTGTCGAAAAACTTCCCTCATGCGTATGTGTGTTACCGCTCCGTGTTATTGTGCGCGTGACAATTTCCATTCTTCATAGGAGGGCACAACCACGAGGGGAGTGAGAGAGTATAAGCCATATGCCACCTGATTGAGAAATAGTGAATAACAAGAGAAGGGGGTTTAAAATAGGGTTAGGGTTTCCCTTTTCACATCCCTAAGGGGTGTGCACACATGCATGCACTTCCCCCCTAAGGGGATTTAAAGTTAGGGTTTAAAATAGGGTTAGAGTTTCACTTTCGCATCCCTAAGGGGTGTGCACACATGGATGCACTTTTCCCCCTAAGAAGAGAACAAAAATGGTTAACTTATGGGATAATTACTTGTCCTTCTATTTTTCATTTTTTGGCCTCATAACATGCCGTGGGAGTGGACAAGTAATTGCCCCCAATTGCACCAAGATAAAGGGATCATAAGATGGTTTTCCTAAATGGATGATGGCCATGTGCACAAGTTCCCCTCCTCAAATTTGTAACATGTGCACTTCCAAAACTAAAGTAATTTGATTCATTGGCACCACAAATTGGACTGCAAATAGAATAAAAGCTATGCATGTCCAGTAGTGCAAAGCACTACTTTGGGGCCACATACAAAAGGTAGCATGTATTGACTCGTCAATGGCACGTCTACGTAGCAAATCAGCTACATTCCATATGAATTGATCATGAGTCGGTGCACCATCGTTCCTAGTATTCATATTCAACACCTTTTTTCCATAATTAACCTTTTTCCTCGAGTGCATGCAATACAAGCAAGCGATCTCCGTATTTGCAGCATTCGAGACACCAAACATGCGTAGTACAAGCAAGCGAACTCTGTATTTGCAGCATTTGAGACACCAAACATGCACTTTAGTGTCTTTAGATCACCTCCAAGATGCCATTCCACTCCAAAACCATCCACATGTAGAATTTCACCTGCTTTTTGATGCTGAACCACAGTAGGAATATCTGTTAGATTGAAAAACATCTTTAGGATCTCATGGTCCTCTTTTTTTGGAACCTCAAATGCTGCGAGCCACCAAATTTTGTTTTCAGATTGAACACTGGTGTACTGAGGATAACCTAGCTTTATTGTTTATCAATGTCAAACTTACTCTTTCTATCTTTTGATTCTTCACAATTTCACTCTCATCAAGTTTTAGTATAAATTTTAGTGTGCCACCACATTCTTGAACAGACATATCAATAACTTCACCATTGTAGCTTGCAATTTGCACACATCCAAGCCATAATTGTTGTTTGGATTCACATCGAAATTCACTTCTTTAGCACAATGCTACAAGTGAACTATGTGTTTAGGCTCACCAATGAGTTCAAGTACATTGTTATTCAATTGTTACCTTGCTTTTCTGACACTAAAAGAGCACGGCAGCGGAGTTATCCTTTTGTTTTGAAACACGGACTCAAAACCTGCATCCATTTGTCTGTAGATCATTGCATAGGATTCTCTACTTAAACCAACTTTGTCACAAATACCTTGAGCTTCAGTTTTGCAATAAATGCATTCTTCACATCTTGCAAATCATACATACTCAAGATCATCACTAATTGTTATGAACTTTGAATAAGAAAGTATAGACTTCACCATCTGTCTTAAAAAAGATTTGTGTGAGTGCTCCATTGTCTTGTTTAAAGTTCTTCACCTCATCACTCTCAGCATATATACGGCGTTTGTAGTTTCCACTATTTTTTGACAATGCAATAAGTGGTCTTTGTTCTCTTACTCGTTTACGTGCATCCAAATTAGAGATGGACCCATGTTTGACTGTCTTCTCTAATATCCCTTCTAATTTGTTATTCTTGGCCTTTAGATCCTTTGCTTTTTGTTCCAATTCATGGTTCTACAAATGCTAAGCATGAATAACTTCTACCAACTCATTATATTCATTCTCCTTGTTGGACAGTCAAGCATTTAACTGCTTGATTTGAGCTTCCTTCAATATCAGTATCCTTTGTGACGATATCCAAACGCTTTGCACCTGACTAGCAAGCCTTGTTGTGTAACCAAGCAAGCCACCATTGCCCTCACAAACATATTTGATCAAAGAAGTTAGGCTTGAAAATTTAGGTGGTTGTTGGGTCAAGGAATCAGGTGGGTAAATTGATCCTTTTCTCCCTAATTCCCTGGCCTATCGCATTACATAAGGGTTGACCTTAGAAGCCTCTATTCTCTTATAGAGAGGAGCATACTCATCATCCACGTCCACATGTATAAATCGCTTCTTAGAATTATCTTTGATGTTCTACAGACCATAAAACAATACTGAAATTGCAATTAACTCCTTTCTTTTCGAAAATATACGGTGTGCAGTAAAACATTATCATTAATTTCATACACTTGTATTTCAAATAACATAAAATTTAATGCCCTCCAAACACGATTATTTTACTACCAGGAAGTGTTATTGCATCAAGAAGGGCATCAAGAAGTGTTGCTACAGTGCTCAATGAAGGTATGGATAGGTATAGAAAATCAACAAAGGCAAATATAACTCTTTGGTTGTTAATCTCATTTTGGATTAACAAACATGATCCTCAATTGAGAACATTAATAAGTGTCATGAAATGGCACTATAAAAGTTGTACATTATGAGATATTGGCCACCCAAGGCCTAGTAAGTAAGTTTTGGGTGACCAAGTGTGAACAAGGGCCAAATGTATATAAGGCATTTTCTCATAATGAAAAGACACAATCCCCTTTGTGCTATAGAGAGCTCTTCCTTGTGTCTTGAGAGAGATAGAAGGAGTGAGATCATTCTAGCATCGTACCTCTTTCATGCTTGTGTGAGAGAGTGAGAGAGAGAGAGTGATTGCCTTATGCAAAGGTGTGAGTGCAAAGGTGTGAGCGACTCTACGATGACAACGTGGAGATGGAGCTTAGAGGTTGGAGCTTAACAAGGCCTCAAGGGACTCAAGTTCGAAGCATTGGTAAGTACCCTACGACAGTTGTGATCTATTTCTCATTCTTTAGGTGAATGTGTAGAGTTCCCTCTTTTTGGAGGTGGGATAGTCCATAACATTTTTGGCACCGTTGCCCGGGGAGCCATTCAATGGCTTTTTCCATCGTTTTGTCTCTAATCTACACATAACCCATTGCCCATTATCTTGATTTAATGGTTTCCCATGAAAAAGATGTGGATTTGATGGTAATTTGTGTGAGATTTGGTGTAGAATAGCTCTCCTTTTTGTTTTCGAAAAGAATGTTTTTTGCTTAATTTTTAGATTAATTTGTTATTTTTATTGTTGTTTTGGTAGTTTTTCATGTTCTTATTAGGGCTTTCACATAGTTTGTATTAGGCTTAGTTTGCATCCCCATTGCATCAAACAATGCAATAGAATACAATTTTTAGTGAATGTTAGGTCTCTTTGGTTTAAACATAAAACTAAGATCAATAATTTTAGTTTAATTGTGTGTTTTTTGTTGAAATTATTTGGATTAGAGTGTTAGCAAGCATTAGGAGTAGCTCAATCTTTCAAAAATTTTATTAAAACCATCAAAAAATCCTTGAATTTGACTAATTTCTCTTAATGGATTGGTTTTTGTCATTAAGGGTGATTAATCTTGTTCAAAAGGCCAAAAAATTAGCAAATGTGTTGATCGGGGTCTAAATTGATCATATGAGTAGTCAAAGTTAGAGTTTTTGAGTGTTTTGAGTGCATCTAGATACATTAAAATACCTAATCACATCAATTTTTCATCAATTGAAAAAAAATTGACTGTCTTTGCTTAATTTTTTCTTAAAAGAGGAGATCATAATTAAGAGTCTAATTAATCTCTTATTTTAGATTAATTTACACATATGTTGATGCACAAAGATTAGCATTCCCTCGCTCTATCCAATGATGTGCTCAATTGTGTGAATTAATTAGGAATTAGTAGTTAATTTGAGTCCTTGATTAGTGTAAAAGAGAGAAAGATTAGTGAAAAGATTAATCTTGAATTAATACTTCATCACTTTTTTTACATAACTCATTAAGGCTAATGAGCATTCAATGAGTAGATGCTCATGAGTTGTGAAAATTATCCTTTTTGGGAATCATTTATGAGGGGTGTAAGGGGTGACATTAAAAGGTTGACTTTTTTGATTCCCACTTACCTTTTTGAGAAAATGCCCATATCCCTTTCATTTTAAATTCAAAAAATATTCCCCCCAAAAAAGAAAAATTTGTATTTTCCACTAGACTCCAATAATAATAATTAATTAATAATAAAATAATAATAATAATTCCGTGAAAGTTCCGATCGTGAAAGTTCAGGCCCTGAGCCGTGAGAGTTTAGGCCGTGAGCCGTGAGAGTTTAGGCCGTGAAAAGTTAGACGTGGGAAAAGAAAAACGAATTTAATATTCCATTGAGTCCGGTTCACGGCGTGAACCATTTTCTGCAATTTCACAGAACTAGAGTTCACGAAAAAAATAAAAATAAAAAAGTAAAAAAATAATTTTTTAAAAAAAATCAAAATTTATAAAACTCGTGAAGTCTGTCGATGTGAAAAAGGGTCCGTGGGTTTTTTTTAAAAAAACTATAATTGCTCATTAAGGAGCATTTAGGCAATTTGACATGGCCACAATAGAGGGATTGCCAAGGATCACACAAGCATTGAACCCAATGGTTGACATCTTCGAGCCATTGAGATCTATGCCACAAATTCGCCTTCCAATGCCATTGGCCATACCTATAACAAGCGTGTCATCGGATTTTACACCCCCTGTCACTTCGATTCCACCGGGCTTTGGCCCCTTGCCTAACACTCCCGCAAATCCTATAAGTACCAACCCTTTTCTGGATGCCCACATTTTGGACATAATCTAGGAAGGGGGGTGGCCCAAGGACTCACTGAGTCTCTTCCAACAAGAGCACTCACATACGGCCTCAGTGACTCATACAGAAATACGGCCATACAAATTTCTAAAATTATGGGCAAATATTACGGAACAATAGACCCTGTTCAATTCATTCAAATGTTTGAACAGAGATGTGAAGCCTTTGGAAATCCCAACTGCCCCACTAAGGTACATGCGTTGAACTTATGTTTAGAGAGAAAAGCTAGTCGATGGTTCATCGCATTGATACCGGCCATCAAGACCAATTTCAAAACCTTGAAATTAGCCTTTATACATGGATTTTCCAAAGAAGGTGATCGATGAATTTCAAAACCTTTATATGTGGATTTTCCAGAGAAGGTGATCGGTGGAGTGCAATGAGACAGAACTCTATTCAATTTGACCCATGTGTGAACGATGTGGCATTGATCACATTTTCCAGAGAAGGTGATCGGTGGAGTACAGTGAGACAGAACTCTATTTAATTTGACCCATGTGTGAACGATGTGGCATTGATCACATGTTCCAAGATTGACCAAAGACGAGTTGCTTCGATGCAACTTGTCTTAAAAAATACAATTCTTAACATCTTAAGTGTACAAAATAGGTAATTGTCCACGGTGCCCTTGAATGTGCTTACACGTTTACAAGGTAAGGCACGAGAAACAGTCAAAAGAAACACAAAAGACAATACCTCAACATGGGTAGAAGAACATGCTTCAAAACAAAACCCAAAAGAAGGAGCAAAACCTTCTAAAACCAAGAAAAACAAAGGACAACAAACTATCGAAACCAAGGTCGAATTAAAAGACAAGGAAAAGAAGCCTGTAGAGGACATAAACCCAAAAGGGGGACATAAACACAAAAGAGCCAAGTGAGGCCGTGAAAGTGCAGACACAGTTTTCGTGAAAGTGCAGGCCGTGAAAGGGTCTGACCGTGAAGGCTGAGTCTGTGAAAGGCTCTGGCCGTGCCGTGTGAAAGTGTTAGTCCATGAAAGGCTCAGGTCGTGAAAGGCTCTGGCCGTGAAAGGCTCTGGGCATGTGAAAGTGTTAGTCCGTGAAACGCTCAGGTCGTGAAAGGCTCTGGCCGTGAAAGACTCAGGTCGTGAAGGCTCAGTCAGTGAAAGGCTCTGGCCGTGAAAGTGCAGACACAGCTTTCATGAAAGTGCAGGCCGTGAAAGGTTCTGGGCGTGAAAGGGTCTGACCGTCTGACCGTGAAAGGTTCTGACCGTGAAAGGGTCTGTCCGTGAAAGGCTTAGGCCGTGCCGTGAAAGGCTCAGGCCATGAAAGTGCAGGAATAGTTTTCGTGAAAGTGCAAACACAGTGTTTTTAATCATTTGATTACATTTGTTTGGTGTATAAGGAGACATTGTAAATTTTTTGACTGAACCAATCGTGAAGAGCCTGTTCATTTATGTTTCCACTTAATGTGTATTGTGATTCTTGAAGGACACAAAATGAAAACAAAAACAAACAAAAAAGAAAAAAGAAAAGAAAAGAAAAAACGAGGATCAAGCTCCCACCTCGAAGGAATAGTCGAGAATCGCTGAAGAGAGATGGGAGCTCGAAAGATGCACATGGAAGTGAATGAAAAAGATCAATCCACGGACATGATGCAAAATGACCAGAAAGGAAAGAAAATCGATTTTATAACGCAGCCGTCGGACCCAGGGCGGCTATCTTAATGAAGAATGCCACGTAGCGCTGCATGATTGGTTGGCTAAAAAATTACCGTTTCATGGCATGAACTATTTTGAACTCTTTCACGGCGTGAACCTCTATAATGTGGTTCACAGCGTGAACGTCTGTAATGTGGTTCACGGCGTGAATGTCTGTAATGTGGTTCACGAAGATGAGCTCATTGCTCTCCTCAAGGAATTTAAGGATTGTTTCACTTGGAATTACAAGGAGATAAAGGGGGTACCGCCTAAGGTGGTACAGCATACGATTCCAATCATGGAAGGTTCGAGACCAACCAAGCAGAAACCATACCAGATGAATCTTAAGTATGCGACAATTGTAAAGGAGGAAATTGACAATCTTAAGTATGCGACAATTGTAAAGGAGGAAATTGACAAGCTCATTGTCATCTATGAAATCGAACATATGGATTGGTTGTCACCAACCGTGATAGTGCCAAAAAAGAACGAAAAGCTTAGGGGATGTGTTGATCTTAAAAAGGTTAATGCAACCACTAGGAAAAACCATTATCCGTTGCCTTATACAAAACACATTTTGGAAAGAGTGGCTGAGAGAAGCTTACAGCTTCTTGGATGGATTCTCCGGCTATAATCAGGTATCCATAGCACCAGAGGACTAGCATAAGACAGCTTTCAACACAATGTGGGAGACATTTGCATACAAAGTTATGCCGTTTGGCCTCACAAACTCCCCAGCAACCTTTCAACAGTTGATGTGCAGCACAGCCTTCAAGGACTACTTACAAAAGTGGTTGGAGGTATTCATTGACGATCTATGTGCACACTCTCGATGGGTAGACCATATGGCCTGCTTGAGGAAAGTGTTCGAGCGGTGTCGATTATATCATATATCACTGAACCCCTTGAAGAAGTTTTGGGTCAAGCATGGTGTGATATTGGGACACATTGTCTCAAAGAATGGTATATCCATGGACGATAGCAAGGTCAAGCTAATATTGGAGCTGCCACCGCCTACCAACTACAAGGGAGTGCAAAGGTTTATGGGTCATGTGGGACATTTGCACATGTTGACTGAAGCAGTTTGAACAGTTGTGTTGGACTCATCATTTGCGAGAATGCCTCGATCCATGGGGATGAATCTTCCCTATTTTCAAGTTTACATTTAAGGATTGGTTTCCTTTGCACATATAGAGATGATTGGTTTATCCCTTTGCGTATATAAATGTGATTGGTTTCCCAATCATGAACTAACCTTACTTCTCTTATATAAGGCCTTTTGAGACTCATTGTATATGACCCTCTTCTTTCAAAATCCATCACCATAATTATGTGGTGGAAGCTTAATTCGAAGGACGATCTTTGAATCTTGTAAGGTACTTATGAGTTTGGCTCGAGAAGCTTCACTACTATGAGGCTTGTGCCTACAAGTGGTGGGCTATTATGCTGACACCATTGCCACCATCCAAGATCGTGGAGACTGTAAGTCCCTTGTACACGATAGGTAACACATCGTCCATTTTGGTACTTTCAAAATAGTGTCCCAGCCTATTCACGTGAACTTTTGGCTATCCTCTGGTTTTCGCTATAGAAGGAGGGTGCTCAATTGGGCATGGTTCATCCTTCTCTGTCGCCTCGAGTTCAACTTCAGCTGTGTGGGATCTTAAATTCCCATTCATCCAATCTAATAAGTCTCTCCAAAGTTGGGAATTTCTTTGCAGAAAAGAACTTATCAGAACTTGGACCTTCAAGGATAAGAAGGCTAGGAGGCTTGCTATGTCTCACACCGAGTGATACACTCACTGGGCTCACTCACTCTGAGGTGGGCCATGACCTGCTAATGTAAAAGATATGTGCACTGATTCTTTTCTAGGAGGCGATGCCTCTGAAAGTTGTCACCGATCACCTTGGAGAAAATGTTGTGTTGGCTATTGTTATCCATGGAATGCAAACTTTCACCTCCCACTACATCTAGCAACGTGGGGCATGGTTGGATTGGTTGAAGAGGAAGAGGCTCCAGACCAAGGTTGTTTGAGGCCCTGGGAAAATGCTAAGGTTCCCTTTGGGTCTATGATTTGCTCTACGATAGGGTATGAGATATGCTTAGGTGGGGTTAATGGTTCATAATCACGGAAAATTCGGGCTCCAAATGGGCCCTTTAAGGGCTTTCTCTCTCCTCTTGGAATCTTGAAAAGGTGCAAAAATAATAATATTATATTGGGTTTCTCTCTTCTTTTTGAATCTAAATTCAGTTTTTTTCATATTTTCTAAAGAGATTCAATGCTTATTTTATTCTAATGTGCTTAAATTTTACATAACTTCAACCACTACGAGTGAAAATGCATAAATGCGAAAAGCTAGTACTCTATGAAGTAAGAAAACAAGTATGAGAATATTTCTAACATATTTAAAATTTGTTGCAGAGTGACGATGAGAACCAAGACTACAAACCTCTCCCAGAGTCGAGATGACTCTCAGTATTAGGTCCATGTCTTGGCAACCATGGACACTGCTCTTCCACAAAATCTTGGAACATGATTTGCACAACAGCTTGACTATTATGGCTAACCCTAACCCTCCTTGAAACACATCCAAAAAGAGATTACCTGGTGAATTGCAATTATTGTTAGGATCTTTCCAATGGCCAAGCTCGTAACCCTTGAGGTCTCCAAGCTCTACAACTCCAAGCTCGTAACCCTTGAGGTCTCCAAGCTCTACAACTCCTTGAGAAGCAATTCCACCATGCCTCCCACGAGCGTTGTCACACCACCGCGTTGCAATATGCGGGTACTCGTCCCTCCTCACCTTACTTCACTCACACACACTCACTAGCATGCATTAGGGATAGAGATTAGCAAGAGGATTAGCAAGAACAAGACTCAATTGCACAATGGAAGAGTGTGTTGTATTATAAGAGAGATTCACTTATATACATGGCCATAAGTGTTCACACTCACTTAAACTATGGCTGGCCGGGCACTTTAGACTTATAAGAGACCTAATGCTATTACAATGACTACTCTTATAATATATCCATGAAGTACATCACTTAGGAATTCATCCTAACTTGCTATCACACGCTCTTGAAGTGGGAATCGCCATAATTACTCCGTCACATCATTACGAGCGCCCATCAAGCTGTAGCTTTGGAAACTATTGCTTCATATCTTAAATGTATGACCCTTTGGTGTATTTATCGTTACTCCTTGATTTAAGATAATGGTGGTAGCTCTTGTTAACCCTAGAATTGGGTTAACATCCCCCCCTTCCTGATGGCAATCGCGTCCTCGTGATCGCATTGAAGACCTTTGTGTGGGGAGAATGAACAAGCTTTGTTGATGGCTTTGATGTTGAGTGGCGTTCAATGGTCTTTGTTCCTCCGAAAGGAATAAGAACTGTTAGATATCCGTAACGCCGCTCTACGGGCGTTACCACGAGAGGGGACGGCCTCTGGCTCACCACCCAGCCATAGAGGAAGAATAAGGATTGCCCCTCATCCCCCAAGCTATATAGTGTGTGGCCTGCCATCCACACTAGCCTGGCCGCCCATGACTCCGCATGGGCGTCCTCTCCCATTGAACCCCGGATATGGCCATCCGGTCTGCCGTCGGTCACACACAGGCATTACAGCCTACGTGACATTACCCCCCCCTTAAGAAGAGTTTTCGTCCTCCAAAACAAACTGGGGAAACCTTTTGGAAATTGCACTACGGCGTTCCCAGGTAGCTACCTCCTCATCCCTATCTGTCCATTTAACAAGTACCTCCTGGTACACTTTATGTCGGGTCTGTCTATCACGATACTGTAGAATCTTTTCAGGTTCATGTGGTATCTTTGGTGGCTCTATCAAGTCCACCAAAATCTCTGGAGAAACTGCGTTCTCTAACCCGTGAACTGATTTCTTCAGTTTACTGACATGGAAGACAGGATGGACTTGAGAACTCTCCAGTAACTCAAGTTTATATGCTACGTCCCCAATCTTCTTAAGGATTTTAAAAGGACCACAATATCTCGGAGAAAGTTTATCACACTTTTCCGTTTTCATGGTTTCTGACTGCGCAGGAACCTTGAGGAATACAAAGTCACCTTCTGCAAAGGTCACCTTTCTTCGTCCTTTATCCGCATAAGTTTTAGCGCGATCCTGAGCGCTACGAATGCTCTCACGTGCGGCTCTGAGCATATCATTCATATCTTCAAGGAAATCCTTGACAGATTGAATCTTCTCCTTTTCTAGGCCTACAGCCATCGGAGATCTCGGCTGGAATCCATACATTAACATGAATGGTGTAAATCCAGTCGCTGAGTGTTTGGAGCTGTTATAGGCAAACTCCAGTAAGGGTAAGTACTCTTCCCAATTAGATTGCTTCTTACTAACATAAGAACGCAACATATCCTCTAGAATTTGGTTAACTCTTTCAGTTTGACCATCAGACTCCGGATGATCTGCCGTACTCATACTCAGAGTAGTATCCAGCTTTTTGAAGACTTCCCTCCAAAAATGACTGTTGAACTTTCTATCTCTATCCGACACTATATCTGCGGGCAGGCCATATAGCTTGTAGAGATGTTCAATAAAGAGTTTTGCCAACTCTGGCGTTTTAACAGTTTTCTTCGTGGCAATAAACTTTGCCATTTTAGTTAACCTGTCCACTACCACCCACACCGAGTCATTCCCTCGACTCGTCTTGGGTAAACCAGTAATGAAATCCATGGAAATGCTTTCCCATTTCCCTTGAGGAATCTCCAGCGGATGGAGTAGTCCTCCAACCTTAAGACGTTCATGTTTATTGACCTGGCACTTATTGCATTTCAGCACATAAGTCTGGACGTCCTTAAACAAACTAGGCCAATAAAACTGTCTTTTTACTAGTGCATAGGTTTTCTGAATCCCGGGATGACCCGCACTTGGACTATCATGACTTTCTTTAAGAATTTGGGCTCGAAAGTCACCAATAGTTGGTACACATATTCTATCCTTGTAGAGTAAGTACCCGTCGTCAATGGAGTAATTAGCATATTTCTCCCCCCGATGAAGTTTATCACTCCCCTTTGAAGCCATGGCAGTCAAAGGTGATGAAGGGCCTACGTCAGAACTCTCCGGTTCCAAACTATACCCAGAAGACACGGCTAGTCTCTCCGGACTAACTCTCGCTTCCCTTCCCGTTGCACCTTTGGCCAGTCTCTCCGGACTAGCAATACGTGCCAACGAGGGAGGTGGTCGCGTCTGTGAAGAAGTGCGTACGCGTACAGCGCGCCAAACCTCTGTAAAAGATGGATCGTGCTCACATAAACCACGTAGGGACTCCAAGAAATCATTCTTGAAGACTGTGAAACTAAGTTCATTTATCTGTGGCATGCGACTAAGTGCATCTGCCACCACGTTATACTTACCTTTCTGGTAACGTATCTGAAGGTCAAACTCCTGTAGAATCTCCGCCCACCGAGCTTTTCTACCCTTCAGTTCATTTTGACTTGAAAGCCATTTCAGACTTTCATGGTCCGTCCGGACCTCAAAAGTGGCACCATATAAATAGTATCTCCACTTTTTCAGTGCATGAACTATCGCTAGTAACTCTCGCTCGTAAGCCGAGTAGTTACGCTGCGCACGATCTAACTTTTTACTTTCAAATGCAATTGGGCGTCCCCTTTGCATAAGTACGGCCCCAATGGCCTCATTACTAGCATCTGTTTCCAAAACAAACGGCTCATTTGGATCGACAATTGTCAAAACAGGTGCAGCTGCTACGGTCACCTTGAGCTTGTCAAAGCTCTTCTGTTGGGCGTCCCCCCAATTAATGTTTTTTGTTTTTGACCGTATAACTGGTCAGTCAACGGGACTGCGATCTTCGCGTAGTCCTTCACATACTGTCGGTAGAACCCCGACATGCCAAGAAAAATCTACAGTTCCTCGAGATTCTTCGGCGCTGGCCATTTAAGAATAGCCTCTACTTTTTCTGGCTCCATCCGCGTACCATCGGCGGATATAATATGGCCAAGGTAGTGAATTTCTGTTTCAAAAAATTCACATTTGCTTTTCTTTGCAAATAATTTGTGCTCTCGCAACAACTTGAACACTAGACGCAAATGCTCTATGTGTTCTTTCTGTGTCTTACTGTACACAAGAATATCATCTAGGAAAACTACTACGAATTTTCCCAGATATGGACGTAAAATACTGTCCATTAGCGTCATAAACGTCGCTGGAGCATTGGTTAGCCCAAATGGCATAACCAAAAACTCAAAATGCCCGAAACGGGTCCTAAATGCTGTCTTCGCAACATCTTCTTGTTTAATTCTAACCTGATGATACCCAGATCTCGGGTCTATTTTCGTGAAGTATCTCGATCCATAGAGTTGATCAAACAACTCATCCATGCGTGGCATCGGATACTTGTTCTTAATCGTTATCTGATTAAGAGCCCTATAGTCTATGCACATCCGCATAGATCCGTCTTTTTTCTTTACCAGAAGAATAGGCGATGCCCACGGACTTGAACTAGGCCGAATAAAGCCTTTGTTCAAATATTCCGTTAATTGTTTTTCCACCTTCTGTGCCTCGGAGTGGCTTAATCTATAAGCAGGTTTGCTTATAGGTTTTGATCCTGGCATAACTTCGATGCCATGGTCTACTTCCCTAGATGGTGGTAAACCATCTGGTAAATCATCAGGAAAAACATCCTGAAATTCCTCTAATAAATTCATTAAAGTATCTACGTACTTTTTCTTTAATGTCTCATTCACCTTGGATTTTTTCTTGTTTGAATCACATGCATGCCAAACAGGGTTTTCAAACAGTGGGTCTCGTCCAAGGTTATTTTGTTTGTCTTGTTTGTCTATGCAAACATCATTTATCGTTTCATCTACGGAAACAGAATTCAAAAGAGGGTAACAAGCATATACCTCTGCTATCTGGTCTCTGCGGACCGCTGTACACAGCTCTATGGAGGAAATAAGTGGTGTGGCAGGGACAGTACGGTCGCCCTGCAGGGTGATGACTCTACCTCCATGCTCAAAACATAGCGTATTATGTAAGTAATTCCAAGCTAGACTAGGGCCCAAGCCATACAGCCATTCCCTGCCTAGATATATGTCTGCTCTGGCTAAGTGCATGACCTGAAAGTCAAGCGGAGCCTTGTAGTCCTGCATAGATAATGGGACCCCCAATACTACGGTATTCCATACCGTTTTGTCATATCCGTTGGCTAGGCCAACAGTATACTCATGATCACTCTGGGTCTCAGTCAATCCCAACTTCTTGACTAACGAGTAGTTCAAGAAGTTGTGACTAGCTCCATCATCAATAAAAACTGTGACTCTACGGCCACCTATGGTGCCATACATGCGCACCATGTCATGCGGACCTACAGTAGGCTGCCACATCGCTGGTGTCACTGAACAAGCGTGATGCTCATCACAATGACACACTATCACCTCTCTGAACTCTGCGGAACTGAGAGGGAGTCTCTGCACTGTATGCAACTGCCTAGAAGATTTACCATCTTTTTTGGGCTCGTTGCCACTCGTGCTGGCTTTAGGCTTTGGACACTCAGCCTTTGTGTGTCCTACTTCATTGCAATTAAAGCAGCGATTTTCCTTTCGCGCTTTAATATATTGCTCTTTCTTTTGGTTTTCGGTGTCTCTTTTTTTTCTGGATGGTCGCGATTTTTTAGACCAATGACCACCCTGTCCTTCCTGGTCCGTCCTATCCCCTTGTTTGTCACTGCGGAACCCTTTTCTTTTGAGGCCTGACCTCCTCTTTTCACTTCCCTCAGCCCTGCTAGAACCACCACACGCACTACGGCGCTTGATGTCATCGAATATCTGTGCATATTGAATTGCCTCTGCTAAGTCTTTAGGCTGTAGGGGTTCTACGTACTCAAGGTAATCATCTTTGAGGCCTCTCTTAAAGCCTCGCAATGTCTAGAATGCATCGATTCCCTTTAGTTTGAGTACTATCTCCCTGTAGTTTGAGATGTACTGAGTTAGGGATTTGTTCTCCATCGAGCACTTGTCCCATAACTCCCAGCTTCTCTCTGCCTCATTAACAGGCAAAAATTCTTTTCGAAACATTGTTTCAAATTTCGTCCAAGTGGCAGGGCGAGTTGTCAGACTCATCCACCACTTGTACGCTTTGCCGGTTAAAGAGAGGCTAGCCTCTACGGGCTGTATACGGCTACGCTGTTGTCGCAGTGCGTGCAAATCTGACCACTTCGCTAGAAACATATTGACTGAGTCCTTGTTTCTCTCCTTTTCCTCGCCACCAAAACTAGGCGGCTTTAAGTCTTTTAACAACGACGAAGCTGTCGCTACGAACGGCCCCGCAGGCGCATCGGCCTGTATTCCTGCAACCACTGGCGAGGCTACGCTCACCCGTGCCACAGGAGCTCGGCTACCACGAGGAGTCGGAGTATTAGCCGAGGCGGCTGTCAGTGCATCTAACCGTGTGGAGATGCTCTGTAGCATCGTGACTAAATCAGCCTGGACTTTACCCATAGTGTTCAATTTGGCATTAAGATATTTAAACAGTCCACTAGAGAGCTCCGTCTCTGTCAGGACATCAGCAGGGTCCAGTAGGTCATAGTCATCGTCGTCATAATCCAAGAGGTCCTCCTTGGTCCCCTCGGCGACGTCAGTGTTCATGTCCTCTAGCTCATCGGCCAGAAAGGGGTCATCAGCCAATGCAGCCGCTGCGGGCTCGCTGGGTCCTAAGACGGGGTCAATAGACGAGGAGGGCGCTGGCGGATCACGAGTGATCGATAAGCGCGCTCCGGACCGAACAACAGTCAGGCGTGTACGGCCTGACAATTCGGTCGGGGTCAAACCCGCGACCGAGGACAAGAGACTGGAAAAACCTAGAGAAGTAGAAGGCGGTGGGGACACACTACGCCTAGCAGACATTTTTAATTCTTGCAAAAAAAAATAATGCGAGAACTCAGAAATTACTAAAAAAAACGCTAATAAAAATGAGCAATGGTGGAGAGAGAATAATAGTCACCCCCCTTTACAGTCGCCTGTCGAATTGTTGTGCGTTGCGGGCCTCTACCAGGATGCTTCCGGGATGCTCCGATCCACGAGAAAAATGCCTGCAACTCATAACAAGAATTTAAATGATCGAGAGGTGCCTTGCCGGGATTATTTCTTGCGGGGATGATTCTCCTCCCCAACCGAGAGAGAGAGTTTTCTTGAATTTTCTCTTTAAAAAAAATAATTTTTTTAAATCTTTAATTTTCAATAAATGAATAATGAAAATTATTTTAAAAAAAATATTTTTTTGGGTCTCTGGCCGCTGGGTTGGCTATTGGTGCTGGCCGTTGTGGCCCTTGGCCGCCGCCGCCATTGGCTAGCTGGCTAGCGCCGCCGCCCGCTGGCCGCCCATGCTAGCTGGCCGCCGCCGCCGCTGCCGCTGGCCGGCCTGGCCGCCGCCGGCCTGGCTGCCTTAGTCATGTTAAACGACGACGACGACGACGCTCTCAGTACATCTAACGTGGACAAAACCTTCACCAGCCCCGACGCTGCCGCTCTCGTAGTGCCCATTCCTTTGCTGGTTGAGAGAACGTGTGTGTTGCGGTTCAATTGACTATCCAGAACCTCCTTGGAGTCAGCCACCAATCAACTTGGTGCGCTGCTTGAGCTCCTTTTGTTCGAACGCTTCCTCGTCTGCCCAAAGCTAGAGCCTTGAATTATAGATAGGAGAGGAGAGCGGCTATGGCATATCGCTTGCCCTGTGAGGCTGCGCAACTTCTTCAATGCCTCCAGCTTTGCCCTACAGGCGTAAGCATAGGAGAGTTGCTGGTCTGCTGCTTGGGGCAAACCACCCCACCTTGCACAGGACCCACTGCCAAGCACTCCGGCGAATATGAGGTTTTCGCCGCCCCACCCCCACACAGCGTATGTTTCCAATGTTTTCGTGGGGCTGGTCTGCGGCCCCCCACTTCAACACACGTTCAAATCCTTTCACAGTTTTGCGCAGCATTTCCATTCAACGCAGAAAACAAAAAGAAAACAAAACAAATCTTGCTTACCTGCGATGCTGTGTGTGACGGGGAGAGAGAGTGAGAGAGAGAGAGAGAATGAGTTCTTCCCTTCAAAAAATCTTGGCCCCCTTCCTCCACACATTCCCTTGTGGAGATAAGGGTGAGGAGATTGTGGATGAAAACCATCGAGTGGGCTCCGGTCCCCCGTTCGCGCGCGGACTCTCACAATCCCTTCGAACCATGCTCTGATACCAGTGTTAGATATCCGTAACGCCGCTACGGGCGTTACCACGAGAGGGGACGGTCTCTGGCTCACCACCCAGCCATAGAGGAAGAATAAGGATTGCCCCTCATCCCCCAGGCTATATAGTGTGTGGCCTGCCGTCCACACTAGCCTGGCCGCCCATGACTCCGCATGGGCGTCCTCTCCCACTGAACCCCGGATATGGCCATCCGGTCTGCCGTCGGTCACAGGCATTACAGCCTACGTGACAAGAACAGACCTTTGTGTGGGGTGAATTAACAAGCTTTGTTGATGGCTTTGATGTTGAGTGACGTTCAATGGTCTTTGTTCCTCCGGAAGGAATAAGAAAAGCTAGTTAGTGAATGAAAAGGCTAGTGGTTTATTGGGAATTCCTAACGGGATGGGGAGTGGTTTTTTGCGAGCGATTGCATTTTTATATTTGTGTCTCTTTTTTTTTGGGCTGTTTGCTCACTTTGTTTTTGGCAATCATAAGCAAGGTTACATGTGATTTGTGTTAGTGGGGATACTAAGAGATGTTAATAATGGAGAGAAGAGAAGGAAGGATCTGGAGGAACATAGACTTAATCATCAGAACAAGATGGTGATTCTTAATTCCTCATTCGATTCATTGAAGCGACATTCATCATTTGAAGAAATTGGCCTTTGATGATGTTCCTTTGTGTGACAGGATTCTTGTCAAATGTTGTTGAGTAGGACCTGCTCCTGCTTTCTTCTGTCCATGTGTTTTTTATGTTTTTTATGTTTTTATGTATATTTAAGTGATGTTATGAAGCAGATATACATGAAGTACAAGAATTGAGTCATATAAACTCTTATTGAATCTGTGTTAAAGTAGCCACTTGTTGGTGAGGATTGAAAGAATTACGTCAACTTGCGAGGCTAATATAGATATCTTCACTAAGGATTGAAGATCATTGATTTGTGAAGATGGGTTTGTCGTTTGGAGAGGTTTGTAATTTGAAGAAAAATTCCAGGCGATGGGTTGTACCATTGACCAGGCTTTTGCCCACCATGGCCCCCCCATCCAGGGAGGTATCTGGAAGTTGTCAATGGTGAGGCTTTGGTGCAAATGTTCTCCAGTGCATGAGTATGGATATGTAATCATATTCTCCGGGGCAACAGCGCCAAAAATGTTATGGCTCACCCTAACCCTCCTTATTGAAACATATCCAAAACGAGATTACCTAGTGAACTGCCTGTTGAGGATCTTTCCAATGGCCGAGCCTATAACCCTTGAGGTCTCCAAGCTCTACAACTCCTTGAAAAGCAATTCCACCACGCCTCCTGCCGCGAGCGTTGTCACACCGCCGCGTTGCACTACGGATACTCATCCCTCCTCTCACCTCACTTCACTCACACACACTCACTAGCATGCATTAGGGAGAGAGATTAATTTTAGCAAGAGCAAGACTCAATTGCACAATGGGAGAGTATGTTGTATTATGAAAGATATTCACTTATATACATGGCCATAAGTGTTCACACTCACTTAAACTGTGGCCGGCTAGGCACTTTAGGCTCATAAGACAATGACTACTCTCATAATATATCCATGAAGTGCATCACTTAGGAATTCATCCTAACTTGCTTCCACACGCTCTTAAAGCGAGAATTGTCATAATTATTTCGTCACACCATTACGAGCGCCCATCAAGTTGTAGCTTTGGACACTATTGCTTCATATCTTAAATGTATGACCTTTTGGTGTATCCATTGTGACTCCTTGATGTAAGATAATGGCGGTAGCTCTTGTTAACCCTAGAATCGGGTTAACATCCCCCCTTTCCTGATGGCGATCGTGTCCTCGTGATTGCGTTGAAGACCTTTGTGTGGGGAGAATGAACAAGCTTCGTTGATGGCTTTGATGTTGAGTGACGTTTAATGGTCTTTGTTCCTCCAAAAGGAATAAGAAAATCCAGTTAGTGAATGAAAAGGTTAATGGTTTATTGGGAATTCCTAACAGGGTGGGATTTTTGTGAATGATTGCATTTTTATATTTGTGTGTCTTTTTTTTTTGTTCGTTCACTTTGTTTTTGGCAATCATAAGCAAGGTTACATGTGATTTGTGTTAGTGGGGATACTAAGAGATGTTAATAATGGGAGAGAAGAGAAGGAAGGATCCGGAGGAATGTAGACTTAATCATCAAAACGAGATGGTGATTCTCAGTTCCTCATGCGATTCATTGAAGAAGCGACATTCGATTCATTGAAGAAGCCACATTCATTGAAGAAGCCACATTCATCATTTGAAGAAATTAGCCTTTGATGATGTTCCTTTGTGTGGCAGGATTCTTGTCAAATGTTGTTGAGTAGGACTTGCTCCTGCTTTCTTATGTCCATGTGCTTTTCATGTTTTTATGTATAATTAAGTGCTGTTATAAAGCAGATATACATGAAGTACAAGAATTGAGTCATATAGACTCTTGTTGAACTGCTCTCTATGTTGAAGTAGCCACTTGTTGGTGAGGATTGACAGAATTACGTCGACTTGCAAGGCTAATATAGATATCTTCACTAAGGATTGAAGATCATTGATTTGTGAAGATGGGTTTGTCGTTTGGAGAGGTTTGTAATTTGAAGGAAAATTCCAGGCGATGGGCTGTACCATTGACCAAGCTTTTGCTCACCATGGCTTCTCCATCCTGGGAGGTACTTGGAAGTTGTCGATGGTGAGGCTTTGATGCAAATGTTCTCCAGTGCATGAGTATGGATATGTACTCATGGAGTAGCTGCTACATTAATTTAGCCAAAAGAATAGTAAGCAATAAGCTTAACAAATATATAATGGCTATTGAAGATCATTGGGAAAGTGTTAATGCATGAGATGGCTTAATCCGTAAATGAGGCTTAAATCGTGAAAGTGCAGGTTCTTAAGCCGTGAGACTGTAAATCATGAGAAACCTGAACTCGTGAGATTGCAGGTTTTTTGGTCTCATGAAGGGGTATTCCGTGAAACGATCTAATCCCGTGAGATTGCAGGTTTCTGACCGTGAAGGGATATTCCGTGAAATGGCCTAAACCCGTGAAAGTTTATCCCGTGAAATGATGTTTCCGTGAAAGTGCAGGCCATGAACTGGAATTCCGTGAAGTGTAGTTCCGTGAGATGGAATTCTGTGTATGGTTGTCTTGGTGGAGTTTTCTTTTGGGTTGATGTGGAAGGTTTGGGGCCCTCCTTGACTTTGGTTAGCACTGAGGCTACATGTTTGAGACCCATGGGCATTTTTCACGATGATGAGGTTACAGTCTCTTGTGGAGTGGATGTCGATGACGAGGCTTTCAAGCATGTGGTTGTCTCTTTTGGTGAGGTTTGTCGATGAAGATGCATAGGCTCCGAGGCTTTTCCTTTGAGTTCCTTGTTAGAGATAGAAGATTGAGCTATGGAAACTTCTTCAGGAATAGCTATTGATTTACGAGGTTTTGGCATCAAACTTCGTAGATGAGGATGGGGTTGAAGGAGTAGATGCTCTAACTGAGTTGGTTGTAGACGCAAATGGTAGGTTATTGTGTAGAGGGGATTACGTGGAAGAGGCTTGTAACTTTTTACGTTCAGCATCATCTTATTGCAACCTTCCAACCTCTCTATAATCTTATTACAATCTTCCAACCTCTCTGCAAGTTTCTAATCTTGTTACAAGCTTCTAACCTCTCTCCTTAATCTTGATATAAGTTTCTAATCCTCTTGCAAGCTTTCATATCTTTCTAAACTCTCTAATCACTCTCTAACTACTTGTAAATCTATCTGTAGGCTTTCTAATCTCTTCTCTAATCCTGTTGTATCTAATCTCCGTATTCCTCCCTTAGATCCATTCAAGTCAGTTTATCCTCCTCTAAGATAGTTCTTACTCATGGCAAGCTCTAGTTGGAGACCTAATGACTCCATCTTTGAGTATTTTCTTCACAACTCCAGGGATGAGTAAGGTGTGTGGATTGAGGTTAGATCCTCTTCCTTGCAGTATTTTCTTCACAACTCCAGGGATGAGTAAGGTGTGTGGGTTGAGGTTAGATCCTCTTCCTTGCAGTATGGTTTTGTCGTTGACCATCATGATGGCTCTATCGCTAGCAAAGCACAGTGGTGCTTGGGCAGCAATAGTCCATTTATGCCCCAAGATCAAATCTACTTCCAGCACATACTCAACACAAAAAACTTGCAAGTAAGGAGGTTAGTTTCAATGATGCTGAACGGATTTCTATGATGTTGAACGCAAAAAGTTTCCCAAACTTGAACTTTCAAAGTACCCCAAACATGGCATGTTCAAGTCTTACGTGAAGGGAATTCTTTCAGGATGTGCTATGAGTGTTGGTTGGCCTAACAAATACCATAGCTCGAGGGTCATGAGATTGTGTTCTCGTGTTAGATAAAGCTGTGCTTGAGCTATGGTGATTTTTTTTGAAATTTCCAATCCAACCAGAATCCTAGGGATCTTTTCAGTAAGATATGTTGGAAGTTCCAGCTCCTCCAAGGTCTCTTCCTCTCGTAATAGCAATTGTACATTGCCTATAGGAGTGTTCAAGCTGATTGTTTGTATGGATTCATCTATTGAATACAACGATTCACATATCCAAGTTCCACCACAAAGAGGACATCATACTCAAGGGAATCTAGGGTAACATGGAATGTAAATTCCATATCTCCATCCATAGTTTGAGTAGTGTAGCTAAATAACCTGGAACTTCAATGTTTTGTCCATTAGCTCTTTTTACAAGACTATTGCTTGTAGGGATGAGTTTAGGTTGTCCCATTGACACCCAAGTGTCTATTGTCATGATTTTATGACTAGCTCGAGGACTAATCAATGCACGTTTGCACTTAACATCATTGCCTGTAGGAAAATCCAACCATACCTTAATAGAATCTTCCAAAGAAACCATGGATGTTTCAGTTTTTGTCTTAGCTTCAAATCATGTTTCTGTTTCATATTCCCATTCACTTTCATCCTTTGTTTGGCTCTCAGCTTTTTCAAGAGTACCCAATCGTACACTAGCACCCTTGGCCCTCTGACAATTCTTAATGAGGTCTATTTGGAAACTTGTGAATCCTCACAGTCCTGTTCAATGGAGTTCTTTATGTCTTGGTATAACTTAAGTTGAGCCCTTAATGGTGCAAGTGCGGATGTTATGCTGGCTTCAACATAAGAGAAGAGCATTCCTCCAAATGAGGTTTTGAGAGACTATTTTAATCTTGTAAGGAATTATCGAATTCCTCATGTGCTTTCTAAAGCGTATAGTTCGTACAATCTGTTTTCAAACAATGACTCTTTTATAGAGAGTATGTCTTCCTCTTGAAAGGGGAAGCAGTACTCCCCTGGGCTTTGTATTTTGGTTGCTTTTTTAGGATTGGCATTATGAGGCTCAAGCACAACTAGTGACCCTGTAAGACATTCAACCAAGCTAAGCATGCTCTCCTGAGCTTGCTTATTACGTTCCGCATATGTCATGTGATCATTAATATCCATTTGGGGTGGTTAGGTGGGTTCTAGTTTCTTCATTGGTCTATGTGGTGCACTAATTGAAGAGTAAGAACTTGTTTCATCCTCACTTAGTGACGTACTAGAACTTGTTTCATTTTTTTACTTTCTTTTTTTTGTCAGTTTTTTATTATGTTTACCCATTCTGTTTGGTGCATGAGAGATGGGGGTTTTGAGTCAATATGGATGAAGCGGGACACTTTTTAGTATCGTGGTCAAAGGTTTTACAATATATGCAATATAGAAGAACACGTGCCTTGTATGCACAGTGGGGATTGGGATGGTCGTAGTGATTGCACTCAACACAAGGCATTTCGTTCCTCACTTGTAGAGGCATTAAGGATGTCTGGTTTTGAAGGTTCTCATCCTCTCTTAGAGATGTCGATTGGAAGGTTTTAAGCAAGGCTACATAGAGTTCGGGGAATGTCAATTCCAAGATCGATCTTTCTTTTGCCATTGCTTCATTTGGTTTAGATGAGGAACACCTCATAGCATGATCATCTTCCAACATGTTGTCATCTAAACGTATTGCTTCTTTACAACATTGATCGAATGTTTCTGGATTGGATGAAATGATCAAGTTGTGTAAGCTATTATTCTTCAAGCTCATTCATGAAACATCTCTTCAATTGATCATTGTTTAATTTTTCCCATGACTCATAACGTGAGTCCAAGAGTTTTATCCAAAGGATAAAATCTCTAATGGATTCATTTGGTTGACACTCAATTGAATAGAGTTATGTTGCTGCACTCCACCGATCACCTTGTCTGGAAAAGCCATGTATAAAGGCTGATTTTAAGGTTTTGAAGTTGGTCTTGATCGCAGGAATCAATGTGATGAACCATCGACTAGCTTTTCCTCTAAGCATAGGTTCAACGCATGTACCTTGGTGGGAGAGTTGGGATTTCCAAAGGCTTCACATCTATGTTCAAACATTTGAATGAATTGAACAGGATCTGTTGTTCCATCGTATTTGCCCATAATTTTGGAAATTTGTACGGCCGTATTTTTATATGTCACTAAGGCCGTATGTGAGTACTCTTGCTAAGATAGTCCCACTGAGTCCTTGGGCTACCCCCCTTCCTAGACTAGTCAGTATGTCCAAGGTGTGGGCATCCAGGAAAGGGTTGGTACTTATAAGATTTGCGAGAGAGGGACCAAAGCCCAGCGGGATCGAAGTGATAGAGGGTGTAAAACCTGATGACATGCTTGTTATAAGCATAGCCAATGGTATCAGGAGGTGCATTTGCAGCATAGATCTCAATTGCTTGAAGATGTCAGCCATTGGGTTCAATCCTTGTGTGATCCCTAGCAATCCCTCTATCATGGTCATGTCGGAGTGCCTAAATGCTCCTTAATGAGCAAACACATGTTTTTTTTTTGCTTTTTATATTCTCCCACAGCTCGTTACAACCTCAAGAGGCTTGGCGTACTCTTCATTGGGTCAAACCGGTGTCCGTTCACCCTAAATAGCTTAGGCGCTATACACACGTGAACGACCTTAGAGATAATTTTTCCAAAAAAGCGTATGGAAGAGGAGGTCCTAAAACCTATTTTCCATCACAATCTCAAGATGAAAAAAAATCTGAGAATTTTTTCCCTGTTTCATAACACGCTTTTTAGGGTGTTCCAAAAGGAATTTTGAAAAACTTTGTATAAGGAAGTTATAGTATTTTTGGAGTACTACAACTTTGGTTTCCTAAGTTGTCCAGGATTTCCTCATTTAGACCTTCAAAAAGTAGCCTGAATATGGCTCGTTGTCGTTCTCGCACTATTTTTTGTGATTTTTCATGGTTTTTGAGTTGTTTTTTGCCTCGATTTTCGGGTTGAATTTTGAGGCGGAGGCCAAAATGATCAATTTTGACTTCAGATGGCCGGGTCCAAAGTCGAAGAGCTCAATGTCAAATTTTCAATGAGTCCTAGAGCGCCTTCATCGGATACACCGTTTAGGAGATACGGGCCTCCAAACTGGGGTTTTTTTTTTTGCCAACAGACCTTCACGCCGACGAACTTCATGGGTTTTATAAATTTTGATTTTTTTTTGGGAGCATGAATGCAGGGTCTCATGCTGTGAACCCTTATCGATTCACATCGTGAACTGAATTTTACGAAAAGGTTGAATTCTTTTTTTTGGCGTGCACGGTTCCCAAGGGCGTGAACCCTTTGGCCATGAAGTTGCAAAAAATGGTTCACGTCGTGAACCGAACTTCACGATGGTATTAAATTTGATTTTTATTTTTATTTTATTGTTTTTTGTGTGCGATTTCCAAGAGCGTGAACCCTTTGGCCATGAAGTTACGGAAAATGATTTACATCATGAACCGGACTTCACGGAGATATTAAATCTTTTTTTTTTGTGCAATTCTCGAGAGCGTGAACCCTTTAGCCGCCGTGAAGTTGCAGAAAATAATTCACGCCGTGAAGTTGCAGAAAATAATTCACATCGTGAACTCCGTTCAAGGAGATATTAAATTCGATTTTGTTTTTAGTCTAGGGAAATACGAATTTCTCTTTTTGGGGGGGATATTTTTTAAATTTAAAATGAAAGAGATATGGATTTTTTTCCAAAAAGGTAAGTGGGAATCAAATACTCATGAGTATCTACTAGCCTTAATGAGTTATGTAAAAAAGTGATTAAGAACTCATCCAAGATTAATCCTTACACTAATCTTCCTCTCTTTTAGGATTTTTTGATGGTTTTAAGAAATTTTTTAAAATATTAAGCTCCTCCTAATGCTTTGCTAACACTCTAATCCAAACAATTTCAACAACAAACACACAATTAAACTAAAATTAATAATCTTAGTTCTATGCTTAACACTAAAAAGAGCTAACATTTACTAAAAATTGTGCTCCAGTTCTACCTATGTTCCCCTAGGCTTCTTGAGGAGGGTTGCCTTCAACTGCATCTTCTCTCTCTCCGTGAGGTACAGGCTCTGGACTTGGTCTTCCCCCTTGTCTCCTGTGTTTGGAGCCGTGGCTAGGGCCAACTTGGTTCTCCATTAGAGTCTAACGGAGAGGGATTTGGTTGGGAACTAGAAAGGCGTGGGGACAAGGAGAGAATAGAATGATGTATGGAACGAGGAATCCCGAGGGTTGACATGTCCTATCTTCTTCATGACGAGGGAGTTTAGGGACAGAGAGTTCGAGGTTCACTGCCTGTGTCGGGGGAGCATGGAAAATGGAACCTATGCCGATTCTCGAGGTCGAAAAGGACCCACCTAGTTTGGTTCCAGCGGTCCCGATTGGGTGTGGGTGTCTCTCGATCCTAGCGGCCCCATCGAGACAGAATGAATCTTTTGTGGTCAGCTGGTGGGACTAGTCAAGGGGAAAAGGAAAGCGGAACCCTAAGAGAGGTCATCCGTACACATACGGAATACATACGACAGAGCTCTCCCATCGCTCCTCTTCTTCTTTCCCTTCCCTTTCTTTTGCCAAGGTACTTCTTTCTACGTAATTTAATTTTATTATTCGTTGAAGAAAAAACCTCAGCTACTATGCACCTTTCAGAAAAATATTAAAAATACCATTTTCCTAATCTCTAGCTTAACAAGCCTAGAGTTTGGTTTTGAAATAAGAAATTACCAACAATGAGAAGCATTCTTTTGCTAAAGAATTAGTCATAGAGATGACTTTTCTTTTTGGAGAGAGAGATATACATAAGAAAACATTCTAAATAAGCATTCTAAGAAAGCATTCTAAATAAGCATAAAGATTAACTTTTTCTTGATTACTCATTAAGATTCTTAGGAAAAGCTTGATTTGAATTTAAAACAACCAATTAGAAAACTTCTCAAGCTTAAGAGGGGTTGAGAAGAGTAGTCATTTGAGAAAATTAACAAAAAATCATAAAATTTATTCTTACCTCAAGGATTAGCTTGTTTCTTTTTCTAGAAGTGAAGCCCCCAACCAATCAATTGGTTTAGCAATTGGAGAAGAGAGCTCCAAGAGTTGTTGAAGAGAGAGAGAGAGAGAGAGAGAGAGAGAGAGAGAGAGAGAGAGAGAAGCTCCAAGCTCTCTAAAAGTAGAGGAATTTTAAGGGATAATAGAAAATATGATTATTTTAATGTAATGCTGGCATTATATAGCTCACAGATGAGAATACAAAAGAATGAGAGTCTATTTATAGGTGAGGGAAGCCACTAACTGAATCCAACTGGGTTCTAAAAATTTTCAGCTTCAGTTTGACTAAATTTGGACCAGTTTGGCTCCCCTTTTGATCTAGTTTGATCTAGGAGAGAGGAGAGATAAAAATATCACAATTTTTTTGAATTAAAAACCCTTCCATACATGTGAACCTCAAAGGTTTTCCTCTCCTTACCAAGGTGTCAAAAATTCATCATTTCTCCAAAATATCTCATTTTTTTAGTAATATCTCTTAATTTTTAACTAATAAACCTTGTACTCAGTCAACTCTTCATCTTATGTGAGCATTTACTCATTTTTGGGTATTTTCTTTTATTCATTGGATTTATCTCATCCCAACACTTGGATTAATCCTATTGCCCCGTTGGAATCTTAATTGAACCATAATCTAAAAATTTCTGAAAATCTAGACCCTTAGACTAAGGTCCCTTATATCATTTTTAATTGATTCCTAATGCACCTTGGAGAATTTATTTTGAACTTCTACTTCAGGGAAATACATTTTTGATATTAGGAGAATTTTTATATCTAAAAATATCTCAATATTGAATTATCTCTCTCTAGAATTTTTCTTCTCTCTAGGCAAAAACAAGAAAAAATAATATTTTCTTGTATTCTCAAATAGGGAATGATTACAGGGGATTGAGGTAAAAGCTTATTCATTATTCAGGCTGAGGAGGAATCTTACATCTTGAAACACATCCAAAGAGAGATTACCTAATGAACCGCAATTGTCGTGAGAATCTTTCCAATGGCCGAGTTCGTAACCCTTGAGGTCTCCAAGCTCTACAACTCCTTGAGAAGCAATTCTACCGCGTCTCCCGCGAGCGTTGAGAGAGATTAGTAAGAGGGTTAGCAAGAGCAAGACTCAATTGCACAATGGGAGAGTATGTTGTATTATAAGAGATATTCACTTATATACATGGCCATAAGTGTTCACACTCACTTAAACTGTGGCCGGCTGGGCACTTTAGGCTCATAAGAGGCCTAATGCTATTACAATGACTACTCTGATAATATATCCATCAAGTATATCACTTAGGAATTCATCCTAACTTGCTACCACACGCTCTTGAAGCAAGAATCGTCATAATTACCCCGTCACACCATTACGGGCGCTCGTCAAGTTGTAGCTTTAGACACTATTGCTTCATATCCTCTTAAATGTATGACCCTTTAGTATATCTATCGTGAGTCCTTGATGTAAGATAATGGCGGTAGCTCTTGTTAACCCTAGAATTGGGTTAATATCGACGAGATGGAAATCACGTGCTTGTTCATGCTTAGTGCAACATACCTCTTAGAAGCCAACAACGATTTCAAGCCAGGAGTAGCTACTAATGTATCTAGCATGGACTCTCCTACAAAAGGAACAACCTCTACATTTTCCATTATCACCTGGCCAAGAAGGAGAAAACCGCATAGAGAGTCTAAGAAGTATCTTTTCCCCATGGAGACGAATCTTCATTGCCTTTACTATCTTAAGGCCATGGATTCATATGAAACCTACATCCAACTGTGGAAAGTTGACTTAAACAAGTTCACTATTCAAACCAAGGCAATGGTCTACAAAAGGGATGAGGAGCCTGAGAGCTTTGAGCAAGCCAAACTCTGCCGAGCAGCCATACACAAGCTTAATAAGTTTAAGGCCGAGGCAGAGAAGAAAGTGAAACTCAAAGAGCTCAAGAGAAAGATCTGAGGCAAGTGCCCGAGTACTTTAAGTCTACAACATCGAGAATAGGATGGCCCAGTCTTCATGGGGCGATAGGAAACTTCTGATGATCCATTTAGCTACCATTCAATCCACAAAATCCACAATATTGGGAATTTCGAGACCTCCCTGCTTTTGGAGTTTGGTGCATACCTTCCAAGATACTTTAGGGAATTTCATCTCCTCAGCATTGCTTGACCACATAAAATTTCTGCACATTTTTTCTAATTACTTTAAATCAGAAGTCGATGGGCGCCAACAAGAGAGAAAGTATATTGCAGTTGGGAAAAGAATATGTTTGAGTACTAAGATCCTGCCTGCAAGGTTGTGCTGCATGCCTGCCCAGCGTCTGAATTTGATTTGTAGTTTGTCCAAAATCCATTGCCATCGTTTATGCATAGAGACCCCGAACCCCATTGGAATGCCTAGGAGTCTGAAGATTTGTCTCTCATTTAGAAGTTTGCATCCTTGATCAAAAAGCCACTGTGGTGGATTTGCCACCATGGTTCTAATTCATGTTTTAGAGTGGTTTATGACAGAACCTGAGGCCAAATAGAATACATTGAGGCAATCCCAAAAAATACTGATTGATCTGGAGTCATTGTGAATAAGACCGTTGGTATCATCTGCAAACTGTTGAAGGCATGTCTATCCTTTGTTGTTTGGGAATTGGATACCCCTTATTAGAAGGCCTTTTTCCATGGCATTTTGAACTAACCAACCTAGAGCATCAGCATCAATTGCAAAAAGTAGCAGAGCTAGCGAGCACCCCTGCCTTATGGAGCAGGTTAGTTTAAAGGATTCAGTGAGATTCCCATTAACCGTTACTCTTGCCAGTGCATTTCCAAATAGCACTTGCACCATATTTCTGTGCGTGATATTTCTGGGGGTTTGACTCTTGTGGTCTTTTTTCTGTGGGAAGGGGAGAGGCCATCCCACTGATTTGAGATTGTCTCCTTTTTTTGCGTAGATGACTCATTCTTAGATTGACTAGCAATTCTAATAGTTTGTTTAACTGTCGCGCCAAAGAAATTGGCTTTCTATTTTTACTTGGCAGGGATTCTTCCTCAAATTGAGAAGGGCCAATGTCGAGGTTGAATTTGGACTCGTCTTGGAAGTCCATTTCTTCAACCTCCTCCAAGTCACTGCCTTGGCTCTACGAGTTTGAAATCTATTGGAGTTTGATTTTCTTGGTTGATTTCTTGCACGTTGGGAACGGTTTTGGGGTTTTCCTCTTCTACCCACCTGTGTTGATACCCCTGGCTGTCCTCTGTGGGAGACAGCTGATTGACAGGGGTTTGAGCCGGTGGGTGGCGGGAACTTAATAGGGAAATTTCTGATAAAATGGTCTTTTGACCCACAGTGGAAGCATGTGTTGGGTACATTTTTGAAGATAAGAGGCTGGTCTAGGGGAATAGGCGAGCCAATGTCTATCACAATAGATTCCGAGAGATCTTTGCTCAAGTCTATTTCAATTAGGGCTTGAGGATGCCATCTAGGGTTGAAGTCAACATTGGCCCTAACCCCAAAGGAGTCTACCTACTGGCTCAAGAAGAAGTTTGATAAAAGGGTGTAGATGTAGAGGTAGATTCGGCAGCTCGACCCAAACAGGACAGAGTTGGTTTCGGTCCTATAGGGGAGAAATCAATCGACCATTGAAAAAGGGATCAAGGGCAGTTTATGATAACCCATTGCCCAGCCCCTAGTACGTTGAGGGCCATACTTTCTTCCTTGAAGAGGAAGCAAAAGTAATTGTTAGGAAGAAACTGGGTATGTTCTACAATCAGGCCTCGAGTCGACCAATTATTCCTTATCCGGACTTGAAGACCTCTACAGGAGGTCACGGACCATAACACAACCCTATAAGAGCCCTGGTCTGGTAGACTCTTTGCCACTCCTAAACCAGACTTGTAGGGAGTGAGACAGAGAGCTTACCGTGTCTGCATGTTAAAGCTTCTCCTCCAGTATCGCCAAGGCCTTGTTGTGCGTGATATTGGGCTCCAATTCTACCTGTGTTCCCCCAAGCTTCTTGAGGAGGGCTGGCTTCCCCCTTGTCTCCCCGTGAGGTACAAGCTCCAGACTTGCTCCTCCCCCTTGTCTCCCTGTGTTTGGGGCCATGGCTGGGGCCACGGCCGTGGCTGGGGCCAACTTGGTTCTCCATTAGAGTCTGACGGAGAGGGATTGGTTGGGAACTAGACCAGCGTGGGGACGAGGTGAGAATAGAATGACGTGTGGGAAGAGGAATCCCAAGGCTGACGTGTGCTATCTTCTTCATGATGCGGGGGAATAGGGGCAGAGAGTTCAAGGTTCGCTGCCCGTGTGGGGGGAGCATGGGAAATGGAACCTGTGCCGGTTCTCAAGGTTGAAAGGGACCCACCTAGTTTGGTTCCAGCGGTCCGGGTTGGGTGTGGGTGTCCCTTGATCCTGGCGGCCATCGAGACTGAATGAATCTTCTGCTTCACAGCCCTGTGGTCAGCTGGTGGGACTGGTCAAGGGGAAAAGGAAAGCGGAATCCTAAGAGATGTCGTCCGTACACATACGGAATACATACGACAGAGCTCTCCGTCGCTTCTCTTCTTCTTTCCCTTCCCTTTCTTTTGCCAATGTATTTCTTTCTACGTAATTTAATTTTATTATTCGAAGAAGAAAAAACCTCAGCTACTGTGCACCTATGAGAAAAATATTAAAAAAGCGCCCGCCGGGGTCTAATGCAGCCGTTTCCCGTGCATCCACGCTCCCCCTCGCCTCTGTGAAACGCCTCCTGCGCCTTGCCTGGAAGCGCCTGGTCCAGCGCGTGCACGCGCCTGTTTAGAGCTGCGTGGGAAGCTTCGTGGTGGTGTTGCTGGCAGTGGAGAGCAGAGAGCTAGCGAGGCCCTCATTGCCGTGCTGTTGCGCCCAGTGCAGGGAAGCACAAACTAGGCAGTTCGCTAAGGGAGCGCAAACTAGGTCGTCGTTTACTAGTGAAGAGAAGAGACAGGGGCTGCCCAGTGGTGAGAGGGGAGGAGAGAACGGCCTTGATGTTGGCTCGGCGGAGAGAACGGCCATGACGCCTGCTGCCCAGCGTGGAGAGAAGAAAGGGCTTCGTCGTCTGATGCCCAGCGTGGAGAGAAGGAAGGGCTTCGTCGTCTGCTACCCAGTGCAAAGCGCGGAGAGAGCAAATCGCCGTCTGATCTAGTGCCGGGAAAGTAAGCAAAACCATCGCAACGCATGTTGCCCAGTGCAGAGAATAAGGAGACAGGTCGACCCCGTGCTGCCTCTGCAACTCTTGGAGGACTGCAAGCAAGTCGGTCTTGAGCAATCGAGCGGCCGATGTCTGCAGTATGTTGCCAAGCAAGGAAGCTCTTCCTGCCCCTTCCCCGAGGGCGTAAGTAGCACTTCCACGGCTGTAGCTTCGTCCCAAAAGAAAGGGCGGCATCCCATGTGCCCGCAGCACTTTGCTTCCGGATTCCTTGACACAATCAACTCAGCTCTGTAGTGATTTGGCCGGAAAGGGCAGCTCAAAGAAGCCTGCTCTTGATGTAGTCTCTGCGCAAGCAAGCCATGGTGCTGTAGGCATTTTGTTTTTCAAGCCTGGGTCTAACACGCCCTTAAAATGGCGCCCACAGACTGGAAAGAAGCAACGCTTTTGTCATTAGCTTCTTCACTCCCATTGGCAAATGGTGGTGGTGCAGGCTGTTCTTGCGCAGAGAGGTAGCCATGGCGCCTCGGATATCCAGTGGCGCCTCTCGTTATCTATCTTGATTCATTTTCGTTGTTGAGTTTGCAAGCTTCTCACGGCTTAATTTGCCAGGCAGCTTCGGTCTCTAGCAGCATTTCCCCCTTTCCATCCATCTCATAGGTTGCAACATCGAGTTCGGAGTTAGCACTTCTCCACCCAAGAGAGAGCTTGAGTGACCGGTGAATGAGAGCAAGGTTGTGCGCAAAGGTGGCTCGATTGCAAGCGCAAGGAAGTATGTGTGTGTTGAGTAAAGTGTGTGATAGTGGCAGCAAGAGGAGTGGGAGAGCTAGAGAGTTCTATGAAAGGCAGAGAGGAAGAGAGTGAAAAGTTGGTCGAGAGTGTCTTTGTCTACCACGAGAGCCTATGTGTGTGAGAGGGGCCTTGAGAAGTGGCCAAGACCCAAACAAGAGAACCAGTGGTTGAGAACAAGATCCGAGAGCCCAAGGGTGTGTGGGGGAAAGAGACAGGGCAAGATCTATCTCCTAACTATTTAACCCATTTAAATGGCATCTCTTGTGCAGTTTGCAAGCTTATCTTCTTTAATGTACATGCATGTGAAACCGACAAAGCCAAGAGTGCATGCCCGCGTGTGATAGAAAGGAAGGGGGTGTGTGTGACAAAGCTCTAGTTCTTTCTAATGTGTTCAATCGTTAAATACTCTCACTTGTGGTTTACATGCTTGTCTTCCTTTTATGAACGGAAAGGCGAGTGTGTATATAGAAAGCATGAAAACGAGCGTGACATTTTCTTCACTCTCAAGAATAAGGACAGCTCATGCTCACGAGCCAATGACTCTTCCATAGCATGGTGCAATGATGGTATTGTGCATTTTATCTTGGGTTTGTGTACATGTAAACCTTGCACCTTATATTGGCTACTAATGTAATCTTTCCAGACATCCACATGGTAAGCGCATTCCTAGCTCCTTGATTTGTGTGTAAGGCATTGAGCGGACAAAGCGAAAGCTTGTGAGGAAGAGAAGAGGGATTGAAAGAGAGCGGGACAGAGAGACTTTATGCATGCTCCACACTGAAGCTATCTTAACTAACGCCATATTCTTGAGGAAATGCTGTTGGGAAGTAGGCCAAGGCTCAAGCTTTTGTAGGACCAAAAATACGTCAGCATCTCCATCCTTTGCACCAACATAAACTCCTGCCTCTCCAAACCCTCAATCGGCAACACCACCAACAATAGAAAGTCACCCCCAACTCATCCAACAACCTACTAGCTCATTCTAAGCATCGGCCACAACTCGACAAAGCTACAAGCTAGCCGGTGAGACGATTGAGCCACGACACATCGACATTGACGTCGACAACGAGGCATCATTGTCTTCGGCATGAAACTATCGTCGAGAAGACACTCTCATTGACTATTTTTTTAATTTATTTTACATGTGCGCAACCACTATCAACATTTTGACAAGCAACGATAAAAGCAATGTCAACATCCACATCTTCCCGACTAATCGGTAAGTACTTCACCCTCCTTTTAATGCTTATTTTGGCTCCCCATTGAGTGGGTAGAGTGCTCCCTACAAAGAGTAGAGCTGGTACAGTTGGTTGTTTGCAAGAACTCTCATGAAAAGTTCAAATGCATCTTCCTAAACAATCCAACACCCTTTCCGACCATGTACTCTCCATGCCACTACACACATACACCTGGCACTCACACGCCACTCTCCACATAACGACCACGCACTTTCCAAAAATCGGACTTAATCCATTGCGCACAAGGAACCTTCATGCACTTCTCATGGCAAACAACGCCACAACCTTTTCCCATCGGCACTAAGGTGCATAGGACGGACAATCATTCATGCCTTGTGGTCCATCCAACACCCCACCACGAACCTGTCGATTGCACACAATGGTCTCGCCAGCATCGTATCAAGGCACTCCGACACTAGATCCCATCCTTGTACGCAACATCCATGTCCCATGCCAACACTTCGCATATTTTCCTTCGATCTAGTTGTCGTGCATGGTTTTGTCTTCTTCATTGAGTCTTATTTCTTGCTTAGTCTAATTCTCTTTCCATCCGTGAAGCACAATTCTGGTATTTGCACACTCACAAGGGCTACTAGTCTTCCATCGGCACGCTCAGTCTTTGTGAAGGTACCACCAGAGACTCCTCCATCTTCCCTAGTCCAGATCGTGGTCTATGGCGCTATCAAAATCATGCACCTAAAGGGCGATCTCCATCCACATTGGTGATTCAATCAACCACACTCTGCATCTCCCTCCAAAGCACAAAACATGCCTATATCTGTGCTAATCAAGTGAGACAGAGATACCCAAAAGATCAAAGCAATGCCGCATTCCTAGTCCTAGGACTAGTATTGCCCAGCAAACCGAGATTTCACCTCAAAGCCCAATCCCTAATGAGATCTAGATATGATACTCTATTGCACCAAGACGTCCCAGACCTTCATCTACCCATGCCAATCATTCCATGGCATCTTGGAACTGCTCCACAACACTTCCACAACCAACAGAGGCCGAGCATGAAGCACCTCTACATCGCCAATCACTTTACATGCCGCTTTGACAAGCTACCTGCCGTTCAGACTACCCAAAGCTTCCCATCACTTTGTCCTGTATCTAACTGTGGATCAGTCCCGAACTATATCACTTCGCCTCAGTTGCCAAGTCCATGGCATATCTTGCATCATTCATACGATCCATTTCCCAACACCGACTTCACTACTGACAGGTGACAAAAGGACACGATCACCATTAGGCAGGGAGGTATTATACCCACTCTGTTAGTTAACATGGTTTCACCCACCGTAAGGCCCTTTGCTATCTTACCCGCACAAACGAGACATTTAACTTTTGTAAAACGATGTTGGAACATATAAAGCAACCTTACCATGCACTTAATATCAAATAGGAAAAGTCTACTGACTTAGGGTGCGTAATTGCTTAAGACTAGTAAAAGCTATTTTTAAGTTTGACCAACCTAATATGACAACTAGTTATTTGTATGTTTATCTTTTAGCAATACACAATCATTTCCTTGCAATAGTTTTCTAGTGAGCTCTCATTCCCTCTTCTTGCTTGCTTGTATGCTATTGAATCTTGATTACTTAATAGATGTATGCAAGATAGATTTAATTGTAGGTTTTCTTCTTGCATTAGCTTTCCTTCATTCTCACATATTGTGAGAGGACCACCCCGAAGAAAGATCTGTTCTTGCCTCCATCTAAGCATTGAGAGCTCTCCCTTCACTCCTTTGGAAGGAGCATTCCGGTGTGACAACAAAGTGACAAAGCCACAAACAAGCTAACGCACCCACAATGAGAAGTTGCATTCGCAGCTCAAAGGGGGGGGGGGGGGGGGGGGGGACGGACTAATTTTAAAAATCAAGTAGAGAAAAGAAGATGAACTTGAGAATAAGGAGATATGTATATACATATATGAATGTATGTATCTACATACATATGTGTGTGTGTGTGTGTGTGCGCGCGCGCGCGCGCGTGCACGTGCGCATAGATACGTATAAATGTACATATATATATATATGTTAGCACATGCACGCGTGCGCGAGCGCACACACACATATATACATATAGGCATACATGATGGAGACATGCATCATAGGCATGAATGATGGGGGCACGCATCACATGCCATGCCATGGTCATGTCATGTGATGGGACAAAAATACTTACCATGTGGCATATGATTGTAATAAAAAAATGTCACATGGCATAGAACGACAAAAGCAGTCAAAAGTTCGCCATGAAATGCTCTCACCAGAAAATTACCATTTGGATGCCAGCTATCAAGCCTGACATGATGCCGTCACCTGCTTGCCTTCAATCACAATATCTTGGAATTGTGACCTGGATCCAATTGCATTATGTCCTTTCACAGCTTGAGAAGATCATTAGCCCCACACCTAGGCTAGTGTTCCATTATGTCTAGTAGGAAAGCCTACTGCAATAACATAAACGAACATTTTCCATCGAATGAGAGAACGCTCTACAACCGAGCATTCATATAGCAGCAAACAAGAAGCTAAGAAAATCACAGCAAAACAGTAGAATATTGAATGGATTAGCATCGAGAATTTGGGTGCCCGCCCAGTAGAATATCCTGTCATCGAAATATTTGATTTAGCTTATTCCATACATTAAAATAACGTTTATCACCAGTCATGTAACAGCAAGACTCCAAGCTTTTAGAAGCAAATGGACACAAGGGGCACATCTACGTCATTGCCATCATCATCTTCACATGCAACAACTATATCAAAGTGGTGGCGGGTAAGTGGGATCTCCAGCTTGGCTATCTCCTTTGCAAGGTCCAACACTTTCCTATCCAACCTCTCTCTATGCTTTGGAAAGATATTATTATAAAGCAAGCTCTGCCCACATGATATACTGTATGCGGTCAAGCCCTTTGCTTGGAACCACTCCAACAACTCACGGAGTTTCAAGTTCTCGGTTATCACCCAGCGATCCCATACAGACCAACTTTGTTCTTCATGCTTGAATATCTTTGGGGGTACAGGCTCTGCCATGGAGAAAAGTGGCAAGGCTAGGTTGACAAAGGTGTTTCGGTACTTCTCCACTTTGTGCCCCAGGAGGACCTTGTAAAGCTCTAAGCACACAAGGCCAGTTGCCAAGGCAGTAGTTGTAGCAATTGCTGGAATGATGCGTCCAGCAATGAACTTGGCTTTCAGTTTGTCCACCTCTGGAATACCATAGTTTCTAGCCCGCATGTTGGCAAGTCCAGCAATGAGATCCATATGAAAGTTTGAGTCATCATCCTGCAATAAGAAAATCAGTCATGAATGCACGGGGTGTTTACAATATTTTGAAATGTAAGACAATTTAAAAGTGAGTATGCCTTCTCAAATTGTATAGGATTCATCCGGAATCCTGGAGGTAAACTGCAGGCTCCATCGTCCAGCATCTTTATTAACTGGTCTATAACCATAGAGTCATCAGATGCTGGTGTGTTCAGGTTTGTAGCTTTCTCATCTGTGACAATCTTCACGCCTTGTTTAGGCTGAAACTGAGGTAGCTCAATTTTATCTACAGCCTCTGCTAGCTTCTTGGCATTCAAAGCCCAATCAGGAATAGCAATGCCATACGTCTCAGCCCTCAAAATAGAAGCTGCAGCTAAAAATGAAAGAAAAGGAGGATCCTGCGAGGTGAAATCAAGAGGTCTAGGGAACCTCTTGGGAGCTGACCAGAAGAGTGCACCAGTGCTTGTTGTAGCATCTTCTGGAAATGTGTAAGTCAACTGCTTCACTCTGTTTGCAAAGTAGTCTTCAAACCTGAATTCAGGACGGCAAAGCATCAAAAAAAGAACTCAAATCACAGCTGGCAAACTCAAGTAGCTCCCCTTCTTTCAACCCTAAAAAGTAAAAACATCCAATGCTTAGAAGTATACTTCAAAGCTATATGCTCCTCAAGCAAAGAATTTACTTGGAGCTAAAAAAACCAAGTGAATACCTTTTCCGGGCCCATAATATGCAATCCTCGAAAGTACTGCACTTCTCTGTAACTAAGCACTCAACAACTCTTTCCAGCAACTCTCGAGCCTGTGCATCTCCTGCTGACCTCATCGATGCCTTGTACTCCTCTGGCTTAGACAAAAAAGTGTTTGCCTCTGCAGGAGTCTTTTCCAATAGACCCTCAAATTCTGATCGTGCCCAGGTAAGGCAGTGATTGATATTGTGGGGGAAAGAATGCACTGTGCACATTGGAGCCTGCTTCTCAGGAGGATCTCTAGAAGCCCCATAGTTTTCAGTTAAGTGAGGTATAACCATCTGGGTGTTACACTTGGCCCCCAAAGTGCCAGACTCCAGAAGCGGCTTCTGAAAATACACACACCGAGAATCCACATAGACCCTTGCATTGACATTATCCAATGCATTTATGACCACATCAATGCTTTCCCAAAACGCATCGTCAAAGACGCCTTCAGTTTCTGGGCTAACCCTATTCTGCAGGGCCTCAACTTTGAGGTTTGGATTGATAGCTGACACGGCTGAAGCAGCCACCGTAGATTTTGCTTGCCCAATGTTCCAGTCACGAAACAAGAACTGCCGGCTTAGGTTGCTCTTTTCAATAACATCATCGTCTGTAACAATCAGCTTGCCCTTGCTACCACATGCAACCCCCATTAAAGCCAAGTTCTTCAAAAACTCACAACCAAGTGCACCAGCACCAACAACAAACACCTTTGCATCATGCAGCTTCTGCTGCATCTGATGTCCAAAGACGCAGACTTGTGCATCATATCTGTTGTTTGAGATGACCAGGTCCTGCTCCTTAAGCGGCTCAACTGGAAGAGACTCCAATGAGTCAAAGTAGAAGAACTGCATGACAGAAAACTATCAGAAACAACATTGCAGGAAGCAGTCCAAACAAAGGCTAAGCAGTAATATATAATTAAGCAAGCTGTGCTAAGCCAACATCATATTTCTTATCAGTGGCAATTGACTAAGCATAAGACTTGCCTGAAATAAAGTAAAGCTATGCAACAAACTCACCTGGAATAAAGGATGAAACTTGCCAGAACATGCCTTCACAACTTCTTGCCCAACAATGCCTCCAAACATAGCTGCCATTGGATTAAGCACAGCTCGAGCACCACTTGCAAAATGCTTGAGAATCTCTTCATCGAGCGATTCTAACTTTGAATCTCCAGCCCCTTCATTGACCCTTTTTGCCAACTTGATGAGATTAAGAGCATCGTTGTCACTGCCAGGGGCAGGAAGACGTCCAAAATCAGCAAGGAACTGGTCAAGAGCCTGGAAAGCCAAATGTAGTAACAGGGGGCGGTCAAACTTGGCAAAATCGCTCAAAAGGAATTCACCCGGGCTTTGAAGAGCTTCACGTAATGATTTAAACTTAAGCAATTTAGGTTTCTTCACTTGAGTGACAATTCCCCCCTTCTCATATGCTCCAAATGAGGTGGTATCTTCTTCAAGAAGAAAAGAGTATGGTCTACAATTTTTCACTCGCCTTGGTTTCCCATCATTCAGCTCATTCATCCCATGGATTTCAGTGAAAACAACCATGTCACCATCTTGGAATTCCAACCGTTCGTCATCCACGCATGACACCAAGGCTGGATTATCATTGCTGATGGATGCAACAATACCTGTATGAGGTTCTTCTCCATCAACATCAAAAACTGTAAACTCTGGACCAAAATCACAGAACACACTCCCAAAGAGCCCATGTAACTCTGCCTTGATAAAAGCAATAGGTGGTGTTTGTTGGCGGCAGAATTCATCGTAGGCAGTGGCTTTTTCAAGACTGATGTCTGTAAACACAACAGCCTGTAATTGTAACATACAAATTTCTTTCATGAGAAGCTTGAACTTACATCAAATTTTCGACTGACACAACTTAATCCAAAACAATGGAAGCATTACATGCATGCACTCACGTGCGCACACATGCATATAGACAAATAATATGAATACAGATTACATACAGCAAAATGTGAATATAGTGATAAATATAATCACAACGTATAATGTATATAACCTAACCTGGAAACTAGACAGGAAGTCCTTTGTAATTTCAGATGTGTGTACTGTAACCGAGACAGCTACATTCAGCTCTTGCAGCTTGTCAGCACAGGCAAGTGCTTTGTTCTTTCCTATGTCAGACTCTGAAAAATAGAAGTTTGCCCCAAGATCCCATGAATCAACAGCCATTGTGTCATGAAGGACCACAGATTTTACGCCGGCCAGTATTACATTCTTTGCTGCAAGAAGTAGTCACAAAACAAAAAACAATCCTTCTTTGTGAAGTCTTTCAAGTTTGTCAAACACTTTCAAGGCATAAAATTATGTCTCTGTAAGAAAACCTACAGTAAGTGGCAAGTGCATGGCACATTACATATTAAACTAAAGAAGCTCAACATTTGTAAAGAAAATTATGAGATTATTTGATAATTTCCAAAATAATGAAAAGGAGCATCTAGGTGCATAATAATTCCACTTAGTGTTGGAAGGCATTTAAGAAGCGCCCCATCAAATGGTGATAGGTACTCCTTTGAGGACCCAACTTCAATGGGCTAAATACTGAGGATTCACCTAATGCATGCCTGACCTTCCTGATGCTTCTTAACTACTTGTGTTTACATTGCTTGGACCTATACATGACGCCCTAGGGTGGAGGTTGGTCCTCGCGCCATGAAGGTAGGGTGGCTATAGCTACTAGTCAAGGCATGACTACTAGCCCGGGTACGGGAGCTTTGTATATTCTGATGTGAAGCTGTGGCACTTGCAGTGATTGGTGATGTGGCTGCACCTGACCAATGTGACATAGCAGAAGCATTCATGCGGTTAATCACAGCCCTTAAGCACCCTGTAGGAACCTTAATGCAAAATGCATGAGAGAAGAGAGAGAGAGAGAGAGAGAGAGAGAAATATAGACTGGTTTTCAGTACATGTATTATGTACGTGAGAAAAATTACATGTTTGCTTGGCCATAGGCCGTCCCAAAAGGGCTACTGATTACACATGATCCAACTCCAAGAGGGAGTGAAACCGATCCCGTCAAGTGGGAATAGACTCCGTTGGACACCCACACGCGTAATAGCACAACTTAATATCACAATTTGAAATGGACAACTTAATAACAACTGGAATTTGAAATGAAATGAAATGAAATAGATGGACACCAGCACTGGGCCGGAACGGGCCGACCCCCCCCCCCTCAATATATGATATATTTATTGGGAGTATTTAACAAATACAATGCTCCATGGGTTCAAAGAACCAGATGATGTCCATGTACAAATGAATACAGTACCAAACAAGAGGCTCGAAGTAGATGTTCGAAGTAGAACGACCACTTGAGTGGTCCAGTCTCTACGGTCCTGTGCCTTCACTGGACTCCGCGGAGAGCGCCCCACTGGTGTTCCAGGACCACGCACAAACAGGCGCTCCCGTACTAACGCCTGGCTCTCCCGATCTCAGTACCTTTGGACCGTAGTTCTCCAAGAGCTTGGACTGTTAGAAGTCATCTCCTGTCTACTTTTATACACCAGGGCCTTTGTTGTGGGTGTGCCCGCCCTTATGAGGTCTTTTATCATTTTTCCTCACTCCCCGTATTTTTTCCCTATTTTTCCCCATTTTTCAGTGGTGTGGAGGGATGCCAGAAGTTGGCAGAAGACTCTGGTGGCTGGCCGACTGCCCAGACATGAGTCGTGGAGTATTTTACTGCTGGCCGACTGGATGTATGCAGTCATGGGCTTCATTTATTGCTGGCCGACTGCTCATACAATCGTGGAGGGCCACCAGTGCTGGCCGACTGCTCACATGGGGCATATAAATACGCCCCATGCTCCCACCACTTCCTCATTCAGTTTTCTGCGGGATCTTGTGTGTAGAGAAGAGTTTACACACCTATCTCTCTGTGTTTCTTGTGCCGTCTATTTTCTGCATTCTACTTGCTCTTGTCTACCCAAGTTTGGTTATCATTTCCGCTCCATATTCTGACATGGTATCAGAGCCCTAGGCTCGTGATAGATCTTGGGAGTTTTTTCTGAGCAAGAGGGGGAGCGTTAGGCTGCTGATTGGTGGACTGTTTTGGACTGTTTGGGAAGAGAAGGTGCAAGAGAAAGGCGGGCTAAAGGTGCTGGACAGCCACTTGCAGGTTTTACAGATTTTTTTTCCCACCCACCCACCCTTTCAGTTTCCTCCCGCGATGGCAGAGGAAGGGGAGTTACTGTCGACGAGGAAGGACCGAGAGGCACAGGCACACATGTGGGATCGTGTCAACGCCAAGGTCCGGTCATTTATTTTCCTCAACTGCACACCACAAGTGATCAATCATGTAAAGCACATGACGTTGGCGAAAGGCATATGGGAGCACTTGGCTTCTTTGTATAACAGGGTATCATCCATGAAACGGAGTGCATATGCGGGTTATGAACCCTGCAAAGTCCTCGACGATGCGGGAACACATTAACAAGCTGCAGGCCCTTCAGCAGGAAGTCCTTCAAGCTGGGAAAGAGATATCATCTGAAGACATGGCCATCACTTTGCTGTCCCACTTGCCTGCTCAGTATTCTACTTTCTATTCCTCGTTGATTATGAGTGGTAGGCTCAGCACCATTACCTGGGAGGAGCTTGTGCCAATGGTCTTGGACCAGGAGGAACGTTTCACGAACCCTCCTCACAGCGGAGGTTCGGAGGCCTTAACTGGCAAACGATCGAAAGGCCGGAATAACAACAAGGGCAAAGGAAAGGCTTCACCGGAGAAGTCTTCTGAGAAGAAGCCTAATTCAGAACGAGAGAAGCTGAAGGCCGAAAGATCCTGTAATGATTGTGGCGAGAAAGGCCACTATTGGAGGAAGTGTCCTAAGCGGACAGGGAAGAGTGCTGATTTCTCAGCCTCAGCTGCAAAGACTCCGGCATTTGTGTACGTAGAGATGGTGGACTCCAACGCTTCATCATCTTCGAGCGAGGAGGCAGTTGGCTTCACCGCGAAGGATACCCGAGAATGGATTCTTGACAATGGTGCTTCCAGGCACATGACTCCATCCTGTGACTTCTTTCTGGATCTGAAACAGCAGTCAGGTCGCATCTTTATTGGCGACAACTCCACTATTCCGATACATAGTGAGGGCCGGATGGAGATTATTCCCGACGGCAAGGGGGGCAAGCATGCTTCCCGTGTTCTTTATGTCCCTGCTCTGGGTTTTCATCGTCTGTCAGTGCATGAAGTATGCAAGACTGGCTTTCGGGTGGAATTTGAGGAGCATTCAGTTGCTCTAAGGGACCGTGAGACTGGCCAGGTTGTTTGGGAAGGCGGTGTGGAGAATGGTATCTACAAGCTCTCTGCACTCTCCTCGTTGACAGGTTCTCAGGTCGGAGATTTGTGGCACTTTCGTTTTGGCCACTTAAATGTGGATGCATTGAGGCGAGCTTTCCGAGACCATATGGTGGTTGGCTTGCCAGATGTTGGTAGTAGGCAAGGGCGTTGCAGTTCTTGCATACGTGGTAAACAACACATGGAATCCTTTCCGAAGCAGGCTTCCAGGCGGGCTTCGAAACCATTGGAGTTGATTCACACTGACTTGTGTGGACCTCAACAGACACCATCTTTGGGAGGATCTCTCTACTTTGTGCTGCTTGTTGATGATTGTACCAGATTCACGTGGGTCTACTTTCTTTCCCAGAAGGACCAAGCTTTTGCACGGTTCAAGGATTGGCACATGCTGGTGGAGAAAGAGTCTGGATTTCAGGTCAAGACTCTCAGGGCTGATAAAGGAGGTGAATTCTCCTCGACTGTATTTCTCAAATTTTGTGCAGATCATGGCATCAAAAGGGAACTGGCCAATACAGGATCGCCTTCGGAGAATGGAGTTGTTGAACGCAAGAACAGGACTGTGGTGAAGATGGCGAGGACCATGCTGGAGCATCGTGATCTTCCTCGTCCACTTTGGGGAGAGGTTGTGGCAACGGCTGTCCATACCCTCAACCGATCTCCGACGACTTCAATACCCCATATGACTCCATTTGAGGCATACTTTGGCAGGAAACCTGATGTCTCGCACTTCCGTGTCTTTGGAAGTGACGCGTATGTACATATTCCAAAGAAGCAGAGGGGGAAGCTTGACTCCAAGTCCCGCAAGCTTGTATTTGTGGGGTATAATTCTCTTTCCAAGGGATACAGGTTGTATGATCCAGACAGGAACGAGATTGTTGTCAGCCGGGATGTGGTCTTTGACGAGCATGTTCCAGTATTCACTGTCGAGGAGCCGCCACTTCTTGGAGATCCAGAGAAGTCTGATGATGATTCCCAGACCATCATTCAAGTTGATCAACCTCAGTCAATACAGGAGGTTGAGCCCGCAGCTGGAGTAGAGCCCCCACGAACACAGAAGGCTCCACGATCTGTTCGAGTACCTAGGTGGTTGTTAGACACCCTTCGGGAGTCAGGTATCACGGACCGAGTGGACCATAGAGGACGGCCCTCGAAGATCACATAGAGTCCGAGATAAAAGTAACACAGCGGAGCTTCTTCAGGTGAACTATGCTTTGATGTCTCGTATCATGCGGGACAAAGAGCCCACTTCCGTAAAGGAAGCCCTTTCACAAGATACTTGGAGGAAAGCCATGCAGGTGGAACTTGATGCCATCGAGAAGAACAACACTTGGGAGTTGGTACCGAGGCCATCGAAGCGGTCAGTCATTGGTGTCAAATGGGTCTTTAAGACCAAATATGCGTCTGATGGGTCGGTGGACAAACACAAAGCCAGACTTGTGGCTAAAGGTTATGCTCAGCGGCCAGGCATCGACTACGAGGATACCTTTGCACCGACAGCATGGATGTCCACGATTCGAACCGTTCTTGCCCTTGCTTCTTCTCAGAGGTGGCCCATGTATCAAATGGATGTAAAATCTGCGTTCCTTAATGGTGACCTGCAGGAGGAGGTGTATGTTGAGCAGCCTCCAGGCTTTATTGTTCCAGAATCTGAAGGGATGGTTTACAGGTTACGTAAGGCCTTGTATGGTCTTAAGCAGGCTCCCAGGGCTTGGAATCAGAAGATTGATTCCTTCTTTATTCGAACTGGATTTCAGAGATCGGTTGCAGATCCAAACCTGTATCTCTTTCAGGAACGCGGCATGGTCACGCTTATCATCCTTTATGTGGATGATCTCATTCTCACTGGCGGTCATATGGAGCACATTAGAGTGACGAAGGCTGCCTTGTCAAAGGAGATTGAGATGACGACTTAGGCTTACTCCACTTCTTTTTGGGATTGGAGACCCAGAGGGGGTTTTTCGTCTCTCAGCAGCGGTATGTTCATGAGTTGCTTGAGGCCTTTGGGATGGAGAACTGCAAGCCTATTACTTCGCCGATGGACCCGAACACAAAGTTAACCGTTACTGATCCTTGTGAGCCAGTTGATGCCTCGCAGTACCGGAAGTTGGTTGGTTCATTGATCTGGTTGCTGAACACCAGATTGGACTTGAGCTTCTCCGTGGGGCTGTTGAGCTCTTTTATGCAGACGCCATTGAAGACTCATTGGGACGCAGGATTGTGGATCTTGCGGTATCTGCAGAGTACGAAGGATCTGGGACTCTTTTACACGAGAGGGGATGGAGTCAGGCTCCAAGGTTGGAGTGACTCAGATTGGGGAGGAGATCCAGACACGAGGAGATCTACTTCAGGATATAGTTTCACCCTCGACTCAAGAGCAGTTTCTTGGAGCAGCAAGAGGCAGCCAACTATTGCCCTTTCTTTGACAGAGGCAGAGTACCGGGCTGCTTTTTTTTTTTTCCCGAGAAAAGATCCTTTCATTAGTTATATAAAAACGCCCGTAGGGCTACAAAAGATCCTCTCCTGCTCGCAAGAAAACAGAGCAGAGAACAAAACAAGGCAGCCAGGGAGACTTTCCCTAGGTGCTGAAAGGTACAAGTATCAGTACAAAGAAGCCGAGGGGCTATATCATACAATAGGAGGGGGGAAAAGCCAAACAGGTGGCCTGTAGTGCCAACGGGGGGACCCCGCGTGTAGGGTATAGAAGGGGCCGCTGCACCAAGTGGTGTGAAAAGCCTGGCGCCGCAAGATCGCCTCATCCGAGTCGCCCCGGATGCGGTCATACTGTCCTCGCAGGGTGTGGATCAACTCCCGCCAGATCCCCCGAACAGTCTCTGCTGGTGGCTCCAGTCTCCCCTCAAAGGCCCTGAAACACCGGGCCCTCCAGGTGAACCAGATGGTGAGGCTGCTGAGGAGCTCCCATCGTAGATCCCTCTCCTGTGTCCAGCTCTGGCGGACGAGAAATCCGGTGAAGGAACAAGGCGAGGCTGGCCCCTAATGAATCTGATGGCCTGGCTGTCCTGCTCCGTCTCATAGCCCATAGCAGGCCTTGACGAAGTCGACCAAGCAACGGCACCCCACGTATACATACCCTCTGGAGAGAGGGGGGCCAGAATACCCAACATCCGCAGCCAAATCTGTTGCGCCTGTGGGCAGTCCCATAGGCAATGTCTCTGTGTCTCCATAGGGTGGCCGCATCGGACGCAGGCCGCCGGAAGACCGTTGTAGACAAACCAGGTGCCAACTGCTGAGCCCCTGTGGGCGACCAGCCCCACTGGAAAGCCGAGATCTTGCGGGCCTGTCGACTAGCCCAGAGCCGGGTCCAAAAATCCTCCAGGAACTCCTGTGAGAGTCCCTCTAGCCGCCAGTGTCCCGATGCAGCTGGAGAGACCATCCTCCTCGCCGTCAAAATATGTCATCCCAACCGAACAGTATACTGGAAAAAGGTTCTCTCTGTGGCCTCAAGGGATGCATAAGGATCATGCCACTCGTACTCACCAGGGTCCCACTGGAGCCGGGCCAAGGGACATGCTGCATATGCCCATATGCGCCAATCAGGGAGCACATCTGCAGGGTCTTGGTCAATATGCCACTTCCGAGAAGCAGCGGCCACTACCCGAATCCTCTGAAAGATGCACTCTGCAACCAAAGGCAACTCCACCTCCACTCTCTGAAGTCTGCCCTCATCCTGAATCTCATAGTAGAGGCATCTGCCATCCTCAGTGCAAGCTCTGACAGCAATCAGGATCTCCAACTGTGTAAAGGCTCCCATCCACCGTG